>NC_083102.1:81249798-81887098 GCF_949774975.1 Lagenorhynchus albirostris | reverse complement strand
GGACTGTGTTTGCTTTAGTGTCCTCCTGTTGTCCTTGTTTTTATCTGCCTTTGTGCTTTGGGGCTTCTATAGGTACTCATCTTGAAAGAGTGTCTTTGCATCTCTTTTATCTGTAATAACAGTGTATGTTATTGCACTGTATACCTGTTGGTGTGATGATAAGGTATGGGTAGGAGAAGTGTTCTATGATTGCGATTAAACTTCATTCTTCTGGTGGACCTGTGTCCTTGAGCTGTGATCTTCACTGGTGTTTCTAAGCGTCCCCCATCCCCACCCTCAAGGTGAGGAAGGAATGTTAGAAAGTGCTGGAGTGGAAGAAATGCCATTCCCCCAGGTAGAATAAAAATATGGTAAAATTATTTTCCCCTGCAGAGGACACCTTTGTTATGGAAAATGCTCTGGTATAATCATAATGCTTACTTTTCCCTTTTTCCCTGCCAAACCTACCAGGGGATTTTTTTTTTTTTTTAGTTATTCACTGTGAGAACCTGATTAAGTTCCTGAAGGGAGAACTTATGAAAGTGTGGGAACACACTTATAACCATGTTCCCCAGGAGTTTCTCACTCTCATAAGAGTCTAAACTCAGCCTCCAGCAATTCACCAAAATTACCATTGTGTCCCTCCCAGTGTACAGCTCTGGTGCCTTCTGCCCCAGATAAGCAGATCCTAACTGTGACTTTCTGGGTTTGCCTGAACTCTCCAGATTGTGGGGTGTGGGTTTGCCTTGTAAACTCAGTTCTCTGATGGGTCCAAGAAGAGTCATTGACTTTCAGTTTGTTTAATTTTTACCTGTAAGAACTGGAATGATGACTTTTTTAAGCTCTTTACATTGTCTGACTGAAACTAAAAGTCCCTAATGAGGTCTTTATTTCTCTTTAGCATAGGGGATCCTGGAAAATATGTTTTAAAAATTACTAAATGTTTACTGTGTATCAGATACTATTCTAGGCTTTGGCAGTATAGTCTTGAACAAAACTGGATTAAAATCAAGTGCTGCTTCCTTAATAATTTTCACTCTCTGGTCCTGTTTGCCTGACAGACTCTAAAAAGGAAAAATCATAACAGCAGACACCTTTGATTGCACATAATTTAGTAGCCATTTTTAAACATGACCTCCTTAGAGTTGGAGATAGGACATAATGGAGATACTATGGAGCGCCTTTATTTTATACTAAGATTTTAAGCCCACACTTTATTTAGTTAGCCCACTGCTTATTCCTATTTTCATTTCCCTTTCTACTTTTAACTGTGAGTCATCCCCAAAGGGAAGATTAGAATTAGGGAATCCCCAAAGGGAAGATTGCATTAGAAAATGAGCTCTGTTAAGAGATAAGAAATAGAAAATCTGCCAAAGTTTCACGTATACTGAAATCTGTGATACCAATCATTTAGGACAGCAGATAATTTTGTTTTTCCATTGAAGCATTTACTCATTTATTCAGCAAGCACTTCTAAATAGCAGCTTTCCTTCAGGTTCTGTTTTAGTCATAATAATTAAAGCATGTTCATTACTGCTGAAGAAATCAAAGTCTATTAATGGAAATGCACATACTAACAAATTAATATAGTACATAATGGTAAAGTCTGTGTTAGATCTGTCTACCAACAGACCAAACATTTGCAAGAACCACATATGAAAAGCAAACATTAATGCCTAAATTTAATTTAAAAAGTATTGTTCACTTATTATAAAAGTTCACTCATAAATATATTTCCCAACTTAAAAAATGTCCCTTTCAATTGATTCTTTCCAGTTTACTTAAATGTTTAAACATAACCTTATTCTGAAGAACCTAGGGGCAGGACAGGAAGACAGAGTCATAGAGAATGGACTTGAGGACACGGGGAGGGGGATGTGTAAGCTGGGATGAAGTGAGAGAGTGGCATGGACATATATACACTACCAAATGTAAAATAGATAGCTAGTGGGAAGCAGCCACATAGCACAGGGAGATCAGCTCGGTGCTTTGTGACCACCTAGAGGGTGGGATAGGGAGGGTGGGAGGGAAACGCAAGAAGGAGGAGATATGGGGATATATGTATATGTATAGCTGATTCACTTTGTTATAAAGCAGAAACTAACATACCATTGTAAAGCAGTTATACTCCAATAAAGATGTTAAAAACAAACAAACAACCTAACCTTAATGAGCACAGGGTAACATTTCTGAAAGTCATGCTGGTCCTTGGGGATGAAGATAGAAAATGGGCAATTTTATCTAATTTGCTCATGGATAGTGTTCCACTTTGTAATTTATTAGATTTTACCTGGTTAATTCTAATGCTAGAAAGAGCCAATACTCCCATATTCCTGGGTCTTCAATCAGAGTTATTTTTTCCAGATGGAAACAACGTGTATATTACTAATGTGTGTATATGAGCTTGCATATGAGTATGTTGGAAAGAATCAAAATTGGAAGATGAAAAAGTGGAAAACATTTCCATGAGTTAATTTCAATAACCTGTTGATTCTGTGTTTTCAAACATTGGATCTTGTCACTGACAATATTAATGAAATTATAAAAGAGAAACTTGTAGCTAGATATAGTTACACATGTTTCAAAACCATCTGGTTTAAATCTCACTAGACCTCTGAAGATCTTAATTATGTTTTAATAATTTATTCTTGAAGAGATTATTGTTTTAATCTGATTTTAAGAACATGAAAGAATATTTGAAAAACCTATGGTTCTTAATTTCACTGACTTACAAAGCAAAAAAATGATACACATAAATATTGTAATCTAGATAGACCATTTACAATTTAGTTCAGGTTTTTGGTGTCAAGAATATGATCTTTCTATTGTATAAAATAATATGAGGAAGGGAAAGTCATGGTTAGATTGATTTTCTTTTACAAAAAGAATAATGTAAAAAATACTGAAAATATGTGTTGATAGGGTAGAAATAATTATAAGAAGAAAATTTAGAAATAGATTTTAATAATTGTTCAGGAGACAGATAATGAGAATCATATTATATTTGTGATAATGGAAGTAGAGTGAAAGATATCGCACTTCAAGTCACACAAGCAATAAAGTGAAATTGAAGACAAAAATGGCTACTGTTTAAGTGTCGGGCATTGTGCCAAAATGTTTTCAAACATCATTTTACTTAAGGCTAAAAACAAAAATTATATAAATGTTATCATTCCATTTTCGTAGAAGTGGATTTTGACTATGAACATTATATGATCTGCTCACTATTGAACAGTGGTATTGTTGGGAGTCCACCCTGGTCTAACTCCAAAAATTCTCAAATAGTGTTTGCCACTGTTGCTGCTGTACTATTTCAAGCCTAAATGACAGTAACGCTATTATCTCTGGCAAGTGGTAAGTGAAGAATAGCATGTGTACAGTGGATGATAGTAAGTTTCACCTTGAGCTCATTTGAGTCTGAGGAGCTTATAGAATGTAGCTGGCAGTTCCGTTCATACAGAGAAATTCTGTCTGTTCTTTTACAATGAATTTCTGTAATGCAAATTAACTTTCACCCTGTTGCTTAAGTAGGATATATGTGATTATAATGCAGAATTTGCTTCGATTCATAAGCACATTTTCCCAGAACATTAAGGTTTTCCAAAACAGAGAAAATGCACCTGAATACAATGTGCATTAACTTAGCTAAATACTCACTCACTCCATGCTCCTTTGGGTCGTATGGTCTTCCTAAGAATTGCTTTTCTCCTCTCTTTGTTTAGTTTGAAATGTCTCATATAATTTGGACTCAATCTTTCTTAAACTATCATAAAATTACCTTTATGTTTTAAAGTCAAATCTTGTGTTTTCTGGAATAGTTCTCCATTTATTGGGAATTTTACATCTCTTTTAAACTGCTAGCTATTTTTATTGGAATTATTATTGTTCTGTTAGTGCTCTGGTACAAACTAACATAGTTCTTAGTGATACTTTCCAGCCATAGTTTTTCCCTTAAGCCTGTTATTTTTAGGGCATGATTTTGCAGGATCTGAAGTTTGTTCAGTCGCACGTATATTGTGGTATATTGTGTTATAATAGAAACACTGGAATGAGTTTCACATGTAAGAGAAAAGTTAAGATCGATACTGATATATAAATTTGGGAGAAATCACCATATAAGAGGAAGTTGAAGTAAGGGAAATAAATAAAGTCACTCATGGAGAGAACTAAGAGAGAAAAGACCTGATGACAGAACTCTGGAGACATCTGCAGGAGAGGTTTAAGGAAGAAAGGGTCAATGAGAGAACTGGTGGTTCTTGGCTTCTTCGTTCCTTGTACTATTTATTCATTTATTCAACAGTTATTTTCTAGGCTCCGTTCTCATGGAGGAGGAGATTGTGAGAGTGGCCTGGTTTCTTCTTTAATGCAGTTGTAAATTTTAAAAGAAGCACAGATTACATAAATGCTATCATTAAATCAGATCATCCTGAATTTTACACCAGTCCCTTGTGAAATCCATTTCCTATTCAAAAGGGACCAGAAGCTCTGCTTTGATTTCCTATAGGATTTGAAAAACAAGTACAACTGGCTCCCAGTTGGCTTGAATTTCACTGGTTCCAAGGACATAAATTGGGCTACTTTGCTTGCCTTATTCATTTTCCAGTCTGTATTTCCCAGGTGTAAACACCTTAAAGGAAGTCATCATTCCTTTGTGAATTAACCAAGAGACACAACAGAGCAACAGGAACTAATTAATTCTGTTCTCTTGATTTTCTTCTGTGTAGCAAGTCGTTAAAGGAAATGTTAAGTGTATTGCATGCATTGATTTTGAGCTTGATAGGATCATGCTATCTGGCAACGAATATATTTATTTGCATTTAGTTTTTAGTCAGTTACTTATACGTTTCACTAGAGTTTCCAGCCATAATCACTGTGGTGTTAGAATAGAGAATTTCTCTTTTTCAGTCAGGCTGGTCTCTTCACATAAATTTTTCAGGATATACAGCTGCCAACTTCAAGCTATAGGGTATCTTTTTAAAATTTTAACTAAGGATATTAAAGCATATTGGATGAAAGATCCAGATTTATAAAGTAAATTGGTGATAAATATATTCTGTTTGAAATTTCTTAATTTTGGTTTTTAAATTATGGTATCAGTTTGGTTACTTTAAAATATATATTTTTATCCTCCAAAGCACTCCTCTCTCAATATCGGTCTATCATAAATCTGGTATAGGTTGGTTCCCAGCCATAGCATTGAAAATTATCTTAGAGTTTTTAATAATAGCAAGATAATTAATCATTAATAGCATAAGAGAAATAACTTGGTAAACCTAAAAGAGCTTTATTTATTTTATCCCAGAATACATAAAATATAAATATTTAATGAAGTTATATATTTTATATAGATACATGTTTATAGCAATGTATAATACATATTATATACACCAATATGTAATATATACCAGAATATATATGTGTATGCTTCCGTGTATGTGTATATGTACATATAATGTATATATAATGTAATGTGTATGTGTGTGTATATATATATATATATATATATATAAAGAGAGAGAGAGAGACTGGTTTACATATTGGCAAGATTTACTTATTAGCTATATATTATAAGATATCACAACTATGAATTCATGCTGAACAATTACATTGATTATATACTATCCAAAATAATTAGTATTTTCCATGCCTAGAATATTGAGAATATTATACATTTGATTTGTTTTAGTTATAAAATTCAACTTTTATACTGGTTATCATTGAAAATAGTTTTTTAAGTACCATCTTTATGTATAAGGAGCCAGTGAAATCAGTGACATTTCATTCAGTTTGAAATTGGTCTGCTTGGTGAGTGATTTTGTATACATTCCCACGTCATTTAATATACTTCAAATTCACTATGTAGCCTTATTCAAATGGACAATACTACAGAAAGTATTCTTATCATTAGGGTCATATCAAATGGCATCTGTAAGTAGTGGGGAGTTTTTTAAGTGATGTAAGAAAAATATTGAAATATTTCATAGACATAATCAAATGTGTTTCCCTTATAGTAATTCAAATTAGTATACAGAAAATAGACCATTTTATATTTTAATTAATAAAAACAAATGAGAACTACCCCTAATCAATAACTGCAAAAAAAAAAGTAAAAGAAAACCCTTTTTCATGTTCTTGATCACAGTTCACTTTTTTTTTTTACATCTTTATTGGAATATAATTGCTTTATAATGGTGTGTTAGTTTCTGCTTTATAATAAAGTGACTCAGCTATGCATATACATATATCCCCATATCTCCTCCCTCTTGCGTCTCCCTCCTACCCTCCCTATCCCACCCCTCCAGGCTATCACAAAGCACCGAGCTGATAGCCCTGTGCTATGTGGCTGCTTCCCACTAGCTATCTATTTTACATTTGGTAGTATATATAAGTCCATGCCACTCTCTCACTTTTATCCCAGCTTACACTTCCCCCTCCCGATGTCCTCAAGTCCATTCTCTACTGTCTGCATCTTTATTCCTGCCCTGCTCCTAGGTTCTTCATGACCACTTTTTTTTAATTCCATATATATGTGTTAGCATAACTTCTAATAGGATTTATAAAACTCAGGGATGACTCAACATGTTAGAACATTGAAGGCTCTATAATGTAAGTTCATAAAAATTAGAGATTTTTTAAGGATCTATGAAAGAATTAAATACCTTTTCTTTCAAGAAAAAAAGAAGCTTGCACTGCTTAATAGCTCTTTCATTGAAAAGACCAAAGAAGTTTTCATGTGATGTAAATATTTGGCAGTGTAAGCTAAGCATATCTTCACCAACGGATTGTAAGGCAGAAATAAACCTATTCAATTATAAAAAATAAAACTGTGTGATAAATTAATTAATTGAATGCATTTAGAGTCAAATTGTGTGAAGAAATGAAAATAGTATATGTTTAATGTTATGGCATACCTACAATAAAGTAAAGGTAGTTACAATATTAAGAACATTGATAAAGAATTGGAGTGTTCTTATACATTACTTTTAATATTCCACCATCTGTGGTCTTAATTAGTATTTTATTAAATTAATTATTTGGCTTTCATAAATTAAATATTACACAAAAGTGTATTTTCATGCAGCTTTATATGGTATATCAAAAAGATATGGAGAAACTGAATAGAGAGATCACATTTCTTAGATATATAAGCTGCTTTGCTTAAATAGCTTGAATGTACTGGTTAAAAGAAAATGTTAGATTTATAACAGTTGCAGAAATACATATTGGAGTGATTTGATTTGAGGCATAGACCTGTCATCACACTTCCCCATTCACTCTTTTACCTGCTCATGTGGTGTGCATATGTGGAGTGAAATTAAACCTTTAGATCCTATTCAAAGAGATATTGTGTATAAACAAATATTAAACATACTATGTAACTGATTTCTTTTTTATAATGCCACAGTTTGACATACAGTAGCTCTTTCACTGCCTTTCACATATTTTTTGCAGTTATATTTACTGTGATATGTAGCTACATATCAAAGTGTGTTTGTCAAACTGGATTTGAATATTTCATTGTTGAGTAATATGGTTTTAAAAAATGTCATGTAAAATATTTATCAGAAAATATAAGTACAGGTTCTGTAGAATATTTTAAGCATTCAAATATATCAACATTGTAAAATATAATCTTTTCATGTAAAATTGAGAAGAATAGCATCATCTAATTTCATTGCTTCTGATTGATAAACTTTGTGATATAATTTTTATTTGTAATCTTTTTATTTTATATTAGAGTATAGTTGATTAACAATGTTGTGATAGTTTCAGGTTAAATAGACTCATTAAGTAACAATTTAACGTCAAATACATTTTTTACAATACTTTCACTTTTTTCTGTCTAATGTATTTATATATTTAATTTATCATCAACCTACAGAATATTTAAAACTGTAAATTTTCAGATGTAGAAACTCATTCTACTCTCATTTCTTTTTTTGGATGCCATATATTTCATTAGTGAGAGTAAGTACAGGAGAACTGTGGACTTTTGATCTTTATTCAGGATTATTATGACAAAGTCTTTTTATTGTGTGATAACTTCGTATGGTATTAAGATGCTAACAAAATTTTTGTAATCTTTTCCTTGTCAGTAATATTTAAATATCCAGGAACTCATGGCATTTCACTTGCTAAAGTAGTCATTCTCAGTAGGGTGCATCACCCTCCAGGGGGGCTTTTTAATACATACAGAGTTTGTGGTGGTTACAATGAACAGAGTCATCATGGCATTTAAAGATTAGAGGGGCTAGATTAGTTAATCTCCCTAAAATGTTTGGCAAATGTTTGGCACATTTCCTTTGTAATCATATGTAGGTAAATAATTTACTTATATAAGTAAATTCTTTTTTACTTTTCCATTTAAACACAAAATAGGTTTTACACGTTTTGTATGTACACTGAAATTTCCAGAAATGTAATTGTCATGTATAATGAAGGGAGGACCATCCTTTTTTTTCCCTTTGACTTAGCCAGCATTAACCATTGCATAAATCACATCACTAAAGACAGTGCCATGCATGGTATTTACCTGTCTACGCAGCTGAATCAGTTGACATTGATAGTGTTTGCAGTTATGGTGATTAGACATAAAAGTTCAAGCGTTTAACTACTTCAGTATGTCTTCCAGTTAATCATCACCAAACACTAACATTTTGAAATATCTTACTTTTATTTCTTTCTTTCTTACATTAAATTAAACTAGCATTTTTTCTGAAATTTTGCATTTAGGTTTACTATCTAAGAATCTCATAGTAGAATAGTAAATATTTTACTATAGAGAAAGTGGATGTTTCTTTTGAAAGGTCTGTGAGATAACAGTGGAAAGTTATAATTCACATGTGAAGTCTTTTCTGTAAAATGTTTATCTTGAGGTATAATATACATACAATAATGTGCATATTTCTTAAGTGTGTACTTTGATCAATTTTAATATATAAATGTGTATGCAGCAGCTAGAATGACATAGGATACTTCCAGCATCTCATTCAATATACCCCTGTAAGAGATAAACTCTTGCCTTAATTCTTAATTCTACTGCCAGCACATTAGTGATATTAGTATTAGGTATATATTAGTATTGCCTGTTCTTAAACTTTACAGAAATGGACTCATGGATTATTTGAAAACATTTCTTGTATTACCAGGTTTGGGCAGTGAATGAATCTGACATGAGCATTTTTGTCTTTGTACATTGGTAGGTATTATGCACTCATTTTTATTTGGTGTAAATCTAGGAGTGCCACTTCCAGGTCATAGGATACATATGTTCAGGTTTAGTAGGTATGGCCAGATAGTTTTTCAAAGTGTCTGTACTATGTTATATTATCACCAACAAAGCCTCAACATTCTAGTTATTCCACATCCTCATCAAAACTTAGTGTTAAAAAAAAAAAAAAAAAACTTAGTGTTATCATTCTGTTAGGTTTTATGCCTTCTGTTGTATATGGAATAGTATAGTAATGATTTTTAGTTTTTAATTTCTTGATGGTAATAAATGGCAAGCACATGTTTGTATATTGATTTTCCATTTTGAAACCCTTTTCTTTTTTTTTCCAAAATCAATGTTTTAATTTATTTTCCGTCTGAAATAGAGTATTTATTTTATTTTTTAACATTAATTTTTATTGGAGTATAGTTGCTTTACCATGTTGTGTTAGTTTCTGCTATACAGCAAAGTGAATCAGTTATATGTATACAAATATCCCTTCTTTTTTAGATTTCCTTCCATTTAGGTCACCACAGAGCACTGAGTGGAGTTCCCTGTGCTATACAGTAGGTTCTCATTAGTTATCTGTTTTATACATAGTAGTGTATATATGTCAATCCCAATTTCCCAATTCATCCCCCCCGCTTTCCGCCTTGGTGTCCGTAAGTTGATTCTCATCTGTCTCTGTTTCTGCTTTGCAAATAAGTTCATCTGTACCATTTTTCTAGATTCCACGTATATGGAATTTATTTATTTTATTCCACATATAAGTGGAATTTATTTACGATATTTATTTTTCTCTTTCTGACTTACTTCACTCTGTATGACAGTCTCTAGTTCCATCCACATCTCTGCAAATGGCATTATTTTTGCCTTTTTATGGCTGAGTAATATTCCATTATATATATGTACCACATCTTCTTTATCCATTCCTCTGTTGATGGACATTTAGGTTGCTTCCATTTCCTGGCTATTGTAAATACTGCTGCATTGAACATTGGGGTGCATGTATCTTTTTGAATTATGGTTTTCTTTGGGTATATGCCCAGGAGTGGGATTGCTGGATCATATGGTAGTTCTCTTTTTAGATTTTTAAGGAACCTCCATACTTTTCTCCATAGTGGCTGTACCAATTTACATTCCCATCAACAGTGTAGGAGGGTGCCCTTTTCTTCACACCCTTTCCAGCATTTATTGTTTGTAGATTTTCTGATGATGGCCATTCTGATCAGTGTGAAGTGATACCTCATTGTAGCTTTGATTTGCATTTCTCTAATAATTAGTGATGTTGAACATCTTTTCATGTGTTTGTTGGCCATCTGTATGTCTTCAGTGGAGAAATGTCTATTTAGTTCTTCTGCCCATTTTTTCATTGGGTTGTTTTTTTTTTATATTGAGCTGCATGAGCTCTTTGTATATTTTGGAGATTAATGCTTTGTGGGTTGCTTCATTTGCAAATATTTTCTCCCATTCTGAGGGTTGTCATTTCGTTTTCTTTATGGTTTCCTTTGCTGTGCAAGCTTTTAAGTTTCATTAGATCCCATTTGTTTATTTTTGTTTTTATATTTATTACTCTAGGAGGTGTGTCAAAAAAGATCTTGCTGTGATTTATGTCAAAAAATGTTTTTCCTATGTTTTCCTCTAAGAGTTTTGTAGTGTCCGGGCTTATATTTAGCTCTTTAATCCATTTTGAGTTTAGTTTTGTGTATGGTGTTAGGGAGTGTTCTGATTTCATTCTTTTATATGTAGCTGTTCAGTTTTCCTAGCACCACTTATTGAAGAGACTGTATTTTCTCCGTTGTATATGCTTGCCTCCTTTGTCATAGATGAGGTGACCATAGGTGCATGGGTTTATCTCTGGGCTTTCTATCCTGTTCAGTTGATCTATATTTCTGTTTTTATGCAAGTACCATACTGTGTTGATTACTGTAGCTTTGTAGTATCAGTAATCAAGAAGTCAGGGAGCCTGATTCCTCCAGCTCTGTTATTCTTTCTCAAGATTGCTTAGGCTATTTGGGGTCTTTGGTGTTTACATACAAATTGTAAATTGTTTGTTCTAATTCTGTAAAAAATTCTATCGTTTATTTGATAGGGATTGCATTGAATCTGTAGATTGCTTTGGGTAGTATAGTCATTTTCACAATATTGATTCTTTCAATCCAAGAACATGGTATATCTCTCCATCTGTTTGTGTCATCTTTGATTTCTTTCATCAGTATCTTATAGAGGTGTTTTGCCTCCTTAGGTAGGTTTATTACTAGGTATTTTATTATTTTTGTTGTGATGGTAAATGTGAGTGTTTCCTTAATTTCACTTTCTGATTTTTCATTGTTAGTGTATAGGAATACAAGAGATTTCTGTGTATTAATTTTGTATTCAGCCTGCTAGTTTACCACATTCATTGATGAGCTCTAGTAGTTTTCTGGTTGCATCTTTAGGATTTTCTGTGTATAGTGTCATGTCATCTGCAAACAGTGACAGTGTTATTTCTTCTTTTCCAATTTGGATTCCTTTTATTTCTTTTTCTTCTCTGATTGCCGTGGCTAGGACTTCCAAAACTATGTTGAATAACAGTGGTGAGAGTGGACATCCTTGTCTTGTTCCTGATCTTAGAGGAAATGCTTTCAGTTTTCAACCATTGAGAATGATATTTGCTGTGGGTTTGTTGTATATGCCTTTATTATGTTGAGGTAGGTTCCCTCTATGCCCACTTTCTGGAGAGTTTTTATCATAAATAGGTGTTGAATTTTATTAAAAGCTTTTTCTGCATCTCTTGATATGGTCATATGGTTTTTATTTTTCAATTTGTTAATATGGTGTATCACATTGATTGATTTACATGTATTGAAGAATCCTTGCATCCCTGGGATAAATCCCACTTGGTCATGGTGTGTGATCCTTTTAATGTGCTGTTGATTCTGCTTGCTAGTATTTTGTTGAAGATTTTTATGTCTGTGTTCATCAGTCATATTGGTCTGTACTTTCTATTTTTTGTGATATCATTGTCTGGTTTTGGTATCAGGGTGATGATTGCCTCATAGAATGAGCTTGGAAGTGTTCCTCCCTCTGCAATATTTTGGAAGAGTTTGAGAAATATAGGTGTTAGCTCTTCTCCAAATGTTTGATAGAATTCGCCTGTGAAGACATCTGGTCCTAGACTTTTGTTTGTTGGAAGATTTTTAATCACGGTTTCAATTCCATTACTTGTAATTGTTCTGTTCATATTTCCTATTTCTTCCTGCTTTAGTGTTGGGAAGTTGTACCTTTCTAAGAATTTGTCCATTTTCTTCCGGGTTGTCCATTTTATTGGCATATATTTGCTTGTAGTAGTCTCTTAGGATCCTTTGTATTTCTGTGGTGTCAGTTGTAGCTTCTCCTTTTTCATTTCTAATTTCCCTGATATGAGTCCTCTCCCTTTTTTGCTTGATGAGTCTGGCTAAAGGTTTATCAATTTTGTTTATCTTCTCAGAGAACCAGCTTTTAGTTTCATTTATCTTTGCTATTGTTTTTTTTTTTTTCTATTTCATTTATTTCTGCTCTGATCTTTATGATTGCTTTCCTTCTACTGACTTTTGGGTTTTGTTTATTCTTCTTTCTCCAGTTGCTTTAGGTTTAAGTTTAGGTTGTTTATTTGAGAATTTTCTTGTTTCTTGAGGTAAGATTGTACTGCCATAAACTTCCCTCTTAGAACTGCTTTTGCTGCTTCCCATAAGTTTTGGGTCATCCTATTTTTTTTGTCATTTGTTTCTAGGTGTTTTTTGATTTCGTTTTTGATTTCTTCAGTGATCCATTGGTTATTTAGTAGCATATTGTTTAGTTTCCATATGTTTGTGTTTTTTACAGTTTTTTTTTCCTGTAATTGATTTCTTATCTCATAGCATTGTGGTCAGAAAAGATGCTTGATATGATTTCAGTTTTCTTAGATTTAACGAGGCTTGAATGTGATCCAAGATGTGGTCTGTTCTGGAGAGTGTTCCATGTGCACTTGAAAAGAGAGAGTATTCCACTGCTTTCGGATGGAATGTCTTATAAATATCAAATAAGTCTATCTGGTCTAATGTGTCATTTAAGGATGTGTTTCCTTATTAATTTTCTGTCTGGATGATGTGTCCATTGTTGTAAGTGGGGTGTTAAAGTCCACCACTATTATTGTGTTACTGTCGATTTCCCCTTTTATGGCTGTTAGCATTTGCCTTATGTATTGAGGTGCTTCTATGTTGGGTGCATAAATATATACAATTGTTATATCTTCTTCTTGGATTGATCCCTTGATCATTATGTAGTGTCCTTCCTTGTCTCTTGTAACATGCTTTATTTTAATATCTATTTTATCTGATATGAGTATTTCTACTCCAGCTTTTTTTTTTTTTTTGATTTCCATTTGCATGGGATATCTTTGTCCACCCCCTCACTTTCAGTCTGTATGTGTCCCTAGATCTGAAGTGGGTCTCTTCCAGACAGCATATATATGAATCCTGTTTTTGTATCCATGTATCCAGACTATGTCTTTCGGTTGGAGCATTTAGTCCATTTACATTCAAGGTAATTATCGATATGTATGTTCCTACTACCATTTTCTTAATTGTTTTGGGTTAGTTATTGTAGGTCTTTTCCTTCTCTGTGTTTCCTGCCTAGAGAAGCTCCTTTAGCATTTGTTGTAAAGCTGGTTTGGTGCTGAATTGTCTTAGCTTTTGCTTGTCTGTAAAGGGTTTAATTTCTCCATTGAATCTGAATGAGATCCTTGCTGGGTAGAGTACTCTTGGTTGTAGGTTTTTCTCCTTCATCACTTTAAATATGTCCTGCCACTCCCTTCTGGCTTGCAGAGTTTCTGCTGAGAAATAAGCTGTTAACCTTATGGGGATTCCCTTGTATGTTATTTGTTGCTTTTCCTTTGCTACTTTTAATATTTTTCTTTGTATTTAATTTTTGATAGTTTGATTAATATGTGTCTTCACATGTTTCTCCTTGGATTTATCCTGTATGGGACTCTCTGCACTTCCTGGACTTGATTGACTATTTCCTTTCCCATATTAGGGAAGTTTTCAGCTATAATCTTTTCAAATATTTTCTCAATCCCTTTTTTTTTTCTTCTTCCTCTGGGACCCCTATAATCCAAATGTTGGTTTGTTTAATATTGTCCCAGAGGTCTCTGAAACTGTACTCAATTCTTTTCATTTTTTTTTCTTTATTCTGCTCTGTGGTAGTTATTTCTAATATTTTATCTTCCAGGTCACTTGTGCATTCGTCTGCCTCAGTTATTCTGCTATTGATTCCTTCTAGAGAATTTTTAATTTCATTTATTGTTTTGTTCATTACTGTTTGTTTGCTGTTTAGTTCTTCTAGGTCCTTTTTAAACATTTCTTGTATTTTCTACATTCTATTTCCACGATTTTGGATCATCTTTACTGTCATTACGCTGAATTCTTTTTTAGGTAGACTGCCTGTTTCCTCTTCATTTGTTTCGTTTGGCTGGTTTTTTACCTTGCTCCTTCATCCTCTGTGTGTTTCTCTGTTTTCTCAATTTGTTTAACTTAATGTGTATGGGATCTGTTTTCGCAGGTTGCAGGTTCATAGTTCCCATTGTTTTTTGGTGTCTGCCCCCAGTGGCTGTGGTTGGTTTAGTGCATTGTGTAGACTTCCTGGTGGTGGGGACTGGTGCCTGTGTTCTGGTGGATGAGGCTGGATCTTGTCTTTCTGGTGGAGAGGACTGCGTCCAGTGGTGTGTTTTGGAGTGTCTGTGAACTTACTGTGATTTTAGGCAGCCTCTCTGCTAATGGGTGGGGTTGTATTCCTGTCTTTCTAGTTTTTTGGCATGGGGTGCTAGTTGTTTGGCATGGGGTGTCTAGCACTGTAGCTTGCTGGTTGTTGAGTGGAGCTGGGTCTTAGCGTTGAGATGGAGATCTCTGGGAGAGCTTTTGCCATTTGATATTATGTGGGGCTGGCAGTTCTCTGGTGGACCAATGTCCTGAACTCAGCTCTCTCACCTAATAGGCTCAGGCCTGCCACCTGGCCAGAGCACCAAGACCCTCTCAGCCACACTGCTCAGAAGAAAAGGGAGTAAAAAAAAGAAAGAAAGAAAAAATAAAGTTATTAAAAAAAATTTTTTTTAAATTATTAATAATAAAAAAATAAAGAGAAAGAAGAGAGCAACAAAACCAATGAACAAATCCACCAATGATAACAAACACTAAAAAGTATACAAAAAAAAAAAAAAAAAGGACAGACAGGACCCTAGGAGAAATGGTAAAAGCATAGCTATACAGACAAAATCACACAAAGAATCATACACACTCACAAAAAGAGAAAAAGGAAAAAAAAAAAGTATATACATATATAAAAAGGAAGAGAGCAACCAAATCAATAAACAAATCTACCAGTGATAATAAGCTCTAAATAGTAAACTAAGATAAACATAAAACCAGAAACAAATTAGATGCAGAAAGCAAACCCCAAGTCTACAGTTGCTCCCAAAGTCCACTGCCTCAATTTTGGGATGATTCATTGTCTATTCAGGTATTTCACAGATGCAGGGTACATCAAGTTGATTGTGGAGATTTAATCCTCTGCTCCTAAGGCTGCTGGGAGAAATTTCCCTTTCTCTTCTTTGTTCGCACAGCTCCTGGGGTTCAGCTTTGGATTTGGCCCCGCCTCTGCATGTAGGTCGCCTGAGCGTGTCAGTTCACAGCCCAGGCAGGACAGGGTTAAAGTAGCAGCTGCTTAGGGGGCTCTGGCTCACTCAGGGCAGGGAGAGGGAGGGGTATGGAATGAGGGGCGAGCCTGCGGCTACAGAATCCGGTATGACGTTGCAACAGCCTGAGGCGTGCTGTGTGTTCTCCGGGGGAGGTTGTCCGTGGATTATGGGACCCTGGCAGTGGCAGGCTGCACAGCCTCCTGGGAGGGGAGGTGTGGATAGTGACCTGTGCTTGCACACAGGCTTCTTGGTGGCTGCAGCAATAGCCTTAGCATTTCATTCTGGTCTCTGGTGTCTGCACTGATAGCCGCAGCTCACGCCTGTCTCTGAAGCTCGTTTAGGCAGTGTTCTGAATCCCCTCTCCTCATGCACCCTGAAACAATGGTCTCTTGCCTCTTAGGCAGTTCCAGACCTTTGCCCAGACTCCCTCCCGGCTAGCTGTGGCGCACTAGCCCCCTTCAGGCTGTGTTCACGCAGCCAACCCCAGTCCTCTCGCTGGGATCTGACCTCTGAAGCCTGAGCCTCAGCTCCCAGCCCCCGCCCGCCCCAGCGGGTGAGCAGACAAGCCTCTCATACTGGTGAGTGCTGGTCGGCACCGATCCTCTGTGAGGGAATCTTTCTGCTTTGCCCTCTGCACCCCTGTTGCTGTGCTCTCCTCCGTGGCTCCGAAGCTTCGCCCCGCCCATCCCCCATCTCCGCCAGCGAAGGGGCTTCTTAGTGTGTGGAAACGTTTCCTCCTTGACAGCTCCCCCCCAGAGGTGCAGGTCCCATCCCTATTCTTTAGTCTCTGTTTTTTTTTCTTTTTCCTTTTGCCCTACCCAGGTACGTGGGGAGTTTCTTGCCTTTTGGGAAGTCTGAGGTCTTCTGCCAGCATTCAGTAGGTGTTCTGTAGGAGTTGTTCCACATGTAGATGTATTTTTGATGTATTTGTGGGGAGGAAGGTGATCTCCACATCTTACTCCTCTGCCATCTTGAAGGTTCCCCAAACTAGAGCACTTTAAACTAAAAACACAAGTTGTGCTGTCCTCAGTACACCTGATATACACAGTGGTGGAACAGAGACAGAGAAAATTCAACAAATACTCCTCTGGAGAATTGTGAATGGGAAAAATCAGAGAAACATAGCATAAACTGATCATTGAAAATTCTGAAATCTTTTGGGGAAGATATTTCAAGGGCTAGCCCTCCTAGGAATGGGGAATGTCCCTTGTTAAGCCTCTAAATCTGTTCCCCAGGAGTAGCTTCCTTGTTCATCATTCACTCTCAGAGATTCTTCCTTTTCCATTTTCATCATTAGCCACCTGTGAAGTGACTATTTGCTCCTTGGAGGCTGACCAGCTTTCTTAGCCTGCTTTTGGCTCTTAGAAGATTTTCCCAGTGGTTATTTAAGGCATAAATGCTTATGGTCTCAGCTGGTGGTTCTGTTGACAGTACAGTTCTGTAAAAAATTTAGTAGATTTATCTGTTTAATTCTCAGTTCCATATGCAGTAAGCCTACCATTACTCTTTTCATAATATAATTCTCTAATCTGCTATATTTCTTTGTCCACTCCTTCAGATCCTCTCTTTCCATTTAAGAGCGTACTTATCAGGCTTTGGGAAGAACACACTTCTGTCTTTCACAAACTGCCCCCCTTCAGCCATTTTGTCCAATTGAAAGCTTCTACTATGTGCCACCATATCTATTCAAAGTTTTAACAATGACTGTATTTTTTTAAAATTAATTAATTAATTATTTTTTGGCTGTGTTGGGTCTTCATTGCTGCACGTGGGCTTTCTCTAGTTGAGACGAGTGGGGGCTACTCTTCATTGCAATGCGCGGGCTGCTCATTGCAGTGTTTTCTCTTGTTGTGGAGCACAGACTATAGGCACACAGGCTTCAGTAGTTGTGGCTCATGGCCTCTAGAGTGCAGGCTCAGTAGTTGTGGCACATGGGCTTAGTTGTTCCATGGCATGTGGGATCTTACCAGACCAGGGCTCAAACCCATGTCCCTGCATTGGCAGGCAGATTCTTAACCACTGCGCCACCAGGGAAGTAAGTCCCTGTAGTTCTTTTGATAGTTGAAGAAATTGAGAGATTAAGTAATTTCCTAAGACCACAAAAGCTGGTAAGTGACAGATCTGGACATTGAACCTGGGCAGTGTGGCTCTACATACTACACAGTTAAACACTGTGCTCCACCACTTTCTGGTTGATGGTGATCATTTACTTTTCATAGAGCAGCACAAATGTGAGCTATGTGGGCATCTTTACATTAGGTACAGCTAAGCACAACAATCCATCAAGGATGTTACTCAAATGCTTTTACTTGAGATCATTATATTGTGAATTATTTTAAATATATTCCTGCTGGAATGTTACTGTTGTTTGTCTTTTTTAATTTCTTCACCTCCGAGGGACATAAACCTATTTTTTAAATGTTAACCCTGTGTACTCTAGAGTTCTTAAAATCTAGTTCAGACAGGGAAATGATTTTCTCTTACCAGATTGCCATGAATATCAGAGGATATGCTGCTCGTTTAAACAAAAGCAAAGGTTGTTTTCATTTTACAAGGTGTTATGAAGATATGTTGAAATATGAACTATATTTGAGGCGATGTCAACCCTTGCAAATGAACTTTTCTATATAAGTGCTCAAGACTAGGTTTCTGCTTTCCCATCTGTGCATAAATGAGTCTAATATCACAGAAGATCTAATTTGAGAAAAGTTATTAACGAAACTTAAAAGTCAAGTACAATATAGTGCAACTTATATTGCAGCTTATTTTTAATATTCTTTACTGTCTTTCCTTTGGGATGGATCATCCTCACCAGTTTCCAGACTATTGCTGGTACTTCTTATCTAACCCTTCAGCAAAGAAACCACACATACTTCAAATTTTTCTTCTCCTCAGCAAAATGCAGTGGTCTCATGTTTTGTTTTCCAGCTTTGTTCTCTTCTGGGTTATAAATAAGAAGTTTAGCAGTGTATGCTAATGGGTAAACGGACACTAATGGCTAAATATATGTTCTCTTTCAAGTGATCTAATTGCATTTTAACAGGGATTTCTAATTTTCTAGGATTTCTAATGTCACAACCCAAGATATTGAGATAAAAGCAGTAGTAATTTCAGACAACTTTCAGACAACCCATTTCAAGTTAATGGGATAAATAACTTCCAAAAATTAGACTGAATACTGCCCAAATCATCCGATGCAAGGACACTTTTATGGTCATTATTAGGTCTAATTATTAGCTCTCCTAGAAAGTCATCAGCTTCAATATTTTTAATAATATACACTACTCTTTAAACAAACAGATTAAACCATGTACGTATGAAAGGTTGAAATAAATTTAAAGTTATTAATTTATGATTTACTTTGATTGTCTTTCACCGTAAATAAGAATATACAACAATCTTTGAACAATTAATGTTTGCTTTCTACCTTTTTCAAGAGAAAATGTACAATATTTTTAACATGCAATAAAGAGGTATGTGGAATTAAAAGTAGGCTTTTGTTGTGTGTGTGTGTGTGTGAGAGAGAGAGAGAAAGAGACAGAGACAGAGACACAGAGAGACAGAGAGATAGATTGTGTTTTAATGGGGGTGATCCTGAAAAAGTGGCTCAGTCTTTTCTACAGGTTTTACAATAGAAGATGCCATTTACTGTTTAAGACCAAATTATTTGGAGAGCTCATTATTTTATCTCATCCTCCCTTAAGTGTCACTGAAATGGAAATTGTTGCAGTGAGACTGACTAGTGATGACAACTCTGGTCAAAACTGACCTTTACTCTCTTGATTCATGACATCTCAGCAAGGCTTTGTCATCATTAAAGGCAATGTATTCAGACAGATTCTCTAAAATAGGGCCCCAAGGCTTTACTTTATTGAATTATAATTGATTTCTCATATCTTGGTTTCACGTAGAGAGAAAGAGAACGAAAAGAAGAAAAGAGAGAAGAAAAAGTTAAAAAAAAATCTTTATAGATTTCTTTTAATGACTTTCTTAAGTTTAGATTAGAAGTACTTATTTTTGAAATATTAAATTTGAAAATTAAGTCACATAACAAATATTAAGTCTCTGTTATGTTTTAACAACAAAGCACACAGCTAAAAAGATTATATTGTCAATTTGTAGGGTGACCAACTGTCCCGTTTTGCCCAAGACTATCTTGCTTTTATTTTTTTACTTTTTGTTTATTTTTATTTATTATTATTATTATTTTTGCGGTACACGGGCCTCTTACTGTTGTGGCCTCTTCCGTTGCGGAGCACAGGCTCCGGACGCGCAGGCTCAGCAGCCATGGCCACGGGCCCAGCCGCTCCGCAGCATGTGGGATCTTCCTGGACTGGGGCATGAACCTGTGTCCCCTGCATCGGCAGGTGGACTCTCAACCACTGCGCCACCAGGGAAGCCCTATCTTGCTTTTAAAACGGAAAGACCCACATCATGGGAAACTCCTTAGTCCAAGGCAAACTCAAAGTATGACTACTTGTACACGTACATCTAACAATCATAACATAAGTGCAAGAAAAAGCACTTCAAATAATCTGCTTTATACCATTATATACTTTTCAGGTATCCAGAACTGGTAGATCATTGGGTAACTTGGCTTAAAGACTTGTTTTGCTTGATGTATTGTTTATTGCAACATAACAAATTGCCCCGACACATCTTAAAACAACATACTTATTATCTCAGTTTCTATGGGTCATGGATCTGTGCATAGTTTAGGTGTTTGGGACTGACAGCTTCATTCCTCCCTTGCAGTTGGTTGGAGGACACCATCCTCAGTTCCTTGCCAGTGGGCCTCTCCAACATGCCAATTTGCTTTATCAAAGTCAGCAAAAGAATGAGTCTGCTAGCAAGACAAAAGTCATAATCTTATGTAACAAACACAAAAGTGGTTTGCTGTATTTTATTCATTAAAGACATGTCAATAGGTTAAATCCATATTCAAGGGGAGAAAGTTACATAAGAACATAAATAGCAGAAGGTGGAGACCAAAGGAGGACATCTTAAAGTCTGTCTGCCTTACTTGGCTGTCAGAGTACTTAAGATAAATTAGTTTTATACACACACACACATATGTGTGTGTGTGTGTGTGTGTGTGTGTGTGTGTGTGTGTGTATAAAACTATGCATCATTATATAGGATAACATTCTCTGCCCCTAACACACCACCCCTTCTAGTCATCATCCTCCCTCCCAAAGTTAATGATTTTTCTGAATTCAGGCACTACTGACTACTTTCATCTCTTTTTGATCTGCATATGAGTGAAAACATACAGTAAGTACTCTTTTGTTTCTAGCTTCTTTTATTCAACATCTTTTCTTTGAGATTCACATACATTACATATATATCATCAGCTTATTTTTCCCATTGTTATACAGTATTTCCTGTATTAATATCTCATGATTTATTGATGCATTGCACTGTCTCAAGGAATAGATGTTATAAAGAATAATCTTGCATTATAACCTTTTATACCTCAATTTCCTTTTCTAAACCTTTTCCCCATTTCAGTTTTTCTTCTCTTCCAGTCTTTCATGTTCTCATGGTGCCCTAGCCTTGACTCATATAAACTTATTGCCTAGTCTTTCTGCTTTAATGTTACCATTTTTTGGTAAGATATATACTCTCTAAAATTAAAAAGGAACTTTTAGAATAATATCTTCATTTTAATGGAAGACACTTCCTAGCTGAGAGGATAATTCAGGGGGAGGGGGATATCTGTTCAAACACACCTGACCAAACACATTCAGTCCATCTAACGTAAAGATACGTTAGACTTTCAAGATTATTATCCTATATTAGTTACTATTGAGAAATAATTTCTTTCACAGAATACCAAATATGATTGGAGGTGATAATGTGATATCAAATCCTTTATCATATGCTTATCTAAAGTAAGGTGTCCATTCTCTGAGTATAGTGAGGTGGTGTTGAAATAAAAGAGCAGAGATGCACAAATGCACTCTTGGAAAGGAGATGTTTTGCTTAGTGTAGGAGAAAAACAAATTAGCTACAAATTCAAGAGTTAGTTATTTGAAGCATTTAAAAAATTTTAAGCCCTTTATGCAATTCCTCAAAGCTTATTAGTATGTTAGAAGTATTACAGGAACTTCAAATTTATTCCTCTGGAGAAAACGAACATGTTTCCTAAATTCTCCCATTTAGTATTTGTAATTCTGAGTAAGCCTATTTGCACCAAATTCTGCATTTCACATTCATGTTTGGGGAGTGGTGTCTACTTTAATCTTGAAAGTCATGTACATGTGTGCTGATTTTCAGAAAAACAAACTGAATATTCAGTTATGGGTGTGGTAACTTCCATGTTTGCAGATTTGGAATTTTCCATGTGTTGAGAGAAATCCTTGCTTTACTTTCAGTTTTGGGCAGTAATCATATCTTCCGAATAATCTCAGTCAGCATGATATATTGAGGAGGAGAGAGAGGCACTCCCCTAAAGTTATGCGCCACGAGGAAATTTCAACACTTTCATCATCTAGGTTATTTCAAATAAACAAAAAATGGAAGTGGTTCATGCATAATAAATCCCTGCTGTGCTATGCTGTGTTTTCATGACTAATTTCTTCACTAACCACAACTTTGCAGCCCACGACTTTAAAACACCAGGCATCCTTTATAAAAACATGGGGTTACTGTTAGGGTTGTGCTTTTTCCTGTCCACAAACTCCCTAGTGACTTGTTAACTGTCCAAACATAAATGTCTTCAAAAGACTTATGGAAAATGCAGTTGTAAGATATTTTTAGAACCATAGAGGAGACTTCCTATTATAGAGTCAAAATTTAAATTATAGTAAAGAGTAAGTTGTTACTCTAAGAATTGATTTGATACTTTAAATTTTTCCTCACAGAAATAACAGTTCTGGTAGAAACATTGAGGAATTATCTAGTCATTTCCTCATGATTGAACAGAATGACAAACCACCTCAGCTGAGATTTCTGAGTGACTTACCTGAGGCTAACGGGAATTTGAAGTGCTTGAACTTTATAAAGTCTGCTTTATGACTTCTTAAAAAACATAGTCTCCAGTCCAAAACACTTGTCTAACATTTTATACTTGCTTCATTTTCTGTTAGCTCCACTAGATATTGTTACTATCTCTTGAATATATTTTTGATCTTATAGGAAAAAAAATCTCTTTTTTTCAAGTGAAATCTACTTATATAGATAACAGTGAGGTTCAGGTCAAAACCAGGAATCTTCCCTGTCAAGCTTCTCATTCCCAAGAACAGAACCAAGATTGTTCTCAAGTTTCAAATAAATATCTTAAAATTTGTAATTTGTTTTTTTACTTCAGCATTCTCCATGATTCAGGCACAACATCTTTTCATTCTCAAGGGCTGAGGATCTCCTTAGGAGTCTGCTGATTGTGCAAGTGGGCAGCAGAATTGAGCTAGGGTACTGACTGAATAAGTAATGAATACAGTTTTGTTTCGTTTTTTTTCCGGTACGCGGGCCTCTCACCGTTTTGGCCTCTCCCGTTGCGGAGCACAGGCTCCGGACGCGCAGGCCCAGCGGCCATGGCTCACGGGCCCAGCCGCTCCGGGGCATGTGGGAACTTCCCGGACCGGGGCATGAACCCGTGTCCCCTGCATTGGCAGGCGGACTCTCAACCACTGCGCCACCAGGGAAGCCCATGAATACAGATTTTTTAAAGTGTCCATTAAGGGAGAAAAAGCAAGCAAATGGTTTGAATTCTTGCAGTTTTTGTCTCTTCTCTTCAGCATTCATAGATAATACATAAAAGCACTTTTTCAAGCTTCAATATTCTTGGGGTTTGCTTTGCTCATACTTCTCTCTGGGAGAATTGCACACCATCCACCTTCAGGAACTTACTTCTGTGAGCATGCTATTTTGTGTTATTCTTCCCTTCCTTACTCATTGCTAATTGGAGCAGAGCTGGACAGTAGGAATCCAATCCTTTTGCTTAATGGAAACAATCTGTTTCTTCCCGTGGTAGTTAGGATTAAGGGCATGGGGATGATAATGGTATGACTGATTGTGCTGGAGCTAAGAGGAAGATCACATATTAATGATCTCATTCATAATTATTTTTTCCCACTGTGTTCCTATTGTTTGCACTCCTCTAGTTCAGCACTTATGGACATTTTGAACTTGCAGTTTGCATTTTATTTTGGTGTTTCTTTCTGCCTCCTTGCAATGGAAAAGAAGATTTGAGGCTAGGTGCCATGGCTTACTCATTTCTTATTCTATTCTTTGTCTAGGATAGTGGCTAATAAATAAAGTACAAATTAAACAATTTTGCTGCTTTTTAAAAATTATATTTCTGTCCTCTTTTATTCAGTTTTTTTGTTCACCCTAAGATGTACTACAATGATCTTGTAACTTAATTCTGTTATATTTATTTATGATCCTATTTCCAGATAATGAAGACCAATTTAAATTTTGAACATGTGTTCTGCCAACCATTGCTTCTATCTCTGAAACTCAATTGTGTATGATGTCTAATCTATCAATGATGAAACAGCCTTTGTGAAATATTATTTATGCCTTCAGGTTGGGGCATTGGTTCACTGGTATTTACTTTTTGGTATAGTCCCACAACTTTGTACACCGACCTAATAGTTTTATAGTTTAGATGGTGTTTATTAGTTTAGGACTAATATATAATATTGAGATAAGATGAAAATTCCTCTAAAGATATTTTATATGATAAAAATATAAATATACTATACATATTGAGAAAAATAAGTTACTTACAAATTAATTTTTTTGTAGAGGTCTCCTTTAAGATTATTTCCACAAAATACTTAATGGCAGATAGTTTGGTATGAAAATACAGTGGGAAAATAAACTAATAGATGTGTAAATATCTACGTTATTTCATAAATTAATTTTTTTCTAATTATTTAAAAAGGGTAATGTGTTCCAAGAATACTTTTTCATTATCTACTACTGGGCAAGTACTATTCTATGACATGGGGATATAGCAGTTAAAAAGTAGACAAAAATCCCTGCCCTTACAGAACTTTACATCCTAGAAAGAGAAGGAAATAAAATAAATACTTAAGTATAGTACTAATGACTCAGGAGAAAATTTAAAGCAGAGATTAGGGGACTGTGGTGCCTCAATTTCAAACAAGGAGGTGGGGCAAGGGTCGTCTCACAGGGAAGCAAGTATCTGCTGAAGGAGAGGCAAGGTACTATGTAATCATCTGGGGAAGAGCTTTCTAAGATTAGGTAAAGGCAACTCAAAAGCCCTGAAGTCCTAAGCCTGGGGATTTTAAAGGAGGGAAATGAGGCCAGAGCAGCTGGAGTTGAGTAGGTTAACAGGAAGAGCACACAGGAGACTGAGGGGTGATGGTGGCTTGGAAGAGGTTATTAGCAGTGGAGGTGGTGAGGTGGGTATGGCCTTATTATGGATGTACATTTGACCCTTGAACAAGAAGTGTTCGAACTGCACAGGTCCACTTATACTAGGATTTCTTTCACTAAATATATACTTTACTACTCCAGGATCTATGGTTGTTTGAATCCAGGGATGCAGAAGTGGGGGTAGAGGGCCAATTGTAAAGTTATATCCAGATTTTCAACAGTGCATAAGGCAGTGCCCCTAACCCCAGAGTTGTTCAAGGATCAACTGAACTTTGAAGTTACACCTGACAGGATTTGCTGACAATTAAATGGAAGTTATGAGAAAAAAAGAAGAATTCAGGGTGACCAGGATTTTGGTAGAGAACCTGGATTATTTATCTGTGTAAATCATGAGTAAAATACAATTGAGGTCTAGCTTTACATATTTTTCTTGTCCCATTGAATTTCTGGAAAGTCTGACTGAAGGTGTCAGAAAAAATTATTGAGATGAAATAACTCACTTGGCAGTATATGATTTTTCCCTTTATTACTCATGTATTTTAATATTTGAGTTGTTTAGCTTATCTTTTCTTTCCTGCTTTGCAATTTTGTTAGTTCTACATTTACTTTTCAAGTTCTCAATTTAAAATTTTCATTGTTCTATACTCTCCTTCCTGATTGACTCACCATTTATATGAATGAAATAGGGCAGAGTCTTCAAAATATTCCAGTTAAGGCTAAACCAGTATGACCACTGTGGTGTGCCTGGGGATCCAAATTGGAACACATTTATTGATAAACATTTTTAACTAACATTGTACTTATTTTTCAATATTTAATTCTTATTTGCATCCATGTTTTGTAGTAGATAAAACTTGCCCTAATTTAACGATTAGAAAATTGAGTCAATATTAGTTAATGCACCCAGAGCTATGCAGGTATTAAATTGTGAAATAGTGTGGAAACGGGTGGTAGAGAAATCTTTCAAGTCTGTATTATTAATACACAAATCCAAAGTGCCCTGTTAACTACTTAGGCAGTCATAGTCTGTCTTCCAGAGTGGAAAACAAGAGCACAGTAACTTTAATTGATATATCATTTTAGTTTGTTGGTAAGATGAATAGCTACAAGTTCAACATAATTAAATTTTGGACATAGTGTCCCTATGTAACTTTTACCAATTGGTATATAAATTTTGCAATTTCTTGGCAGTCTTCCATTTCTCAGTTATGACTTACAACTTCATTTAGTGAAAACAGTGCTAGACTTATAATCAGGGGACCTGGTCTCAATCCCAGTTCTACAATTTGCTGGTTTTGTGATCTTGAACAAATGTTATGTATTCTTTGTGTCTCATTTCCTCATTAGTAAAATGGAAAAAATAAAAATTTGCTTGTTTCACAGTTTGTCATGGGGATCAAATAGGATAGATTATGTGAAAACCCTTGGAAAGTTAAAAAGCTCTACTATTTATCTGTAGAATTAAAATTTTCCATTGAATTTTCTCTGGGGACTTAAAAAATTCTGTGGAGCTACATTAGCCTCTGATATTTCCAGCTTCTAGCACAATTGCACCGTGCAACTTCGACCTGATTTCCTCCTGCAGGTATAGTTGCTCTTTGTTAGTCACTTTACTTTATAAGGTTAAAGTCTCAGAAAAACTTTTTTGCCTTAATGAGATTTTGCCCCAAATTCCCTCTCAGAAAAAGAATTTCCAGTCAGGAATTGACTCCCAAGCTGATTTAATTTCCTTCAGGATTTACCTACCTGCAAATTCTGCTACCTCTGAGCTTGGCAAAGAGGGATCTAAGGGCATAGTTTTCTGTTCCCTTTCACATCAACACCCATTGAAAGAATTATCTACACTCCTTGTCTCCAACTTCCCTCCTACCATTGTCTCTTAAGTCTAGTCTAATTACACTTTCACCCCCTAGCACTTACCCAGGCTGACCTTGATGAAGAGACTGATGATTTCTATGTCGATAAATCCAGTGCTCAATTATCTGTCCTCATCATATTTGACCTATAAGCATAATTTGATAAAGTGCTTGAAAATCTTTATTCACTTGGCTTTTTTTGGTACACAGCCCTAAACTGTTTTTCTCTAGCCCCCTCTCCTCAGATCTCTCCTTTTCTGCTCTTCCTCTTAATCCCAAATATTGATATGACACAGGATTCAGTCCTTGAAACTCAACTCTTTTCTATCATCATTCACTCAGTAACTCATCTCACTTAGTCTTATGGCTTTCAATATTATCTATAGGCTTATAAATCTCAAATATTTCCTGCTGAATTTCTCTCATGCATTTTGAGCTCAGATTTCCGACTGCTGACTTTACATCTTCATGTAAATGTCTGATATCTCAAACTTACCACATCTAAAACCAAAACCAAAACTTTAGTCTTTCTCCCCAACTTGCTCTTCCCGAATTTCTTCTTCATCTTAATAAATGTCAACTGTATTCTTCTCCTGATTACTTAAACCGAAAACAGTATCAGTCTTCATTTTCTCTTTCTGGCATCAGACTTCACATTTGAAATCGTGAAAGTTTGAAGACAATGAATAGCATCTTCACACTATTGCAAACCAAGAATCATATACCAGGCAAATTATTTTTCCTTGTAAACGTGGACATATTTAAGGAAATTTTAAAAATTCAGAAAACATATATCTCACATATTTCATTTGAAAATTATTTTTTAAATTACTCTAAAAAAGCTAGGGGACTCTAGATGGGGAAGAGTTTAAGAAGATAGGAAATCTCAACTACTAACTAATCTCAACTCTGTCTACCTATCTATCTATCTACGCATACACACTTATCTCTTTACAGATATTCATAGATTCAAGAAATGCCCATTAGTCAGGGAAATAGTAGGATTTGCCTCAGAAAAGTTTCTAGAACTGGGTCCCTGAATCCTAGACCACTTAGTGAAATCAAGAATATGTGAAACCTGGATTAGATCATGTAGAAGAGAGTGAATTTCCTGAAGTTTTTCTATAAGCTATATTCCTCCTCCACCCAAAGAGGTAGTTGCCAGCTTTGCCACATGAAGCCTAGCAGGTGGTGGTGCTTTAAGTGGATCACTTAAGAACTTAATGTGTGACCACTGTAATTTGGGGATTATCTGATCCAGGAAATCTTGAGGATAAAGAGAGCAAATCAGTTCTGTGGTTTCAGGGCCAGGTCAGTTGCATTAAGGCTGGAATCAGACTGTACTCTGAGTTTGTTGGAGAAGAGGTTGTATATTTCCTATAAACCAGAAGTGAGCTATGCACTAGAAGACCAATGCCACTGTGGAGTCTTCTCGGGACCTGGCTGATGGGTCACTTACGTACAGGGACAAAGAGACTCAAGCAGCAAGAAGCCAGAAGTATATAAGGGCTTTCTAGGGGCTTCTGAAGGATTGCAAACCACCTTCTGAACTACTTATATATGAGTCAAAAGAAGCACAGGTGGGAGAAAACCCCAGGAATCTCAGAAGAACTTTTAGTGTCCCAGTAGAAAAAGAGATAATTCTAAACATTTGCTAGGCCCAGTACTAATTTATAACAGGAAAAAACAGTGATCAGTTCAAGTGAAAAATGTTTTGTTTCCCTTATCCTTCTCTCTGCCATACTTAGAGGTAGGCAGAGCGGGAAGATAAAAAAGCCAAGCACTTCTTCCAAATGTCAGAGAACGCCAACTTTTGGCAAGGTGGAAAAGAAGTCTTAGTTTATAGTGAAGATTTATGTTAAATGACATCTTGGACTAGATATTTTTAATTTTTGATTTAATCTTTGTTTTCAGAGACTAAAAATCAATATAGGACCCTTGATGACCAAAAAGTTAACAGAAAAGTCAATGAGACCTGCCTAAATTTCTCCCAGTGGCACAGCAAAAGATTTATCAATTAAATAAATTTGAAGGGAATATGGGAGACAAAAATATGTTACATTTTGATTACAATTTACATTCTACACATTATGTTTCTATTAGATTTATGCACAAGTACATACTTCTGACTACTATATATATGTGTATATATGTATTTCTTTCTGACTTTGACCTTTTTAAAATAAGAATCTGACAATATAATGTAGAATAACATAAAGCCACAGCTTTAAACTAAAAGATGACTATGATATTTTAACTCTGAACATTCTCTATTATTTTTATGCTTGTTGTTTTTAAAATGTTACAAAATTTTAGTTAAATGATGAAGAACCAGTCCTAGCTCTTGGTGTGCTTTCTTTGTATTTATCAGAATGTTTAGGTTAGAAACACATTGTTTTTATGTTTATTTGCATGTAGAGAATAAAGTGCTCTAGGGAGGAGTGCAACTATATTTAGTAGTCAGTAGTAAATAATAGTTGCATGCAAGTAAAGGACTGTAAATTGTTTTTTTTTTTTTTTTTGCGGTAAGCGGGCCTCTCACTGCTGTGGCCTCTCCCGTTGCGGAGCACAGGCTCCGGACGCGCAGGCTCAGCGGCCATGGCCCACGGGCCCAGCCGCTCCGTGGCATGTGGCATCTTCCCAGACCGGGGCACAAACCTGTATCCCTTGCATCGGCAGGTGGACTCTCAACCACTGCGCCACCAGGGAAGCCCAGGACTGTAAATTTTGAAGGTTGCCATAATGACTTGATGCTTTTAAAAAATCTAATTCATTGTTCACATTTATTTTAATGTATTTTTAGACATTATAATAGATACTATTTTATGTACATTTATTGTAATGTCATTAAAATGAGTATGTTTTAGCTAACAAATATTCATAGTTTTATTTTTTATGGAATCTTCTGTAAGTGTTCTTATGGCCAAGTGGAAGAACATTTTTAAATTAAACAAATATGGACATGAGCTGAGATTTTGCCATTTAATGGCTGTTTGACTTTGAACTTTAGTTTATTCATCAGTAAAATAATTGAAAAAATAACATCGGCTCTTTAGGATTGCATACAAATATCTTTAAACTTCCTTATACTTAAAATTCCTTTCCCATATCTCTTTATTCATTAGGTAAGAAGCAAAGTAACAGTAACTGACTATTCTAAAACAAGTAGATTATAAACTGGCATCTCTTCCTGTGTTATGCAGGCTTCTTTTGTAGGGTTTTCTTGCCTTCTTCTTAGGTTTCTATTTAAGAATATGCATGTGGTCATAACCAAGTATTTAGCTCTCTCTTCTCTTCTCCACTATAATATTATTTTTAAACAACTGTTCATTTTTTCCAGTTGTAGAAAATGATATGAAGCATCAAATCTATTAAATCATTTAAAATTTGCTTCATCACTAGAAAAGGTTGGGGATAAAGTTGTTTACTTACATTTTTCTTATTTATGAGCTTAAAATTATCAGCTTTTCTGACATTTATCTGTGCAATTGCCTAGATGGATAATAAAACCCTTTTTCACTCACTGCAAATTCCCATGGGGCTGAAATTCATCTGCTTTGCATTATTGTATATCCCTGCCATGTGGATAGCTTACATCACGTTAACTTTAAAAGGTACTGAAATGGTGCTTTGCAGATACAAAGGAGAAAGGAATTGGATCAGCAGTCTCCAATAAACAAATGATATCCTAGTATTTAACACTGACTTATTTTATTTCTTAAAATTACCTATGTTCATTGAGAGTAAAGGGTCAAAACTGAATTTGGCTTTCTCAGAATGGTGTATTCTAGGTAAATTAATAAAGTCATTAATGCTTCCATACTTGCTGATTTAACAAATCTTATTTGCTTACAAACTATGCACTATAGAATAATAGGCTCTATGCAAAATCTGCCCTCCAAATTTTACTATATTCTTTTAATAATTGTGTTTATGGTAAATTATCACACAATGGGGGAACATTCTTTCTTATTTGATAATTTATTGGCAGATTTATTTGGTTAATGTTAAAAATTAGTGTGGAACTTCAGGCGTATGGCATTCAAGGCAATTCCTTATGTTTGGTGGGAAGAATTAGAGTGTTAGACTAAAAAAAAAGACTTAACTGAATAAATTATAGCATACATCATTAGAATTATTTTACTTATTTATTCATCCATTTATAGATTTTTTTAAAAATTCCTAAAACAGCTTTAAAAAGCAGTATTGTGTTTAACAAAACACAGTTAAATACACTAGATATCAAAACTTCTTTCAACTATTTAAATTATTTAATCTGATTCTGTGCTTCCTTATTTGTGAAATGGAATTTTACTGCATACTTCATAGTTTATGGAGATTTTTAATTGAATTTAGAGCAATTTTGAACCTGGTTCAATGTAAGTGTTCAATAAATAAATAGTTTCAATAAAAGCTATAATAATGTGATGTTCAGTATCCAGCAAGATTGTACATATTAGGAGTAAGTAAACAGTTAAAAGAATGGCAACATTGTGTATGGAAAAAATTAGTTGAACTTACGCCAGATGATTGAAGAGAGTATTTATGATTAAGCAAAATTAATATTATATATATATGGCCTTTTAAGGAATAACTGCATAAGTAGACAAGTAATGGAAAATAATAGTTTTCCATTAAGGAAAACACTAATTGTTTTAACTACATAAAAATTAACATTAGTTGTCTGTGTGCAAAAAAATTACAAACAGTATAAAATCAAAACAATTAACTAGAAAAATCATTTGCTTAATTTATTGTAAACAATAAATTTCTGTCTCTGAAAACGCTCACAAAGCAAAACCAAAAAAAATGACAAATATTCCAGGTTAAAATTGAGTGAAAGGCCCCGCCCCTCGGCCCACCGCCCGACTGGCCTGGTGCGGCGGCCACGCGCGCAGACATGGCGGAGAAGCTGGAGCTGAGGCTCAAGTCGCCCATGGGGGCCGAGCCCGCCGTCTACCCGTGGCCGCTGCCGGTCTATGACAAACCCCACGATGCCGCTCACGAAATCATCGCGACCATCCGGCTCAGAGATTTGGAAAGAGATAGTTTAACAGAAAAGGAATGCGTGAAGGAGAAATGGAATCTCTTGCCTGAATTTCTGCAGACAGAAATAAAGAATCAGTTATGTGACTTGGAAACCAAATTACATAAAGAAGAATTATCAGAGGAGGGCTACCGGGCTAAAGTCAAATCCCGTTTAAATAAAGATTTGTCCTTGAGAACGGAGCTCATGGTTTCATTCGGGAAGTGAATGGATGTCTAGAAAACGGGAGCCAGACAAGTGGTGAGGATCGCAGAGTGGAAATAGCAGAGAAAAACTAGTCCCCCAGACCTGTTTCCAAACTTTGCATGCCCAGGAGAAGCAAGTCCGATGGAGAAACAAAATCAGCTGAGGTCTCATGTACCCCCAGGATTACAAGGCAAACTACCAGGTAGACCACCATCACATCTCATTTCACAAGGGGCCCTGCCAAACAGAAACCTGAGGAAGACCCTGAAAAAGCAAAATCAGATTATTCTGTCGATGAAGACGAAAAAGACCAGGAGGAAGAGAGACGTAGAGTTACATCCAGAGAGCGAGTTGCTGGACTGCTCCCTGCAGAAGAACCGGGAAGAGTAAGACCAGGGACACACGTGGAAGAAGAAAGAGATGATAAAGTAAAGCCTGGTAACCTCCAGGAAAAAAAGAGACTCAGAAGTCAAACCGAAGGACTAACACCTAAACAGAAATCTAAGGAGGAGCCAGACAGAGATGCGAGGCCCGAAGGAGCTCAGGCTGAAACGAATGAAGGAGAAGACTAAGTTGAAAAGAGGCACAGAAGTGAACCCAAAGATCTAGCTAGCAAACGGACACCAGAAGGAAAAGAACCTGAAAGAGTAAAACCACAACTTTCTGATGAGAAAGATGAGGATGAAAAGATAAACAGATCCCAGATATATTACTGAAATATCTACAGAAGTGCTTCTAAAAGGAGAGGAGTCCCTTCCTAAACATCACCACTGGGCTTCCCTGGTGGCGCAGTGGCAAAGAATCCGCCTGCCAGGCCATTTTGTGGACGATGGGTGTGCAAGAGCATCTGCGGGTGCCACGCGGGAGGGGATTTGAGCCTCTGCGTTTCTAACCCGAGATCTCGAAATGCATCGTGATTCCTGTCCATTGGAGTGTAAAGTTTATGTAGGTAATCTTGGAAACAATGGTAACAAGACTGAATTGGAATGAGCTGTAGGCTATTATGGACCACTCCGAAGTGTGTGGGTTGCTAGAAACCCTCCTGACTTCGCTTTTGTTGAATTTGAAGATCCCCAAGATGCAGCCAATGCTGTCCGAGAACTAGACGGGAGAACACTATGTGGCTGCCGAGTAAGAGTGGACCTGTCGAATGGGGAAAAGAGAAGTTGAAATCGTGGCCGCCTCCTTCTTGGGGGTCGTTGACCTCGAGATGATTACCGGAGGAGGAGTCCTCCACCTCGCCACAGATCTCCAAGACGGAGAAGCTTCTCCCGCAGCTGGAGCAGGTCCCTTTCTAGATATACGAGAAAAGAGAGATCACTGTCCCAGGATAGAAATCACAAGCCATCCCGATCTTTCTGTAGGTCTCCTAGCTGATCTAGGTCAAATGAAAGGGAACAGAAGACCACTTTGCAAGAGGAGTGGTGCACAGGAAATAACTTCATTTGACAGGTGTATGTACAGAAAATTCAAGTTTTGTTTGAGACTTCATAAGCTTGGTGCATTTTTAAAATGTTTTAGCTGTTCACATTTGTTTGTCTCTTGGAACAGTGACACATAAAGGTGTAATTCTTTGTGGTTTGAAATGGATCACGTGAGGCATGTAATATGAAGAATTGTTACTTTACAATGTTCCCTTAAGCAAAATTGAATTTGCTTTGAATTTTTAGTCTTGCCTAGACTGATAATAAAACTCGAATAACTCCTGACCAGCTTAAAAAAAAAAAAAAATTTTGAGTGAAAGACACTAATAAACACACCAAAAAAAGAACAGCAAGGCCAATAAATTCTTGAAAAGATATAATAAAAATATGAGTTAAAGTAAAATATTTTATTTGTATTATATTGGCAAAATTGTTAAGAGTTATTACGGATGCAGAGGAAAGATTATCCTGCTACACCTTCCGTGAGGGGATAAGATGGAGGGCAAATTCTTTCAAGAAGCAAAAAAAACCAAAAAGTGTGCAGAAAGCCATTAAAAACCCCTTGATCTAACAATTCTAATTTCACTTAATTATTCTGAGAACATGTTTAATAATAGGAATAGTTTGTACACTATTGTTTATAAGCTATTAAAGAATAAAACTTTTGATTTGTATTTATTATCATGAAAATATGAGCATGTTATGCTGTTCATTTTTAAATGATCAAAAATGTATTCAGAATGATCTCCTTGTTAGAAATAAGACTATGCATACATACATACACACATATATACATACCTTCTTATAGTAGCAACTCATATACATACACACGCACATATATATGAACATATATATGTGCCTATATAACAGGTTGTTAACTAAAAATAATTATCTTTAGGTGGTAACATTGATGGGTTTAATATATTCTTTATTTATTGCATCTCGTCATTGTTTTAGTGAGTCTCTATAGCTTTTAATAAGAAAATAATACAAACTATAATAAATTATGTTAAGCAAAGGAGTAGGTGAGGATAAAGAAGACAAGCTACAAACAAACAAAACAAAAATGTAGTCAGTTAATTTATATCATGAAGTCTAAATACCTGAACACCAGTCATCACTGGTATTGTATTCTACATTTATGTTTGCTAATGTTAAGGGTAGTATAGTCTTGTCTGTTGGAAAGTATTGATGAAACAAATTTAGGTTAAAAGTTTTAATAAATCTATCTGCAGCTTCCCATAATTACAAACACATATGTGAATCTTTTGTACATAGGGATTATATAAAAGATGACACGGGCTTCCCTGGTGGCGCAGTGGTTGAGAGTCCGCCTGCCGATGCAGGGCACACGGGTTTGTGCCCCGGTCTGGAAAGATCCCACATGCCGCGGAGCGGCTGGGCCCGTGAGCCATGGCCGCTGAGCCTGCGCGTCCGGAGCCTGTGCTCCGCAACGGGAGAGGCCACAACAGTGAGAGGCCCGCGTACCTCAAAAAAAAAAAAAAAAAAAAAAGATGACACATGCCAAACAATTTTTCCATCACTGTTGAACTTGAAAAGGTTCCTTTGCATCTGAAGTTTAAAGAACCTCTGATATGTGATTATGCATTTTTGCTTCATGAAGTACATCCCTACTTCTACTTTCTGCACCCTTCAGTTGATGCACTGACTGCTCAGTTCCCCATATTCCTTTGGACAATTAAGTGATGTTAAGGTTAATGTCTGCTATGGCATTCCTTTTGAGCCTCTGTAAACATCTTGCTCCAAACTATTTCCCATAAATATTTATTTAAGATTCTAATAGCAGGCCTTTCCCATTTTACTATATCCTTGATTTCTTGCTTGGGAGGTTGGTTAGGTTATGTGACTGCATTTTGGGTTATCCTTTTTGATATTCAGCATTGACATATGACTCATAGGTGGCCTGGTTTTGTAAAGACGTGCAAAATATATGAAAGGAGTATTTTGAAAGTGTTTCATAGTATGACATAATAACAATATAAAAAGGGTTATATGGCATGACATAAAAAGAAAAAATAATATTTGTTAAGATACAAAAGAAAGTAGAATTATATTGGTGATAATACTCTTAACAGAAGGACATACCAATCAGTGTTTTCAGTTATATAAAATTCTTCCATCTGGTACAATTCTAGCAAGAAAATAAATATTAAGGTGGAGTACTGAATCTCATTTTACAGGGTTAATAACAATAATAAGATAGAGTGGAGAAAATCTATTCTCGTGTGCTCATTTCTTTTGCAGCAGCATACAGCTGGGTTCTATCTTTTATTGTGTATATTATTTAAGAATTCTATTTCTTTAAACTTTGATCATGTAATTTTCTTACATCTGGTTTTATTTGACACTTGCTAGAGAGTGTGTATAAAAGGTTAGTTGAACATGTACACTCAACTATAGTAAAAAGAGTGTAGATCTTTCATAAAATATACATGTATAATATTTATATGCAATTTAATTGCTATTTATATTGACAATAAATATCTGTCAGTGTGGTTTAAAATGGTTTAAACTAGTTAAAATTATAAGATGTTATTTTAATTCTGAATCTTACTTTTGGTTGTTGCTACCAATCTATTCCATATATATTTAATCTGCTACCACATATATCTTAAAATATGTTTATTTTTTCTGTATCTTAGCATTGATCATTAAGCACTGTAATTACAGGTTAAGACTTCAGATTCTGGTCAACTCTGTGACCCTGAGCAAGTAACTAAACCTCTCATTACTTAGCTGAAAATGGGTTTAATCATAGCATTTACATCATAGCGTGATTGTAAGCATTCAAAGTGATAATGCACATAAACTATTTAGAATGCTGGGTGGTATGTAAACACTCAAAAATGTTACCTGTCATTATTATTTACCTTTATGATTACATTGCATGTGTCCTCTTGTGAAGTAAGAATTTACTATCTCCTTAGAATCAATTATTTTAGGTTAAAGTGAATCTGTAATAATTATCAAAACTGTCTTATTCAGCAAAATTTATGAATATTGAATTCCAGAAGTTGCCCAAATGCTGTATTATTTTTTCCAAAGTAATTGTTCTAATCTTTACTCATTGAAAGGGCATTTATTTGAATAAAACATAAGATAACACAAGAACAGAAAAAAGTAGAATGGTATCTTTCTGTTATAAAAAGGAAAAATAAGATTATTCATATATGAATATTGAAATATGATATTGGAGATGAAAATAAGACTCTTAAGAGAGTCTTAAGAGTCTTAAAAATAAGAATATTCTTAATAGAATTTTTACTTTAGAACCATGTAAATTTTATATATTTGATTTATAAAAATTAAAAAGAAAAAAATGGGGCTAACACATAATGTAAACATGCACGAGAATGCATTATTTCAGATAACTTTGAAATACAGTATGGTGACTGTGCCTTAAGGCAGCTAGTCTCCAGGGAGATATATTCCATTGCTTGAAATAATAGGTACTATATAGGTTAGAGATATGTTCAATAATTTGATACCTGAATCTTTCACTTCAGTACCACAATATTACGTTTTTAACTTCAGGATAACCCCCGTGAGATCTTAAGAATTAAATGATGTGTAAATGAATGTTTCACAACACTTGATTTTCTTCACTTTTCAGAAAAAGATATTAATGATAAATATTTTAAAATATGTTAAAACCACATGAAATGTCACCACACAACATGACAAAAATCATTTTCAAGTGCCAAAGGCAACTGAAACAACATACCACGAAGAAAATGAAAAGGCAAGTCACTGACTAGGAGAAAATATTCACGACACATACATCTGAGAAAGAACTTATATCTAGAATATATAAAGAACTCTTACAGCTCAATAATAAAAGGAAAAAACAATTTTAAAATGCTCACGAGATTCTAACAGACACTTCATAAAAAAGATGTACAAGTAAGCACATGGAAAAGTGTTTGACATCATGGAATGCAAATGAAGCTGCAATGGGATACCAGCGCATATTCACTAGAATGGCTAAAATGTGTTGACCAGTATGTATGACTCTCGCACGTTGCTGCTGGTGATGTAAAATGGTACAACCACTTTGCAAATTTATTTGCAAGTTTCTCCTAGAGTTAAACATTCACTCTTATAATGCAAGAGTATTAAATACATATGTTCATAGAAAGACTTTACACAAATAGTCAGAGCAGCTTTACTTGTAACGGCCAAAAACTGGAAAGAACTCAAAAGTCCATCAGCAGGTAAATGGATAAACAAAAGCTGGTATATCCATACAAAAGAATACCAACCAGCAATGAAAATGTTTGAACTACACACAACAGTGATGAATCTCAAAATCATTATGCTAAGTGAGAGAAGCCAGATATAAAAGAGTACATATAATATGCTTCAATAACGTGAAATTCTAGAAAAAGCAACTCTAGTTTATAGGAACAGAAAGCAGGTCAGTGCATGCCTAGGACTGAGAATGTAGGGGATTGACAGGGAAAGAGCACAAGGAAACCTATAGAGTGATGGAAATGTTATATGTATATCTTGATTGTGGTAAAGAGTACCAGAAATATACATTTGATGAAACTCTTCAAGCTGTGCATTTAAAATGGGTACATTTTATTATATGTAAATTAGAGTTCAGTAAAGTTGATTAACATCTTCAGCACCTTATGAAAGGGGGGTTGAATTCCCTTTGACACTATTTCCCATGTTGAAAGTTAGTTTTATTCTTTTGAATATAATATGTGTTGACTTTGAATCTAAAATAGCACTGGAAATATTTTCAGAGAAATTTCTCCTATTTCTCAATCTATCTATATCCACAGCTATCTTGTAGACATCATAAATATCTGCAGCCATTTCCAAGGACCTAAATGTTTGAATTAAAGTTCTAAATTTGAAAAATTATGGATTTCTGATTAAACTGGCATTTTAAGATCACACATCATCTTATTTCACACAGAGCAATAATAGGCTAAAAATTAAAAAGAAAAATAAGAACTGCCTAGAGTTCCTTTGAAAAAGAAAAGACAGTTTCACGGGCAAACAAGAAGCAAATGAAATACAAAGTGTTGTGTGTGTGTGTGTGTGTGTGTGTGTGTATTTATATTACAGATCACAGAATATAGTGATGTGATAATTCACAAAGCCAGTCACAATCATCACAGTTTTTCTATATTAAGCATCCTTTTGGTGGCATGGGACTTTTACTATCTGTCCATGTCTTTATTATCTGTCCATGTCTTAAAGTAAAGAGCATACCCTTGGACTCTTTTTTGAAAACAGCATCTTTGATTAATGAGTCTACTGTACTCATTAATCAAAGTGATATATTACTTTTTATTTATTTTAAAATTATTGGGAAAATAATTTTTCATAGGATCTGAAAGAAATAATTCAGAGAGAGTTTATATTTGTGAATGACAATAAAGACAATAAAGAGTTTATATTTGTGAATGACAATAATGACAGTAAAGACAATGACAATGACAATTATATTTTTTTTAAATTTCTAAACATCTTGTAAAATCTACAAAATAAAGAAAAAGGATACTTCTTGGGCTTCCCTGGTGGTGCAGTGGTTGAGAGTCCGCCTGCCGATGCAGGGGACACGGGTTCGTGCCCTGGTTCGGGAAGATCCCACATGCCGAGGAGTGGCTAGGCCCGTAAGCCATGGCCGCTGAGCCTGCATGTCTGGAGCCTGTGCTCCGCAACGGGAGAGGCCACAACAGTGAGAGGCCCGCTTACTGCAAAAAAAACAAAACAAAGAAAAAGGATACTTCTTTTGATTACACAAAAATTCAAATTTTAAAAGTAACATACTCCCTTTACAGAAAAAATTATGAATTACAAAATGATTTAAAACAGAAAAAAGCCACTATAAATATTTCATTTAATCTTTTAAAACTATTTTACATGCTTAGTTGTGATATTCCTCATATATAAATTTATATCCTACTTCTTACCTTAACATGACAAAATAACATTTCTATGTTAACTCTATTTTAATTCTTTTAAAATAGTTACATAATGTCACAGTACAATTTCTTACTTAAAAATTCTTGTACTAATGTACATTTAAGAATTTCCAAATTTAGCTCTAATGGGTAACTTGACCTTTTATTTTTGTATTTTAAGCACTTTCATAAGAACAAATTTCCAGAAGTGAAAATACTGGATCAAATGGAACATTTTTGAAAAAACAAGTGGAATACAAAACGGACATTTAGATGTTGCCGTTTACTATTCTCCAAATTACTTAAGTATCACAGCTCAAATGTTGTAGTGTTAAAAAGGTTTTCTATCCTTTCCACATCTGTACAGCTTTCTCTTTGTCATCAAATTCTACTTTTATATCCACTCATAATTTCAGCCTCTCATGAAGATGGCCATCAAAAGAAACATATATAAATGCAACTAACCAGTTAGTAATTGGATCATGTTGTAAAGGTTTTTGGAAGGCAGCTGCAGAAACTGTCCTGAGTTAATTATTTAACTTTACTTTCCTCACTTGAAAAATGAGGCTAATAATATGTCCCATAGGGTAATTGCTTAGATTAAATAATATTAGACAAAGCTGCTCTTGTGCAAATGTCATTGCCTTCTCATCCCCTTCTCAAAATAAGAGAAGGCGGCTAGTCTACATGTGTATTAAACATGAACTTTGGCTCTTTTCTTTATTGAAGAAGCACTCAGGAAGGGTTTCTATATTAAGGACCAGGCTTCATAATTTAGAACATGGATAAGTGATTCAGTTACCAGTGTGTCCAGTCAGACTTCAGAGGATTCATTTGGTAATGTTTACATGTGGTCCTTTTCATGAATTGACTGGATAATGAAATTGTTGAAAATGAAGATTAAGTTTAGTTTCTCACACTTTAAAATTGCTAAGGCAATTTTCTCTATTTTTTAAACGGAATTACCTTTATTCCACACTAATTTTTGTTGTTGTTTTTCTGGAACTGAGGGGACTTGGATTTTTTAAAATTTTCATGTATATCCAGTTATCTTAAAATAGCATATGGTTATCTAGAAAAATAATTGAATTACAATGTCAGTATGAATATAACACAAAATTGAAATAAATGTTTACTTTTGAACTAAATATTATTTTGTAGTATTTCTATTACATACACACGTTTAAAAAATCAGCGCAAATCATTATTTAAGGAGTCTTTATATTTTGCTGTTTACATCTAGGAAAATAACTTCTGTTAAAAGTAATGCACTACTACCTGAAACTAACACAACATTGTAAATCAACTATACTTCAATAAAAAAATAAAATAAATTAAAAACAACTAAATAAATAAGATTTGTTTAGCTACTTAAAAAAAGTAATACACTACTTAATGCTTTAGTTAAATAGAAAATTTTTATATTTTCTGTAATTTGAGCCATGAAATTTAATAAAACAGAATAATATTGGGGATTACTTAGGTTTATTTTTAGACTACTCAGTTGTGTTTTAGAACTATGAATCAAAAGGCCTGAGTTCTCAAAACTGCTATCACTTTATTATAATATGATCTTACTTAATTCTCACCCAAAGTCCTGACATTGTTTTAATACAAAATTCACTGATAAGACAGCATAGACTCCCAGAGATTAATTTTGTCTAAACAAATCCTTTATTCTTCTATCGTGCTATTTTGCCTCAGATTAAATATTGGGTACAAAAGGAGTAATATACTGAGCCCTAGACTGAAATATGAGGTTTTATCATGTATATTAATCTTGATACTTCACTGTGTCCTATCATGCTCTTCTCTATATGGACCTTTTAATATTGTCTTGGAAGAAAAAAAATCAGAGCAAAGGAAATGGAGGAAGGAAGAAAAGGAGGAAGAAAGGAATGAAGGAAGGGCTAGAGTGAGACTATGGACACACCTGTCAGAACTTGAGAGCATTATGGAAAAAAACATGACTGGGGTAAATTATAAATAAAATGATAAAAGGCAGTTGACAAGAGAAATATGAAGAATAAAGAAAATATAGGAAGAAATTATTTTTAACATACTTGATATTTTGTAAGAGGTTATGAAAAGACTGTGTATTCCACTACACACAGACTTAATGAGCTGGACCTCATATGCTGGATTCCTTCACTCCCACAAAATTCAGGCTTTCTTTATAATACTGTCATTGTCTGTCTAGATGTCTATGTCCTATCACTGACTCTGGGAAAATTTGAATTTCCTGGGATATTGAAAAAGATTGTTGTCTAGAAAGAATAATTTGAGCAAAATATTGGGCCAGTGGTAATCATCAGTCCTATTGGATAATCACTGGGCAACTGCCAAAGAGAGATCCTCCCCCAGTGCCTATAGAACTACAGACCCACTCAAAGGCCCTGGAGATGGATGGTGCTCATTGGTTGCTGAATGCACAGTCTGCAGGTTCTAGAAAAAATTCTAGGCTTCTTGTGCTTGGGGACAATAAAATTTACTTGGATAGAGATAGCGTCAGTAGTTACTACACTTCTTTCCATGAGATATAATCAGGTCTGGATTGCTAGTCCTATATAACTCTAGCCCTTCTCTCTATTTATTTATAATCTCAGAGCTTGGAAATTTCTTCTTAGCAAGATACCAAAATTCAGAAAACATTTTGGAAAAAATTGACCAATTCAACTAAAATGCAAACAAACAAACCAAAAAAACCTCTGTATATCAAACAATAAAAATAATAACAAAAACCCTTTGTAATGCTAAAGATTGGCAAGAAACTCAGTTAACAGTTTATGAAGCAAAAATCTCATATAACTTGATACAACAAAAACAAATAATCCAATAGCGTAAGTGAATGATGAAATGGTCAGGCACTTTATAGAAAAAGAGATTCCAGTGGCTTATACATATAAAAGAAAATACTAATTCCACTAATAATTAAATAGAAATTAAAATAGGTTCTATCTATCAGATTGGCAAGTATGCTAAGAGTTTTGGTAAGTGATAGCAAAACTATAGAGAAATTGTCACTCTCACTGTAATTGGAATATGAATTGGTACAGTCCTTCTACATGGCATTTTGACAATATTCATATTTTATAAACCATATACATTTGTTCACAGCAAAGCACAGCTGGGTATTTGCCCAATGAATATATTCCCAAAAGATAAATATTTAAGAAGGACTTTTGCGGTATTGTTTCTATCAGCAAAATTCCAGAAAAAAATCAAAATATTCAATATAAGATAATAATGTTAAATAATATATATTGCATTCTTATGATTAAACATTTTGCTCTTTTTAAAAGAAAGAGGAAGATTTGTACCTCTGAGATGGAAGTTTTTGAGCTCTAAGTTTTAAACTTGGAAAAAATAATGTACAGGATAGTGTGGATAGTTAACTACCTTGTTTTCTTTCTGGGCACATAATACATCCCAAGTGCTTGTCTACATCTTTCACATAAATAATCACCTTCTGTTATCTAATCCAGTCTGTTATCTTTGGCCTTCAATTTGTTCTGCGATTGGTCATCATGGGTGTAGTTCAAAATAAGTATTTGGTAACAGGGCTTATTTGTGTTCCTTGTTTTAAATCACTAATTTACAGCCTCTTAAATATTTTGTACTAAGCCCCATGTAAACAAAATAGCATACCACTGCATACATATTTAATGCCCTTTGCCTGCTTTTTTGTTTGTTTGATAAAGCCTTGGGTAATTAAACAGGTAACTAATTCAAATTACTAATAAAAAAAGTATTTTTCTCTGTACTAACCCACCAAACATGATCCATCAACTTTGAAAAATAACAATGCTATGCTTTCATCCCTGATGAACTAAAAAGTACAGTCCTTCATCCCCCGAAATTTGATAGCTTAAAAAATAAACACCTATTTTACAGTTTCTGTGGGTCAAGAATCTGGGAGCAGCTCAGCTGGGTGGTTCTAGCTCAGGGTTCCTTAGGAGGTTGCAGTCAAGCCATAGATGAGACTGCTGTTATCTCAAGGCTCAATTAGGACTGGAGAAACGGCTTCCAAGCCCAGTCGTGTGGTTGTTGACAAGCTTCAGGTCATCCTGGCTGTTGGGTGGAAGTCTCCATTTTCCCCTCCATCCCTGACTAAATGTCACAAGGTTGTGATTGGCTTCCCCCAGAAAAAATGATCTAAAAGAGAGTGCACCCTAAAGATGGAAGCTGCAGTCTTTTTATAATCTAACCTTGGCAGCAATACAACCCATAACTTCTGCCACATTCTATTAGAATCAAGTCACTAAGTCCAGCCCATATGCAGAGTTAGGGGAGTTAAGTCCCACTTCTGGAAGCATGGAGTGTCAAAAAACTTTTTGGACATATTTAAAAAATATCATTGCATTGTCCTTTTTCTCTTTAACATGTCATAATTCAAGCTTTAGATAAGGCGACTGTGGATGAGAATTGATCTATAATAAACAACATAAAGAGCACTATTCTACCTGAACATAGCAGTGTTATTAGTTAATCACTAATATGAAATTTCCAGCCTTGATATTTTCTTATTAGATATGAATAATATAATTTTGATGTAGGTAATTCCCTTAACACTGAAATTTTTTTATTTTTGCCCATCAATCAAAATAGTGCTTTGGAGAATATTTGGTATCTATATATCTATACAGTTTTTAGAGAAATTGAAACCTCTAACCAAAGACTTCCACACATTTTCATAATTCTACAATTTTATTTCATCTTTCATATTTTGAAGTTAACTTGGAAATATATATATTTATATATATAGTACATACAATAGTATATACATATGTATAATATATATAATTTTGTATATTTGGATAGGAATCAATATTTTAATATTGATATATGACACAAAATACTTAAACTTATTCAAAATTAAAATGGCTCTTTATAAAGTTACCATAACTAAATGACACTCCTGAAATATAGATATTTGAAGTTTTATTTAAAATTCGTATAATTCATTTCTATCCACAACTTTCAAATTGGATTGTTTCCCACACATATCACGAGTTAGGCAAAACTTCAAATTAATTAACACATTTTTATCTGAGAATGTTTTTATTTAGTAATTTACATTAGTATTTCCTTCTTTGTGGCACTTAGCCTATTATAAAGATAAAGTTAACTATTTTACTGAACTGCTTGTTACTCTACTCTTTTCTTTTAAACTTAGGAAAGTACATCATGATGTTGCTGTTGTTTTAACTATACACATCTGGCTCCTTTTCAGCCCCATATCTATTCCTTGTCTATCGTAGTTTTTTTATACAAAATTCGGAGGTAATATTGACAAAGGAAATTCAAGCAATCACCATTTGAAACTCTTAAGTTAGGATGTCTCAAATGAATATTGGCTGGAACACTAGAGTAGGAAATCTAAAGACATAAAATATCAGGAAAACCAGGAGGAAGAAAGGGAAAAGAAAGTAGTATTTCAGCAGGATTACAAAATTGAGAAATGGCCTTGAATCAAGGGAAGAAGAATAATCCTAGTCTTTAGTTAAATTAAAAGAAATGTTTCTCATATTGAGTAAATTACTCAGGTTGGGAGTTAGAGTGGGAGAAACCCAGGAGCTGGTTACTGGATCTTCACAGTAAAAGGCCTATTCAGTGCAACAAAATAAACATTCATTGGCTTGATCAGATGCTAGAGCAGTTAGATTGATTCGCTGCAGCATAAACCAAGTGCTGAATTAAGGGTTTTTTATATTTTAAATATTTATATTATATATTTAAATAGAGAAGGTAATATATGTACTATACTGAGAGCATGAAGGACTAGTTTAAATTTTAGATTTACTACCAATCTTACATGGTACATCCAAAGATACATATATATTATTTTGGTAGCATCTAGAGATTTTCCTACATGCTTTACTGACCCATGTCAGAGGTTGATTGCCACTCTTTGCTGCAATCAGAGCCCTATCACAGCTACTTGGGGTGAAATTGGCCATAGTGGGGTATCGATGTCTGTCCCCACCCCAGTCTCCACCTGGGCCTTTGAATCTCAGGAGGATAGTGCTCGCTATCAAAGCCAGTCTGAGGTCTGCTTTCGCAGCTGGTTTCTGCCAAAAACTTAAGTTTGGGAAACTGGATTACAGACCTCCCTTCTATCTTTTTGGGAAAATTTCTTTTGTTGTACCCTTGCTTTGCTCGAAATTAACACACTTTCTGAACGTTTATTTCTCCCTTGCACGTCACACATGTCTATAACTAGGATAGATTCCTTGTGTCCTTCTTTAATTCTGGTTCGTGATTGCTGCTATTCCTGAGTTACACTTTCTTTCTTCATTTTCCTATACTTTCTATCCCTTCCTACCTGTCTCACCAAAAGTTCAGGTGAGAACGGAGTGTCAGACCATGCTCCTGATAGCTAGTGCTGACAGAGATAAAAGCTTTGTACATACAGGGAGATGTCTGGGAATCTGATTCTTTCTCTGATGCTCCTCCACTGGATCTTATTTTCTTCCCTGGCTTTAGAAATTTCATTTTTGTAATCTGTGAAAATGGAGACAGTTGGACTCATTGTGCATTTAGAAATCCAGTCTCTGCTGGATCTGAATTATATGGACCATTAATTGGGAATGTGAAAAAAAAAGTTTTCTTGGCACTATAACAAAACACTTATTTGAAAAGTTGTAGTGAGTCTGTCAGCATGACTACATGATGTCACAGGAATTGACTTGGTTTTGAAAAGTACCTGAATCAGCCATTTATTCTGAATTTAGTTAGATAGGGTGATGATTACCAACTGAATTTTTAGCTGAAAACACTGAATGCCTATACTTACTTGCCTATATATATTTCTCTAGCAGAATTTAATGTCACATAAGCATATTTATTCTTTCAACATATTTTATTATCAATCTAATTTCAGCAAGCCTAATTATGAATATTTTAAAACTTTTCAAATAATTTAAAAGTATAAAGATATACTAAAATCTTATTCACCACTCCTTCATCACAATTACACTGTCTTCTCCAAAGGGGTTATTGTCAACAATTTAATATAAATCCTATTATCTAAATACCTTTCATTTCATGAAATTAAGTGCTTTTCATAAATAGGGCTTTATTATACACATTATTTTATAACCATTTCATTTAAAAATATATAATTTTGAAATTTTCACTTCATTATATATAACACTCCTTAATTGGATTCATAGTGTTTTATTTTAAAATGTGGGTATACCACAATTTATTTAATCGTTTGCTTTTTGATGGATACTTAGGTCATTTTAATTTTTTACATTATAAAAAATCAAAGTTGAAAACTTTCAACGTAAATGTTTGTGTGTACTTTTGTAAAATAAATTTCGAGAAATGGAATTACTAGATCAAAATGAATATCATGTTAAATTTTGAGAGATAGTTCCAAATTGTTCACCAAATGAATATATATACTTGTCCTCCTGCGAAAATTATATAAAAATATCCACACTCTACCATTTTGAAATGGTCAATATCCTGTTCTAAATACATTTTTCTACTCATTGTCAGTGAGAACATACCAATTTATAAAGGAAAATGTAATATGATGATATAAAATTATCATTGATTTTCTCCTCTCTACTTTTTAAGGAAAAAGGCATCATACAGCATGGGTGCAGGGAATGGAATGGAAAAATCCAGTATTTAGTTGACCATTGGGACAATAGAAAAGAATGTGAATAATCTGCAATGCAAATGACTGGAAGTTAGTGCTGCCTGACAGACATGTGTAAAGAGAAAGATGAATGATAAATATTTAACACAGAAGTAAATAACACTTGGACATAACTGATAGTTTTTCATAAAGATGACATGCCCAAAGTTAAAGTCTCAGAATAAAGATGAAGAGAGATGAGTGTAGTAATCAACCTGGCAAGTTGTAGTTTGGAAAATACTGAGCATGAAGAAGCATGCCTCAGTGTGTGGAGAAATTGTAATTTAACCATGAGGAATCCCCAAAGGCCTTCCGTCTCCACAAATGAGATATTAAAACCTATATTGTTAAATAAGAACCAGGATGGATTAATGGATTTAGTGAAGAAGTGAAAAATGGTCAGGCAGGATAAATACAAAAGAGCTAGGTAAAAATGTAATAGAAATATTTATTACTCCCTTTTAGGGAGATTGCTTATAATAATATCTAGAACTATTTGTTGAAAAGACTGTTCTTTCCCCATTGAATGGTCTTGGCACCTTTGTCAAAAATCAACTGACCACAGATGTATGGGCTTATTTCCGGACTTTCAGTTCTATTCCATTTGTCTATATATCTATCCTTATGCAAGTGCCACACTATTTTGATTACTATAGATTTTCAGTAAGTTTTGAAATTAGGAAGTGTGAGCCCAATTTTATTCTTCTTTTTCAAGATTATTTTTTGGCTTTTCTGTATCCTTTGAAGTTCCATATGGATTTCATGATTAGCTTCTACATTTCTGCAACAATAACAACAACAAAAAGTTGAAATTTTGGTATTGATTTTGTTGAAAGTATAGATCAATATGGGGAGTATTGCCATTTTAACATTATTAACTCTTCTAATCCAAGAACATGAGATGTCTTTCCATTTATGTAGATCTTGCTTACTATCTTTTAACAGTGTTTTATAGTTTTTGGTGTACATGTCTTGCATTTTTTTGGTTGAATTTATTCCTATTTCATTCTTATCGATGCTATTGTAAATAGAATCGTTTTTAAAATTTCACTTTTGGGATTGTTCATTGTTAATGTAAGAAATGAAACTTTTTCTTTTAATTGTGTATCCTGTAATTTTGCCAAGCTCATTATTAACTCTGTTTTGTGTGTGGGTGTGTGTTTGGATATTTTAGAGTGTTCTATATATGAGATCATGTGATCTGTGAATATAGATACTTTCACTTCTTTTCTTCCTATCTGGATGCCTTCTATTTCTATTTCTTGTCTAATCTCCCTAGCTAGAAAATTCAGTACAATGTTTTAATAGAAATGGTGAAAGTGGACATCCTTGTTTTGTTCCTGATTCTTGGGGAAAAGATTTTAGTATTTCACTGTTGAGTGTGATGTTAGGTTTGGGTTTTTAATAAATCCACTTATTATATTGAGCAAGTGCCCTTCTATTCACTCAAATTGTTGAATGATTTTATTGTGAAAGGGTATTTGATTTTTATCAAAAGCTTTTTCTGTATCCATTGAGATAATCATGTGGATTTTTTGCCTTTGTTCTACTAATATTATGTATTATGCTGATTAATTTTTATACAATGAACCACCCTTGCATTCCTAGGATAAATTTTACTTGGTCATAGTGTATTATCCTTTAGCTATGCTTCTGGATTCAGTTTCCCAGTATTTTATTGAAGATTTTGCACCTACATTCATAAGGGATATTGGTTTATAGTTTTCTTGTGATGTCTTTGACTTTGGTGTCAGGGTAATATTGGCCTCATAGAATGAGTCAGGATGTTTTCCATTTTATTGTTTTCAAAAAGTTTGAAAAAGGATTGGTGTTAATTCTTCTTAAGTGTTTGGTAGAATTCCCAGTGAAGCTATCTGGTCCTGGACTTTTTCTAGTGGAATATTTTTAGACTACTAACTCCATTTATTTACTTGTTTTGGGTTTATTTATATTTTCTGTATCTTTTTGAGTCAGTTTTAGTAGTTTTTGTGTTTATAGGAGTTTGTCCATTTCATCTAGGTTATCTCATTTGTTGGCTGTTTCAAGGTCAGCAGAAGATGAGACCTTAGAACCTCATCAGGTCTTTCCTGAGCTTGCAAACAGCTCTTAACATGCATGTGACCTTCCAGGTTCCCAGGAATATGTTGGAGTTTTTCAAAGCCCTTAAAGACATATCATTCCCCAGCCTTTCCTCCTAAGCATTACTTATCAACTGTTATCTATTTCCTCTGGCAGCAGCATCTAAGAAATTAAAATAAACCTGTAAATATGTTTTTAAAATGGCCTTCCCCTGCCCTCTGGAAGCGACTTTAGCACTGGAATAGTTCTGAATTAGGCATAAAAAAAAGATAAGTCTTTTGAGCTGTTCTTCCAGGGAGCTACCAGCCAGATCTGAATAAATAATTAATTAAAATTCTTTGTGAATGAGGTCCATTGGTGAATGAGGTCCTGGTTCTTTTAGTACCAGGAATATGGACTTTTATTTTTTGCCTACAGCTAGGCGGAGGAGTGGAAGATGGGACTAGGGTAAGTTAAAATGCCACAATTTTAGTATTCTTACTTGGAATCAGCTGTTTTCTTGAATGGGTATTACCTGGGTTAATGTAAGCTTTTGACAACTTTCCAGAGGTCTGTTGATTCTGACAGGTTTTGCCCTTTTAAAATTACTTTCATAGAAGGATGTATTTTGGAGGTCCTTTCTCTGCCATTTTTGCTGATGTCACTCCTACTCAATTTTGAAGCCCTTAGCAACTTGCTCAGTAACAAACGCAATAAATGTTGGTTGGTTGAATGAACACTTTAACACATGAATGAATTTCAGGTGACACACTTCATGTAAAAAAAATGAGTTCTTTATAGGGTAAATAATATTTCAGTGGAATAGGATGTTTAAGATATAAAATTACTTACTCCCAACATTTTAATTCCTAAAATAATATTTTCCATGAGAGCTGCACATTTTTAAGGCTGTCATTATGTATTGCTCTGACATTGGTCATTAGAGAACACAACCAGTTATATAGCTATGTTCTGTGTGCATAGATCATTCTTTTTTCTTTTAACGTCTTTATAGGAGTAGAATTGCTTTACACTGTTGTGTTAGTTTCTGCTGTATAACAAAGTGAATCAGCTATACATAGATCTTTCTAAAATCTGTTTATAAGTAGCATAAGGTCAATCCAATAGGAAACATAAGAAAACGTGGTCAATTCTTGAAAACTGAAAAGAGAAGGGTAAGCCATGCACAATTCAACAAAAGGAAATATAGCTGTAATCCTGAAACACAGAATTTTCAAAAAGTTCTGGCAAGAGTTTGAGGAGAAGGTCTATGTAGTGAGCATGATACCAGGAATATTGTTTTATATTTTAATAGCACACTAACGCTATTAAAACTATTGGTGAAGAAACTTCTGGGAGCTCAACAAATATCTCAAAATAAATCCATCTATTGTCTAACTATCCTGGTACCTTTAATTTATTTATTTAATTTATTCATTAATTTATGTTTTATTGAAGATGGTTGACTTACAGTATTATATTAGTTTCAGTTGTACAACATATGATTCAATATGCACAATACAAAATTAATGCAATATTAGTGACTATATTCCCTGTGCTGTACATTGCATCTCCGTGACTTATTTATTTTATAACTGGTAGTTTGTACTTCTTAATCCTCTTCTCCTATTTCCCCCATTTCCCCACCCCCTATCCTCTGGCAACAGCTAGTTTGGTCTTTGTATCTATGAGTCTGTTTCTGTTTTGTTAAGTTTATTAGTTTTTGTTTTTTTAGATTTCACATGTAAGTGAAAGCATACTGTGTTTTCTTTGTCTGATTTATTTTACTGTTAAATAAATATATTTGGAAAGGCTAAAATATGAATGTTTGAAATATGATTTTCAATGTTTTATACATGATTAGAGTCTTCTAAAATGGATTTTTAAACTGACAAATAAAAATAAGTAACCATGTAATAAAAATAGCACAAATAATAATGGATGAAATCTGATTTTAGTTGTAAACCTTATAAAGTTTTGTGAAAAATTCTTTCTAGGCTAATTTTGACTATAGTCACTATTAGGAAGCTCCTAGTTTCCTAACAGTAGAGTTCTGCCTGCTCTCACATCAGAGCATATAATCATTATTCCATCATTCAAACATAAATTGATGAAGGTTCTTTTATCTTTTTTCATTGTGTAATGGATAAGCCATTTTCTTATTACCATTAATGATCCTGTGATTTGCTACATTAGAAGGCTTAAATCACTGTAATATAGTGCCCTCCCCTCTACCAATTGTGGCCTAGAATTTATGATCAAAGGAGTAGATAATCTGCATAAATGGAATATCATTATACTTATACTCTACCTTACTGGAAGTCTTCTGCAAGCTTAATTAGACCTTCATTAATAACTCAGAGATATTTGTGTGTTGTTTCTACATTCGTCTATTGTGGTTCACATTGGAATATCAAGCAACTCTCTTCCTCTATTGTTGCTGATCCTGGGAGCCTCATGTTTAATGGAATGGAAAAATTGAGGGGATAAGGAATTTAAAGGCTATTCTTGCCCACGTAAGGAAGCAGCATCTTGTTTTATGCATATGAGAAGCAGCAGCAGGAGAGTATAACCAGGGTCATGACTAACCAATACTTATCCTAAATAGATTCACCTCTTCTCTTCTGGATCACCTGCATCCTGGAGGTTCTTTCTATTTCTAATCAGGTTTCCTTCTTATGCTCCAATTTTGCTTTTTGCTATTTTGTGAGAAAGTCTTAAACTATGCTTGAGGAGGTAGCTGATAGTTAGATAAATTAGGTGCTGGGTTGAAATGAGTGAAACAAAACACCAATGTCTTTCACACAATGATGATTAAGATAATTAAGACCACCCCCTAAAAGAATAAGGAAAATTTGAGAGCAAAGCTATTCACATTTATAGTTCTAGAAAAGAAAAATCCTCTCAGATAAAGCTTCCATTAGGCCTAAACCAGCTGTACTAAATTGAATTGATTGTATTCCATGTAGTGAGTCCTGTGGATATCTGTATCCCTAGTGTCCTCTTTTTATTTTTTAATTAATTTTTTATTGGAGTGTAGTTGATTTATAATGTTTTGTTAGTTTCTGCTGTACATTAAAGTGAGCCAGTTATACTTACACATATATCCACTCTTTCTTAGATTCTTTTCCCATGGAGGTTATTACACAGTGTTGAGTTCCCTGTGTTGTACGGTAGGCCCTTGTTGATTATCTATTTATATATAGTAGTGTGTATATGTCAATCCCAATCTCCCAATTCATCCCTCTTCCCCTTTTCCCCTTGGTAACTACAAGTTTGTTTTCCACATCTGTGACTCAGTTTCTGTTTTGTAAATAGGTTCATTTGTACCATTTTTTTAGATTCCACATATAATCAATATCATATATTTGTCTTTCTCTGTCTGACTTCACTCAGTATGACAATTTCTAGGTCCATCCATGTCACTGCAAATGGCATTATTTCATTCTTTTTTATGGCTGAGTAATATTCCACTGTATATATGTACCACATCTTCTTTATCCATTCCTCTGTTGATGGACATTTAGGTTGCTTCCATGTCCTGGCTATTGTAAATAGTGCTGCAATATATCTGGAGAAAACCATAATTTGAAAGGATACATGCACACCAATGTTCATTCCAGCGTCCTCTTTTTAAATTTAGATATGTCGCCTCTGCTTCCCTATCAAAATAGAAGGATCAGATATGACATTTACACTTGTTTATTAACTGACTGTACTCTGAATGAAACCTACTCATGCAAATGTGCTTTTATAAAACAAAGTTTATTAGCTTTTGTCACAGTTGTGGAATAAAAACCATGATATATGAAACTTGCTAGATGATTAGAGAAACTCATGAGAGAGTATACATGGAGAGGAGAGGTGATTGGTTGGTTTTGTGGAGAGGGGAGTGGCCTGAGGTTGGCGGTATAGTCAGTTGAATACACAAATAAGCCTAAAAGGCTGCCCTAAATATGAATAGAGTTATTTTTTTTTTGCAGTACGTGAGCCTCTCACTGCTGTGGCCTCTCCCGTTGCAGAGCACAGGCTCAGCGGCCATGGCTCACGGGCCCAGCCACTCCGCGGCATATGGGATCCTCCCAGAGCGGGGCACGAACCCGCGTCCCCTGCAATGGCAGGCGGACTCTCAACCACTGCACCACCAGGGAAGCCCCATGAATAGAGTTCTTTAAAAAAAAATATATATATATATATATATATGATTTGGTAACCAAGAAGCACCAAGCCTCTCTTCCAACTGACTGAAAAAAAAATTTCTTTGATCTAGCTGCAAGGCCATCAATAAAGAAAGTTAAGTCTAGCATGAGAATTGAAGGATGAGGATAGAGTTCTACGTGTGAAAACTTAGAGGGCAAATGGAAATAAAAAGGCATATGACCTCGGTGGGTAATACATGTCTCAACAATGTTTGCCTATACTAAATACAACATGGTTTTTCTTGGCTGGTTATCAAAACTTCTTAGGATGTGGGCTAATAACATAGTATCAAGCTCAGCTTAATAAAATACATTTTATAGGGCACTAAAAAGATATGTTCCAAATACAAGATTCCCTGATGAGCTGAGTATTTTCAACTTAGGCTGATTTCCACTTTAAAAAAGTTGAAGCATTTAGCCTGAACACATTCATCAATAGAAGGCTACCTTATTTCTGGAAGTAGATGCACTACCAGCTCTATGGTCATGGCAGGATCATTCAAAATTCCTTAGATTCACTTTCTTTGATTTTAAAATAGTCTTCGTAACCCTAAATTGGCAGTCATGTTTTGATTATTATATATCATAACATATATGTTGAAACTGGCTGTGTCTATTCTCTTTAGAATGGAAATCTGAGCCTCATTTCAACATAATTTCTGTTTGTCCTTGTCTTATGTATTATTAAGTCAATCTACAGAATAAGCATCCTAAGAAATATCTAAAACTTTAATTGATTCAGTTGTCAATAAGTATCACTATATTGTCTGGTTCTTCTGTGAAATGTGCGTAGTCTCAACTCATTTGCTTTAGAGTGGTTTCCTATGTTCTGGAAAAGGCTCTTATTTACAAAAATTATTTAGAAAATAAAATGTAAAGAAAACATAGCTGTAAGATAATATAGCCCCAAATGTACTACTGTAAATACTTAACAAATCTCAAATTAATAGCTGTTATGTTTAGGACTACCTGAATTTTTTAGTGGTTTTAGCAAAACCAAAAATTTGTCAAAAATTACAAAATAAAACCCATGTCAAAGACACAAATGCAAAACTGGCAGAGGAAAGGGAGTCCATACATCAAGACTTTGGGTATTAGAAATTACTGCTTGGGAATTGAAAGTGAATTTTGTTCCAGTGTTCTTTATCCTGCTTTGCATATGAATGATTCCATATTTTTGGATTTATAATTGAATTAACTGTGGATTAATGATTGGATTAAAGATAATTTTAACTTTTTAAGGGTATTTCTCAAGACACAGCTATTCACTGTAGCTTCTTATAACCAGTAAGAAATTTAATATCTTTTCTGATGTATGTTTTGTGTAATATAATGAGCTCATTCTATAATCCATGCCAAAACATTATTCAGTATCACAGTTCACTCTCAAGGGGTAGTACTAGTATAGCATGAAGCGATGTATAAAACATGCTTTTTTAAGAATTCTTTTTCTTTGGTGTTAGAATCAAGACATATGGGATGCATTTAGATCTAGTTTGCTTTTGTAAAACTTGTCTAACTTAGACAATTGTTGAAGTCATTCATCATTCTTATAATTAAAAGTTGTTTATTTTTCCCAGTTGTAATGAACGATTGATACAAATAATTGTCTTTATTTGTAATAATTAAGAGTTTTATATCATCACAAGCTAAAGCGTCCCACTTTTAGAGTTACATTTTATTACTAAAACACTTTCTCTTTAGCAAGTTAAAACCTTTAGATGAATATCATTAATAGCATTAGAAGTCAAATCACACATAGAATACTGTGTATTATAAAGTGGATTCATCAAAACATAGATGAGTTGGGTAATTAATTAGACTAAACAATTATTTAACCTTAATAAAGTCCTACTAAAAGCTTGATAATGCAGACGTGAAGATATATAAGACATATTATCTAATCTTAATGTTTTTTAAATTAGATTGGAGTTGATGGTAAAATTAAAAAACAATTAACAAAATAATAATGCATATTCCAAGATCTTCATATAGGTCATGAGAATTCAGAAGAAGAGAAAATGCATACAGTAATAGAGAACAGGTGCTTCATGAAAAAGCAGGGAACTGAGTTTTTTCAAAAATGGGCATGGTTAAGACAATAGAGAAACACTTAAAACGGGGAAATGGTAAAAGTAGAAGTTAAGATGTGAAACCAATATGTTTTTAGATGATATCAAATCTGGTTTCTTTCAGAAGTTTGATTCAATTAGACAGGTTTAGAACCTGAGACGACAGACTAAGTTTATAGACATTATGGAGCCATAGTTGATCAGGAAAAGAGTACAATCAAAATATTCTTTAATGGACAGGATTATTTAAATGATTTGGACTATGGGAAGAATTGGATAGGATGGATTTAGAAGTGGAGAAACCAGTTAAGTGCAGATATTGGTTTAATAGTACCCTTAATACAGATACAGAAAATATTTGAATTATAGGTTGAAAAGTTAAATGGTTCTATTATTATTATTAACATTTATGAATTAAAAATGAAGTGAATGAAATCTATGTACTAAAGTGGTACTATAATTTTTAATATTCCAAAATACCTTCAACTAATTAATGTTAAATGCATATTTAAAAAGATAATTTGGAAAATATTTTATTTAAAACCTTATCCCTGTGTAAGATCAACCTAAATCAGAGCTGTAAACAATTTTTGTAAGTATATTGTCTCAAGTGAAAAATTCTCATGTTTCCAAAGGAAACTGAGATGAAAAGAATGCTGAAATTATATAAGAATGTACCTTTTAATTTATCTTTTCAAGCCACTGGCCAATTCATAATAAAAATGCTTGAAATGAAGTTATATAGGTTATACTATATCTAATCTATTAGAAAGAGGTAAATCACTAACCAAAGTAGGGATGTATCTACTCATAGTAGATACTTACTTTGTCAACAAATTCTATATATCTTTAATACTCTCTGATTGTAAGGAGCCCTTCCTTTGAAAATTATAACAATGCTTTAAATATGTTCAGATTTTTTAGGTGTAAAATTTGTTGTATAATAATGTCATGTAATAATTTATTAGTTTATTTGGCATAAAAATGATTATTTGTATAATGCATATATTTTGCTTATATAAAGTCCCCAAATGGGTTTGATTTTAAATTGCATTAAGTATTTTTTTTTTTTGTATTTATGACTAGGAAGACAACACAAAGTATGATGATGATAAAGAGCTGAAACATCTTAAAACGTTATAATTTCCCATTGCTCCTTTCTTTGGAAATTTTTATCATTCCCTGGCTGGTAAATCCTTTTATATTTATAGGGTAGGGTGCAAGCTTTAAAAAAAATGCTATATTAAATATAAAGGGTCATTCTGAGGTAATCCTTCAGAAAGAGATTTAAAGTTTTAAGTTAGGAGTTTAATGACTAATGATTTTTTAAAATACTATAAACATTGACTATCTCTTCTAGCAGTTCATGTTAGGATTTACATACTTAAGCTTTTTGGATTTTAATATTTAGCTTTACTTGGAAGATTTTTGCCTAGTGATGTGTTAAATTAAGCACTGTTTTAGGATGTACTGTGGATACTTACAATGGCATGATGCCAAGAAAAATGATTTTATTTAATATTTCATGAGGAAAATAATTTATATTGTTCTAAGTGGCAATCTTTTATCCTAATAACATATAAATATTGTTAGAATGATTATATGAATATATAATTTCAGAAACTTTTTTTACATTTAACAATAACCTATATGTCAAAGAAAGTGGCACCATGTTGCATATTTTGACTTACTCTGTGCACTAAACAGAATGCTGAAACCAGAGTTATGATTGCTATTTCCTGTAAATGAATGAGGAGAATTGCCTGCATTCTTTCCTTTTTTTAAGACTTTTGTTTTAGAGCAGTTTTAAGTTTACAGCAGACTTGAGAGGAAGGTACAGACCTTTCCCATACATTCACTATTTTCACACAAGTACAGCTTTGCCCATTATCAACATCACTCACTAGAGTGGTACATTTGTTACAAGTGATGTACCTATATTGACACATCTTAATAATGCAAAGTACATATTTACATTAGGGTTCTTGGTGTTGTATATTCTATGGGTTTGGACAAATATATAAAGACATAGAACATCGTTATAGTATTTTCACTGCCCTGAAATTGTGCGCTTCCTCTTTATCCCCCCCAAACTCTGGCAATTATTGATTATTTAACTGTCTCCCGTAATTTTGCCTTTTCCAGAATGTCATATAGTTGGAATCATATAGTGTATAGTATTTCCATATTGGCACTTTCCTTAGTAATATGCATTTAAGTGTCCTCTGTATCTTTTCATGGCTTGAAAATTCATTTCTTTTTAGCACTGAATAATATTCCATTGTCTGGATGTACCCACCTTTTATTTATCCATTCACCTATTGAAGGATATCTTGGTTGCTTCCAGACTTGGGCAATGATGAATAAAGCTGCCATAAACATCCATGTACAGATATTTGTGTGGATATAAATTTTCAACTCCTTTGGATAAATACCAAACCCAAGAAGTTGACAGTGGTACAGTATTGTTAACTAAACTAAAAAGCACATGAATCTTAAGCGTGTAGCTCAATGGATTTTCACAAGTTGAATATGCTATATAATTTCATGCATACAAAGTTCAAAAACAGGCAAAGTGAATCTATGTGGTTGGAAGTTAGGACCCATTGTGGGGGAAAGGGGAGGTGACTGGAGGGGGCGTGAGTGTGTGCTTTGGGGGTAACTACAAACTTCTTTTAACATTTCTTGCAAGGCAGTTTTCACTTCTGCTCAGAAGCTCTGCTCAGGTGTGCCATGATGCCATGTATTTACCTGTTTCTCCAATCTTAGTGCAGTGGTTTGTCCGGTGTCTTCACTTCCGGCTCCAAGAAAAATCGATTTTTCAGTTTGGTCAGCTTTTTACTTGTTGTTAGGGCAGAATGGTGACTTCTAAATCCCTTACATGTGGAGCCCAAAACCAGAGTCCATTTAGAGGCTTTTTACAAACCCTAATTTGTGTTCTTTATATATAGTCGGGACCCAATATAGAACAATTTTTAAAAATAAAATTATGTTATATTTTGATTTAGCTATGAAATACCTTTGAAAGTGTAAATGGAGTGGAATTCTACGTTCTTTATTTAAAGTTCGAATATCCTTGGAGGGAATTTGGATAAATCAAATTCTCTGATTAGTGTCCCAAACAAGATCCCAGCTATGTAATATCCAAACATATATATCTTTCCTCTTAATTATATTTGTCACAGAACGATTATGTATGTGGGCAAATAATATAGTAAGCAAGTAAGAAAAAGATCAAAGTAAGCAAAGCAAGCAGGTAGTACTAAGTATTACTTCTGGATTCAGATTCTAGAAGCTGAATTTTGTTCCATATCTATTTTTATCTCTTTATTTTTATAATTAATTGTCAAAACATGTAACCTGTCAAAACTAATAAGGAGGGCTTCCCTGGTGGCAGTGGTCGAGAGTCCACCTGTCGATGCAGGGGACACGGGTTCATGTCCCGGTCCGGGAAGATCCCACATGCCGCGGAGCGGCTAGGCCCGTGAGCCATGGCCACTGAGCCTGTGTGTCTGGAGCCTGTGCTTCTCAACGGGAGAGGCCACAACAGTGAGAGGCCCGCGTACCACAAAAAACAAACAAACAAACAAAAAAAACTAATAGGGGCATTAAAATATGCTACTTACAGTGGTCACCAGCTCTAAAAGAATAAAAACTGCTTTACCAAGATTGTGGATGGACTGGACCAACATCACAGTTCACTCTAAGTATATATGAAAGTTATGAAAAAATTAATCTTAGTTCAGTAAAAGGTGAAAAGAGAGGCATTGGCATAGAATATGATGCTTTCCTTTTACAACCAATAAATTATTCATGTCATACCTTTACTAACTTTCATGTTATCCTTATATCTCTACAGACTGCTGATTTTGTAATCACTCTCTACTATGCTCTATAAAAGTTTACTGGTATATGAATGAAATGTAAAACATGTGTTCGTAGGATGAGGTAGGTTATGAATAATTTTCACAGTCTGCTAGCTTTTGTTTTCCTGGAACTTATTTTTTATTATTTGAAGAATTCGGTTCAACTTACTCTTTGGAAATATAGTACTAAATTGACCTCAGGCCATTTCCTCTGCAACTTTTGGGGGGGTCACTTTTTGTTTTTACATTTAAGATGGAAAATACTGTGCATCTTTGTAAGCTTATGGGAATGTTTAAGTATAAAGAAAAACTGACATTTCAGGAGAGAGGAGATACCTGAAAGACTGATATCTTTAGGTAGTCAGGAAAAGAGTGAGATCTAATTAGAGAGGCTGGCTTTACATGGGTCTTAAGAATCATTAAAGTAATAGGAGTGTGGTGGAAAATATGTAGCAATTCTCTTCTGATTGCTTCTGAGGCTAATTCATGGGTTGAGAGCAAGGAGAGGGGAAGGATTAACAGGTATTTGAGATGGAAGGAGAAACTATGAAATTAAATCATGGAGAGTCAGAGAGTGAATTGACTAAGGAAATTTAGTTGGATTGCTTGTAGCAATAACAGCAAAATTGATGTTAGGTAATCATGACTGAAAAGTCAATATAATGTTATGAAGAAAGAGTTTGGCAAGGGAGTTGAGGAGGCGTATGAGGATGTTATTACAAAAATGGGCCATGGAACCTAAGCCATGTGTGTAGGGTTTAAGAACAAAACAGAGGTGAGAAATAGTGTAAACTGTGTAGGTCCTGAAAGAGTGAAGACTATATTTATCAAAACCTATCTTATGACCGTGGAGGTAGATACCTGAGGAGGGATTGGAGATGACATCATTGGCAAGAAGGAGATCAGGAAATGGTGATACGAGATTGGAAGCATCCTTTCCAAGTATATTGAAATCATTAAGAACATTTACAGGACTGATTAAGAGAGAGGAAATAATTGTTGTTATAAAGTTGTGGGTGTTGGAGGTAACTTTCTAGGAGAATGAGAGTCTCTGAGGGTCTCTGCTTTAGTCAGCCTCTGATGGCAGAATTGAGGTCTATAGAAGGTGGGTGGCACTGAAAGCATGAGTATCTAGATAGAATCACTCAAATTATAATGAATTATTAATATAGATATAAATATTAGCTTATAGATTGATCTATATTCCAATTTTGCTCTTGAAGTTTAGTTCCCAAAAAGTTCCTGATAAAAATCCCTCATTAACTCAGTTTTATAATTCTTTACATGTTTCTGATAAAACAGAGAAGAAGTTTTAAACATTTTCAAATAGCCAAAAGGAAGGGTCAATTTCTATTTTCTATTGATTGCATAACTCACACCAAACTAGGCAGTAAATATACAAATGAGCCTCACAATGGCCAAACATTGTGCTGTTACCATGTAGCTATCTTGGTATTTTAGCCTTAGTTTGGATACAGGGACTAAAACACATTTAGTGGAGGTCTAGAAAACTTTCATTTTAAGAATATAAAGAATATAATGAAAGAAAATTACTGAAAGAAAGCTGACTTTAGCGGAAATTGGACTGTCGTGGAGCAGTTTTCTTTTTCACTCACTTGCTGTCTCTCCTAGGCTTCATTTCGCTCTGATCTCAAACTGTCCTTTCATGCATATTCTTCCTTTATTGTCTTTTTGCAGACCAATTCATTACTGCTGCCCAAAAAGCAGCAGTCCTCACCCTTGATTCTCCTCACAGTAAATGCATCACAGCCAACTAACTCTTTGTCTCATTTTCAAACACTTAGGCTAGAAAATTTGTTTGGGTGGCTCAGTGTCAGTCAATTGTTTATCATAAACTGACCATCTGGATCCAGCGTGAATGGGGTTGATGATGGAAGAGTTGATGCAGAAGTTGTACAGCATTCAGTCTTATTGATTCCAGATGACGTATGGGTCAGGTTCTCCAAGAAGGGATGTTAGGTTGAGAGGGAATGACTGACCTCATAGAAAAGAAAGAATTATAAGATGGTATCAATAAATCAGAATGGATTGCCATTTTGGAGAAATAAATTTATGATGCATGCACAGTTTACTAATGACATGATATATAATATATAGTTTGTTAATCTTTAACAAAATTTATTTTAAATTTATTTATTAAAAATGTCTTTAATAAACATAGTATGTATTTATGAACAATATTGACTTTAAGTGGAAAAATGTGTTTCCTGCTCTAATTTAAACTTACTACACCAAATTTTCAGGACATGCCAAGTAATGTTTCCAGGGCCCATCCTTGAGGGAAGATAATATAATAGAATTCATAATTAGAAAAAGAAATCTATGATTGATTTTGACTGAAGATACCTTAGTTCTGTAGTACTTTATAGCACTAGATATTTTGCAGAAATTAAATTTTTTCTAGTTATTATATACCCAGACTCTATGAGTTCTGCTAAATCCAGCATCATTGTAATCTATTGAATTTATTGACCTTCATGCGCTTGTGAAACATAAATTTCATGTAAGTCTAATGGAATATATTGTTCCCTAGGAGGCTATAGATAAGAATACGTTACATGCCCAAAAGTAATTATAGACCCTTACAGTTAGTTAGTTGTCACTCATAAACTCCAGCTTTTACCTGCTACTACATTACCTGACTCCCTTTAAAAAAAAAAAAACAAAAACTCGTTTACTGTCCTTAAGAACTTCATAATATGCACTCTCACATTTACTTTTTACTTGTAATTTGATCTTTCCAAGGAACAGAGGGAGAAAAACTTAAGTAAGAGATGTTTTATGTTGAATCACTATAAATGCACATTCAGGTTATGTCTACTGTAACCAATACTATGCAGAAGAAAAATGAGATTAAGTAAATCTTTTGTTCTCGCCATTATGGTCAATTAAATGATTCTTTTATGGTTCTTTTCTTGATGTTTATGACTTTGAAAACATTTATGGACTCCATCTAATGAAACAAATTAAAACAGAATAAGAGATAAAGAGAAAAATCAGAAAATAGACTCTGGACTTTGACTGTAAGTATACAAACAAGAAGAACTGACTAAAAAATTCTGATTGAAATCCACTACTTGTAAGATTCAAGTTGATTACCATTCTTAGGCCTCAAACCTGTAATTTGGGAAACTATCACCATAAAACAGTTGCACTTTGGCTAAATAATGAAGTAATCATAGCAGTGAATTAAAAAATATATTAACATGATCCAGTCATATAACTTCTGTATTAAAATACTCAATTTATAATTATTTGTGCAAATTAAATAATTATTATAACAATGCTTATACATCAAAACAAATAACATATAAAATTTTAGCATTTTAAGGCTCACATGAATCCTTGGTCCTACCATGTTTTTACCAGTGAGGAGCTAGAAGGAATACTCCTATAGGATGTCATATTTTATCTATCATCATCAGTCATTATCAGCTTTTAGTTTGCCCCGGCTATCCATGTCAGGCTGTATAGAATTTTTTTCACAGTACCTTGAAGCTATCTTACTCTGCTTTTTTCTTTGTGGCATTTCATCAAAAGTTCCACAAAGCTTCTGATTTTTTTACTTTCTGGTCCTGACTGAAGAGTCAGGTACCAGAGTTTCAAATGAACCATGAGGTACGAATTGTTGTGTGAAGACTTTAATTACAGTAGCTGTACCTTATTGATCAAAGTCCTGACAATTCCCAGTGTGGTTGAAAATTTAGTATAAGTCCTTATTGGTTTTAAGGAAATGAAAATTAACCATATAATGGTGCTTCTGCCCCTGAGGAATAACATTCTAGGATCAGAAAAATCGTATTGAAATAATGTGACATAACTTCTTGCTTGCTTTTATGCTCTTACCTTGAATAAAAGCATCAACAAACATATTTATTAAACCCTGTTCATTGATCTCTAAGATTATGGGCAATTTCCCAGATAAAGCTCCATGGAGAAAATCTTCTTCAGAGTGCATTTTTTCATCTATTAATGATATACATTTTAAAAAGGTAACCATGAGTGGAATCGAGTGGATAGTAGAATAACATTCTCAAAAGCAATCTTACACTACACTTCAACTGCAACAACAAAGTAATTACTTTTTTTTCTGAAGTAGAAAAGGTAGTTAAATTATCTTTCATTTCAAGGTGCTGAGACAAGGCCATCTTATGAGAACGTAGTGTGGATTATATAATTGTTCTTGAATGATAAGTGAAATAACATTTATTAACAAATGTTTTGTGATCTCTCCACAGATATGGAATGGATCTCATCCCAATTAATAGATTGGTTGTGGAGGCTGATGCAACTTCGAGCAGCAAAGAATTTGAAAGAAGGTTTATTATTCACACAAGGGACTTCTGGAGAGAGAAAGGTAGGTGCAACGCGGGGTGGAAAGGCATGTGCAAAAAGCATAGTAAGAGTTGGGCCTTTTTGGTGACTAGTGAGTGGGGCTGGACGATGGTTCCATCCAAGGCAAGGGCTGCAGTATTCAAACTTGCCACCAGTGACTAGCTTTTTTTATATAAAGAAAGTGTAAAAGGAAGTACCGGATATGTATTGGTGGAGAAAGGAAGAGTGGAAGCCTAAATGCTTTTGTCAGTAGGTCAATGGTCGAACATCAAAAATGGAGTCAGGCTCTTACACCAAGATAGGAAAAATACCTTGTGTGTGTGTGTGTGTGTTTGTAATTTTGTGACTTTTCATGTTACTCATAAAATGACATGTTTAACATCTAGCAGATTTTCAGAAAAATGGTATCATAGCATTTAAGAACTTAAAGAGGACTTTGAAATCATCTGGTTCAGCTGTTTCATTTTACAGAGGAAAGTAAAATCTCTGAGTTTCAGGGACTTACTGAAGATAACCCAGCTTGAAAATGCCCAGATTTCCAGGCCAAAACCCTGGGCTCCTAATTTCCAAGCCAGCACTCTTTCTAGTTCCATATTATTATTGTGAAATCCATTCAGAAACGCTTGCAAAGAAACTAACTTCATAAATTCAGATGTGTATGAAAAAACTCTTAGTTATATAATATTTCTGATAAAACACTTAAAAAAACATTCTTTTAAGTTTTTGCATTCCAATATATTGTGAGACCATTTATTTAAATTTGCCTCTGACTTACTTTTAAATAAGTCTATTGTGCTACTTCTGGCATATTTGAGTAGTTTCATAAAAGAGCTGTATAAGAGAATTAAGCATAAATTCCGAATAGATATAATAATTAGACTTGACTCTGCAGAATTGTCAGTGTTTTCCTAATTCAGGGTGATAGGATGCAGTGCCCATAGAGGCAACAGGTACCTCTCAATATCTGTATGTGAAGACGTATTTCCCTGGAATGTGGTCTAAAATAATCACTGCAGGGAAATGTTCCAGTACACTGTGTACACGTAGCTCTTGGGTAACTGAAGAAGCTCCCCTCAATATTTAGAGGTCTTTGATGCTCTTCATCCCACTGAGGGGTTTGCTTTAGATGAATTGTGAGCAGGTGAAAATTATAGAGATCCAACATTATTAAATAATTATATAATATATTATTTATATAAGTGCAGCTTATGAATAGAAACTAAACTTTCATTATTAATTTTATGATTAAAATGTTTGAAAAACATTTAAAATTGCATATTAGATCTCTCTTGATACCCAGCACCTAGATCTTGGTTTCTAATACCATTCTTCAATGAAAAGAACCAGTGCTCCTTGGAGAAATAACTGAATCTAGGATGGGGACAGGAAATATACAAGATGAGCCTAGATCGTCTTGTGTGCCAGGAACTAAGGAAGTGATCATAAAATGTTAAAACCTGCAATGATGGAGTATATCAAATAGATACAAGGGGCATCCAAAAGAGTTCCCAATGACCAAAGTTGGAAAAATTTGAGCAACAGAATAAGTAAAGTGATATTGGGTTATAATCCAAAGTATAAAATAAATATCCATAAATTTATACTGATGTAAATTAATTAATTAATCAGTTAGCTAGTTAGTAATTAATAAGGTAGAACAGATAAATCTCCCATTGAAAGGAATTCCAAATAATTTATGTAACTACTTCAGTCTTAGGGAGGGGTAGGATAATTCCATACTCCTTAAGTTTTAGCTTCATTTAGAGACTTTCTTCCAAAGTGTACAGTATGGAAAGTGAGAAAACAAAGGAATAACTTGACATGGAGAAACCAGACAAACACTACATCAAGCTAGGTAATCAAGGTTAACAAGTGATAAGTGATAAGTTATGCTGATACTATACCCTTGCTATGATGTGATGAAAATGGTACTTGGCCTCTGTGGTCTTCCTCCTTAAAACACACTATTCCTGTGTACTCATGTCCCAAGTTGAGGGGCATTCTACAAAATATCTGACCAGAAATCCTCAAAACTCTCAAGGTCATCAAAAAGCAAAGAAAGTCTGAGAAAATGTCACAGCCGAGAGAAGCCTAAGGAGACATGACCATTAAATGTAATTTAGTGTCCTAGATAGGATTCTGGAATCAAAAAAGAACAGTAGAGAAAAACAAATACCGTACGCTAACACATATATATGGAATCTAAAAAGAAAAAGGTCATGAAGAACCTAGGGGCAAGATGGGAATAAAGACGCCGATCTACTAGAGAATGGACTTGAGGACACGGGGAGGGGGAAGGGTAAGCTGGGACGAAGTGAGAGAGTGGCATGGACTCATATACACTACCAAATGTAAAATAGATAGCTAGTGGGAAGCAGTCACATAGCACAGGGAGATCAGCTCGGTGCTTTGTGACCAGCTAGAAGGGTGGGATACGGAGGGTGGGAAGGAGGGAGATGCAATAGGGAAGAGATATGGGGATATATGTATATGTATAACTGATTCATTTTGTTATAAAGCAGAAGCACACCAAAAAATAAAATAAAATAAATTAATTTTTAAAAAAAGAACAGTAGGTAAAAACTGAGGAAATCTGAGTGAAGTATGGACTTTAGTTAATAACAGTGATTCAATATTGGTTCATTAATTGTGACAAATGTACCATACTAATGTAAGATGTTTATAACAGGGGAAATTGGGTATGGGGTGTATGGGAACTCTCTGTAGTATTTTCACAGTGATTCTATAAGTCTAAAATTGTTCTAATATAAAAAACTTATTAAAAATACTTCTGAGTGAATGATACACATATATTTAAATATGTTTCCATAATGCATGCTATTATAAAATTTGAATATGTATACATATATTTATTTTCTTTTAGGAAAAAAATAAATTCTAAATACCTCTATTGAAAATTTCTTTAGGTTTGCATATTTTTCTTATTGATCTCACTATGATTTCCTGGTTTAAAAATAGCTGGCTTTGTATTCAGGTTCTTTTTTCTGAACAAATTTTATATGTCAGATAAATGAATGGCTTTTTCAGCAGTGAACAGATGTATGGAATCTGGTAACTCCTTGAACTTGTTTTTTTTTTTTTTTTCCTTGAAGTTTTGACAATAGTCTGAGTACAACTGGGAATCTTTGTAAAAGTATGATTATTAATTCTTGTAATAAATAATTCTAAAGTTATATAATATTTTTGTTTTGAACATTTTGAATATCTTTGTTCATTAGAATGGTGTTTCTTAATATCAGAAGACCAGGCACGGGGTTTTTCTAACTCATGTTCATTGGTTTTTTTCTTCTAAATGTTACAGAATTTAAAGTTCTTTTCAAATGTGAAACAGGTTTATAATTTGGAGAAAAATCCACTTAGCACTTAACAACGTATGTCTTGTATATGGGTGAATATATGTGTATCATATGTGTATATTTATAAATCTGAGTATCATGTTCTTTCCAGTAAAATAATTACGCAGATTTAGCTGATAGAGACCTTAGACTCCAATTTGTTTATTCAGCTGGTTTGTTTAGGGCAACAGAGGGTAACTATTTTTAGGTAAACTGAGTGAAACTACAACTCAGTCTTTCTTGAGTCACAGTTCAACGATCCTTCCACTCCATCTCACAGAACCAGTTAGCAGAATAGTATTAACTAACCTGGTAGAAAATTCTGTGAAGAAGGTGTTAGATAGACGATTCTTACATCACCAAACATGAGTGAAAAGTATACACCTTTTTCTGACAAGCACACTGATTTGAACTTTCATTGGTCTATGAAATATCTGTATTCTAAATTCCTATAGTTAATTTTTTGTACATTTATCATTAACAACGTCAAAAACTTCTGCTTTCATATTTTTATGATTGATTCCCACTCAATCAAAATAGATCTTAGGGAGAGTCATGAAGGGAGTTTATAAATAATTTTATTTTAGAACAGTAGTGGTATTTTTTTTTTCAAATGTTGAGCCTTCTTTTAATTTATTTATTTATTTTTTTAATTTTTGGCTGTGTTGAGCTTTCATTTCTGTGCGAGGGCTTTCTCTAGTTGTAGCAAGCGGGGGCCACTCTTCATCGCGGTGCGCGGGCCTCTCACTGTCGTGGCCTCTCTTGTTGCGGAGCACAGGCTCCAGATGCGCAGGCTCAATAGTTGTGGCTCACGGGCCTAGTCGCTCCGCGGCATGTGGGATCTTCCCAGACCAGGGCTCGAACCCGTGTCCCCTGCATCGGCAGGCGGACTCTCAACCACTGCGCCACCAGGGAAGCCCAGTAGTGGTATTGTTAAGTGATGATCTAACTTTAGTTGCACATGTATTTGAAACTACTTCGTAACTGTCCTGTAGGACGTGAATGATTCTTGTTTGAATTGTTTGTTTCTTCTTGCCTTTTTTGTTTTTAACACCTACTGGAAGTCTTGCATTTTTTCCCCCTATTCAATAGTACCTTCAAAAATGACTAGGAAAGAAGAAAGTTCCGAGGAGTGTAAAATTTACATGGTTGGGATTTTAGAAGACAAAGGAACCTCAGACATATTCCAACTGGAGAACAGAGTCTCAAATAGATTAAGTGGCTGCCTTTGTACGTAAAATGGCAAGGTTGGAACCTGGAACTCATTTTCAACTCCTGGTCCAGTACTCTTTCTGAACATTTGCATTACTGCTAGGTAATTTATAAAGATTATAATCTCTCTTACACCTCGCACACACACACATTCACAAAAACACATATACACAAATATGACACAGCAACAGCTGTGATTTTTTCTTTCAGACTGATGTTTAGAAATACTTTACACAGATGCCAATTTTATATTTATAGCCATGTAGTTTAATTCCTAGAATAGAAATATGAATACATTCTTTAGATGGCAGCCAAATTTGTATATGTGCTGTTTGTGTGTGTGATTTGGAATGTGTTATTCTTACATTAACATTAAAGGATCTATAGCTGACAGACTTACTTTGGGAAATATCAGGTCCCTTGATAACTTTTCACTGTTGTCCACTTTCAGAATCAGTCTTGGTCATTTAAAAGGGGATTAATCCACAATTCTCTAGAGTGTGTACATCTTGTTTAAGTAAATTTTTAAAAAATGTTATCAGTCTGCAAAAAAAACCCCAAATTTAATTAAAATGATGATATTCCAATCCTCAGTGCTATCCAACATTCTTTGGGGATAAAAGAGTTCCAGAATATGTAATGAGCTGTTTTTTCTTTTGTGTGTATATGTGGTATGTGTGAGGGAGAAGGCGGGGTGTGTGTGGGTGTGTGTATGTGTGTACTCTCTAACAAACAATGAAAGAAAACCCTACTAAGGATATTTAGTCTGTTTAGCTAAAGGGCAGAACATTTATAAAATGTTGGGAAATGTATCTGAGAGTTCTCAACTTTTCTCTTAATTCTCACAGTTATAGTTTACAGGGGCAGGCCAAAAGCTCACGTGGAAGGAATATTCCATTTGGTTATATAAAGCATCAAGAAGACACAATTAATCTTTGTGAGATATATAGCCTGACTCATGTATTCTAAGCTGATCTCAGTCTTATCCTAGCACAGCAAACTCATATTCCTTTTTCTGTAGAAGAATAGTTTTAATAACAAATTGAAACCATAAAGAGTGAGCTAATTAAGAGAAGAGACTTTTGACATCACCTTCAGCCTAATGGTGCCTTAGAGATGCATTTTCATCAAAACCCCACTTAAGGGTGCATGTTTTAAAATTTGGCTATTTTCCTTGCAAATGTAGTAGAATGTATTACTGGCATATTACATTTTTGCTTTTTATGAGCTGTGTGCTCCCTTCCCTAATCTCATACAGTTAAATATCATATCCCTGAGGATTCTGAAAATATTATTAAAAGTTGGCACAAATATTAAATTTAATCTCTATTTGTACCTTAGTTATCATGGCCAATTCTAGTAATTATAGAGGAGAAAGGGCCTGCCTTTGTCTACAAGATACCTAAGAGTCTCGTAAATTTACAGGGCATCATAGAAGAAAAAGTGACATTGGCTCATGTCTTCATGTCTACCACAAATACACACACACACATACATGCTTCTAAAGAAATGTGATGTGTATATCATGTAGAAACAAACTACTTTAGGAAAAACATTAATTGTAGTGAACAATGCTTGATTTTAGACTGTCTCATGTTTATCAAGTAAATCAAAATTTTCATATTTAATAAGCAAACTTTAATTTTATTTCTCAGAAAGAGGGATATATACCACTATATAAAGGTCTTGCCCATTCAAGCTGGGCAGGCCTGTAAACTAATCTTGACTTGGCCACAAAAGAGTTGTATGATCTTGGGCAAGATTTTTAACTTCTTGGAGACTCAGTTTTTTCTTTGCTAATAGAACTGACGGGATTGTTGTGATTGTTATGAAACAACATACATAAAAGTCTGGTACAGTGATGGCATGTAATTAAATGTCAGTGAATATCCTCTTGAGAAATAATTTTGCTTATCATAATTACATTTTTAGTTAGGCTGCTTATTATTAAAATGATATCTAGATACTATAAGTACTTTGAGGATAGGGCCATATCAGGGCAGCTTGAATTAAATTGAATTAATTTTATAAAACTTTTACTAAATATGTGTTAGCTTTTGCAAGATTCTCTCATTTGAAGGATAGTGAATTTCTTTTTCGTTTCTAGAGCAAATGAAATCCATGCTTGACATGATAATTATTAATTAGATTTAATTTAAAAAGACAGTCAAACTAGGTTTGTGACTGAAGTCCCACACTGAGAAAACTTCAGTGAGAAAAGGGAAATAAATAAATGATGAGGATGTTGAACAATGGAACCTGTGTACAGAAAGATATTCCAAGATCTTCAAATTGTTTAGGTATCCTAGGTTTATTTGAAAATGATCTGTAGATTTTATAGACATGTAGAATATTCCCACTGTAATTAAATCGGGGCAGGACAACTTGGTCCAATTTAAGTGATGCTTTTAATATTTGGATCTTCCTCAGATTGAATGGATGACTCAAAATACTCAGTCACTAGAAGATTCCAAAAGAATTTACAGGAATGTTTGGTTCACTCTAATGGTCACAATGAATACTGAATGCCACTATCATTGCCTTGTATTACAGGGAGCTGATTAAATAAGTGAACCCTAGTATACATGTACTGTGAGACTAATACAAGTTAAATTATTCTTGTAATAAATTTTGTGTTATATTTTTATAAAACCAGGAATACAAACCAGTTTTACATAAAATAAAACTGGCATACTTTCTATTTTCATGCAGAATAAAAACCTTAAAAGTATGTGTTAAATTTTAAGGAGTATGTCTGAGACAGTTCTCCATAGTGATTTTTTTAAGCCTAAAATTCAAACTTGTCTTGCCTCAAACGTAGACTGTAGTAGTGGTTAGGGTATGTGAGAATATCAGGTGAGAAACCCAGCCACTCTCAATGAGATCTCCAAAAGTTACATAATCCTATTTAATTCATTGAAGTCAATAGTTTGGACCAGGCTTGTAGATCAAACATCCTCATTGTTGTCCATAGAGTTGACTTGTCTCTTTGGGATTGGCTTGTGCTTTTGAGATTTATAAGTGGCATATAAATATAAAAACCTCAAACTTCAAAGTATTAATTTACAATGAGAAGTTAGAGAACTATATTTACCATGCAATTATAGGAGCCCCCAACCATCAGAAGTATATGGCCTCTTGAGTCTAGAACAACCCTACAAGAGGCTTCAGAGTATACTGTGGGCTTTGATGTGGAGAGTCTTGACTGTGAAGAAAGGGCGTGCCTCTGCACTCTTCCCTCTGACTTGCAGTGGTTGGTTGATTACTGGATCTAATACACACACACATGCACACATTTGGTGCCAAGATGATTAAATAGAATATTTTAGATTGTTTACAAATTACTAATTATTACCTTGATGCGTAGTTTACAATGATTTAAATATATTTTTCATCTTCAAATATTACCTTGATATTTTAAAACTTATATTGAGTATACCTTGAAGAGGAAGGTAGTAGAATTGTAAAGCAGATAATCCTTAAAAATGACTAAAAATTGTGTGTGTGCACGCATGTGTGTGTGTATGTGTGTGTGTGTGTGTGTGTGTAATGAAGGGAGAAAATGCAGATATTTCAGAAAATAAGAAGTCTATGTCAAGATAAAATAATATTTTAAAAAATTATACTTCCATACATTTGTTAATCCCTTAAATTAGAAGAAAACTTTGCCTGAAGAATTTCAGAAAATCACTAAGAGAAAATATTTCTGCTGAATCCAGGATACCAGGCTCTAGTAGAAGGGAGTTACCTTCTGAGCCATAATTCTGCATCATTTTATGGCTTAGATCCATAGAAAATAGTTGATTTAAAAAAATATATCTGTCTTGTGGTTAACAGATTTTTCTGATGAATCAGCTAGTTCTGGCTTTGTATAAAGCTCTGATCTATAGAGTTACTCAGCTTAAAAGTCTCAAAATATTTTCTTAGCAATGTGGAAACCAAAGAGTGAAGGCAACAATCATATACTATATCCTTTACACCTTTCATAAAAAATATTATTACATAATTTGATCATTTGCTTTTGCTTAATGTTACGTTTATATAACTTGTATTCCTTATTCCAAAGTTTTGATGTCAAAACTTACATAACGTGGAAAAGAATGTAAAACTCAGAAGTGGTAAATGAATGTCTTCAAAGCCCAAATATAATATAAAGATTACTTTCTGAGTTTAATTTTCTTTATGAAAGACCATTACTTCTGTACTATTAGTGTATTACAATCTCTCATTTAAACAAAGGTAATTTTAGGAAAGAAAAATAAACTTTGCATATTATTATAGACCTTTATTTAGTCATTGAAATAAAGAAAAGTTACCAAAATTTGAGATTCTTCAAACTACAGGTTTTCCTCATGGTACATCTACCCTTCTGAATTATTTCACCAAAGTTACTTATGCCCACTTAAAGAATAATAACTTGTCTAAAATTCATATTTCTAGTTCAGTCCATTTAATACCCATTTCTTCTTTGAACCTTTTTTCTCTCTTGCTGCGTGCAGTTTGTATCACCCTGAGGTCAACAGATTTAGTAATTTCTTCACTTATTTTATAAATATTCATATTCAATACTAGTAAACATAAATAAATAACAGTGAAATAGATACTGATTGTTGTGTTACCAGATTATTTAGTATCTAAGCTTGAACAATTTTGAGAGTTGGAGGGAGAGAAAATAATAAATGCTCTGGGCCTCAGGAGTAAACAGACTTTTTTCCCAGGCAAATTTGCTGCCTTGCATGGCCATCCTAATTACGTAAATTCAACAAAGGTCAAAAGCATAGAACATATTTGAAACATTTAAGTTGGAAAAAGGAAACACATACAAAAGGTGAAAAAAATTGTAGAGTAGTGTGTTTTATTGAGGACTAAATAAGTGTTACAGTCTATATGTGTTCTCACAGGTAATAGATACAAGCATTTGTGTTTTCAAATTTTCAATGTGAAAAACGAACTGTAGTATAGAGTACTACAGTTTTTTGTAGTACTCTTTTTAGGTATTTATTATGAAAAACTTGGCTACTTTCTCCTTAAATCTCACATTATACCATGGTTAGGTGTGGTTCTAAGAAATCATTTACTCTGTAGCCAGTTTTTTAATTTTTATAATAAAATCCCATGTGAACCATTATTCTTGAGATGAGAGAAAAGCCATATGGTTATAATGTATGCTGTCAGATTCCTTTAGTGAAGTAAGAGGATGCTGATAAAACTTAACCCAGCATTTAAAACAACCTAAGACGTGTTTCTATGAATACATTTTTCATAATCTACAGCAAAATTATAGGGATCACTATTATACATAGATAACTGTTAAGCTTCACTTTCCTAGTGGTTTGTCAATAAAATTTAGGACAAATTTATGGGATATTTATAAGAAATATGTCTTCTTCTCTAGTTGTATTTTGTAATGTTTAAATAAAATTATTAGAAATGCATGAAAAAACTGAAGCATTGTGTGTCGATTCCATTTTGAACTGAACTCTATCCAAACAGTTGATCCATGCTTCTTTGCAGCACATGGATACCTTACATACTTCTGTTTTTGCACTGATATATCTAAATTTCAATTCTCCTCTCTATTTAACTGCATACTCTTTGAGGACGAACAATGACAGTAAACACTTTTCTTTATCTCAGCATTGTGCCTACTACATAGAAACATCGATAAATGTTTGTTGACCTAAATTTAAATCTTTGTTTAATCATGGAAAATTGTTTGTACTGACAGCAAAGTATGTCTTCCTTTTATTTCTTGCAGTAGTGGGTTTTGTTTTTTTTTCCCGCAGAAAGAAATTCACATCAGTAGTCTAGAGTGAGTGTCTATAACTGGGCATATTATTAGAGTCTTGAAAAATCAGTAAAAGATCCAGAGTAGAATCAAGTCAATAGCACAGCACAGCACAGCAAAAATGTGTAAACTGAAAACAAATCATGAGCATGGAAGATGGTCCTGGCTGGTGATGGATAATATTCAGAAATATGTGGGAGGTAAATTAACATGAAGTATAGTTTTTAATTGACAATTAATACTAATTTTTTTCCTGAGCTCTAGATTTCTAATTTTGTGCCAGATATCTCCACCTAAAATATGTTGTAGTTTCTTCAACCTTTCTTGTTTGAGAAACACCACAACCACCTAGGATCTCCATTCTCCCCCAGAACTCTGGGGAGTCGTCTTTAGCCAACTCGGCTCACTCGACCTACTTAATATCTCTTTAAGCTATCTCTCTGTTTTGCATATTTCTTTAATTTCCCTTAATTCATATCTTTATCATTTCTTGCTTAGCTTGCCACAAAATCCTTCTAAATTGTCCTCTTGCTTCAGGTATGGTAACTCCCTAATCCATTCTTATAGTCAAAGTAACAGTAATATTTCTGAAGTTTAAAGGTAAATCTCTACTTAAAACTTCCCTACCACAATCAGTAAAATCTCAAATTCTATAAAAATATATTCATTCCATCACGTTCACTAAAATCTCAAATTCAGTAAAATTCCCAATTTTGCACACAAAAACCTTTCATTACATGACCTTTCAGCCATCTCTACCCTTATGCTATTTTCAAACAAGTACTCTATACTACAGTTTCTCTTCACATACTACATACAGAATATGGCTTTTCTCTCATCTCAAGAATAATGGTTCACATGGGATTTTATTATAAAAATTAAAAAATTGGCTGCAGAGTAAATGATTTCTTAGAACCACACCTAACCATGGTATAATATGAGATTTAAGGAGAAAGTAGCCAAGTTTTTCATAATAAATACCTAAAAAGAAAAAGAAACTTTTCATTCCAAAGAAGAATTCTATTTCATTTTTTACATATAAACATTCTCTCCTATTAGAAACTAAAGTAACTTAGAAAGTTGGCATAATTCTTAGTATTTGATTAAAAAATAGTTTCTTGTGGAAACATATGTAAATGGATTAAAAATACTCTTATTGGTTCTGTAAAATCCAATAAGCTACCCTGTGTCTCAGGTCTATAAGAGAACCATCAAATACTAAGATTGGAGACACTGTACCTCAAATTTAATTCTCAGTACAACCATTTATTGTAGTTGTAAGAAGTATTTTTGTACTATGAATTTTATATAAGGTAAAACCAAAACACAATGCTGCTTTTTATGATATACACCAGAGGTGTCATAGTTCAAGTATGATTCTAAATATAGTTCTCTTGAGGAAAAAGTCAATTATAAAAATTATTTATTACATTTACATTTATTTAAACTATTTGATTTTATATTTGTACTTAAAATAATGTTTAATAAAGATTTTGTTTTAATGCTTCTTACAAAGCCCTCTTATCTTTCCTTAAAATCCCCAATCTCATGCATTTATTCTACTTATATTTAGAAAAAATTTAAATATAATGGTACACACTCAGAATCAATTTCTAAAAAATATAATGAATGCTGTGATTGATGGGTCATTTTGCTGGAAACAAGCAAAGAAGTTATTTTTGCCTTCAAATTGGTAGTAGAATTGTTATAACTTTCATACCACTAAATTGGCTCCAATAATTTTATTCAGGATTACAATTGGAGACAGATGGTTCTGTGTCTCTGGCAATTGATTATATGATTTTGTAAACAGATAAGATAATATCAACCTGGCAGAAATGATAGACACAACCTTTCATTAGCCTTTCAGAAACTTAGCCCCTAATCCAGTTTAGGTGGATTTAATTTAATGTGGGAAAGGACCCTTTCACCTTGCAAAAGAACACAGGCAAGAGGAAAGAGCTGCTGCTAGAACAGATTTGCATGTGAATGCTTATATGAATTGTATCTTACCTGTTTTTTTCATGTCATGAAGTCCCTGTTAGACAGGGATATTTTTATTTATTGATTTATTTTTGGCTGTGTTGGGTCTTCCTTGCTGCGTGCGGGCTTTCTTTAGTTGCAGCGAGCAGGGGCTACTCTTCGTTGTGGTGTGCGGACTTACTGTGGTGGTTTCTTTTGTTGCAGAGCACAGCCTCTAGGCGTGCGGACTTCAGTAGTTGTGGCATGTGGGCTCAGTAGTTGTGGCTCCTGAGCTCTAGAGCACAGGCTAAGTCTTTGTGGCCCACCGGCTTAGTTGCTCCGCGGTATGTGGGATCAGGGATTGAACCCATGTCCCCTTCATTGGCAGGCGGATTCTTAACCACTGCGCCACCAGGAAAGTCCAAAACAGGGATATTAATAGCACCTATTTCACAGGGTTGCTGTGAACAGTGCCTGTTTTATAGGTAACTGCTATGTAAGTATTAATTAATGACCCTATTTCTCCATTTTTTTTCTCTGATAGTTCCTAGGAGCTCCAAATTCTTCTCACTCTATTATGCTAAGCAGTTAAACTCCCCAGACTCTTACATCCAGGTTGTGTACATCTCTTAAATGCTCCTGAAATATTCTGAATATCTTCTGATATAATACTTACACTCTGATGAAACTGCCTAACTAATTACTACACTGTAAGACCCACTAAGACATGAACTGTGACTGTCTTGCTTATAGTTGTATGTCAAGTAGCTAACATTGATCTACTACTTAGTAAATATTTAAGTAGAGAAGAGAGTGAGGAAGGCAGGCCAGCAGACTACTCCAGCTATTAATTCATCTGTTAAGTGGAACTACCCAAGCCCTCATTTACTTAATTTTGATCTTCTATAATCTATTTCACTATAGGTCCAAAAACCTTTAGACCCTTTCTCTTCACCCTTGGTGACAGATGTGTTTCAAAATTTAAAAATATTTTAGAGAGTTATATATGCTATGTATTATGGAATACCCCTTTATGAGAGTGTAAGCAGAGCTATAATCAAAATATTAAAATAATGACATAAGAATATTTACACTAAGCTGTATAACAAGTAAAATATTGTAAATAGCCTCGTATCAGTCCAAATCAGATCCACTTTCTTTTTTTTGTCTTCCTTCCTTCCATCTTTGCCCTCCCTCTCTGTCTCTGTCTCTCTCGCTCTCAACAAGTGAGAGGTTTCCTCAGTCTTTGCTACCGATGGCATACATTAAAAGTAGGTTTCAGAACTTTCTGGATTTGGGAATTGCAAATAAAGTATTGTAAACTTGTCATGTAAGAGGAGTTAAGAAATCACGAACTGAAAATTTCACTTGGATTGGAGGACAAATATAAGTTATCAAAGGAAAGTTTTGATAAAGATTAGATTTTTTTTAAAGTTCTCCTTGAGTAAAAAACCTCTTTATATGCTTAATTATAAATATAGCTACTCAAGCATGTAAGCCTAATTTATTCGTCATGTGGAATGAAACACAGACTGAACACTTCGTTTAGTATAACCCAAAAAGTCAATTGTTAACTGAAAAACCTCCATGCCTTCCCTGCTTGGGGATAACAATGATGTTACCTTATCAGTTATATGCAAAAGCCTCTGATTTAATAGCTTATGCCAGATCTCCTAATCTTCTCTTAGGGATTACCTTAGCATTATTTCATATCTTCTCTTATACCAGTCTGAATCACTACTGGAATTCCTCTCACTTTTCTTCAAGTTTTCAGCCTTATCTCCTAAATAGCCCCAATACAGCAAGCCACTGAAAGTATTTTCTCCCCTAGATCTTGTCATGGACAGTCCATCAGACAGGATTTTTTCTTTTACCATGGAGATTTTCCAAAGGGATTTCATTATTGATCCATATCCCTCACCCCACCATGGCTCTATCTTAAATTTTGCTTTTCAGTGCCTCCTACCCCTAGATATTGTGGACACACTTGTACCTGCCTGAAACCATCCATATAAATTATTGTATTTGGTTCAGCTTCTCAGATATATCATAGCCCCAATTTTGATATGATAGAGACCCTCACTGTTAACACAATCATACTCAATAGAGGAAGGGAAGGGGAAGAGTGAATAGGTGGAGAGCTTAGAATTAGTTGGATAGTTGTTTTAATTTCATGCTTTGCTCAGGAGAGCTGGCTACAGTTCCACAGAAGACAACTTGTCTCTCTTCTATCCTGTGAAGAATCATTGTCTTGAGGAGTAATGGCTATTGATGGAAGTATGGTTTACCGGTGCTGCTTTTTTTTTTTTTTTGCCGTACGCGGGCCTCTCACTATTGTGGCCTCTCCCGCTGCGGAGCACAGGCTCCGGACGCGCAGGCTCAGCGGCCATGGCTCACGGGCCCAGCCGCTCCGCGGCATGTGGGATCCTCCCGGACCAGGGCACGAACCCGCACCCCGCACATCGGCAGGTGGACCCCCAACCACTGCGCCACCAGGGAAGTCCTATCGGTGCTTTGAAAAGACTGAAAATCACTTAATCAGCTGTTGAGTGATAACTATAAACTATTTTACTTTGTCTAAAATTATGAGCTCTTAGCTAGCTACTTAAATAATCCACTTTTTTTTTTACCAATTATATTATCTGTATTGTTCTACCAAAATATACTGTGCATTTGTAACCTTCATTTTGACATGAAGAATCAATACTCACAGCTACAAAAAATATATATTTTGAGAGTCTAGCTAGGGTCAAATTCTAGACATAAGTAAACTATTTTTTCTTGTGTCATAAAATGTGTTTTTGATTTTGCCTATTATTAAAGGAAACATATCAAAATCACTGTTTCTTAAGCTAGTAAAACAAATGTATGACGAAGTGTGTTTGTTTACATTATATTAATCCTATACTCATTAATTACCTCTGAAGTTTAATGTAGAATTTTTAAAAATTATATAACTGGTATAATTAATTGCATAGAAGTATATTTCTGTACAAAAAGCAGATATTTATATATGGCTAGTACAACATAATTCTTCAGATGAATAGGTTAATAATACGTATATTTATCTCCAGTTTACAAAGAGTATTGTATTTCAGAGATTAATAGGATTATGGCTCTTGGGCAACACCTGCCCTTATTTACTTATAATTATTAAGTTTAAGATACTAAAACATTTGTATTTCTTAAAGACAAATATTTCATTTTAAATCTAAAGAAAAAATTATCTAGAATAATTGTCCATAATGCTTTGAGCCTCAACCAAATGACCCTTAAGAACAAATAAAACCAGATTCGGGTGTTCCCAAAATCATAAGCAATACCTAAATACAAAATTTGAATTGACCTTTTCTCATACACAATGGGTATTAAGATATTTAAGATAGCGGATTAAATTCAAATTGCTTCATTTCAAGAAATCTGACTGTAAATACGTCATTTGGTGCTACACTTTTGGAGAAGCGAAACCTGCTTTTTAAGGCACAATATAAACTTTAATGTTTTAAAAATCAAAGTGAATTTATTTGAAAGGTTAAAATTCAGAATGAGACTCAGCAAAGCAATGAGTAAAATTAACGAATAAAAAACAGTCAAGAGAACAGCTGGTACCCAAGTGTATACTGAGAGACCAGAGCTCAATAAAGAGTAACAGATAAAATCCAAGTAAATTGTTAAGATTCAGAATTTTTTAAATGCAATGACCAATCTTCTTTCATTAACGTTTCCTGCTGTCATTAATGTCCAAGCTTCGCCACTGAGTACACTCTGATTCCCATATGTTTTATTCCAGTCCTAGACGTTAAATAACATTACTTCTAGACAAGGGTTTTAAGGAGTCATCAGCCCAATGGTGTGACAACATGTCAGATTCCTCTGCTTCTCTAATAACTCAAAGCTAAGTTTGAGTACACACTTTCTCACTGTTTTTCTTGACAACACAAGACATTCTGAGACTTGCTTCAAGAAACTTGACCTCAGTCTTAAACTTTTGATGAGTACCTCAGTTTTTACAGAATTGCAGCCCTTTTTTACAGAATTGCAGCCCTGCTTTGTTTTCTTTAGAGGTGGGAAGATTGCATCTGTACCTGGTCCTTATGACTTCTGGTTACTGTTATCAGTTGCAAGGTAGAGTTGCCAGATAGCACACAGTACACCCAGTTAAATTTGGATTCGGATAAACAATGGAATTTATTTTTTTAGTATAAGTATGTCCCAAATGTTGTTTATACTAAAAATTATTTGTCGTTTATCTGAAAGTCAAATCTAACTGGGTATTTTTTACTTGATGAACCTACTATCAGGCCTTCCTGGCACTAACAACCAGTTTAATCCTCAGTTTATTACCAGAACTCAATCACTGGGCCAGGAGCCAGCTGATATCCTCTGAATATTGTGATCAGTGTTGTACTGTATCTCTAGAAGCTTCTCCTGGCACCTTCTCTGTTTACCTATCGTACTATAGTACTGGCCTGACAGAACTTTATGTCAAAAGTACTTTAGATTGCTGAAGTAAATAACTGTGATGGTCCTTCCAACATGGGCAATTGATAAAGCTCTCAAATTAATAATAAAATTGTTTGAAGAATTTCTTAACGATAGATTATGATCAAGGTAGGGTTATATGAGTCATTATAAGCTATTATATGGAGACATGACTTTGGTCTAATTTTGCCTCTGTGCCTTGCCCTTCCTAGCTTAAAGCTCAGGGGCAAGAGGCAGTTTAATAAAAATAATAATAATATTATTATATATATATAATATAGATATATAATTATATATACATAATATATATAATATATATATATTATAATATATATTATATATTATTATAGTATACAGTTTAATAAAGTTGTATACTGTAACCAAAACAGGAATACTGCATTAATTGTATTATATAATATATAATATATATTAATATATATAATATATATATAATTTATATATTATTATTATTATTATATTACAGTTTAATAAAGTTGTATTCTGTAACCAAGACAGGAATACTGCATTAATTTGTGGTTTCAGTAACTCAGAAAACATGGTAAAAGTAACAGAAATTTTAGAGAAAGGAAACCAAAACCTTACTTCCCTGTTTAGGACATCTGAGAACAGATTTAAATACATACACACAGATTTAAATACATACATACAGATTTAAATACACACACATGTGTATGTATGAAAACTAGGTCATATGTGGAAAGATAGTTATCACACATTTAATTTCAGCATATAATATCCATGCTAGCTAGTTCAAGCAGGAAGTTTATTAAAGATAATTAAATAATAAATTATAGAATCATTGGGAAGACTGAACAAGTATACTCTGTTTACCTTCTAGGAATGAGTACCAAAGACACACCATTCAATTCTGCCACCAAAGTGGCCAGTGCCACTTCTACTATTAGGAAGCGACCACATACAGAATCACACCCTCACTGCCAGAATCAGGAACCTGACATAGTCAAGCATGTTCCATAATCAGGAAGCCCTAGCTGCTACTGCTGCCATTTACATAACTACACCTCACTTATTATAAACCACACTTGTAAAATGGGTGTCCCAAACCTTGCCTCTCAACACTCCCAAAACTTAAGACTGGATACTGAAACCACTGTTTATTTGCTTCAGAAAACTAAATACTTTCATCTCTGCACTTGCCCCCAGAAATAGTGGTTGCATCAAAAGGTTGGTCTCTGCTCACATCCATTTTCCAATATCATGCAAGGCCAATCTCATTGCCTGAATTTAAATCCCATTTGGAACCGCAGTTCTAAAGAGGTCTAGGAAGTGCAGTCTATAATTTTCCATCTAAATGCAAGAGGTACTAGAAGGAGAGTAGAATAGTTACTGAATGCCAGTCTACCATATCCATACAGGATGCCATAATATTTTTTTAAAAACCTGAAAGCATATGTTTATATCATATCCAGCAGCCACCAGACTACAAAACAATGACATTAAATAAAATAATTTTAATTAATAGTATATTAAATTTGTTAATTGGTTGTGACAAATGCTGAAAATAAATGCAGATTGGGAATCTAAAGCTTCAAGAACTGCTTAGGTGCATTCATGGATAAGTGATAGGTTTATTACTAGAAACTGTGGATGTTTCAGGTTTCGTGTTTACAATCTTTTGAGATTAATATCCGGGACAGCATCTCTCAATTCTGGCTCCTAGTATAATCACTTAAAGAACTTTAAACAAAATGCCGGTGTCCAGACTACTTCTTTGATTTATGCAATCAGAATCTCTGGGTGCTTACAGATTCGTGGGTGAATCTGATATGCATCCAGCTTGATCATCATTTGCTTAGCATGAATATCAGTCCTTCTGGAAACACATCTCTGTTAAAAACTTAAAGGCTGTTGAACCCGTGGGTCTCATCTAGAATTGTATTTATTATGATTATTAAAAAGGGAGTGTATATAGAGACTTAGGTTTTATTTTTAGGTACATTATCACTAGATTATAAATGGGAGACTGTATAGAGTATTGTATGATCACAAATTAGACTTGGTTTGGAATTAATTTCAGAGACGGAAATTCTTATTTTGCATGGACTAATGTATGCACTTCTTTAGAGAAAATGCATTACATTTTGGGAAAAAAAACTTTCCTTAAAATAATTTCTGTGACTTAAGAAAAAGTTATCTTACATCATTAATAAAATACGATCTATAAAAATAGGCTGTGTATTTTTATTAAAGCTGTATAGTCTCCCAGTTGTTTTTTGATTATTGCATATTAAATATAAATACATATTTTAGAATTAATTATGATCCAACACTTAAGGAAATTGTTAACATTTTATGAAAATTAATTATGAATTCTAAAATTCAACATCTAGCATGGTGTATGGCATACTATAAATATCTAATAAATTGGGTTTTTTAGTAGATTCATATTGGAATTATGCAACAAGGGAAAAGAAAATCACTTCCAAGAGAGAAAAAGCACATTACTCATCTTCTTGAAATTCTCTTTACATAAACCAAAGTGTATTTCTACACAGTATTAAGCAGTTTTCTAGGGTGGAGTTGCATTCCTTGTATTTTTCTGCATTCCTTCATCATTTATCAAATGCCCCAACTTGGATTTTGTAGATATTGATCATACATTTTGCTTAATAAACCTTTCAAACTTTGATTAAAAAGTCAAAAAGGGAAAGATTATAAACTGTAAAATTAAGGGAGTGGTACAATGATGAAAGATAAAGGAAATATTAATTAATGGATCTTAATAATCTCTTCAGTGATTTATAATTTTAAAGAAAACAATCCAAACTTTTCATGTTTTTCTTTAAGATTTAGCTTATTCTTGTTTTCAGCCATTTTTTTAATGTATTAACCTGAAATTTTTATCAGCCTAATTTAAAAAGTACTTCTACCTAGCTTCATCTAGTCAACAGGATTCCTCACTCCAAAAACAATTTTTAAACTTTAATATTCACAAGTAAGTCTATTTGAGCTTTGATGATTAATCATTTTTTGTTGCTATGTTCTTATTCCCACTGAAAAATATTTACAATATTTAGGTATTTGGATCATTTTGATTACATTCTCCCCGCCTTACACTACTCTATGTAAGCAGAATAGCTGACATGGACCTAAATTTCTCCAGAAGATAGTGTGGGTTGGATTGCTCAATATCCACTCAACTCCCTTCTAGCATGCCATTCTAAATATGGGCAATGTTTGAAAAACAAAAAAGTAAACTTAAGAGACTCCATTGCAACCACTGTTTTAAAATCTTCCAGGCAGAAACTCTAGTAGAGAATTAGGAGGAGAGAAGGAACAACTTGAGCTACAGGAGGAGCTAGGTATGTTGTGTAAATACATAAGAGGAGGCATTTTGTTCTGTGGCTGTTCAAGTAGAGATTCTAGCATCTGGTTCCTGTTGTCATAGGTGCCAACTGGCATGAGACAGTGTCCATACGGTTTCCACCAGAACGGTCTTGCAGTTGAGTATTTATCTTGGCTGCCTTTGTTCTAGGCTGTGTCTAGCCACCCTGCCACCTCTAACTCCGTTAAGGATTCTATCAGCCACTCAATATGCTCTAATAAATCTCTTTGTGCTTAAAATAGTTATACTGGGTTTTGTTGTCTTCATCTCAAAATGCTAACCACAGAGTCCACTAAAGATGTTTGGGTAACCAGTCCTACTTAAATACTTTTGGAAATTAGGAAGATGCCTCAGCAAAAAAAGCCAGTAAGATTGCTCTGAAACATAGTCTAGAAGGAGTTGCACTGTGACTGGAGATATCTCAACAGAAACTTCTCCCATCAACTCCAGAGTCTTACAGGATTTTCTGTCTTTGAGTGACCTCACCCACAAAAGCTTCCTTGGCTGTGTGTACAGCCTTAGCTAAATATAGGCATGTGGGTTTTTTCAGCAGTGTTTTACTTGACAACAGACAAGATTTGAAGTCACCCTCTCTCAAGTCTGTTCAGTCAGTGGGTGGAATCACCCACAGAATTATTCATTTATTAATTTTAGTGCCAATAACAGACCAAGCTTCTGATTATAATTTGGTTTAACTCCATATGTCAGCCTAGGTGCCAAGAGAAATCCCATTGCTTTAGGATCTGGTTTCTCTAAGAGAGTGCGTTCTCATAATGATATTATTTTCTCTCTTGGCCACTGAGGCTCTTTACTACAAAAGTTGAATCCCATATATCTTTTTTTTTTTTTTTTTTTTTTTGCGGTACGCGGGCCTCTCACTGCTGTGGCCTCTCCCGTTGCGGGCCACAGGCTCCGGACGCGCAGGCTCAGCGGCCATGGCTCACAGGCCCAGCTGCTCCGCGGCATCCGGGATCTTCCCGGACCGGGGCACAAACCCGTGTCCCCTGCATCGGCAGGCGGACTCTCAACCACTGCACCACCAGGGAAGCCCAATCCTATATATCTTATGTTATAAACAGGATGAGATACAACATTTTTATAGAGCAAAAATTTTTATATAGAAATAACTGTTACTTCAGTTGAAACTATGTGTTTAGCTGTTAATTGCCAACGTAGTCTAAAAAATTTGGCAAATTATTTGCGTACAAATATGATTTCCATGAACGCCTGGCAACTCTTGATGAGAGGCATGATCATACTCACTTAGCCCTATATAATGTGATGCTCTCTATTTCTCTCCCTAGGCCAGATTTCCACAAATAGAAACAATCCTGGTATTTAGTGGACAATTAATCTATCAAATCAACCTGATCCTATTATGGCTATGATAAGGTTATACTTGCTAGTAGCAGTTAATACAAAATAAGACAAGATAGTTTATCACTGTAAAATTACAGAGAGGAAGGGCTAAAACTATCCTAAAAGTAATACAGTGTACATCGATACGGAGTTTAAAAGATATAGAAACCAGTGGGACCCCACAATTTCCCTCTGCCAGCCTTGCCTCACCACCATCCCAGTACATACAATCTTCTCCACACCTTTAGCTAATATACATTAGTAAGGCAGTTCCCCTTTTCAAAGTTTTAGCTTTATTATTCTAGCTGTAGCAAACAAACTGAAGAGGACAGAATATTGAAATATTACATGGTGACTCTGTTGACTCCTTAGCATGTAGTATCCCAAATTTGGTGTCTTATAACACTGAAGATATATGTCTTCTAATAGTATTGGGGTTGGAAAACCACCCCTGGAATAATAAGGTTAAGTATGATCAGCACGATGGTGACATTCTGGCCCAGCTTCACTGAAGGTCTTATATGACACAGACTCTGCAACCTCAGTTAAAATTGAAAGCCATGGCTTAATGAATTTGTATCTTAATACTTAAAAGAATATGATCCACAGAGTAGTATTATCTTTACACTCACAAGGAAATCATTAAAGTTACTTTTTGATGTGAAGTTTAAAACAATTAGGAATGTTATTATTTTGGAAGAATGTACTCCTAATCTAATTACAAGACATGTTGCTAAAATCATGGCTGGGTGCCAGGTTATTTCCACATGTCATTATCTATTCTGATAACTGCTAGACAACAGAGTGAATCAAAGAGACCAGCAGATATTTTCACTTCACTACCAAATCTTGTGAGAACACATCTAATTTTAATCTATGTCTCCAGAATCCTAACATTAAGAGATTATAAGAGGTGAAATTTTCAGTTTGGCAGTATCTGGAACTGGCAGGCACTCTCAAGGAGGATAGAACTGAGATTGATCAAATTAATACGCAGTTTTCACACAAGTAGTATTTAATATCTATTGACCAAGACTGCCTCCTAAACTACAATGTGCATGATGAGTTATACATAATGGTCATTGTTATCATCAGTGGAGATTCAGAAGTTGGAAACTAAACAGTTTGCATTCCAAAAGCACCCACCTAGTGCCAGGTCCACACCAAGGAACACCCAAGCAATGATGATATATAGCTCAGGAATTCACTACTTTTTGTAGAAGAAAAATATGGGATGTCTGAAATGTTGCATTAGAATTAAGTATACCTGTGAGACCAGGTGAATAGCAATAGTATTAAGTTAGAGGCCTGAAAATGTAATTTTCAATGTTCTAATTTAACATTTCCCTTCTTTTGTATCAAAGAGTATTTTATGCAACAATGTTAGAAAAACTTAAGAGTTCATACTCTGTTGAGTCTATAATCAGAGCCTATAATTCAAGACTCTCAAATTTAATTTATTTAACAGTTGAACAGAAGCCTCTTAGCATATGAATGTTGAAAAGTAATCAGACTTCAAACTCTTCAATATGCTTCTAAGTATTTATATTAATCAGAGAGCCTATTTATGTTTCAGAGTAAAATATATTTCAGTAGCTTACCAGAAGTAATTTACAGTGAAGTATACAGAATTCTTTCATATTCTTTAACAGGAATACACTCTCAGTATCAAGTACTTATTGGCTAGCAGCAATAAATTGGCAAGTAATAAGCAGGCCATCAACACGATTATATTTTATGGCTGTAAATTCACTCAGGGATGTTCTCACCATGAAAGAAAGAAAGAAAAAAAAATCAGTAGAATACCATGAGCAACTGAATCCAAACAAGATATAGAACAAATAGAAATACTAACATTGAACCACAGTGCCCCTGGCACATAGAACAGACTGTAAATGGATTTTAACAATAAAAATCTAAAATATTCTTGATTTAAAGAAAAGAGTTACTTCAGTGATTGAAGGGATATTTCAGGGATAACTGGATAAAGGTACACCTCTCTGTTACTAGGACACTCAAATGTGTTAAGACTGGCTATTTTAAATATGCCTATTTTGCCTGTTTGGGTATTAAGGTGAAATATCAAGGTAGTATATATAAAGGTTATCACAGAAAAGTGCTAAATAAAAATAACATACTAGTATTCTACATCTGTAGTGCAGTGGGTCAAATAAATTCATTTTTTCTGTTAATATTTTATCATATACATACATGTTTTAAAATATTAAATTAGACATTAATCTGATGATATTTAATCACAAGGTAAATGCTGTTCATCTCAACATGGTTTGATAGTATTCAGATAGAAAAAAAAAAAAGCACACATATTTGCATCTCCAAGACTCTTTTGAAGTAAAGTATAACATGAAACACTCAAAATGAGGAAGGCTTGACAGAAGAAATATGCTGATAAGCCAGATGACTTTGCTGAGGGGTCACAAAACTCATGGGATAGAGGAAACTCCAGTGAGTGGATTCTTCTGCAGGATACTTAAAGGAGATATAATTAGTGGTATGAAAAGCCAGGATACAATTTACCAAGAGCATGGCTCTGAGAAAATAGGACTTTTATAATGAGGCAGGAAGCTACTAATAATTACTATGACCAATATGTATGCCATGAGTTATAAATACCTGCCCCTGTTGAAATTTTATCCTATAGGTGGCATCAACCTTACCAATTCATAAAGGATCCCTTTCAGCAAGAATGGGAAAAAACTTTGAGACCATATACCCTGGTCCTCAGTTGCTTCAGTTCACATGGTGATTGTTTTAACAAATTAAATAATTGTCTTGGATAATCTAACATCCCTTATTTACAGATCACGGACACCTAGAAATATTATAATACTCGCTTAAATACAGTTAGGGTTAAGTGTTAAGATTAGATACTAGTCCTTCTGCCTCCTAATTTAGAGATCGTTTTATTACACCATGCTTGAGAGCAGACCTGCAGAGCTTAGAAAATTTATATTAAAAAAAAAAAGTTCTCTGCTTACAGTCCATTTACAATATATGTTGATATACCTACCTGAAACAATTGACTATCAATTCACTAATGTAAATTCATTTGGGTTACAATGAATTCTATATCTTGCTTCTCATTTTTGTTTAGCTAACTATTGAATAGAATCAAATGAATCTTCATAAAATATGTGAAAAGTATAAATCATTATTACTTAATAAAAAGCTGTAGGTTCACCATCTATTTTAAGAAAACCCCTAAAATAAAACCGTTACCTGGGAATTTTTATATTTCTGTTCTTTGGATTTTCTTTAATATTATGCTACAGAAATAAATATTACAAAATAAGATCTTATTGGTACTGCACCCTTGGGGCATAATTTAGCAGTTTATTATAAATGTTCAAATTGCTTAATCTAAAATTGAAATTGTTCCAAAAGCTGGCAAAAGTATTGTTTAGAGAGGCATTTTAATATTTCTATATAACTGATCTATGAAATTAAGTTGGGTCCTAGGTGAAATGAAGCTTGGGAAGAACAGAAAAAACACAGATAGTGTAGTATTTCAACCACTGAGCGAAGGTAAGCCCATGAGTGAAGCCACATCATTCCCCTTGCCCTCCCCAGGGACTCACTTTCCAGAATACAACATCAGGAGAGGGTAGCCAAACAGTGCACAGTGTTCTTGCTGAGCTGGGGAGACAGATCACTGCTACTGAGCTGGCTAGAATTTGCTTGGCAAGGTAACAAAGAGAAGGGAGCTGTGCATAAATGCTCCAAAATTTCACATAAAGGTCCCCTTGAGTACATTGCTGAATAGTAGACTGTATATGTACAGGGAGAAACTTCACAGGTTTAGGCAAAGAACAACTACTAGGGAAAAATGTGTCAACCCCCCCCAAAAAAAAAACCCCACAAAAAACAACACTATATGGAACTGTAAGCTGAACAAACACCTGAGCTCACATAAAGCTTGGATATATTTAATACTGAACTACCAGAGTGGAGAGACCTCACCAAAAACTCTGATCACTAAGTAGTGATCTCAGACAGTCCACGCCTAAGAGTAGGGCTAATCTCTTTTCAAGTAAAAGATATTAAGACCCACAATACTCAAACTTAAAAACAAACATCAAAGGGTTCAACTGATTCACAAGTAAAGTAACTGCTTTCCAGAAAAAAACTCAGCATTCTATGAAGGAAGATAATAAAATCCAAATACGTAATGATGTAGCATACATAGCTATAACCAACCGTATATAATCAAAGTAGTAGTAGTAAAGAAGTAGTAAAATGTGACATAACCCGGAGGAAAATCTCAATTAATGATAATAGGACTAAAAATAACAGATATGATGGACTATCTAATGGAAAAATAGAGATTTCATAGATATAAATAAATGTTTATGGGTAAATGTATAAGCTATTATAAATATATTCAAGAACTTGAAGCAAAGCAAGAACATAACAAGCAAACAAATAGGGAAATATCAGGAGAGTAATGGAAACTGTATATTTACAAAAATTAAAATTCCAGAACTAAAATACATCACATCTGAATGAAGCATTCACTGAATGAGCTGAACAACAGACACTTCAATAGAAACGATCAGTGATCTTGAAGAAGACAAATAGGAATCATATAAACTAAAGTATAGAGGAAAAACACCTGAAGGAAAAAAAAAAAGGAAGAGATTGGTAGGAAAACACGAAGAGAATGAGTACATGTATAATTGAAATGCCAGAAGAGATCGGGAAAGAAAACAATTTCGGAGGACTATCAATTGAATGCTTTCTAAATATGATAAAAATATATAACCCAAAGACTAAAGAAGATTAGCAAATTAAAGGAAAAATAAACAAAAATAAAACCACAGCAATGCATATTATAATGAAATTGAGAAAGCCAAAATCCAAAGAGAAAGTAAAAATCTTAAAGCAGCTGGAGAAAAAAAAAAGATGTATTATATCAAAAATAAGCATCCTCTGATTTCTCCAGAGACATAATACAAGCCAGAAGAAAATGCAATCACATCATTAAAGCATTGGGAAGTAATAATATATATCTTTCAACTTATAAGATAAATAAAGACATTTTTAGACAAATAAATATATTGTCCAAAGACCTACACTATAAGAAATGATAAAGTTTTTGAGAGTAAAGGAGAATGATATCGGATACAAAACTCAGATCTACACAAGCAAATGAAGAGTATCAGAGTAGTAAACATATGAATAAGTGTAAATATCTTTTCTCATATCTTAATTTAAAAAATTCTTGTTTTCTTGTTTCTTAAATCTTTCAAATGAATTTTTTAAGAAATTGATAATAATGTATTTTAGAGTTATATGTATAATTAAAACCTGTGACGTGAAGGACAAGAATGAGAGAAATGTAAACAAACTAAATAGTTAAAGATCATCCAGAGTACAGTCCAAGTTCCAAAATCAGAAAAAGTCATTACAAGAAACCTATGAAAAACACTGTATTCCCCACTAAGACACAAAAATTCCTAAAATGTTACAAAACCAATTCCAGCAATTAAAAAAGGGGGGGGGAGGATGTGACATTACCAAATAGGGTTTTATCTCAAGAATGAAAGTTTGGTTTAACATTCAAAACTTAATAAATGCAATTCAATACCTTAAAACAATAAAAGATAAATTATACGGTCATCTTAATAATTACAGATAAGGTGTTTAAAAATTCACACCCACTCATGTTAAAAACTCCCCAAGCTGGGAATAGAAGGAAATTTCCTCAACACGATAAAGAACATCTAAAGCAAATCTACAGATAACATCATATGTGAAAGTGAAAGACTAAAAGAATTCCCGAAAAGGTTGAAACAGAAAAATATCGTATTTTTGTTTAGCAATTTACTGGAGGTTCCAGCTAGTGCAAAAATTCAAGAAATATAACAGTACAAAATCCTAAGGAATCTGTCAGAAAACTACAAGTAATAATTAAATTTAGAATGGTTACAGGATACAAGGTTAATATACAATATTTTATTTTTATATCCTAACAATGAACAACTGAAAAACGAATTAAAATATATATTATTTTTGATAGCAAGACTTCCATCCCCCTGCCATGGTCCATAGAAAACTTGTCCTCCACGAAACTGTTCCCTGGTGCCAAAAAGTTTGGGGACTGCTGACTTGAACACAAGCACTGTGATACCTACCTATACTGTCAGTCTGATAAATGAGAAGGCTACTAAGTGACTAACGGGTGGGATAAGCTGGACAAAGGGATGATTCATTTCCCAGGCAGGACAGAGCTAGACAGCGTGGGATTTCGTCACGTCCCTTAGAATCCGCACAATTTAAAACTTATGAATTGTTTATTTCTGGAATTTTCCATTTAGTATTTTCAAACCACAGTTGACCATGATGGGTACCTGAAACTACAAAAAGTGAAACCGTTGATAAGGGGGAGATGGCTGTACTTTCTTACTGCTGTGGTAACAAACTACTACAAACTTAGTGGCTTAAAAAATCTACCATGGACAGTCCAATATATTTCTTCAGCAAAAACAGACTGATAATTAGCATGGTCATTGGCAGACTATCAAAGAGGTCCACACAGAGTTTTGGTTAAAAGCATCCAGATACAATTCATAATTCTGAAATCTGTGCTTTATATGAAACAATTTTGGTAAAATATATGTTATTATTAGTGTATGCTCTCCCTCCGAAATATTTTTCTGTGATGTTAGCCCCAGTGATGAATTTTACCAGGCCTTTTAATACATCACCTATACTTTATTTTTCTTAAGAAATGAGCTTCATAACCTCCTAATAATAGTTTAAATGGCGAAATGTGATTTTGTATATATTAAATTTAAAGTTAAAAAGCCAAAATATTTATAATAGTGATAGTCCATCTTTATGGGAACAGAGTTGAGAGAATTACATTTTAGGGGAACTAAATAGAAAGCAATTGGCACATGATTCTTTGTATTATTAATATCTTCTTCGTAAAAATCTATTAATTTGTTTTTGAATACAGTAAAACTTGAAAAGGAATCACAGCATAGTTATGGATATATTATCTACTTTTTAATTAAAGTTAGTAAGACTTGAAAAGATATTAAGAGTATTTATGGCATGTTATTACTATTAGTGATCAAATTTTTTAAAAGACATTGGACATGGTACAATATATACTAAAAGCATGATAAAGTAAACATTTAATGTTTTCAAAAACTTTATGTATTCAGATCATAGAATTTTCAACCTAATGAAAACAAGATTAAACAAGAAGATAATACTTTTGTATCTTGTTTGATTTGGAAAAAATAAGTTGATTTGAATGGTAAATTACCGGATTTCCATTTTTCACCTTTACTTTCACTATGGTAGTAACTTTGTCTGTGACATTTGAAAGGAAGACTTTTGAGGTGGGTTATTAATTTAAACACTGAATTCTCTTTTGTCTCTTTCCTCTCCTCCTTTTTCTCCACTTCCCCCCTTTTTCTCCTTTTTCCTTCTTTCTTTTCTTCCCCATTTCTTTCCTTCCTTTCTTTCACTAATCTTTTATATATTTCTGTGTCATGTGCTTACTATAAGTAAATCACTATGTTCTGACTTCATTGTGCTCTATCTGAGAGAAATTACGTGTAAACATAATAATCTATATCTATAACATAATTATCTGCTATAATCTGAGTGTGAACAAAGTATACTTGTGGTCATTCTAGGAAGGAGGTTGAGGGTGGTGATAGAGACTTCACAGAGAAGGAAATCCTGCTTCATATGGTTTAAAAGAAGAAATAACAATTCAACAAGCAAAGAACAAGAGGTAGATACCAGTAAATTTCTAGTAAATACCACATGTGAGAAGTGCTTAGTTGCATAGGTAAGAATGAACTTTGCTAAGACAACATTTTGTAAGAGGGATTTTCACTTCCTTGTTCGTGACTCAGAGTACTAGAAAAATGCATGGAAAAATATCTGGAGTAGACTTAGAGTGAATTCTTTAGCTAAGAATTTTTAAAGACTAACAATAAAGAAAAACTAATGGGAAAACAATATCCCTAGTCTCAAGAATAAAAAATATAATTATAAGACAGTTTACTAACATAATATACTATGTTAGTAATGTATACATATACATTCAACAACTTATAGCTGTTGTATAGTATAGAATGGTCTTCAAATTTTTTCTCTAATAAGGAATAATGAAAATGGATTGCCAAGTCCAACTATAGGAATTTCCCTTTTCTCATCTTCTCATTTCTCATTCTGCATCATTTCCATATTGCCATCCTATTTCCCTGATATCCACTCCTCTCTCAGTCCATTCTGTTCTCTCTGGAATAGTCAATCTGTCTTATCAGAACCGTTATTCCTAATTTTAGAAAACTCTTGTTCTTTTTGTGGAACATTATTAAATATTTGGATTTTAGATACAGAAACATTACCTAATGAATTTAAAATATGCTGTTTTCTTCAAATACATTCCATTAAATGCTTTCAGTCGTTATTCATTTCCTGGAAATTGTTTCTGTCTTTTTACATGGACCTGTAGCTTTAAGTTTCCTTTGAACAGTGTCTGTTAACTGATTCCCTTTTTTGTGTGCTTTATGCTTTGCTAAAGTTGGGGGAGGGCTGTTATTACTGGCTTTTTGAGATAAAACAGTAATTTCTAGATACTGAGCTGAAAACAGATCTCTGACTGTAAAGAAATATGGATGCCACTGTGTTGCCTATTAATAGTCTCTCTTTCTGCAGAAGCTTGAAATTTTGTTCTTCAACCTTCTGCATCCACTGAGTGGGCTAACTTCACCACAGATTTGAAAACATAAAACAGCATGATCCATTCAGGAAATAGAGGGGACATTTTTACGGCTAGACCATCTGAGTGGCGAAACAGTAGGAGACAAAGCTAGAAAGGAAAATACGGGCTTTGTGATGGTCTACTCTGACATATCTGCTAAGCATTTCTGCTTTGTCCACAGTAGACAGTGCAGACCTACTGAAAGATTTTCAACAGAAGAGCAGCGTTTTCAATTTTTACTTTTAGCTGTATTACTCTGGTAGGGGAGTAATTAGTTTAAAAAAGGTGAAATTTGCAGAAATAGAGGTAAGTTAGAAACTACTCTGAGTACCTGCTTGAGAATATATATGTGAGATATTGGTGAGGCCTTCTTGACACAGTATATTTAATGCTGGGGCTTTTGGATTCAGCCGATGATTGATTGAATAATGGATTGATTGATCTTTCTACATATATATAGATATACACACATATACATATATGGGTGGCTAGATAGATAGAAAGTCTTAACTTACACTCATTTCTTGTTCTATCTCATTGTTTAGGAATGGTTTTTATGACCACATCTGACAACCCTCAAACTCACCGCCTTCATTTAATATCTATGTTTCTATATTAAAATATAAGAAAACAAAACCTGTTTTTTACAACCAGATAACTTGCATGTTTTAGGTCTTAATCAAAATAATTATGAGCAACTGAAACACATTTAAGTACATTTGGCTCAAACAAATGATTGAGATCCTAAGATCACAGCCAAAGCCCTTTATTTCCATCTTATATTTAGGAGATTATGAAAGAACAGTTATTTACATTGACAAAAAAATGATTTAGTTATTCATTGATAAAATTTAGTTTTTAGTTATTAGTTATTAGTTATTTTAGTTATTCATTGATTTAGTTATTCATTGATAAAAATCAAATTCTGAATTCTGACTATTGGGATACTTGAAAATTTAATGATTGGGCTCTATGAGTTTATTCTGGAAGATAAGGAAAATGTGAACCTATAAACAAATGGAACAGCCACCTCAGAAGTTTTCAAATATGTGAGAAAAAAATCTTGGTTTAAAAGAGAATGATGGATTTTCACAGATATGGTTAGTGCTGATTTAGTTTTATACAATTTGCTTTTCCTTTAATGAGTGATTAGAGAAAGGCACCAAGGAAGGGGAGAGGGGAGTAGGGAAAGCTTAGGCTTGTAGAAGAGGTAGGGTCAGGGAGATCTTTTGTACAGCCTATTTGGTGATTTTAAAACAACAACAAACCAATACCCTCATATTGTTGACTGCAGCAAATTAGTAGAAAAAATTGTTGCTTCAGATGGAGATTTAGAATCAAGGTAGTGAAAGTAAGGATAGAGAGGAACTCAAAGATAGGGAGGCATTGTTCAGCTGAGAAAATAAAAGGTGATATATTTGATATGGAAAGTGAGGAAGGAGAAGTCTAGAAGTCCAAATAACTCTCAAGTGTCTGATTTTGGAATTAAAAGGATTGGTGCCTTTTATTTTACTGAGCATCTACTGTGTGCCAGGACTGTTCCAGATGTTGGTGATAGTGCAGTAGACAAGCCAAGTCTCTATCTTCTTAGAAATTTTATTCTAGTGATGGAGACCAATTATAATCAAATAAGCAAAACACTGGTTTTATAAACAAAGATAAAGTTTGATGAGACAGAAGTGAAAGAAAGGGATATAAGAAAGAGTTATTTTCAGAAGAGAAGGAAGATAGCTCACTGGAAACATGACATCTGAGCCAAGACTTGAGAGAAGTGAGGATATGAATGAATCGTATTTCTATTACTTTTGGCCTAATTGTATTCATATCCTGGACTTTGGGACTGATTCCAATTTGCATGACAGTCTTAATGTTCCTTTTTTTTCTTCTTTTTTAAAATGCAACTGGGGAGCTACTTTTCATCACTCGTTAAGCTAAGTTTTGAAACCTGTGCAGCTGGCAGGCTGTTTTATGCTTTCTGTTAACAGTATTACTGGTAACTTCCTTTTCTAAACTTTGCATGCTGTTCTAGACACATTTTACCTAAATCATGATCTCCAGAGATGGGTAATCATTTTTTGTATTCCAAGAATGTTGAATCTCTAAAATAAGGAATCAGGGTATTAGTCATTTCTCATCTCTCCCAATCACCACCATACAGGTATGAGCTTAACTTAGTCTTACATTAAGACCACAGGCACACTGCTAGTTTCTTCCTCTAGAGGTTTGTTCAGATTTTCAAAAATATCTTGTCCAAGCTCTGAAATTTTCAAATGGATTTGGCTATGAATGAAAAACAACAAACCTTTGTTGTAATATTTTTGTCCCTGCTACACATTTGGTGATTTAAGGAGAGTAAAGAACAATTGCAGCTAAATTTAAGTTTGTGTTCATGTTGTTATTGATGGGGTTAGTAAACATGTATAGTAAACATACGTGTGTGTATATAAACATGCATATGTATATATGCTATATTATCTATATATTTATATATATATTTATAGATGGAATCAGATGGATAGATGAATTCAAATTTTTCATATTCACCAAGTAAATTTCATGAAAATTCCTTTATTTCCTGTTTGTTGAAGTTTATCAGTGAGTTACTTAAAGTGTTAGAAGTTATGCTTATTTGGATCTGAATTCCTACTAAAACTAAAGACATAAAATTATCTAATATGACTGGCCTCTGATGGTGACAAAGCAAAATTAAAAATCATATTGATAGTACATGCATAATATTACTTTTCCTCCATTATTCTGTTATTTCTTCTGTCCCTTTCTCTTTTCTGTGATCTGACACTCATCAGGTCTGAGGTTAATATCAATAATACTCTCAAGACAAGTATTTAGCATATACTAGAAAAGAAATATTTGCATTCCAGGGAGGAAAGCCAGTTTACAAATAATTTAATTAATGTGATGCACTGCTGTGCGAGGAACAAGTCTATTGCTGGGCTCTGTATAGCTCATTTATCTGCGTTTTATGAATTTTAAATAATAAATGTTTATTTTGCTAAACAATTTTATTTCAGTTAGTGTGCAAAACAGAAGAAAAAATTTACCAAGGAAAGCTTTTAACCATTTTTTTATATTATTACACACCATGAACACCATATCTTCTACAAAGCCTAAAGTTTATACTATCTGGCCATTTACAGAAAAAGGTTTGCTGACTCCTATCTTAAAATGATGATCATTTATAATTTCTCATGGTTTCTGTTAGTAAGGATTCAAAGCAGCCAATTCAGTGGTTCAGCCTTAGGGTTTCTCATGAGGCTTATAGTCAGATGTTGGGTGAGGATGCAGTTATCAAAAGGTTTGACTGGAGCTAGACTACATCCCCAGACAACCTCTGACCATGAAGCTGACTACCACGGTCCACCCTCTTTCCTTCAAATATTCATGTGCCTTTCTAGAAAAAGATAGACCCACCCCCATCCAAAGGCCTTGAAGTCTCCACCCTACATATCATCAACTCAAATTCAAGGATCTTATCTTCTAAAAGAGTGACAGATGTCCCCTTGGTCCTTGGATCCATTTCCTCCTGATCTGAAGGCCTGTGAACAAAAATGGCCTAGTTATCTGGTCCCCATATACTCAACATAGAATGGTGGGGCAGGCATAGCAAAACAATACAAGACAGTCCTGATCAAAAAGAAGGAGGGAGGCATGTCAGGAGTCAGTTGGTCAATAGCACTTCTGAAATCCAGCTGGCACAGTTGCTACAACCACGCAGGTCTCATTATATAGCCAACTAGGACCTGGGCAGCCAGTTTTTATAGTAAGGGAGGGGGGATACCTGTAGTCTCCAAGAGCATCGAATGTGCAAGCTAGTTTGAGAAATTCCAGGAAACTGAACTTCTTCAGGAGCCTGGAGGGATTTGAGGAGTCTGAGATTTTGCAAATTTGGCCAATGGAGGCTTAGAGATATTTTGTCTTCTTAGGGATGGTATGCCTTGTTGTGCTACTCAACTTGAAATACAAATTCAGATGTTGCAAAAATCAGACTTTCCACTGAATAGAATGTTGCATTTTTTATCTTACGGAGGAAAAGATTAGTAGTAAATAATTGTTTTAACACCCCTCGTGTGTAGCCTAAACATTTCCAAGAGCTCTCTGACCTTCACAGTCCTCTAGATTTCTCCAATATCTTTAGATTTTCTAGACTTAGGAATGATAAATTAATGGTGAACTTACTGAATAAAGTTGAGAAAGGTTAAATTGAACAAAGGTAAGAAGACATCTAGGTCATTACTCACATTTAAAAAAAAAACTATTTCAGAACCATAAGAGAGAAATGAGATACCATACTTTCATAAACCACCTAGTAAACAGACCCACAAATAACCCAAAGGTCTGATATTTTTTCAAATTGAACATAGATTTTTACCTTCAAGTAATGTATTTTTAAATCAAAACATAAATATATAAAATGTTATTTTAAACAATTTGAAATAGTTATTTTAAAAAATAAACAATATAAAGGTATATAATATAAAAAGTGAAGCTCTTCCCTCATGCTTCCTAATGCAGAAGTAGCCACTTCTCACTCCCTTGTGTGGTTCAGTGTGACTGGATTTTGTGCCACGTAAGACCTCATCCTTAAATAGATGGTATTCCTAAATATATATTGTTCTGTAACTTGCATTTCTCATTTTGAAAGCATCGAGATCCTATAGGTTACATGCATGCATATACTTTTGTCCATATTCCTTAATGACTCAAATCTTTTAAAAGTTCAGTCTGCTTTATCCACACCACATCCACCACACCAAATGATGTGAAGGGATTTTAACATTTCTCTGATATCCTATACATTATGGTCTAGATAATAATTATTTTAGAATTATTTTCATATTTATCCCCCTTGTAACTTTCTTTATGACTTCTCATAATTTGTTGGACATATGGAAAGTACTCCATAAATATTTATTGTTTTATGCTGTGTGTCATTTAAGCTGAGTTAGAGCCAATTCACTGTAAAATTTAGAGCACTGGCTTTGGTCAGAATCATCTAAGTTCAGACCCTGGTTCTGCCGTTTTCTAGCTATATGATCTTGGGCAAGTTACTTAACTTTTTATGGATGCCACTGTGTCCTCATCCTCATAAAATGGTACCTATTCTGATTAGAACAGTTTTCCCCATCTCTATTTTGATTTGTCCCTTACTGTTTGAGAATCATCTCATCTCTTAACACTGCCGGCTGTCTCTTCTTCCCCTGGGTAACCACAGGAACTACAGAACAGCCTCCCTTATTCGAGTTGTATTTGAATAGCTTACCCAACACTAAGAGTTATCCATGACAGAGCAGTGGAAAAGGTTCCAGCTTCTCCCACCACTTTCAGACTCAGATTAAGAGCTTCAATGTGAGCCTCATATTGAAGAGCTGGGGCTTAATACCCTATGGAGAGAAATTTGACCAGTGACAGATAAGACGCAGGAGGAGTCCACAGATCAATTTGTTTCCATTACTCAGAGTTAATGTGAGAACCTAGTACCTAGAAAAATGTCTGTACTTAAAAAAATTATTGCCTTATAAAAGAAGGCAAATTATATTTTTAATATAAATAAGTGGTAAACATATGGTATGGGATAGTAAATATACTTTATTTAGGTATAAGATTTCATTGGAAATCCATATATAATAATTAACAAATTATTCTTAGTCTATTCATAAAGAGAACATATTCAGTGTATTTATTTTTAGGTCCAATAATGCAACATCTTTTAGTTGCTGTCATAATTGAATTCTTCCTATTTTAATGAATCTTTACTTTTATCTCTAAGTATTTTTTAATTTCCCCCCAAATTTCTATTATAATATATCAAGATGTAGACATAATATGAAAAGACCAGGATTTTACATTCCCCAATACTTACTGTTATAACCCCCAGGGAAACGTCATTGTCTAGTTGAAAAAAATAACTAAACTAGAAGCCAAAATTCTGAACTCAACTCACCATCCCAGCACTCATTACCTGTTAGATGTGTGCTGTGGCCAGGAACGTTCCTCCTTGAGTCTTAGATCCATGACATGAACTCTACAAGATGGCTTCAAAAAGGCCTTCCAGCCCTAATACATTATGAGGGTTTTTTTTTTTTAATGATTGTATTCATACCTCCACCCACACACACATTCCAACACATAGCCCAATATATTTATCTTGACCTCCACTTCAGCTCATTCAACTTGATGTTTATCCTATCACAGATTTTTTTTCTTTCACTAGGAAATTCATTTACTATTCATCAAATAAATATCAAGTAACTACAATTGTACCCGTCATTAAAAGTTGTTGGGAATACAATGGCAAGTAAAACATGGTCCCTGCCTTCCCAGCTAGGCCTCCTTACATTGTTCCTTGGGCCAGTAATCTTCAGTTTGCTTATGGCTTCTTGCTGGTAATACTCAGGTGTGTCCCTCACAGCAAATCTCTGGGACTGCTGACCTGTGAGCAACCCCTCTTCTTAGACTGGGATGCATCTAGTCTCTCCTTGTTACAGGTGCTAAAATAGAGACCTGATGTCCTTGGCTGGGATCCAAACAGTTGAGGCAGCTCAGAGAAATGTAGTTTGTAATCACTGTTGTTGTTCCTTGCTGTCCAGAGTGTCCAACTCATCACCTCCAGGTAGAGCTTATTTTCCAAGTCTTGGTGGCTTGTTACAATATGACTGAGGTGATTTTTTAAACGTAACTTTCATTAAGCTTTATCATACAGCAGAAAATTTCCTTTATCCCCAAAATTATAGTTTCAGTAATCTACCTTTCAATATTCACAAAACCATTTTTCCCAAGGTGTGTCAGGGACAGACAGGTGGCTGGATCAGGAGAATTGTCTCTAATTAGCACTTGCTGACTCCTGACAGTTTGTTCTTCTGACAAGTAGAGTGTGATAATTTGTATAATCAGAGATGCCCAGAGAATTGGTATCTAAATCAGACAGAAGGGCAAGAAAAAGCTTAGCACTTTAAGAAACCTGAAAATAATTCAATAGAGCTGAACATCTGGAATCAACTTGAACTGAACTTTACTATTCTAGACTTCAAGCAAATGGCATGTAGGGCATTGTTCAGAAAATTCCTAAATGTAACTGAAAGATTACTTTTTCTCATGGGAGTCATTTGTTTAAGTTTCCAATTTCAGTTATTTTACAACACAGAAGCAGTGATATTCTAAGATGATAGTAGTACTAATATATTATTTCACAAGTGTCAGCATATATTTATGTGTATATATGTATACAAAAGCACATTGTAGTATTTAGTGCTCTGTTGTAAACCTCTATTTCAGTGCTTATCAACATACTTCGAAATTGTTGTTTACTTTTCTGTTTCCTCCGTGGATTCTAGACAAGAATATACGGGGACTGTACTTGTTCAAAATTTTGTTTGGTAAAATTGTTTGACAGAAGCTACTAAAGCTAAATATACATATGCTCTGACTCAGAAATTTTATTCCCAGATATATACCCAGCAGAATTGCATACATATATGCATCAGTAGATTTGCACATGAATGTTCCAAACTAGAGAATGTTTAATAAATACTTTTTGTGTGACCTAATGAACTGATGTGTTTTATGTTTGACAATGTACTAACAAAAATGTTGAAGTATAGAATTTGAATACTGTTTCAAAATCTTATATCTCACCAAAATATTCTTGTCTGTTTCTAAAGATCATCATAGCTAAGTTTCTTTTTTCAGTTCATTTAATATAAAAAAAGATGAATTAGAAAGGCTTTTATTTAAAATGCTTAGTTTTAATCTGACAATTACATATGATTGATTATTTCAGAGAAGATATCCAGTCTGAATTCACTTTTCAAAACAAAAATATGGAAATTATTTGTCATTTATCCTTTACTTACTGAAAACGTGTTTGTTTTCTTGTTTCTTTTTAAAAGAAGACTAGAAAAGTTTTCTTGTTTTCTTGTTTCTTTTTAAAAGAAGACTAGAAAAGCACTGAATGCTTATGAAAGCATTCTTTGTGTCTTGGTTATCAATATGATATAAAACTTCTGACAACATTCAAAGAATATAAAATGAGACCAAAAAAACCACCAAACAAAAAACTCTTAACCTTCAGTAAGAGCCAACTAATTTCTTTTTTTTAATTGATTTTTATTGGAGTATAGTTGATTTACAATGTTATGTTAGTTTCTGCTGTACAGCAAAGTGAGTCAGTTATACATATACATATATCCACTCTTTTTTAGAGTCTTTTCCCATGTAGGTCATTCTGGAGTACTGAGTAGAGTTCCCTGTGCTATACAGTAGGTCACCATTAGTTATCTGTTTTATATGTAGTAGTGTGTATGTGCCAATCCCAATCTCCCAATTTATCCCTCACCCCGCCTTTCCCCCCTGGTAACCATAAGTTTGTTTTCTACATCTGTGACTCTATTTCTGTTTTGTAAATAAGTTCATCTGTATCATTTTTTAGATTCCACCTATAAGCAATATCATACGATATTTGTCTTTCTCTGTGGACTTACTTCACTCGGTATGACAATATCTAGGTCCATCCATGTCACTGCAAATGGCGTTATTTCATTCTTTTTATGGCTGAGTAATATTCCATTGTATATGTGTACCACATCTTTATCCATTCATCTGTCGATGGACATTTAGGTTGCTTCCATGTCCTGGCTATTGTAAATAGTGCTGCAGTGAAGGTTGGAGTGCATGTGTCTTTTCAAATTATGGTTTTCTCCAGATATATGCCCAGGAGTGGGATTGCTGGATCATATGGTAGCTCTATTTTTAGTTTTTTAAGGAACCTCCATACTGTTTTCCATAGTGGCTGTATCAATTTACATTCCCACCAACAGTGCAAGAGGGTTCCCTTTTCTCCACACCCTCTCAAACATTTATTGTTTGTAGATTTTTTGACGATGGATATTCTGACTAGTGTGAGGTGATACCTCATTGTAGTTTTGATTTGCATTTCTCTAATAATTAGTGATGTTGAGAAGCTTTTCATGTGCTTTCTGGCTATCTATATGTCTTCTTTGGAGAAATATCTATTTAGATCTTCAGCACAATTTTTATTGGGTTGTTTGGGGGTTTTTTTGATACTGAGCTGCATGAGCTCTCTGTATAATTTGGAGATTAATCCTTTGTCAGTTGTCATTTGCACATATTTTCTCCCATTCTGTGGGTTGTCTTTTCATTTTGTTTATGGTTTCCTTTGCTGTGCAAAAGCTTTTAAGTTTAATTAGGTCCCATTTGTTTATTTTTGGTTTTGTTTTCATTAGGAGATGGATCAAAAAGATTTTGCTGTGATTTATGTCAGAGAGTGTTCTGCCTATGTTTTCCTCTAAGAATTTTATAGTATCCAGTCTTACACTTAGGTCTTTAATCCACTTTGAGTTTATTTTTGTGTATGGTGTTAGAGAATGTTCTAACTTCATTCTTTTACATGGAGCTGCCCAGTTTTGCCAGCACCACTTACTGAAGAGACTGTCTTTTCTCCGTTGTATAGTCTTGCCTCCTTTGTCATAGATTAGGTGTCCCTAGGTGTGTGGGTTTATCTCTGGACTGTCTATCCTGTTCCATTATTCTGTGTGTCCATTCTTGTGCCAGTACCATACTGTTTTGATGACTGTAGCTTTGTAGTATAGCTGAAGTCAGGGAGCCTGATTCCTCCAGCTCCACTTTTCTTTCTCAATATTGCTTTGGTCTTTTAGGGGCTTTTGTGTTTCCATACAAATTGTAAATTTTTTTTGTTCTACTTCTGAAAATGCTATTGGTAATTTGATAGGGATTTCATTGAATCTGTAGATTACTTTTAGTAGTATAGTCATTTTAACAGTATTGCTTCTTCCCATCCTAGATCATAGTATATCTCTCCATCTGTTTGTGTCATCTTTGATTTCTAAGAGCCAACTAATTTCTTAAAAACAAATTTCTTGATATTTCTAGTTTATTTTCCTAACTTTATTTGTATTCCTACCTGCACACCATAATAGAGTTAACCATTGAGTTTCTTGATCACATTGCATAGTGGGTTTCAAATCAATATTTTCAATGCAAGACAACTTGTGACAGCAAATACTAAGTAAAGCATTTCACTGAGTTATGAACACCAGATCTAAACACTTTCTGTGTATAAGGATATTGTTGACTACCATTTCTTACCCTTCCTATTTTTTCTTAGCTTTCATTTAGTATAGATTCTGGCACATAAGAAACATTTGGAAAAGTTGCTAGTTGCTATTATCATTGCTCTTGTTATTGTTGAATAAGATATTTTGTATTTATTATTTTAAATTAAACTTCTCATTGAATATAGTATACACATAAAAGTTAGCAGATCATAAGTGATAAACTTTCAAAAGCAAAATAAATTAAAACCCTTGTAACTTTCACCCAAATAGAGAAATAGAACATAACAGTAGCCCAAGAATCTTAGTCATACTCCTATTTAGTAAACAACCCCACAGTTAATGATTATCCTGATTTTTAATCACTATAGACTATATTTCTTGTTTTGAACTTGAGATAAGTGGACTTATGCAGTATACTCTCCTTTGTGTCTGGTTTATAGTGTTCAACATTCTGAGATTCATTCATGTTGCCTTGTGTATCAGTGATTCATGTGTTTTAATTTCTTTATAACATTCAGACACTTCATCAAAGGAGATATATGAATGGCAAATAAGCACATTAAAGATGTGAAAATCCTTAGTCATTAGGCAAATGGAAGTTAAAAGCATAATAAGATACAACTACACATCTATTAGAAAGTTAAAATTTTAAAGACTTACCATACCAAGTGTTGGCATAGATGTGAAACAATTAGGATTCTCATATATTGCTAGAATTTAAAGTAGTACAAATACCTTGGAAAACATTTTGACATTTTCTTAAAAAATTAAACATTGACTTACCATATGATTCAACCATTCAAATCTTAGAAATTTACCCAAGAACAATGAAAGCACATACCCTTAAAAAGGCATATCACAGGAGTAGTGATAGATTTATTCTTGAGAATCCCAAACTGGAAATGACTCAAATGTCCATCAACAAGTGAACAGATTTAAAAATTGTGGTATGCCCCTACTATGGAATTTTATATTCCATTCAGAATTCAAAAGGAATAAGCTCTTGTTATGTAAACTAACAAAAAGTATTTCAACATAATTCTACTGAATGAAGTCAGATCAAAGAAGAGTACCTACTGTTTTATTTCATTTTTGTTATATTCTGAAAAATGCAAACTAATATATGGTGAGAGAAAATAAAGCAGTGGTTGCCTGGGAAACTGGGAGCAAGTAGTTAAAGGAGGGAGAGATTACATAAAGGCTTGAGGAAACTTGAGGGTGATAGATTTATTCAATATCTTGATGTAGTGATAGTTCTACAAATGCATAATATGTCAAAGCTTATCAAATGAATAGTTTGTATGCATTTTGTTGTATAGCAGTTATACTTCAACAATGTTGTTAAAATATTTTCCTCAGTAGTTTAAAAAATAATTTGATGCTTATTAGTAATTATGATCATTGAAAGAATAAATGAACTGAAATATTCGTCTCTAGTGTTCTAAAATTTTGGTTAGCTTCCAATATACTTGGAAATAAATAACATTTTATAAGCTGAGTGAGGAATCGGTGTGGGTCTGAGAAGTCCGAATGATGATAAGTAAACATAGATTTATCCATTTGTTCCACAGATACTTTTTTATTTAATATCTGCTATGAGTTAGGAGTTCCACATGCACAAATGAACAAGTAACTCCTCTCCTCAAGTTGAATTCTACTGAGGAACAACTAAGCCTGAATTTCTGCAGTGGTTTGTGTAAAGTTATGGTGTAAATACTGTGTTACAAGTGTGCTTTTTGAGGGAGAGGTCCTGCCCAGAGGTGAGCAAACATTCAATTTCTTTAGGTAATTGAGAAGGAGAGGAATTCTTCTGGACCAAGAGAAAGTAGTGGGAGAAGTGGATTTAAGGAAGAACCCCAGTTAAAAATTATTATAGTGCTTGAAGGAGATACAGAGAGACCTTGGAGCTTATGAGATCTCCAGTTTATGCTGGAAGTTGGGATCAGGAACTTTAGAACCTGTAGGTAGTAGACAGAACCAAGTGTGTGGACAATGTGGTCTAGGAAAAGTGTGTAGAGGAAAAAAGCAAGGTAAGAAAGGTTAAGGCCAGCTCTTCATTATAGGCACAAGAAAGAGAGCAAGCAAAGGGTCTAAGGAAGATCAGTCAAAGAAATGAGTAATCAATAGGCAGAAAGAAAATGGAGAGGAGAAATACACATCACAATAAGAACATAGTGAAATTCACTAAATCCCCGCTATTTGAAGTTTGGCTATGCAAAGCATACTCTAATGGTTCTACTAAAGGGAAAATGGCATGCAAAGACCTTTTTTGTGATCGAAACTTGAGCCAATCTATATATTCCAATTTAAAAAAAAACAGTTTTTTCCATGGAGCCCAAAAATTATCACTTAAAGCTAAATTGAATAGTAATGAAATATAAAAACTTGATTTTTCTATGCATTCATCAGATTTTCTTTCTCATCATCTGACTCAAATATTAGCAACTCTTTGTTTATGAGCAAATATCTAAAACCTGTAGCATTACAAACATTTTCCTACTAATTTTATTTTTGTGCCTAAACATTTCCAAGTGCTAATGAGTGACTGAGATAAATGTGACTAAAAAAGTTTCCAGGATTTTACTAGTTCCTTATCAAGTGGAAAAGCCAGCTGACACTCATAAAAGAATTAGAGGGAGGGGCCTCCCTGGTGGGGCAGTGGTTGAGAGTCCTCCTGCTGATGCAGGGGATGCAGGTTCCTGCCCCGGCCCGGGAAGATCCCACATGCCGCGGAGCGGCTGGGCCCGTGAGCCGTGGCCGCTGAGCCTGCGCGTCCGGAGCCTGTGCTCTGCAACGGGAGAGGCCACAACAGTGAGAGGCCCGCGTACCGCAAAAAAAAAAAAAAAGAATTAGAGGGAAATGGAAAAGTCAAATGCCAAAACAGTTTGAGTGAATCTAAAAAGCATTTTCTAAGAAAGTTGCGCAAAGGAAAGTGACAATATTAAAACAAGAGCTAATTGTTTTAGTAGTTTCAATATCTTGAGCTTAGAAAAGGATAGAGAACTTAGACTTTAAATCAAAATAATTAAAGTTGAGGTAATTTGTATCTTTATTATTGAAGTACAGAATATTTATTATCCCCTTCCCCCCAAAAAATAACAAAGGAAACTTTGAAGTTTCAAATTCATTTATATCTTCTGAATGGGATTTCTGAACTTCTTCAAAATACTCAATATATTTTTATTTTATAAATATAGGGAAAAAATGGGAGAAAATTACAAAATTTGTTTTTCACAGCAGAGAAAGAAGTAACTTTGGTATGTTTGCTATTACTGAATAATATATATATATTTTACTACATTAATAGTTACTAGGTGATATTTCTATGTTCTTGTTTACATATGCCATGACTTTCACAAGATATGTTGAATAGAATGTCTAGGATAAGCATTTTAACTATATGTTTCAGAAATAGTTGCTTGGTTTCAGAAAACCAAATGTCAGGAATTCTTACAAAAATTTGTTTAAAGAAATCATTTTGCCATTCACAAAAACAAATCAGTATTATGAAAATGAAATGTTTGACATTTTAGACATAAAAATTTTGCTATAAAGTGATATTTGGATTAGACAGGGATAAACGATAAACAATTCTGTATGGCATGGATAAAACTCTCTTTGCCACAAATATGGCTTTAAAATCAAGGTTCAGTTATTCAAAAAAAATAAAAAGAGAATTTCAGGTTCTGCCAAGCAGATTTGCTGCTTAGCTTTTCCATATCTCAGAGCCTTATAAATACCTGTCTGTGTCTCCAACTGGAAACAAGCCAGGCAAGAGGTGAAATACTGTTGATGACTGTAGTCCCAATTGTTTCAGGAAGCACAAAACACTGGTCTCCTGATGAGGGAGTTTCACATTACTTGCAATAATTTGAAAGCATTTGTATACGAAAATAACCATTCAAACTATTGTCCTTATGAAATCCATCTCTCTCTCTCTCTCTCATGCCTTCTGAGACTGCAAAAGATGCTACCTTTTCCATTTACCTCAGACATTTCAGTATTATGTTTGATGTTCAATGTGTCTGAGTCTTTGGGACTATAAATTCTATCCATCCATTCAACATCAGGGGCAGCCTCAAGTTTAAACCTGTTTTTACCTGACTTTTAATATTGCACTTTTTAATGTGAAGCCAACAAAATGAAAAGCAGCCAAAGCAGATCTATGTCTGCTTCCAAGGAAAAATAACACATATGTAAATATTTCAGAATGAACATTGGGAAGGCTTACTTAATTCACTGTGATACTCACAATGTGGATTTATAGGCCTTTGGAAATGCTGCCTATTGTAATCTTTCAGTACCCTTTGAAATAAGTTCTTTCATGGCAGTTCCAATGCAGCACGAAGAAGGATGAGACATTGTTTTATAATACAATCCTGGCATCACACTTTTCAGTTTTCTTCCATGGGAAATATGGAGGGTGGTGCAAGGCAGAGAGTGAGGCATGGGGAAAGGGATAGGAGCAAGAGCTTCTCTAAAGGGAGTCATCTGTTTTCCTAGATAGTTTGAAACGTCTCATTTTGTTGGTCTAAACAGTCAGTTATGTTTTCAGGACATGTTGGATCAGTGTGTGTTTGTATTACATGGTTTATATGTGTGTGTATATATATGCATATACATGACATAGATATATGCATATATGCTATGTATACTTCATAGTATATATAATGTACAAAGGAAAAGCTCTATACTACTTCTCCCAGGGGGACACACAAATGTTGAGTTTACGTTTTCTCTATTTGGTCAAGTTTAAACTTATTTTTAGCCTGTTTTATATTGTTATTCACAGTGGTCCATGCAATTACCCTCATATCTTTGTTCCTATAATGTGTATCTATCTTTTCCATGAAGCTTACTCTGTTTCTAGCAAATACAGATATCTCTTTCACTGAACTCTGATGTCCCATGAAATCAGTGCCACAAAATTTGATATTAGGTTTTTGTTTTTAATTTCTATTAGTTTTGTTTTTCTTTTTCTTAGCCATAGTTCATGGGACCAATAAAGTAATGGGGATATGTTGGGTACTTACTAAACATGTGTTTATTAACCAGTTGAGCCCTTTTAATGATAATAAAAGATGTAAGGATAGGAAAAAAGTAACATCATGGTTATTACTTTAGACAAAAAATACAAGCAAAGGAACACTTGCACTCTAAAGGCACAGAGTTATCACAATCTCAACCTGAAATGTAAGAAACTAGAACTTTGATGTCAAAATATTAAGCATATGATGGAGCTTATATTGAGTAATAAGATTTTGGGCCTTTAAAATATACAGTATTTTATATTTTATCATGTGAGAAAAATAAGATTTATTGGCCTTAGTAGAAACTGTATAACTTACTGGAAATGGAGGTATTTGCTCCTTTTGTTCAATTATTAAATTCCAATAATGTGGTTATTCATTTCCGCTCAGGATCCACTCCCTTTTCTTTCTTTTCTTTGTCCATATGTTGAACTGTTTTTTGCTTCATACCTCCCATATCATGAGCATGTTTGGGCAACAGCTGTCTCTTACTATGATCCACTTGTTCTTACTGTGTCCAGGTTCTCTATCTGAGTCTATGGAACATATCAGAAGTGATTGAGCCTATGGAACATATCAGAAGTGATTTAGTCTATGAACTTAGTCATTTTAGGTTAATTGGAAAGGGCATAATAAGTCACACTTTATCCTTCCATGTTACGTCATGATATGTTAATTTGTTTTAGCTCTGTATCCAGTACTACTTGTGACATGGCCCTTTATTAGAAAAATGAGATATTATTAATATTATACCTCATCTAATTTCTCCCTCAGTAGAAACCATGGAGAAAAGAAAAGCTTAAAGTTAGGATTTCCAAAATTCCATTCGTTTCATTTAATACTATATACAGAATTACTTTCATTTCCATGATTGTTTTGCACTCTTTTAGTATAGGTCTAGATTTTTGTTCAAATTGTTCTCTCTTCCTACAATTTACTTTTCACTGCAAATATCACAGAGAGTTGAGGTCCCAGCTTAGTCAGCATTTCTTTCAGGATAATGTTCCTGTCCTTTTCCTTCCTCATTTATTATATTTTAGTTTATTTCCCTAGTATCATGAATTTCTGCTCTCATGGCCTTTTTCGTATTATATTTTAAATGATTGCCCATCTTTTCCACTGGTCTCAGAGTTTAAAGTCTGGTGGGAAAGAGAGACAATATTTTTCTCCTCCATTGTGCCCAGCTTTTGGCTCGATATAGAGGATCAATAACTATTTGTTGAATAGTGAATGTATGCAGTAATATATAAAAACTTACCAAAATGCATATTCTATACTTTGATTTCATAAATGAAGCACATATGTATAACTTAAACTATTGCTTTAATTCCAGACTTTTACCAGCAGGGCTTCATTTCAATAGTTGGAATTTTATTTTGTAAAACAACAGGAAAATATGTGTTCTTGTAAATTTATCGGTATGATAACTGAATCATTTTAATGAATATTTTTGGTTTATAAAATGTAAAACTTCAATTTAATTATTTAACAAAGTATTTAAATTTAATACTTTTCATGTTCTAAAAAATAACTTTTAGAAAGGAAGAATTCATTTGGGTAAATTGTGAGAAAATATATCCCAAATAGATTTCAAAATTGTTTTTCCAAGTTTAAATTTTACATAATGCAGTAAACATTTTGTTTTCAATGAATCTTCATTTGGTATAATTCAGCTTTATTGTTACATGGTAATAAATCTTATTTTCAAAAGACATGTGAGTATGCATTATTTATGTAGAAAACCTACTTTTGTGAATAATAAAATTTAGTTTTTATTAAAATCTTTAGAAATAGATGATTGAAGGTCTAACACACATATTAGTCTACAAAATCCACAGAGAATTATGTTTATTTTTCCTCATATTATCACCAAATGATTAAAAATATTTTTTAGAAAAGTGGCTTTTGAAAATTTGAATAAGGAATTTCTTGATTTTAGTCTTTAAGTAATGTCTAACATTTATTGCTGTATACTCCACAAATTATTTAATCTCTATAAATTTCAAATTTTACATATTGAAAATAGAGATAATTTGTGATACCAGAATACCTCAGAGAGTTCTAAGTAACAAATAAATTATATAAATAAAGCCCTTAATGCAATGCCTGTATCATGATATGATCAAAATATTATTATTATAAAATTTTACTATAATTATTTTGATATTGAAAGTCAGTTTGCTGTCATTAAAAACAATTTAAATAGTTTTCAGAAAATATCATGGTTTAACAATTATACTAAACATTCATCCCATTATTTTTAAATTTTAGCTAGAAACATTAATGAAGAATCACATTCAATTCATATGAGACCTACAAAAATATATAATCAAATCAGGACATGTTAATAATGATAGACTTCAGGGAACAGCATTAAGCAGTAGGTTATATTAGACTAGTTGGCATAGTGTATGGCTTGTTATCTAAACGATAAAAAAATTTTCAAATTTCTTATATTTTAGCCTAAAAGACATAATTCTAAAGCTAGCTACTTCAAATCATAAACTCCCAATTACTTATGAATATTTTCCATTTTTAACCAAAATGTAAAGGACAAAAAAGTGTGAATTGATTCATTGCCAAGTTATTTATGTTTTCAAGTTGCATAGCCTATTTATGGTGTGTTAATAAGATAACCTTCAATATAATGCTACTATGTAACTGTTAATATTTAGGAGATATTTTTTATTCCAGTAGGGAGATATATTATCATTAGGTTAATACAAAGAAGATGAAAATCCTACAAATTTCTTTTTCTAAATGAGGTTTGTTTAGATGTATTATTTCTGATGATTAAAATAATGTAAACCTTCATACAGTAGACACAAAATAAATTTTGCATTTCCCCTGTGTTTTCTTTGGGGAGTTTAATAGTTCCAGCTCTTATGTTTAAGTCTTTAATTCATTTTAAGTTGATTTTTGTATATAGTGTTAGGAGATAATTTCCAACAAAATATTGGAAGCACTGGTTACGTCTAGGGGTTAGTATTTTGTTCTTTTAAATTTTCTTCATAGTGTTCTGTATGCCTAAGATTTTCTGCATGATTTCCTACTATAATAAGAAAACTTAATAAAGATAACTGTAAAGTCAAAAAAAGATATTCAGGGCTTCCCTGGTGGCTCAGTGGTTGAGAGTCCGCCTGCGATGCAGGGTACATGGGTTCGTGCCCCGGTCTGGGTAGATCCCACATGCCGCGGAGCGGCTAGGCCCGTGAGCCATGGCCACTTGAGCCTGCGCGTCCGGAGCCTGTGCTCCGCAATGGGAGAGGGCACAACAGTGAGAAGCCTGCATACCACAAAAAAAGAAACGAAAGATATTCTCCGTAATTTATAGGACTGAAGACTTTCATATAGTGTGTGTGTGCGTGCATGCATGTGCATATAAAATCTTTCTAAAATTTTAATGGAGGAAATCCTGTCAGATAGCCTTATTTCTTTCAAATATGAAAGACAGGAAGGGAACAATCAAGAATATGATGAAGTTTCCTATTATGAAAGGACATGATCATTATTTGCCTGAATATACCCTCTCAAAGACAGTTATAAAAAGTTTCAACAGTGAAAATAAATATTTTTTAAATAAAATTTTTTTAAATAAAAAATTTTTTAAATAAAAATTTAAATTTAAAAAAAATTTTAAAATTCTTAAAAAATTTTAAAACTAAAATTTTTTAAATTTAAAAAAATTTTAAAAAGTTTAAAAATTTTAAAATTTAAATTTAAAAAAAATTAAATTTAGAAAAATTTTTTAAATAAAAAAATATTTTTTTAAATAAAAAATTTTATTTGTCTAATCTTAACTATGAAAATTCTACTTCCAATGACCAAAATATCCAAAAGAAAATCAAAGACCTTCAAAAAATTAAGGACAAAGTAGTATTTTAAAAATTAGTTTGTGCAATATTTTAATCTGAATTAGTCATTCAAACATGATACCATAGTGGATATTTTTTTTTTTAATTAAGCCATTATATCTCAGAAGTGTGAGTTTCTGGTAGAAAACTTTAACGCTATTTGTTATTACATTTCCTAGCAAACAAATTTAAGTCGCTGACATTTTACAGTAACTTTTATGTTTAGGCAGTTCTCTAAACATAGGATGAAAAGAGAATGCAGCTTCCAAACCAACCTTCAGGCAGATTGATAAATCCATGCTTACCAACCTCAGCTGAGTCTTTAACATGCCCAGCGATCCTATCATGCTTATATAATTAGCTCTCTTGTTCCCATTCTCCTCAACTACTATTTAAGAATTTTTCCATTCTCCTCAAGTCTAACAGCCTTCCAATAATTTCATCTTTCTTAGCTATTGATATCACCTCCTCCCTTAGAGAGAAATGAGTGTTCAGTGCACCACAAAATCTAAAAATCTACTGGTATCACTAGTGTTATAGTGATAACAAGGTTATAACCTGTTATAACAAGGTTTCTCCTAACAAGGGTCCCTATCTTCCTTTCTTCTCAGAAACCTTTTTCTACAAAGATGATCTTTCTCTCGTAGATCTTTACTTCTACCTGGTACTGTCTTATTAACAGTATTTAATTCTGTTTTTTTCTTTCGTATTAAAATTTACTGACCTACTCCCCTCATCTCAGATCTTCTAGCCTACCATCCTATAACTCCTCTCCACAGTAAGTCAGGCAAACTTCTTGACAGACAACTCTATTCATTTTCTCCATGTCCTTACCTAATTTTCATTTTTCAACCTAAGACTAACTACCTCCATGTCCACCATTCCACTGAGAACTGTACTTGACAAAATAACCTGTGGCTTCCTTGTACTTAAGTGCCAAGGTCCCTTTCGGTATTTACGTAACCTGGCCACTCAGCAGCTTGGGGACTGATTATCCCTGCTTTTCTCTTGAATTGTTTTTACCCTTGCTTCTCTGCCACCACAGTTCTTTGCTTTTCTTCCCAATTAGTGGGATCCTCTTTCTTAATCTCCTCTGCACACTCTGTTTCCTGTATATGCTATATTTAATATTGAATTTCCTCAGTCTTCTATTTTAGGCCCTCTTCTTTCCTCACTTTAAAATTTCTCTCATACTTTAAAATGTCATTTATAGACCCAGCTCTTTATATATTTCAAAATACCCTGGACAATTTCCTAAACAACCCTTTTGATCTCTAGACTAGGAATACAGATTATTTACAATACTCTTAGAAGGCAGCCTGTCTAGCACTGAACTCATCTTTCCAACCAAAAAAAATGTGCCTGCCAAATAAATAGAACCAACATTTTAAGTATTTGTCCAGGTTGAATATCTTTGCATAAATCTTGTTTCTTTCATTTCCTTCACCACCAAACCAATTCAATAATTTGTGGGTTGTACAATAACAGCAACAACAACAAAAACAACAACAACAAAAGCCCTCCAAAAATCTCTCAGATTCAATCATCAATTTCTCTATATTAGTAATGCCTACCCTATTATCTCTTAGACTCTTTCATGAAGCTTCTTAGTAACCTCTTTGCTTCAGTCTTTTTCGTTGCTGTTGTTTGGTGTTTAAACACTTCTAGTCTTGTTTTCCTCCAATCCATTTCCAAAAGTGCAAACAGGTTTAACTTTATGACATACAAATCTGAAGCGTATATGACTTCATGTAAAACTCTTCAAGGTTTCTCATTAGCCTAAGATGAAGAACAAAGTTCATATTAGGATTTATAAGTTAATAATTTCCTAAATCATACTGTAACTCTCTAAAGTTAGTTCTCAATTCTTCAGCCATGTTTTAATTTCTCAATTACACCAATCTCGTTTTAGTTCAGGTTATCACATGTTCCCATTAATTCCTTCTGCCTAGAATTATCTCAACCATCCCCAAGTTGCTCTTCATTTAATTAATTCCCACTTATTAAGTTTTAGCTTCAAAATCATTTTCTCCAGGAAAACTACCCTAATTATCCATGCAAATTGCATTCATCAACTTGATGCTCTTTTTTCATACTGCATTTGGACTTCAAAACAGTCCTCTGAACTCCAGTGTCGTATCTTCTACTTCCTGTTTGATATGTTCCCTTGGACAATGCATAGGCATCTAATAATTAACAACCCCAAACCTAAACTCTTCCCAGAACCTGCTTCTCACAGTTTACCCCACAAAGTAATTGATAATTTTATGTGCTAAATATCTTAGGATCATTCTTGAATGCTCTTTCCCTTATACTGCGCATCAGTGGTAGTTGTGTCTTTATATTTCCAGATCTCAGCAGTGTCTCACTGCTTCCACCACTGCTCTCCTAGTCCAAGCCATTGTTGTTCTTACATAGATGATGATAGCTGCTAGACCTGTTGCCCTGCTTCTGCCCTTGCTCCTTTCAGTCTTTTTCCCATACAAGGAGAGGACATGGATAAGGTTTGAGGTTTAGAGGCAGAAACTTGTAGAATTTTCTCTGTGAAGTAAGAGGAGAGGCCAAGTGATTGGTCAGTGTAAGATTTAAGGAAAATGGGCAATAGTTGCAACAGTAATTGTGATCAATGTGTGATCAGTGTTAAATGGCCAAGTTATGAATGATATTGGGAAAATAATAATGAAAATGCTAATACCAGGCCTCCAAGCAGGGTAAGAAGAATTATAAAAACAGAAGTAGTTATATTTGAAATAAGGAGTTTAAGCATTAATAGATGTCCTGCTAAAGTCAGACAACATGCATTTAGTAATGACTGATAGAATAAGACGCGAAGTCTGAGAAGTGTATGAATTTGTCAGATGCGAAGTCTGAGAAGTGTATGATTTCACATGTGGAACAATATCTGTTGATGCTGCCTGGCCATTAGGGAAGGCTATGAAGGGAAAAGACTGATCTTTTTGGAGCCAAGCAGTATTTTAATAAATGGCCACTCAACAATACTTATTTAATCCCTACCATGCTAGGCACTGGGAAATAAATTTTAAAAAAAAAGATACGGTCTTCTCTATAACATAACTTTATATTTAATAAGTAATAGGGGTAAATACACATAATAAAAATAGAATAAAGCACAACCTATAAAAGAGGTAAAGAAGACATTGCTCAGGATATAACCAGTTCCGCAAAAGCTGGGAAAAGGATAGACAGTCTCAGAAACTTCTGATATAGCAAGTCTTTTCAAAGCATTTTAACCAACGGCAAAGAATTTTAATAGAATTAATAGGAAGTTAACTTAAAATTAAAAAAATAGAGAGTATTCAATACCTGATAAAGTTACTTAATTATAAACAATAAGAGATATCTTATTTCTTTGCTATTCATAATGCAACACATAAATTCTGTGAAATAGATAGGAAGACCATATAGGTATTAGTTAAAATCCTCCTCTGAAAGCATTACTCCAAGGTATCTGGATTTTCAACTTAACAAATAGATTTTTGCATGTATATCTGAATAACTAAAATTAGCTAAATTTAATTTAAATATGAATGTATTTGAAAATTGAAATCTGTCAGCATTAAGATGTATGTTGCATGGCTGATAGTAATTTTTTTTTATTTTAATTGATTTATTTTTTCCAGAAGTTTCAACAGCATGCCTAAAATTGTTTGGTAGTACTTCCTATAAGTATATGTGGTTAGATGGGAGACTGGGTCAAATGGAAGGACCATTTATTCAAATGAGGATATATAAATACTTATAGAAACTTTGCTTTTTTATTTCAAAAATATAGACATTCAAAATACTGTAATAAAGACAGTTGCTAACAAGACGGCTCTAGTAACAATTTTTTCAAGACAAAAAAGTTTACAATGGCAACTAGCAAAGTCTTTTTTTATTCTCTGCGATGTACTCTGCCAGCTTTCTTCTGTACCAGCTGCTATACAACATTGTCAGCCACATGCTCTTAGAGTCTCAATATGTCTTTAGGCCACAGAGTAGTAGAGCTGATACAATATCTGCAAAACTTTAAATTTAGTATATCTGATTTCTTGGCCTGACAGGAAAATAATAAACTTTAAACCCATCAGTGAAAACAAAATTACTGATCAAATTTTTTTATTATATAATGTCTTACTGTGGTAAGACATTAAAAGGGAGGCATGAGGTGAGTCTTCTTTCATTTGTTTTGTCATGAGTTGTTACACATGTGAAGTAAATGTACAATCTCCTCTCATCCGTGGTGGTGAAAAGGGCAATACAGATAGTGCTCAGATAAGTCAATTGGTTCAACATCATATAAGCTTTAAAAAACAAAACAAAACAAACCTGCTGTTCAGAAGCAGCAAGACTAAAGGAACTAAGCTTCAGATATATGGAATATTGCCTTTTATGAATCTAGGCCTTTTTAAAAAATGCTTTTACCAGCATTTTTAATTCTCCATTCTGTGTTGGTCAAGCAACTATGAGAGTATGCTGTATGATGAGATAAACTTTAAAGAGATTTAGAAAGACAAAAATGTTGAATTATATTCAAGTTAAGTCTTTAAAGAACTCAGTATCTAATGTTTATGTAGTTTGGTGTCAACTGAAATTTAAATGCAAAACCTAACATGGACCTCAATGAGTTTTCTTTGACATTATAAACTAGGAAACTACTCTAATGGAGAGTCCAGGTCACATTTATGGTTATTATTTTCATGTAAATAATGATAATCTTGGGCTAACGTTTGACCCTGGCAAAAGGTATGTATACTTTTACAATGAAACCCGTCATGGAGGAGAAGGAAAGAAAGTAATGACAGTGGGGCTGTTTTAAACTTCTATGCTTTTAATCTCTTTTTCCTATACAAGGGAAAGAAATAATTTGTTTATGTTCCATATCAGCAAGGCTCAAACCAACTGAATGAGGCAACAAAGTAAACTCATTCAGATCTGATCCAGTAAAAATAAGACTGAGTAAAGTATTTCGTGTTAAGTTTGGAAAATATTACCACCAAACTGGATAGGTTCCTGAAACCCCGGGCCATTTTCTCATCTGGCACTGTGCTCAGAAATCTGTTCCAAGTGTAGCACTCAATCCCACCAGCCCACCAACTTTTCAAAAACCACACTTTCTAAATGGTTCTCGTGAATGAGAGAAGAACTAGACATTATGTCAATACGTTTGCCATCAGGACAGCTTCATGTTCTTATTTGTATCTTCAACAACAATCTTCAGTGTTGTGTTAAACTTACTTCTGTCTGCCTGCATGTTCTCTCTTTTGCTTTTTCTCTGCAAAATTATTTAAATACTTCATACACAGGAAGCTCAGTTCTAATCTGAATACAAATTAACAATGCGTTTTTAAAAATGTGGCCAGACATTGCAATTTAGCTGACTTAGTATATATACACTTCTTTTTAAGAATCTCTTGGCTATTGCATTGGCATTTATTTATAACTATTGTGTTGCTATATATACAACTATCCCTTTTATTTATTCTTTCAATAAAAGAGCACTTAGAATAGATTAATTGAATAAAATGTTAAAAAAAAATGTCAGCCACTAAATTTTCACTGGTAGTAGGAAGTCAGTTAGCTATGGAATGGACCTTTATAGTGAAGTGTATTAACTTTGATTTACACAGTGTTTGAAATCAGAAACTTGTGAGCTGGACTGCTGAACTCCATTTTCCTTTGTTCTAAACACTTAAACAGTCCAACATTTCGGGAAGAGATGAGGGCCAATGGTGAAAACATTTTAGAGCTGACAGTTGTGTGCCATATGCCAGGATTCTTTTACAAATGGAACAGTATTTAAATTCAAAATCGGTTTAAACACAATGTTGTTTTTTAAACATAGCCATTTAAATATTAACCTGTGAGTATTGGGGGGGAAAAGAAACTAACAGAGTATGTTTGTCTTCTGCAGAATTCAATCAAAACTACTTTTTCTACCACATTTTCTGTCTTACTGGAATATTCTTAGCAATTAAAGACAAAATACCAAAAATCACTTAGACTCCTCCTATTATACCTTACCTCAGTATCCAATAGTTCTCCATTTTATTTCTATTTCATCTCCTAACATCTCACAATGCATCCTTAGTATCAGTTTAGGGCCTCAGTGTCTGTCCTCATAAATATTGCCTGCAGGATGCAGCAGTGCCACTGGAGTCTAATGGTGCCCCTAGAGCTGTATAGTGCACGACCTAGGTGGGCATATGGGATGATCATAATTACAACAGTAATTACTGGCACCTCTACCCTATGCAACTGTCCTCTAATCCTCCATTAGAGTTTATTTATTTTTTAAGTGAAAATTGGATTTATAGCCTCCCTAGTATCTGTCTCTTAGTGACTTCTTATACAGGATAATTCTTGTCACCACTTATGGATTAACCAGTTTCATCCATGAATGCATTTTTTGCTGTAGTGTTACCAAACTACTCTGAGTCTTCTTAACATGTTTCTTGCCTCTATTAGGCCATGTAACTTTGTCTGAAATGCCAGTTGCACTCTTGTTCAGCCAAAAAATACAATTCATTCTTCAAAACTTTACTCAGTTTCCATCCTCATTAAGGCTTTGCTTTCCTGATTCCACAATAAATATAATCAATCACTTTTTCCTCTATGCTTAATCTGCTGCTTGAGCATACTTTTACTAATAATTCCACTACACTGTATTGAAATCTCTTAAAACTTAGCAGGGAGTGAGTTTCTTGAAGGCAAGGTAAATGCATTTCATCTTTGGATGAGTTCTTTGAAACTAAAATGACTTCACCTATAGAACATACTCACCAATTTTGATAGAAACAAATCATACATATAATAAAATCTTAATATAGAAAGTGGAAATATAGAATCCTCTTCCTTGTTATCTCCAAAGAAGTACAGTACTTTCATATAATTTGACAGCCAACTCAAATTCTTTTGAAAAAAGATGAAACATATAACTTTCAATACATTCAAAACACATATGAAAAAAATAAATTCTTGGGCTTCCCTGGTGGTGCAGTGGTTGAGAGTCCGCCCGCCAATGCAGGCGACACGGTTTTGTGCCCCGGTCTGGGAAGATCCTACATGCCGCGGAGCGGCTGGGCCCGTGAGCCATGGCCGCTGGGCCTGTGCATCCCGAGCCTGTGCTCCGCAACGGGAGAGGCCACAACAGTGAGAGGCCCGCATACCACAAAAAAAAAATTAAAAAATAAAAATAAAAATAAATTCTTGTCCCTCAAAGTACATCTCTTTTGTTCTGTATTTATTTTGGTATGCTACTTGATGAAAAGAGAGCTTGAGGATTAATGCGGAAAGCCATGTATGTTATCAGCATTCATTTAATCCACCCAGTTTATTAATAAGGATTAATCAAGCAGTCGTTACATGTATAACACTATGAGGCAACATGGGAAATAAGAGAAGTCAGGACATGATTCCTGACTTGAAGATCTTAGTGTACACTTGGAGAGACACAACTACTATGTTTAGAATATAAGTGAGGTAGACTCTAACAAGAGACTGAGGAAAAGGAGAAAAATCTGTAATACCCTGTTTTTATTTAATTTTTTAGATTTTATTATGGAATTTTGGCATTGTTATTTTAAAAGTATCACACTAGATATTATTTATCTTGATTACTGAAGGCACTCTCTTAAATTTTGCACCCAAGGTGAATACCTTACTACCTTCACCCTAGTCCCAGCCCTGCGTACTTATGTTAAATGCTCTTTTCCCTTGTATTCCTTGCATATCATCAAGGATTTCCTAATTAAAAAAAAAAATTGCATACGTAAACATGGAGTTTGTATTTTTTTAAAATGTTCCTTGCCTTTTATGAACTGCTAAACTCCACCAACCCACAGAGCAAATTAGACTTTTACTGACAAAGTGGACAGTTTAGATTAATGCTAACATCTCAGCTTTCGCTTGATTTTTGTGTTGTCTACTTATTCATGTGAAAGCCTTGAGCAAAGCAACTAAGGCGTTTTAATATCTTTGTCAGTTTTGATTGTGAAATGTTTATAAAATGTGTTTTGAAAGCATGACTGGGGTATCTTGGGGGAAAAAGGTGGCTTATGAGAAGAAAGTGCATTTGCTTATTGTTAAGTTTTTAGACTGTAAACATACAGCCTTTCAATCAGGAAACTTTTTTATTTGATACATGTATGAGAATACATGCGGTAGAAAAATATATTATTAACTTAGATTTCATATATTTCGGGTATGAGTCTGAATTGTTGACTTACCAGCATTCAGTAATATTCAGAGGAGATTTTTTGCTTTGGCTGGAAGTCGTGTCGGGCGGAAAAAAAGCTCAAGTGATCATACGCCCCTGTCTGAGAGGATATTCATCCTTACCAAATTGCTGTGTGCTGTTTTCTCTCCTTGACATTCCTGCCAAAGACTGCCCTGGCATTAAAAGCCAATTATTTCTCATTTTTAGAATCCTATAAGATTTCCAGAGCCACCTCACAAAGAGGCATACAAACCCCCTACCATCACTGTTCTATGGGATTATTTCACAGTATAGATTGGACTAGTATTATAGCCTGCAGGACTCCTAGCTTCTTGGTGTGAGGAGAGTTTCTAGTATTTTGCAGAGCAATTAGTGCAAGTAAAAAAAAAACCTTATCTCTACTCTTTAAGATCCTTTAAAAAAATTCTCTAAAAATATTGTTGTCTTAAAATGTTTTTTAAAAATACTTGTTGCTGAATTTGTTTTTGTGGAGCTTTAAAGTGAAGTAACTGCATTGATAAAATATTTTACCGACCATTGCCTGGTACAGGCTACATTTTTGAATCATATAATCAGAACCTTATAAATGAAGAATTTCTTAGAAGTCATCCAGCTAAATATCCTTATTTTTAGAAGAGGAAACTAAAGCATCAAAAAACTAAATGACTTATTCAGTGGCTCATATGTACTTAGTGACAGAACCTGTATTGGAACTGAGATCTTCTGTCTATAACTGCAAAGTGCAGTGATTGCATTTCCTGGAAAATTGAGTGGTAATTTCAATATAACTTCATCAATGATATAAATGCTTAAGAAAAAGATGTCCTGGGTAAAAAAGTTTCTTTTTTTTTTCCTGACTATCGTGGAGTCATTAAAAATGGTAGATGCTATGGACTGAATGTTTGTGTCATCCCAAATTTCATATGCTAAACCCCAATGTGTTGGTATTTGGAGGTAGGGCCTTTGAGAGATGATTAGGATTAGTTTAGGTCATAAGGGTAGAGCCCCCATGAGGGAATTAGTGTCCTTACAAGAAGATGAAGAGACCAGAACTTTTTCTCTCTGCCATTTAGGATACAGGGAGAAGGTAGTTGCCTGTGAATCAGAAGGTGGGCCCTCACCAAGAACATGACCATGCTGACACCCTGATATCAGACTTCCAGGCTTCAAAACTGAGAAATAAATGTTTCTTATCTAAACCACTCAGTCTATCTAAACCAAGAAGAAGTATTTATTGGTAAAATCACAAGGATGTGGGACCTCTTAAGCAAAGAACTTTAGCTCTACTCCATGTAGAATAAAGAGACATGAGGAGTTTCAGTCTAGAAGAGGGATATGGCTCTTTCGTTCAAGGTCATACCAGCTACATGGGGTGAAGATGTTTCTCCACCTCTTTCCTGCTGTCTTTACATCTCTGCTTCCTGTCTCCTCTAGGTAACTCTTAACTACAATACACACACTCACAGGCACTTACATGTGCATTCACCCCAACCGCACATGCATACAAACACACATACACAGCCACCCACCCCTCACTTCTTCCATAAATAATACTCTTCAGAGATAATACCATGAACATATATATTTAGAATAATATTTAGAATATTATTTATTTCCATAAATAAAGGTTTATGGAAGATCCCATAAACCCAAAACAATAAATATTTCTTTCACTCTGCAAGGAAGCAGTTCTGCTAAACAAGCACCCCAATGTTTGACTGTAACCACTATTTCAGTAAGTTTTAAGTCATAGTCACTACTTAAGTATGAGATCAATCAAAAATTCACAGTTTTTTCCAAGAACAATAGATGAGAAATTGATTTATATTTATAAATATAAGAATAATTCTAGGGATTTTTCCAAAACAAATTGATTTCTTCCAAAGTTTAATTGCTGTATCCAAAAAATGCTAGAAATTTTTAAATTACACTTTGAAGCTTCAAAAAAATTTATTTAGATTCCAAGTTACCTGGATATGTAATATTCTTAAAGCAAGACTTGATGGTTAATTGGTATAGTGTGGTAGGGGTTAAATGTTTTTGGCTTGGACAACTAAATGGAATGTGATGCCTATAAAACAACCCAGAACTTGCTTCCATGAAATCACTGGGTATATGTGACTCTGGAACTTAGATGAAGGAAATGGGATAGAGAAAATACTATTGGATTCCTCAACATACAGATGGTAACTAAAGCCAAAGGAGTGGAGAAGGTAATGAGGGGAGAGTGGGCAGAGTTAGAAGAGATGGGTGCAAAGGACTATGCCCTGAACATCACAAACCTTTAAGGCACAGACGTAAAAAGAGACAAAGGGGCCAATAACATAGGATAGAATGCAGGGAATTGTGATTTCACAAGAGTGAAAAGAAAGCCCTTCACAAAAGAAAATCAGGTCAATAGTATCAAATCTTACTAAGATATCAAATAAGATATCTAAAAATCTTCTACAGAATTGGGAGAAAGGCAATAATGTGACACTTTGTGGAGAGTAGTTTCACTGGAGTTATTAGAGGGCAACATAGATGGCACAGGGCTGTTGGTGAGTGAAATGTGTCCACCTTGGACAGTTAGTGTTTAGACTTTATTATTTTTTTTTTTTTGCAGTACGCGGGGCTCTCACTGTTGTGGCCTCTCCCGTTGCGGAGCACAGGCTCTGGACGCACAGGCCCAGCGGCCATGGCTCATGGGCCCAGCCGCTCCGCGGCATGTGGGATCCTCCCGGACCGGGGCACGAACCCATGTCCCCTGCATCGGCAGGCGGACTCTCAACCACTGCGCCACCAGGGAAACCCTAGACTTTAAATAAAAGAATCCAACAGACCTGTAGCTGAAAGGGGAGGAGTTTCATGAAGGGGTGGTAGATCAAGATTAGGTATTTGGATTTGTTTTATGCTTCTCATCCTAACATGGAAAAAGTTTGTTTCAGTTGAGATACAAATGGGAGGTAGCCCAAGGAAAGGGAGAGATTGAAAATCCCAGAAAAAAAAGAAAATCTATGGAGTAAAGTCTCTGGGAAAATAGAACCCAGCACCTAGGCCTTAGATAAGGTGGGAAGGCTTCTCCAGACAAGGAGAAAAGGAGAGTTACACTTGCATATCAGTTTGTAAGATTGGTTCCAAGCTGTTAAGAAGCTTCCTTTTGTTGATTTTTTAAGTCTGTAAATAAAGAGGTATGGTTATTTTCTAAGAATGAGGTGAGGGATTATTGAGATGAGAAGTTTGAGCTATATATATCTCCTGAGATGTCTTTCCATCATGTAAAATTAAGTTTTTCAGAATTATCCTTTGCTTCAAATAGTCTCTCTTTTTTTTCTTTACCCTTTCTGTAATGTTCAATTCTCCAGATTTTCTAGCTTTTTTAGACTCCTTTCTCTCACTTTGAGTCTACTCCCTGTGTACTTTCAACTCACCTAGGAAGTCAGCAGTCTCATTGTTTCTTTCTTCCCAATGTCTTGCATTGCATTGTTCATTTCTCTTTAACTATATTGATATTACATCTATAATCGATAAATTCCTGTGTCATTGTTATAGCTTTCCTGGTCTTAGCAGCTCCCCTTCTTTCCACATCATCTCCCGCATTGTTGGCAGATTACTTAACACTGCATCAACTTGTCATTCCCTTGCTAAAACTTTCACTGTTTCCCCTGTGCTGACAGGATAAAATCCAATCTGTTTTCATGAAATACAAAGCTCTTTATTATGGGCCTAAACTACCTGTAACAATTTATGTTCAAGTAATGCCAACCAGATTGGCAACTTTGACAACAAGAATATGTTCTTTTGATCCATATCTCATTTCAGAATTCATAACACTGCTTTTGTCATCCTTTTCCTCAGTTTGGAATGCAGTCTAAATATGACCAGTTCTATAAAAAGCTGACCTTTCAAGTACTTTGTATTCTGAGAAATCTACCTAGACTCTCTTCCACCAATCTCCTTCCTCTAACTTAAATAACATTATATATGAAGATGTACAGATGACCAAGAGGCACATGAAAAGATGCTCAGTGTCGCTAATTATTAGAGAAATGTAAATCAAAACTACAATAAGATATCACCTAACGCCAATCAGAATATCCATCATCAAAAAGTCTACAAACAGTAATTGCTGAAGAGGGTGTGGAGAAAAGGGAACCCTCCTACACTGTTGGTGGGAATGTGAGTTGGTGCAGCCCCCTCACAATGCCTCTCCCCTCTGGCATCGCACATACTTGTAGCAGCAAGCACACTCCACATCCTACTCCCACCCCATGTAACATCATGTTCACAACAGGAAGAAATAAAAGTGACTTTGGGGAGTTTTCAAAACATGGTCCAGACAGGGAACAGCTGAGATCACTTGACTGTGCCAATGAGTCTGTGTGTCCATGCTTTCCTGAGTGTGCCTGGCCACATGTACAGCATACGATTATATAGTGCAGGGTTCTCCCTCACTGAGTCAGTTGTGAGGACTAGTACTATTCCTGCTTACTCTTAAGCTCTCACACGGGTAGAACATGTTTAGGCTGTGAACATGTCTGATAAAATGACATCCATGGAGTTATGAGGCCCTTATGCAGGGCACAACCCAGACAGACACAGGAAGAGCTTTTATGTTATCCTTCCATTTCTCCCTATCCTACTTCAGGATAAAATCTAAACAATTTGTGGCATTTAAATTACTTGACGGTTTCGTCCCTGCATCCCCTGCTCCTATACACAAAGAAAATTTGAATCCTAAAGAACTGTTTTCAGATCACCAAGGAATGTTATAATATAGTATAGTGAGATGCTAGTATAATGATAAAATCCCCGTTTCATCACATACTAGTTGTGTGATCTTAAACATGTAACGTGTTTCATCTTAGTTTAATTTCATAGAATTTCATTTTTATCTTATGTTTAAGTTTATAAGATTTCTTCTGGTTAAAATATACATTGCTTCCTTTTGTTTGTTGAAACTTCCTACATATAATTAAAGTAGGCATTTTGATTGAACATTGATAATACAATCTGAAAAATAATAAGGAGCCATAAAACAATTTTACTTAAAATAGGGTGGTAGGTCAAAGGCATGAGGGTAATCAGAGAGGGCTTCAAGAAGGAGGTGTCCCATAGGATGGGCCTGAAAGGAGGATAAACACTAAAGAGAAAGGTCACAAGAAAGGAGCATTCTATTTAGACAAAAATATACTGAAATACAAAATATTGAGATTTGTAAAAGGAAAGAGATAACTGCTTTTCACAAAATCCTGAGATATGAGAAAAAAAGTAGAGGAAATAAAATAGAAGGATTATTTAATCCAAAACTGTGGGTTCTAGTTTAATAAGGTTGACCTTTGTCCTATGGGTGATAAAGGGCCGTACATTTTTCTTGAGGAGAAGGTAGACATAACCAGAGTTGTACTTGAGGAAAATTTATCTGGTAGTGGGAAGATGAGTAGAATTGCCCCAAAAGGGGGTATATAACTTTCTCTCTTGCTTGTGCTTGCTCTCACTCTCTTTCTTTTTTTTTTTTTTTTTTTACTTTCAACATATTGCTACTCCAAAATTTCCTTCATGGGTATGCTGTTAATCAGTCAACACCACCACCTCCATCTTCTACTACATACATCCATAAACACAGACCAAATTTGTTACCAATTCTTGGCACTGCTTCTTACGAACAAACTGCCTTAGGTAGTACCTTGCTTATATTATGTATGTTAGGGTTAACCACAACCACTGTGATCTGAGCCATAACGATCTTTCTCCAGGATTACTGTAACATGCTCCTAACTGGTTTCCCTGTTTCCATTACTGACCCTCCTGAGTCGGTCCCCATTAAGGGACCTTCTGCCCTGTGTCTTTCAAGCCAATAGAACAAAACCCAGTTCAGTTCAGAAGCAAAGGAAAGCTTTATTCTTTGATCAAAGAATGGAGAGTTGCGAACCCGTGCTCTAGAGTACATGCAGTCCAGAGAGGCTGGGGGCAGGGCTGCTTTAAAGGGATCTCATCAGCGGGGCAGGGCCGGAGTTCTCTCAAGGCTGGGGCAGGCACAGCTCTGCTATCTGTTCAGGCTCCAGATGGCAGTGCCGGGCACAGTGTCTCTGCACACAGCCTGCTGTCACCATCTTGAATTGACTGTCGTGCACAGCACTTCTTTACCCAGCCTGAAGAGCTGAAGTGTCGTTGGCACAGACATTTCATACCAGGAACTCTGGTCTGAAGTGCCAGGTTCAAGGTCTCTACATGGGGCACTCTGTGAGCAAGTGAAACTAGACTAAGCACAAAGGAAGAAAGGTTAGACTTTATTACCCAGATTCTATTTTTTTTTCACATCTTTATTGGAGTATAATTGCTTTACAATGGTGTGTTTCTGCTTTACAACAAAATGAATCAGTTATATATATATATACATATGTTCCCATATCTCTTCCCTCTTGTGTCTCCCTCCCTCCCACCCCTCCAGGCGATCACAAAGCACCGAGCTGATCTCCCTGTGCTATGCGGCTGCTTCCCACTAGCTATCTACCTTACATTTGGTAGTGTATATATGTCCATGCCTCTCTCTCGCTTTGTCACAGATTACCCTTGCCCCTCCCCATATCCTCAAGTCCATTCTCTAGTAGGTCTGGTGTCTTTATTCGTCTTACCCCTAGGTTCTTCATGACATTTTTTTTTCTTAAATTCCATATATATGTGTTAGCATACGGTATTTGTCTCTCTTTCTGACTTACTTCGCTCTGTATGACAGACTCTGTGTCTATCCACCTCCTTATAAATAGCTCAATTTTGTATCTTTTTATGGCTGAGTAATATTCCATTGTATATATGTGCCACATCTTCTTTATCCATTCATCCGATGATGGAGACTTAGGTTGTTTCCATCTCCAGGCTCTTGTAAATAGAGCTGCAATGAACATTTTGGTACATGACTCTTTTTGAATTACGGTTTTCTCAGGGTATATGCCCAGTAGTAGGATTGCTGGGTCATATGGTAGTTCTATTTGTAGTTTTTTAAGGAACCTCCATACTGTTCTTCACAGTGGCTGTATCAATTTACATTCCTACCAGCAGTGCAAGAGTGTTCCCTTTTCTCCACACCCTCTCCAGCATTTATTGTTTCTAGATTTTTTGATGATGGCCATTCTGACTGGTGTGAGATGATATCTCATTGTAGTTTTGATTTGCATTTCTCTAATGATTAGTGATGTTGAGCATTCTTTCATGTGTTTGTTGGCATTCTGTATATCTTCTTAGGAGAAATGTCTATCTAGGTCTTCTGCCCATTTTTGGATTGGGTTGTTTGTTTTTTTGTTATTGAGCTGCATGAGCTGCTTATAAATTTTGGAGATTAATCCTGTGTCAGTTGCTTCATTTGCAAATATTTTCTCCCATTCTGAGGGTAGTCTTTTCGTCTTGTTTATGGTTTCCTTTGCTGTGCAAGAGCTTTGAAGTTTCATTAGGTCCCATTTGTTTATTTTTGTTTTTATTTCCATTTCTCTAGGAGGTGGGTCAGAAAGGATCTTGCTGTGATTTATGTCATAGAGTGTCCTGCCTATGTTTTCCTCTAAGAGTTTGATAGTTTCAGGCCTTACATTTAGGTCTTTAATCCATTTTGAGCTTATTATTGTGTATGGTGTTAGGGAGTGATCTAATTTCATACTTTTACATGTACCTGTCCAGTTTTCCCAGCACCACTTATTGAAGAGGCTGTCCTTTCTCCACTGTACATTCCTGCCTCCTTTATCAAAGATCAGGAAGAAATAGAAAATATGAACAGACCAATCACAAGCACTGAAACTGAAACTGTGATTAAAAACCTTCCAACAAACAAAAGCCCAGGACCAGATGGCTTCACAGGCGAATTCTATCAAACATTTAGAGAAGAGCTAACACCTATCCTTCTCAAACTCTTCCAAAATAGAGCAGAGGGATGAACACTCCCAAACTCATTCTACGAGGCCACCATCACCCTGATACCAAAACCAGACAAGGATGTCACAAAGAAAGAAAACTACAGGCCAATATCACTGATGAACATAGATGCAAAAATCCTCAACAAAATACTAGCAAACAGAATCCAACAGCACATTAAACGGATCATACACCATGAGCAAGTGGGGTTTATTCCAGGAATGCAAGGATTCTTCAATATACTCAAATCAATCAACGTGATACACCATATTAACAAACTGAAGGAGAAAAACCATATGATCATCTCAATAGATGCAGAGCAAGCTTTCGACAAAATTCAGCACCCATTTATGATAAAAACCCTGCAGAAAGTAGGCATAGAGGGAACTTTCCTCAACACAATAAAGGCCATATGTGACAAACCCACAGCCAACATCATCCTCAATGGTGAAAAACTGAAAGCATTTCCACTAAGGTCAGGAACAAGACAAGGTTGCCCACTCTCACCTTTCTTATTCAACATAGTTTTGGAAGTTTTAGCCACAGCAATCAGAGAAGAAAAGGAAATAAAAGGAATCCAAATCGGAAAAGAAGAAGTAAAGCTGTCACTGTTTGCAGATGACATGATACTATACATAGAGAATCCTAAAGATGCTACCAGAAAACTGCTAGAGCTAATCAATGAATTTGGTAAAGTAGCAGGATACAAAATGCACAGAAATCTCTGGCATTCCTATACACTAATGATGAAAAATCTGAAAGTGAAATCAAGAAAACACTCCCATTTACCATTGCAACAAAAGAATAAAATATCTAGGAATAAACCTACCTAAGGAGACAAAAGACCTGTATGCAGAAAATTATAAGAAACTGATGAAAGAAATTAAAGATGATACAAATAGATGGAGAGATATACCATGTTCTTGGATTGGAAGAATCAACATTGTGAAAATGACTCTAGTACCCAAAGCAATCTACAGATTCAATGCAGTTCCTATCAAACTACCACTGGCATTTTTCACAGAAATAGAACAAAAAATTTCACAATTTGTATGGAAACACAAAAGACCCCGAATAGCCAAAGCAATCTTGAGAACGAAAAATGGAGCTGGAGGAATCAGGCTCCCTGACTTCAGACTATACTACAAAGCTACAGTAATCAAGACAGTATGGTACGGGCACAAAAAGAGAAAGATAGATCAATGGAACAGGATAGAAAGCCCAGAGATAAACCCACGCACATATGGTCACCAGATTCTATTTTTGTTTCCCAGGAATTGTTAATGGGCTTTGGCGGTGACAAATCCCTCCTGTGCCTTTTGTCCTGCATTTCGTTCTTGCGGGGTGCAGAGGGACACAGTTTTGTCTTCTGTAACTACTTCTTGCCAAGTGTGGACGTCATCATAACCCCAGGTAGAGGAGCAGAATTTTTTCCAGCCGCCTTTAGATGTGTTTGATGGTTACCAGGCGTCAGCCCTACCTGTTTGTATCTCTGAGCGACCATCATTTCTCTAACCTTTTGGAGACAAAATGTCCAAGTATTAGCAAGAATATTAGAATATTAGAATAATGGTCACATGTCAAATTTTTTTCTGAAAATGAAGGTATCTAGGTTTTTTGCCTGTGCCCTGATGTGGAGGTCACTGCCATGGCCTGAATATCCCTGGTTACACTTTGGTTGTTTTTTGCACGAGAAGCTTCAAGTCAGAGAGAGGTTCACATGAGTAGTCAAGGGGGTCCATTGGCCCAAGGTGTCTCTCTGGAGGTTGGGGCTCAGGACCCTCTTCATTCCAGTGTGAACTCCCCTACAACTTCAGAGGAGAATGGGTGGTTAGGATCACTAAGTAGGATCTGTTCCACTTAGGAGTGAGCTGACTTTGTGGGCTGCCTGTTTTCCAGGTTTTTAGGTGCACCCCATCTCCTGGAAGGGGTGGAGGGCCAGATTGACGGGCGTGGGCAGCATCCGGTCACCATATTCTGTGGGAACTTTCATGGTCACTCCTACCTGGAGGGCACACTTCAGTTGTTCCATTTCAAGGGGTTTAAGGTGTCCCTTCTCTCAGACTTGGGGAATGGTTCTATTGTAACAGGAGTTTAAATGCACTTAACTTTAACTTATCCTTTGGGACTAACTGCATGCGGAGCAGGGCAATCAGAAACAACTTAATCCAGTTTTCTTGAGTGTCCTAACATAGCTTGACTAAGGCCCGTTTCAAGTCTGATTAGATTGCTCTACTTTCCCCAATGATTGGCATCTCCAGCCTGAATGCAAGGTCCATTTTCTGCCCAGGGCACTTGTTATCCCCTTCTTCACTTGAGAAACAAATACTGGACCATTATCGCTTTGTAGAGATCCTGGGAGTCCAAACCTGGGGATTATTTCTTTTAGTAGTGCCTTAGCCACTTCAGCTGCAGTTTCAATTCTAGCAGGGAATGCTTCTGTCCACCCAGAAAATGTGTCTACTAGCACCAAGAGATACCTGAAATTGCCCAGTACCCTTTTCATGACAGTGAAATCCATCTGCCAGTCTTCTCCAAAATATGTCCCTCTGGTCTGATAGATCTTATCTGGGGGTTCGTGCTGGGGTTGTTCATTGTGCAGATGGGGCATGTGTCAACTATCTGATTGATTATACTTTTCATGACAGGAGTTATCATGACCTCAATTAACCAATTATATAGCGCTTCCCTCCTGCAGTGAGTTCCCTGATGAGCTCCCTGATGGCTTCTGCAGTTTGAGGAAAGAAGTATTGCCCATGTTCATTAACTAGCCACCCATGGCCTCCTAGAACTCTATTGAAGCCCCATTTTGGGGCTTTATCTAATTCTCCCTTTGTGCAGATTGGAGAATAATTGGATGGATCTGCCCTTTGCGGTGTGCGGAGGGGTAGTTGCCAAGTTACTGGCTCTAGGGCCACCCTTTAGCAGTTGTGTCTGCCTTGTTGTTTCCCCTTGTCACCTCTGCATCTCCTTTTTGGTGAGCCCTACAGTGAATCACTGCCACCTTTTTTGGAAGTGGTACTGCTTCTAAGAGCTTCAATATGCTTTAAGCCATGTTTCACATGTTAATTTTCCACAGTAAGCATACCTCTTTCCTTCCAAATAAACCCATGTGCGTGTAGGATGTCATATGCATACCGGGAATCTGTAAGCATTTAAGATCTTCCGTGTCCCAAGCTCTAAGTCTCAGGTGATGGCTATCCACTCCACCTTTTGTGCAGAAGTCCCTGAGAATCGGGTTCTTGCTTCTATGACTTATGTCTTCTATGACTGTGTATCCCGCCAGGCTTTTTACCTCTCTCATAAAACTGCTCCCATCTGTGAACCATTCCTCTTCAGCGTTTGGGAAAGGCTCACTTCCTAGGTCAGGTCAGGACATCTAGAATAGATCGTGTCTATGGTTTCTATACAATCATGCTTCAGGGCCCCTTTTTCTCTGGGTAGTAGGGTGGCAGGATTTAGTGTGTGACAGGTTTTTATGGTAGCCACTGGGGTGTCTAAAAGCATAGCCTGAACTTGAATAGGCCTTCTGGGGGATAGCCATTCATTTAGAACTTACTAGACCTGAACCTGTTGTGGAGTCCATATAGTGACTGGCTGACCAAACATTAACTTTTCATCTTCCTTTAGCGGGGTTGTTGTAGCTGCTACTGCCTATAGGCAAGGAGGCCATCCCTTAGCAGTTTGATCTAATTGTTTAGAGAAAGAAGGAACCACTGAGTAAGGGGTCCCTGTTTTTGAGCTAATAGTGCTGATTTCCTTTCTTTCATGAATGTAAAGGTCAAAGGGTTTAGCTAAATCTGGGAGGACCAGGGCAGGGACCTGAAGAAATTGCTTTTCTAGTGCTTGAAAGGCCCCTTTGCATTCTGAATATCATTCAAAAGGGTCATCATCCTTTCCTTTCAACTTTTTTATAGAGGCCTAGCTATTAGATCATACTTAAGATATGCAGATGCGGCAAAAGCCAGCCATCCCCAGGAAACCCCTAAGCTGTCTTCTAGTTTCAGGAAGGCAAGGCTGCAAGTGGCTTCTTTCCTTTCCTGGGGTAGGCTTCTCTGACTTGTGTGAGTGTGAGAATGAAGCCTAGACAGGTCACCCTAGCCTTTTTCTTGGACACCTTATATCCTTTATCAGCTAGGTGGTTAAGGGTGGTTACAGTATTTTACAGAGGCCTCCTTAGTAGGGCTGGTTATCAGAATGTTGTCTACATACTGGAGGAAGGTTAGGTCTTTAGCTAAAGTTTCTCCAAATATGGGGGGGAGTGGAATTTTTAAACCCCTGGGACAGGACTGTCCAGCAGTATTGTTTTTGTTGCATGTTTCGGTATTCCCCACTGGGTTTCTTTACAGGGAAAATGAGGTTATTATAGGCTGATTGACATGGTCTAATAAGGCCTTGGTCAGTTAGGCCTAATGGTTCTATGAATGCCTGTTCTTGGGCCTTCCCTGATACCCCCATAGTTTTACAACTCTTGTGAACAAATTTGCCTGATCTGATGTTCAGAACTGAGTAAGTGGCTTTGGTCTCTACCAGAGATTCAGCAGGCTTTCCCCCTATGTCCAGTGTCATCCGGGACTTCTCAAGGGTCAATTGGAGTGCCAGCTGAGGGTCAAATGGAGCTGACTAGTCCCATTGGTTTTTTATCTGTTTGGACCATCTGCCTTTGAGCATAGTGGCCAAGATCTACCATTTCCATCCCCCTTCGGGTGTGGCTAGGGCATTCTCTCTTCCAGTGTCCCTCTTGTTTACGTATGGTACACTGATTGGATCTAGTTTCCTTGGCTTGCTGTCCCTTGGTGGTGGCCGGGGGTCACTCACCACAGTCCAGAGCCTCTGTGGGTGTCCAGTCCAGATTCCCATGCTGACTGGTTGACATTGGAGGGCAATAGCCACATACCAACCTTGGGATGCTTTTGCACTCAGGCATCCCCGGTGCCTTTCCCTGAACTTGGATCAAGTGCCCTCATTCCATTTTGTCAGGCAATCCTTATTACCTGGGCCTTTTCCCAGTCTCGCCACTTGTCTTATGTGGCTGGCCACTTTCCTTTACCAAACCAAAAGTGACTATGGAAAATGCTATGTTGACATCTGGATGTTGTTGAGGAGGGCAAAAAGCCCTGATGCAGCCACTATTGCATTGTACAGGGGTCAAGAGGACAGCACTACTGGTGAGACAGCGGGCAAGACTGCTGTGGCTCCCTCTTGTCCACAGATCCCCATGTCCCCGGGGCATCCAGTATCATGGGAAGGCCAGCCAGAGGCAGTGAGCAGACATGTGATGCCACAGTATGATCCCCTCAAGGGGGCTTAGTTCAGATTACTCTGGGGGCTACACTGTATGCATACCACACCTGGGTTCAAGTTGCTCTAGAGTTTACACTCTCCCTGAGAGGTTGTGAGTGGGGCTGCTTTATAGGGTCCTGGTCAGCAGGGAGGGGAACAGAGTTCTCACAGGTCGGTTGCAGCTGTGCTGCTCGTGGTGCTCCAGGTCACAGTACCAGGTGCAGCATTTCTGCACACGGTACACTGTCGCCACCTTGAATTGTGGTGGCATGTGCACCTCTGCGCGTGGTCCATCAAGCTGAAGTGTCAGGTGCAGTTGTTTCTCAATAGGAACTCTGGTCTGCAGTGCCAGCCCGATGCAAGGCCTCTGCACTTGGGACCCTATGAGCAAGTGAAACTATACTGAGCACAAAGGGACAAAAAGGGTTGGACTTTATTACCCAGATTGTATTTTTATTTCCTGGGAATTGTTAATGAGATTTGCCAATGACATTTCAACCTTGATCGCCACAGTATATTCTTAACACAACAGCCAGATCTTTTAAAATCATAAATAACATTGCTACTTTGCATAGTGCAAAGGCATCACATTTTACTCACAGTAAAATCTATAGTTCTTACAATAGCCAACATCTTTTATTACCTACTCTCTCTCTCTCTCACACACACACACACACACACACACACACACACACACACACACACACACACCCCTTGCCTCCTACTCATCTCTTCACCTCACTGATACAGCTCTAGTCATACTAACCTTCTTGTTGTTCCTCCACAGGTTCAGGCCTTTTCCCTAGTTTAAGACCTTCATGATGGCGATTCTGTCTGCCTGGAATAACTCCCACATCTCTCTACGTATCTCTCTCACCTTTATAAGGCCTGCTTTGAATATCCTCTTTAAAATTTCAACCTGCCCTGACCCTGTAACTATTTATCACAGTCATCTGGTTCTACATATCACCTTTCTCTTTTCTTTTTTCTTTCTTTCTTGTTTTTCTTTCTCTGACATTTATAAATTTATTATTTTTAATTTATTTATCTCTTCCTTCTAAAATGTCAGGTCCATGAGAAGAAGAAAATTTTATTGCTGTTATCCTGTTCAATGATATATCCCAATCCCTAGAGCTTCCTAGGCATGTAATAGGTGTTAGATAAATATTTGTTGAATTAATAAATTAATTTAGTTTTACTCTGTCAAATAACTTTACAATAATATTGAGAAGACATTCATGAGAAGGCATTGGGTTCCCATAGTAGGAAATTCAACCTAAGCAGTTTGTTCAAATTAGATACTTACTTACTGGTGATGCTAACACTAAAAAGATAAATGCACTCCAGGAAAATAAGTCTTTCCATTTGTAAAATGCCCAATCCTCTCTGCCCAGTCAAGGAGAGTTGATGTTGTTAAGATGCCATAAGCATTAATGGAATTAAATAATTATTAAAATATTTATTCAATAACTTATGTGACATTTGGTCTTCTGGAATTGCGCTACAGAAAGGGAACAAGACAAAAAGATCCCACTAACGTAAAGGTTAAATCTAGGGAAAATACAGGCAAAAGACAATTAAATGAGCATGAAAATTTTAGGGAGATGTGTTGCTATTAAAACAGTAAAACAGAGTAAGATGATAGAGAGCAAATCAATGTTAATGAAGCTAATTAGAGAATGTAGTCAGGAAATGAAATTTGAACTAAATCCTGAATGGTGAGTAGATGTCACCAGGGCAGATACCTGAGGAAAGAAAGTCACAGGAGAAAGGGACAGAAGTGCCCAAAGGTCCAGAGAGTAGCTGGCTTATTTGAAGTGCAGAGAGAATGCCTGTGGTTGAGAGTGGAGCACGGTGTGGGGTCAAGGGGTGAGCACAGCCGGGGTTCTGGAGATCACTGTAGACATCTTATTACTTTTGGGTAATCTTTTTTTTGCATTTCTGATAAAGAAAGGCTTAAAGCACTTTATTTGGACTACTATATATGTTTAATAATACACTTGGAGTCATTATGAAACAGGCATAATTAATGTTTTCTTGTTAGACTTTTATTTTTGACATGTTTTTCTTAACTTCTGAAATTAAATAGACTCTCCACTTTATTTTTTCTTAAGCTAAATTTACTTTTCTGTGGCTAAAATGTTCCCTTTGTTTGATATTTTCTTCCCAAATGTAGTAAGAAAGCCAGTCCATTACTGTATATAACTGTTTTTCTGAGGTTTCAAAAGAAGACATTATGCTCTAATACCATGAAGATTTATTTGTAAAACTTCTACAAGGAAAGAAGGGAAACCGCAGAAAATTTTGAAGCAGGAGATGAAAAGTAAACACAGTAGCTTGTTGAAATATGGTTAGCAAATGATGAGGTGAACTGTAGAATAAGAACTAAGAATTCTCTTCAGGCCTAGAAAGTTGTTAGAGTTAAGAACCCATGAACTGATAAGTCAGGGAGGGAATGTTTCAGTTAAAGTAAAATAAATAGATTCCAAGAGAAAAGGAAAATTGTGGATCTCTTCAGTCTTTGACTATCAAAAACATACAATTCTTTTCACCTCTTATTCTTTTAAAACATTACTCAAAGTAAATGTTTTTAAACTAACTTTAAAAATCAGCTTTAGTCCTCAATATTACTAAATTATAGAAGGTGGTTACAGTATTTAAATATATATATATTTTGCCGATGGCCCTTGGTTTCCTAAAAACATTATCTTGGGTTATAGAACATGTTGTTATTTTAAGAGGTAGGAGAAATGAGACTATCTTTTAAAAATAATATGTTAATGTCTAGCTATTTCAAATATGTAAATTAGTTATTTAAAAAATAAAGTTGACCCCAGTTAGTTTTTGTTAAGAAAAATCTATTTATGAAAGTTTTCTGATCTTATTTTCTCATTAAGAATTCTTTTAGAACATACCTAGAAAAAATAGAATAGGCAAACTACGTATGTCCAGACAATATATCTAGAAAACTCACAGATTTTCTAGGATATATCTGTGTAAACTAGAATACAACTAGACAAAGTAGATATATCTATACAATATACCTGGATGTCTTATATATTGTTCTTTAATTGAGATAATTAAATGTGGAAAATGCGGAAAATTTATTTTCTGCATTGAAAGAAATTCTTAAGATCTTAGTATCTTTTTCTCATTTGTTCTTGAACTGCCCTGCCACTCTAAAAATATCTTTTCTTATGTTTGGCTCATATATAATACAAATGATAAGAGTAGTTAACTTTAGCGCTGTGGAACTAAGGACAAGGGACAGATGGAGGGTGGAAAGAATCTCATATTTTACCCTTTATACTTAAAGATTGGGGCTTTCCTGGTGGCGCAGTGGTTGAGAGTCCACCTGCCGATGCAGGGGACACGGGTTCATGGCCCGGTCCAGGAAGATCCCACATGCCGCGGAGCGGCTAGTCCCGTGAGCCAGGGCCGCTGAGCCTGCGCGTGCGGAGCCTGTGCTCCACAACGGGAGAGGCCACCACAACAGTGAGAGGCCCGCGTATGGCAAAAAAAAAAAAAAGATTGATTGAATTTATTATTAACATTTATTAATTTGCTATCTTCTTAAGGATGAGTACAAATATTTCTGTTAAAAAAAGAAAACAGAATCTGCACACAGATGTTTATAGCAACTTTATTCATTAATTGGCAAAACTTGGAAGTAACCTACATATCCTAAATTAGGTGAATGGATAAATAAACTGTGAATGGACTATTATTCAGTGCTAAATAAAAATGAGCTATCAAACCATGGAAAGACATGGAGGAAATTTAAATGCATATTAATAAGTGAAAGAAGCCAATCTGGAAAGGCTACATGCTGTAGGATTCCAACTATATGACATTCTGGAAAAGGCAAAACTATGGAGACAGTAAAAAGATCAGTAGTTGCCAGGCATGGGGGTTGATAGGGGAAAGGGATGAACAGGCAGAGCACAGAGGATTTTTAGATCAGTGAAACTATTCTGTATGATATTATAATGGTGGATACATGTTACTATACGTTTGTTCAAACTCATAGAATGTTCATCATCAAAAGTTAAGGTAAGCTCGGACTTTGAGTGATTATGATGTATTCATGGAGGTTCATCAGTTGTAACAAGTGTACCATTCTTGTGGGGCATATTGATAATGGGGGACTTATGCATGCATGAGGGAAAGGAGTGTGTGGGAAATCACTGTCTTTTTTTCTTCATTTTACTGTGAATCTAAAACCACTCTTAAAAGATAAACAAAAATAACTTTAAAAAGAGATTTATGAGATATAAAGAACATATTTAATCTTTGCCTGAGTATAAAATAACTTTTTTAAGATGTTAATTTAAAGACTGAGAAAAGCAATCTAACTTGGGAGGGGGGTAATCATAATTTAGAGTCTCATAGAATGACATGTACAAGGACATGCATTTTTCTCAACTACACAATGATTAAATCCCCAAAGAAAAGAAAGCTCTTTACTGGGGCTAATTCTTGTTGGAATGTGTGGAAGTACATTATGAGGACTTCATGGTGATTTTGTGACAATAATGATGGGAGAATCAAATGAAACTAAAGATTGTTCCAATAAAACAATAAGTCTGGCCTCTGTACGGAAAATAAATGTCTCTAACATCTACAACTAGAAAGCTTTTTTTTTAAAACATAGAATTGGGAGCACAACCATAATTGATAAGATAAACCGTACACACAATGGTTTTGCAAATATGGAAAATAATTTTGTATCTCTGAAATCAATATCTTAATTGGAATGCCTCATATATGTTTACATGTTGAATTAAAGGAGGTTCTATATTTTTAAATATTCTGTGCTTATATTCTGCTATAATTCTAACCCTGAAAGACCTTATAAATGTCTTAGCAATTGAAAACTTTCTACTTTATATTATATTTTACTTTTCTCCAGTACAGAATGAAAGACTGAAAATTATTTAAATTGTAATTAGTGTTATGTTCGCACATAATATTTTACATTCTTTAAGTAAATGTGGCTTAGTACTTATGTTCCAAGCCTTGCCCTGTTCCATCCCTGCAGTCATTAGCTTTACTATGTGCTGGTAACATACCCTAATCCTATTTACTCATGCTTCACCATCCCATAAAACTCCAGAGACAAGAGTTGTCTGAGTATGAATATTGGCCATTCCTCAGAGACCCCCCCAATGTGGGATTTTCAATCCTTTCTATTTCTGCTCAGTTTCTGCTCTCTCTTTAGCCAGTATTAGATCTCCTCAACCTTCTCTGAATCACTGGAGGTATCCTAAGGGACTTCACATTGATTAGAAAGCCTTAGGTCAATATGTATGCAAATGTTCAAACTCATGGTTTCTGTTTCCCTGAAAGCAGGGTAGGCCTAATGTTAAAAATTTCCCCAGATAAGGGACATATTTCTTCTAAATTTGTGTGTGCCTCTTTGTGTGTGTGTTTGTGTGTATGTGTACATGGGGGTGGGGGAGGGTGTGTTAAACATTGTTCTAATGAAGAGAATAAAGGAAAAATAAAATAGTTGAATTATGTTGAAAAAACATATTCTCTGTAAGTGCTACCTAGAACATGAACAACTAAAAATTTATAAATATTCTTAAAAGAGTAGTTTTCTTGGACCAAGTGGGGAGGGGGATAATTTACCAAGCTATTATGATGATATGAAGATATGAAAATACGGAAGCATGTAAGTGTGATAGGAATAATAAGAGCATGTGGTCACTAGTTTTTAACCAATTAAAGTTAACAGACAGATGTGGTTACTAACCTTGGACAGGGTCTAGGTATTTTATATTTGTGAAGATTTAGTCATTCATTTAACAAAATTTGTCGAATATCCCTAGCACTGAGAATAAGTAAACAAGACAGTAGTGGTCTTTATGCATAAAGAGTTCAGAGTTTAGGACTGCCATAAAGCTACTGTACAACTAATTTAATAATATCATTTTGAGCAAGTAACTGCTTACATTTAGGTGTTTCATTTCCATGACCCTGTGGTAACCTCTGTTCATTAGTAAAGGAACATTTCTTAGGGGGAAAAAAAAATCTTACTTTTAAAATAGGAGAAGCTGTTGTAAAATCCTGAGTGGAAGTCTTCTCTCACCTTCCCTTGGGTTCACTTCCATGGGGGTACTCTGATACTGTCAAAAGGGCAGGAAACCTGACTTACTGAACACCTTTCATAAGACACTTTCTTCAGTTATAAATTGAAAGAGGTAGAAGGAATCTGAGACACTGGCAAGTCTCTCACTCTGTGTGATTCACTAATAATACGGTGGACTATTTTTATTTAAATTATATATTATCAGATAAGTTAGGGTAGAACTTTTTATATTCTTTAGTGTTCCAAATTATATTAAATTTCTATTCAGAAGTTCACTCCTGAATCACTGTCTGGTGAGTCACAGTATTTGCTCCAAATTCTTGGCTTGGTGGAGGAGATTCAAGAAATGAGCAACTTGTTGCTGATTTCCTGGAAATGTCTTTGGTTCTATTATTTCATGATTTTCTTTTCAAATTGCTAGTGAACAGAAATTTGGGACCTGTGAATGGTCTCTTCATATAGCTTTCCATTAGTCTCTCTGATTTGCATGTTCTACTTTCCACTCATAATCTTTTTCCTTGGACTGTATCTTTATAATATCAACTAAATAAGATTGGAAACAAGTAATCAAACTCAACAAGAACTCTAAATTAAATAGACAAGAGTCAACTTTCTCTTACCAATGATGTTTGCCCAACTCAAAGTTGAAGCAGATAAGCAGGGCAAATGTGCAACAACTAACTTTTCAATAGTTATTTGTATTTCAGACCTTTAATCTGATCCTTTCATAAGCAGCTTTCACATTAGCATAGCTGACATTCTTATCTAAAATCCAGAAAGCTCCTGGGAGAGTGAAGGTTAAGGGAAGTAATTTTAAGGAAACCACATCTTTCTCTTGAAAGTAATCAAATCTCTAAAGGCTTTTATACAAGTAACTTAGTCAAAAGATCACTTATTTGAGGATTGTGTTTGTTTGTTTTAATCCCCAAACCCAAAGGTGAGATTAACTTAATTTGTTTATTTGTTTTTATTTACCAGTTTACCTTAGTAGTCTAAGTGTCCCAAATGCCTTCAGCTTTCAAGGCTTTCTGCTTTCTGGACATACGGATGTACAGAGACATAGAATATTAAATACATTTGCACCTAAAAGTAATTGGTTCTTGATTAGCACTTTGCAAATACGCAGCTGGCAGCCACCCCCTACCCCTGCCAAAAGGGAAAGATAAATGTAAACTGTGTCATGCTCTATATTTCAATGTGTCTTCTAATTAGATGTAATTAGTCAAAAGGCAAAAAAAAAAAAAATTCAGACTTGTCTCTTAACTGAATGAATTTTTAGTACATTTATTAATGAATGTGTTGAAGCAAAAGCAGATAGCTGGAACTTATTTTAAAGCTTCCAGTTAGTTATATTTAAAGTGAACTTCAAAATGATAATAGAGTCATTATTCAACACCTTACTTAGTAGATTCTTTAACTCTTTACTTTGAGTTTTTAAAAAAGGTTATAGACAATATAAGCCAAAGGAGATAAGATAAAAGAAGTTAACACCACATGTTTATGCTGAATAACATACCTGGCCCAGAGAAACAAGGAAAGATCTGTTTGAAGTTCTTTTTTTTTTTTGGCTGCGTTGGGTCTTCGTTGCTGTGCGCGGGCTTTCTCTAGTTGCAGGGAGCAGGGGCTACTCTTCGTTGAGGCGCGGGCTTCTCATTGTGGTGGCTTCTCTTGTTGCCGAGCACAGGCTCCAGGCACGCAGGCTCAGTAGTTGTGGCACACAGGCCTAGTTGCTCCGTGGCATGTGGGATCTTCCCGGACCAGGGCTGAAACCCGTGTCCCCTGCATTGGCAGGCAGATTCTTAACCACTGCGCCACCAGAGAAGCCCTGTTTGAAGTTCTTTAAGCAGATCAACAGGGCTCATACTTTAGGAGGGTTATGTTTACACTTGTGGTCCTTTACCTTTCTTGAGATACAGAGCTTCCTGAGATTTACAAGGACTATTGTTACCCCTACTTAAGAAAATAGAACATATGTATATACACATAAAATGCTGACAGACCTCATGAAACTCAGATTATCTGATTTTGAAAAAAAGAAGAAATCAAAATCAGATGCACATAATGCTTTCTGATGCACATACATAGTTTTTACATCTAAAGAGGATGTGAATTCCAGTGGCTCTCTCAATCATGTTATTTTCTGAATGAGTTATTTACTGTTTTAGTATTGATAAAGAAACTTAACATTTAAAAATAACTTTAAAGGTTATAAACTGGACTATTTTGGAAAGCAATTTGGAAGTAAAGATCACTGACTTTTGAATGAGCAAATTTACTTCCAGAAATAATCTGAAATGCAGATTCATGTACAAAAATTATAACAATATTACATTATAATACAAGCTAGCGTGTATCTAATACTTTCTAAAAAAAAAAAAAAGCTCAGGCTTTTCTATGGGTTTTAAGTCACTTAGTCCTAACAGCAATTGCCATTAGATACTATTTATTATCCGTCATTTTAAGAATGAAAAAGAAAAATACCTGAGGGTTAAAAGTATTAATAACTAACCCCACATTTCAAGTAGTAAATGGCATAGTTGAGACATGATCCAAGTCTGCCTGCACTTATGCTTTTACTAGTGCACTTTTCAGGTTATGCATTATATTAATGGAAAATCAGAGGCAGTCTAAATGTCCAATAATAAAGGAAAGTTTAAGCACCACATAATTATAAGATGGAATATAAGAAAGATAAAAATTGAATTTAATCAAATATGGAAATGCTTAGAAAAGGAAATTAAGTGTATGAAAGGAACATAAAAAATACTCATATTGGAAAAATATATGTGCAATATGAAAATAATTTTGTATGCCACTTAACAGAATTTGCCAAATATTAACAAAAATTGCTTTTGGATTTTGTCTCTTTATCATCTCTACTACATTTTTGTCTATAAAAAGCATGTATTCCTCTTATAGTAATACAAATGAACCTTTTAGCTATTTTTGTACTTGCTACTGATTTCAAAATTCATCACCTGTTACCAGGGCTGCTTAAACTTGAAAATGAGAGAATTTAGTACAATCTTTCTGATAAGAAAGCAAAACATGCCCCCTAATGGTCACCATGTTTCATAAATTCTTTGTTGCCTTTTTCCTGTGAGGGATTCTAGTTTAGTTTCACCTGCTATTTAATGGCGGTGGGAAAGAAGTGGGCATCAGAATACCAGGATGAATGTCAATGGTGAATTAGGATTTGAGTTGTTTGGAACACTTTACTTGTACCCCACTTTGGAGAAATTTTTAAATCAGATCAATCAATTTAAAAATGGATATTTAGCAATTTAAAAAACTTGTACTCGTTTCTGTCTTTGTCTGCTACCATTTTAAACATATCTTTATTTTTAGGATTTTCTAGAGTGAAACATAGCTTTATTTTTACACAGGCTAACTTCACTGCCATTTAAGTACTTTATTTCTGAAACCAATTTATTCAACGTTTAGGTATGTTTTTATATGTCAAAAAACAGACACACATACACACACACACACACACACACACACACACAATGGAATATTACTCAGCCATAAAAAGTAATGAAATCTTGTCATTTGCAACAACATGGATGGACCTAGAGTGTATTATGCTAAGTGAAATAAGCCAGACAGAGAAAGATAAACACTGTATGATTTCACTTAAAAGTGGAATTCAAAAAACAAAACAAATGAACAAATAAAACAGAAACAGAGTTATAGATACAAAGAGTAAACAGGTGGTTGCCAGAAAGAAGAGGGATCAGGGGGGAGAAAGAAAGAGATGAGGAGATTAAGAGGTATAAACTTCCAGTTGAAATATAAATGAGTCTGGGATATGAAATGTACAGTGTGCGGAATATAGTCAATAACTATATAATATCTTTGTATCGTAACATAACTAGACTTAATTTTGAAATGTATAGAAATATTGAACTACTACTGTGTTATGTAACAGGAGCTAATATTGTATGTCAATTATACCTCAAAATGGGAAGAAAAAAACAATTTACATCAAGAAAAGGATTAAACAATCCATAAAACAGTGTAATATATATTTATATATTTAAGGAGTTACTCATTTACAGAAGAGAATTTGAAAGAATATAAATCTAGTTGTTAATTGTTTTTTGTTTCTGTGGAATAAAATCAGGTAGGAGGAGGGATTTTCTTGACATATCTTTGGATGTTCAAGGAGCATATGTTAATTTTGTAATGAACTAGCATATGCATGTGAAATAAATGGAATAAAGAGATAAACTGACAATTTCAAAGAGAAAACTTTGCATTCTTTTTTAACATATGGCTTAAAACAAATTTGGGAGTAGGTCAAGACGGAACAAGAAGGTAGAAAAAATTGCCATGGCTCAGGCAAACAACTGCATTCAAATATTGTATTATTGTATCTATAAATGTATATTTCTATGTGTGTATGTGTATCACAGTTATTAATTCCCATCCAGTGTGCTTCCCAGTTGTTCCTGGAATCCATCACTGTCTTTCCATCATTGCTACTATTGCCCTAGCTGAGTCAAGGAAAGACAAACTGTCTTTGGGACAGATCAAGTACACAGGCAAAATTTGTTCAAACCAGATATTGTACTTAAAATTTGAAATAAGTTAACAAATCATAAAATTACGTGATTTATTTTTTTGCCTTCTCCTATAGGATTAAAAGATCTCAAATATTTAATCCACATTTCCACATAGCAATTCACTTCTGGAACTGAGTAGATGATATCTCCCTTAGATACAGTTTGTGCTTTCAGTTTTCCATAGTCATGACCAGCTCTGTTTCATTAATTTAAGTTACCTGCTTGACCTTTGATATTGACTGTCATAAACAGGTCTCTTCAAAGTATTACTGTAGCCTTAAAACAGGTCTGGAGTTGCTCCAAGCTGCCAATCCTATTCTGTTTACCAAAGATAATCATGTCACTCTTGGATTAAGATGAGGCACTTGCAGATCTGCCACCATTCCTTCTCCATCACTTATTTTCCTTGTACATCCCTTGCTTTGTCCAGAATTCCTGTTTTTCTCACTGTTTTCCTCTGTGCTCCAAATGCACATCTCGTATCATTCAGTGACGTAAATATTTGAGTACAAACCACATGCCAGGCTCTGTGCTAGATGTTGTGGATATAACAAGTTCATAGCCTAGCAGGGGGACATGAAGTATGTTATTAATTACAATTAAATTGCTGTAGTTGATGATAATAATAGAGCTCTTAGGAAAATGAGCTAATTTCGCATAAGTCAAAGAAGGCTTAATGAGGATGAGATGAAATTATTCAAGAATTAATTGTTGGAGATAGGTTGGAATATATAAACTGAGAATATGATAGTCATACTATATGGATTGACTTTGTCTTGAGTGATACCTACAAGGTAACTATTAGGTTGTAGCTTAAAAAGGAACATTTAAAGGTAAAACAATCATTACCTGTATTTTCAATACATATCATTTTAAAAATGTACAGCCATAGTACATTAACATCATAAAAGCATAAATGTTGAAATATAATTACTAACAATCTCTATTACTATATCATTATTTTTAAAAATATTGGATAAATATAACCTATCCATTAATTTTGGAAATTCCAGAATCCAGTAATGAGTACATAATATATTTATAAACATAGAAGTCTCAGGGAATAAGAAAAATAAGTGTGTCTACAATCCTCAATTACTTTAGGTTCAGCAATAAAAATGATGAGAGAAGGAAGAGTAGTAAGTACTAGTACATTCTAGAGCTCCATCTGCTGCTTCATCTTATTACTGCACGTTGCTTTTTATAAATTCTATAAATTTAATAAAATTTCAGTCTTTGAAGGAAAATGTCAGAATGTTAGTAAATGCACCCTCGTAAGTTTAATAGCATTGTAGTGTTGTGTAATTAAATGAATATTCTCAGCTTAAATCTAGATATTTTTAAAAGATTTTTTTAATCCAAAAAATTAAAGGTAAATCAAGAAAGTTGGCACTCTGTTTATCAGAGAATCCTCAAATATAAAATATATTTTAAAAGATATATCAAGATTACATATTTATTATATAAGTTTTACAGATACATGCACACTTTTCTTTCCTAAGTCATTATATATTTTGCTTGTTTTTCATTACATTTTAAGTCATGCTTTCCAAATAAAAGAATAGCTCAAAGAAAGAGTGCAGAGGGATTCTAGTATTAAATGCTCTAAACCTTTTTAGAGAACCAACAATAGCCTCAGAGGCAAAAAATAGGAGAAAATATGCCATGAAAAAAAAAGAATTGCTTAAGCAAGATATGGACAGATGTTTATACATAATATGATTTCAGCAAGAAATTCAGAACAGCTGAAGCATGGTGTTGGTGTTAGAAAGTAGGGAGAAAAAAAGTAGAAAAGAAGTGACAATGTATATCTGAAGACTCCTATGTATCTAACCAAGGAGTTAGTTCACTTTTATATGAAAAGAAGTACCATCAAAGTTTTCAAGGGGGAAAATTGATTATATGTATTTGTAATATTATGGGGAATAGTATTTCTGGAGGCAGAAGAATTGATAGACTTTCACTCTCAGTGTGGTTGTGGGGAAAAATGAAATAATGCATCTTATATACTGTTTATTACATACATGCAAAGCATTACGTCTTCCATGATGGCAGGTGACATGCTGTGGCTGAAGAAGCAAGTTCATTGGAGCTAAGCAGACCTGAATTTGAATCCTAGGTATAACTTGGGTATGTTCCCTGACTTTTCTGAGTCTTAAGTAACTGTTTCTCAGATTTCCTCACATACCTAAACTCCCCATTGATCTTGTCCACAGAAGATTTAACTCTCCACCATCTCCCTACACCTCCTCCTCTGGTTTAGGGCTTCTAGACCTCCCTGTTGTCACCAACCCCCGTGTCAGGATGGGCTCTGAATTTCCAGTTGAAGGCTAACTCATTCCTCAGAAATGCCCTGCTATACATTCTCTCCCTTCACCTGTGCCACTCATTCCTTCTCTCTTTTGTACTCTTCTTTCTTATACTATCTCTTACATATTTTGTTTCTTACCTAAATATTTCCAAGCTTATGGCAAGGCCAGCACACCATGTTTCCAAAAATATGTATATCTGATTTTTATCATAGCTGACCCAATCATTATCTAATAAGAATTTCAACGGCCATATAAAAATTTGAACTATCAATATTTATTTTTCTCTTTTCCAGTGAGCCTGTTGACCTGAAAGCAGGACTCCCTGCAAACACTTTACTTTGAAAATAAACTTTTCTTATTGTACAGTTTTGATCCAGAGCTTTCCTTTAAATTCTGCATATTGATGAGTCTTTTCCAAAGTGGTGTATAGACATGTTTAAGTCCCTCCTATCTTAGTTTTTAGAAATAAATAAATAATCCAAAATCAAACCTAGAATAACTCTTATATGAACCCATTCATGCCTCAAATGCCAGTCATATATTTTTTTCTCCCATTTTGAACCCATCTCTATGAAGCAGCTATCTGCTCTCAATTTTTTCACTTCTTTACTTTTTACTTCCACTTCCACTTCTGCTTCTGTCATCAGACTCTACATGAACTTCTTTGGTATATCACCAACCATTTCCTTATCCTAATCCAGTACGTGGTGTTCGGTCTTTACCACTCTGGATCTCTGTTCCTTTTGGAGTGGCTGATCCTTCACTCCTTCGAACTCTCAGATTTTTCGATTAGCCTTTCTCATTTCTGTTAATCATCGTACATTACAAATCTAGATTTATATCTTGCTTCTTTACTCACTTTGCAGTTTTAGGCAAGTTAGCTACTTGATCTTTCTAAAATTCAGAGTTTTTCCGTGTGAAAAATGAAGATAATGATACCTATTTCTCATAGCTATTGAGAAAATTAAGTGGCAATGTACATGAAGTATCCAGTGGCATCTAAAAAAGACTCTTCTCATTATTTGTTTTTCTTCTGCTCACATCTGATTTAGAGAATAATTCAGTAAAGTATTCCAAACCAAATGTGAATTAGAAAAATGGACTAAGCTTAATTTGAATTTCTTACAAATTACAACCTAAGATAAGAAATGCAACAGATTTTTTTATCTTAGAATATTTATTTGGTTATTATTATTGCCCAAATAGCTTTGAACTCTTTTGAGAACATCTTTATTTAATCAATTATGACATTTTAAGAATTTTAGAATAATGTACAAAAGAAACTAAATATGACTAAGATCTCAAGCATTCGTTTTTTAAAAAATGATCTTACTACAAATGCTTTGTAAGAGAAATCTGCATGTTTCACTTCTATTGGAATCTTTCTGTTGGAGTCCTTTCTTTTGTCAAAATGAGGATGCCCAACTGTGTACACTAGTGAAGTTATAAAATGTAAGCCATTTTTCATTAGCTTCATAGCTTTGAACAAACTTCCTTACATGATCTTATCTTAAACAATCTTCTGCTCTAAAACAGAAAGAAGGCTGTTAATACTGATGATATGACTTTTTAACACAGCACAGCCACATCTGGCCATCATATGTTCTTTCCTCTTTCTACCCTTACCTGTCGAGACCACATGCCTATCTTGTCTCTATCTTTATATTTTTCTAGAAAAGACAATTTCTTTCTACGGCTGTAGCTGTCCTATTAAACACCTTCAATAAAACATTACATAAAGGAAAGGAAGAAAATTAAAATTTAAGTCTGATTAAAATGCTCTGGCATTTTCAAACTATCATGTTATTACATTCTAATAAAATTATGCAGTAGTTTAATGAGATTGAAGGACTGTTCAACTGAACATATTATTTTGTATTGAATTAATCTCAGAAAGGGATGTTCAACTCTCCCTTTTTCTTGCTGTCCTCTCCTTTCTGATTTTCTTTCCTCTGAATTCTAGCCACGTTTACCTTCCCGAATTCTCAACTCTGTCTCATTCCTTTAACTCAGGCAGATCACCAGGCTTTGTTTGGGTTCCACCTCTTGGCACTGTGGACTGAAATTCCAGACAATGAACTGTGACAATCGATTGAAGAGCTGACCTTGTTTGTTTCCCTTCCCTCAGGCATCACTGTTCTGTGCTGCCTATTGCCCAGGCAACAATTGCATCATATATTTTGTCTCGTTCTTTTAGTTTTTTTTTTTTAAGTCAGGTGGGTAAAACCAGGCCTGCCTACTACATCTTGAACAGAAGTGAGTTGAGAAATGACATATTTTAACTATAGTAATTAGCCTAACACAACTGAGGGTTCCAAAATAGAACAAACTGTAAATATTATAAGCCCTGATTATGTCGAAATGACATATATAAGAAAAGAAGGAAGGGGAAATAGAAGTATTATAAGAAAGCTGTTTCCCTTATGTTTTATTGCAAGGGGTAAATGCCAATTATATAATATGTCAAATAATAGAGGTTATAAAGGTAACCACCAAACAATCAACACAATTAACTAAAACGGGAAGGTACAGATATGGGGAAAGAGAAGGGAAAGTAGAATGTATTAATTTCATCATTGCTTATAGTGGGGAGTTAATCAATAATGTATAAATAAATAGAAATTTAAGTACATTATACCTTATAGCTGTAAATATAACTACTAAAATAAATATACAAACCATTCAGTTGTCAAAATATACGCATAAGGATTATACGAAAAACAAGGGGGAGTAAAAGGAAAAAGCATTATGTAAAATATGACCAACGCGAAATATGTTTACCATATCAGTAAATGTTGATTGGCTAAAATCATAAATTGAAGAAAAAAATAGTCTCTCACTGAATTATAAAGTAAAAAGCTATGCAGTTGAAGGAAAGTTCAGAAAGGTCTTGGGGTAGCCATGAGCCAAGTTGCTGGTCCCTTTTCTATGAGGAGTGGGTCTGTCAGGATCCCTGCTGCCTTCAGTCCTTGGCTGGGAGCACTCCTTGGGAAGTGTGCCCTGGGCACACACATACTCATTGACAGATTCCAGAGTTACAGACACTGAGCCCTCGGTCAATTATGCTCCCACAGATGGAGGTCTGTGAGGCCCATTCTCGTGGGCACTATAAAGAAGCATTTTTTTAGAGATTGAAATACAAACAAAAGCAAAAACAAAATACCAAAATACTATTCAAGATTATGCAACTGACTCAGATTAACTTCCTGAAACCATAGATCATTTCATGAGGATGTGATGGATCCTCCTCAGAAGCTCAGTAGTGATTTGTAGTTCCCTTTTGGCATGTTTCACACTTATTTTAATGCTTATAATGTGTGTAAATTAATAAACTTACTTGATATTTGTCATTGGTTTATTAAATTATCACAGATAAATAGCCAAAGTAGTCAGACGTACAAAATGGCAGGCTTTGATTTTATTCGGGGGGTGGGGGTGGTCAAAATTAATGATTATTCCCGCTTTTTTTGTCATATTACTTGATCCTTCACCAATGTTACATGAAGAAAAATAGAAGTTAAACGAATTAAAAAAAAGTTAAAAAAATGGAAAAGTATTAGAAATTGAATATAACAAAAATAATGCTTGTAAAAAATTTTTAGAAAATTGTATGCATTATTGTCTTTCAAACCAACAAAATATACTACCACATACAATGGAACACTGAACCATTTTTTTTCCTGTAAGGGAGACAAATGCAAATTACATTCCAAATATGTGTATAGATAAATGTTTCTGTAACAGTGTTTCTACTAAGGTATTACAGAATGGGCTAGCAATACACTACAGATTCTGGGAATGAAATGCACTATGATTTTTTTTTTTATTTCTATAGCAGATACTTTAACCAAAATAAGTTTTTAAAAAAAAACACAGAAATTCAAAACAAAGGATAAAGTCAAATGAGACTTTTCATATATCCCAGCAACATTAGAAATCAAATTTCAACACCGTCCACCTGGCTTCTAAAACAGCTTAAGTTTAGCTCCCAAACTGTCAATTGCTTGACGCAGTCTCCCATGAATGAATACTCAAGAGAGTTCTTCATGGGGCTGATAAATCATCACTGCCTTTGGGAGAAGTAAACCTCTTCTTACACATGCTCCCTGTATGTGTAATGGCACCTCTGTCCTCACATTCAGTCTTTCATAGCATTTGCTACCTTATCCCCTGTGGTACTAACATTAACAAGTTCCCTGTACTTGAACTCTGTAGTCATCAAATGATGCTTCAGATGATGGCTACAGTATCTAGTCTAAGAAGATCACATCACTTTTGTCTCTGCTTTGAATTCAATGTAATTAACTATCCTTTTCATTTGTTTTTTTCATCTTACTGTACTGACCAATATCATCCTTAAATAATGAACGTTCACAGGCAGGTGTCTAAGTACTAAATAAGTGGATATGGCTGTTCAGAACCTTCAAGTCTTTAGCACTACCAAACTTAGAGATCTGCTGCAGGATTGCTTGCCAAGTTATGCCTTTAGTGTATTTAATACATCACTGTTGCATTATAGTGTCCTGGATTAGCAACCTCCTGATTAATTTCTGTTTTCTCATCTTAGGGCTTAGTAGTAGGAGTGGTTTATGGTGCCACATCTGCAACTTAGATAAACCCGTTCACACCCAGACTTTGATTTTTAATTAAGCTGCTTCTCACTGTTCAGAAAGCTCTTGGGTGGGTAGAAACAATGATTTATGTACTATTTTTTAGAGATGGTTAATGATTCTCCAGAGGCTTTGTGTAAATCAGCTAGGTATACATAAATCAATAGAAAATTGGTCTTGCGTTTACATAGGTGACAGAGTAATTTGTAAATAAAATGGTCTCATTTGTACCATTGTAATTATATACCATGTGCATGCATAATTTTTTCAAAATTAAATAATCCATTTCAAAATTTTATAAATGTTGAAACATACCTCAGAAGCATTTTTTTAAAAGAACTTTTATTTTATATGGTTTTATATTTATAAAAAAGTTATAAAGATAGATCAGGAATCCAGATATACTCTACTCAATTTTCCCTGTTTTTGACATCTTATATTGTATAGTGTATTTGTCACAACTAATAAACTGACACTGATATATTATTATTAATGCAAGTCCATACTTCATTCAGATTTTCTTTGTTTCTACCTAATGTTCCCAAAGGCTAGAGTGAATTCTTCCATTCACTGATGTGGAGAGGCAACCCCTATCTCCTCTTGAGTGTGATCTAGCAAAACAATATAGAATCTAGGAGGAAATGGGAAATCATGGGTTTAGTGATAATTTAGATGACAATGGTTACACATGGAGAGGCAAATTCATAGCACAAGGATACCACCTGCCTGCAGCAAATAAATTCCTGGTGGGGAGTTTTGTCTTGCTCAAGCTGAGTACCTAAAACTTGGCGGTATTGAGTCTCCCGGCCTGACTTGCATCCCCATTTTAGGATAGTCAATATCAGACTCCATGATTAATAAAGAAAGGACCTAGTAAGCCTTGCTAATCAAATGGAAATGGTAAAGCCAGCCTGGCCGTGGTGTCATCTTAGTTTTACAAGATGTGGTAGCAGCTACTTTTTTAGGCCAAAGTAGTCTTGGATGACATCATATGTGGCAATTAAACACTGGAACTACTCAGTGATTCTGCCTGTGTGACTTAATCAAACCGATTTAATATGATCCAAGTAATGTTTAACATCAAATCCTGAACGGGAATAACCTGAGCCCCTTCAGGTAGTGTTTGTACATGGGGAGGATTAGCAATGGAATGACAATTCCTTTTAGTCCCATCTGTTGCCTGCTGTAATTATTAACAATAACAGTAAAGAATAATAAAGTCCTTCTGGTGAGCCTTCTCAGAGTTTTTAATCAACCATATGTTGATAAGGGGAGAAAAGAGTAGGGAGCTGCGTGCTACAGGGACAAGATAACACTAAAAGCCTAAGTCCCAAGAATTCTTAGGATGCTGAGCTTTGAGCCAGCAGTGGAAATGTGAACTTAGTATACAATCTGTGCAGCATAAAAAAATTAAATTCAGTACAAAAAATGACTTTGAGAAAACTGGTTTACAATATGATGAAAAATAAAATTGTTTCCTTACCTTGTACCTTAAAATTAATTCCTGGATTGTTTAAAATCTAAATAAGAGAAATACACTATAACGTAAAATGAATAAAATAAAAGTGTTTCTTGACATATCAGAAACCACAAACCATAAAATGAAAAATTTAGTGGATTTGACTACATCAAAACAAAATTTTCTTTTAAAGATAAATTTTACAGATGTGCAAAGGACTGTGAAAAGATATATTTATATATACTTCATTGAAGAGAAAATAAAAATTGCCAGTAAGTATGGTCAATTTACATTCTTTAGAGATATACAACTTCATTAGTAATAAGAGAAATAAAAGTAAAAGAATAATGAAAGATTACTTAATACCCATTTTAGAGGCAAAGAATACAATTCTGGGTAATCCAATGTTTCTGAGGGTGTGAAATGGAAGTAGAAACTTGGAAAGCTATTCTAGAGTGTAATCTTGAACTATGAAGTGAAATTAAAGTTGTCTATATCTCAAGCTCCTTTAATATGTCTACTGAAATATATGTCACCTAGAGACACTCTTGCACAGATGCATTAAAGGATAGGTATAAAGACATTTTTTCAGTTCTTTATGTGGTAATTTCAAGAAATGTAGCTGTCTGTCACTAAGCAAATAGGTAAATACAATTAGCGACCGCATAAGAAAGAATATTATATAGGTACAATATCAAAAGATCAGTGTGGATATATGTATACGTAAAGCAGTAGTCGTGTTTCTTAAGAGAATAATTGAGTTTAAAATAGCAACAGAGGGCTTCCCTGGTGGCGCAGTGGTTGAGAGTCCGCCTGCCGATGCAGGGGATACGGGTTCGTGCCCCGGTCTGGGAGGGTCCCACATGCCGCGGAGTGGCTGGGCCCGTGAGCCATGGCCGCTGAGTCTGCGCGTCCGGAGCCTGTGCTCCGCAACGGGAGAGGCCACAGCGGTGAGAGGCCCGCGTACCGCAAAAAAAAAAAAAAAAAAAAAAAGCAACAGAATGAGATTCATAGCATAATTTCATTTAGGGAACTTAAAATATACATACAAAATATCATTGTGTATTTTTCAATTTAAATACCAATACCTATATTAAACACATTACAGTTGGCCACTATTACAGGAAGTTGAATGAGAGAAGGCATGGGTGATAGGGAGAAATTCAGTGATATAAAATAAGAAAAAGACCTGGTATAGACCAATGACTATAATTTTTCATGAAGCAAAGGGTGTAAACTCACTTCCTCGCTCTAGCAAGACCCAAACATGGGTGGGGGTAGATGCCAATCAGAAACCTCCCCAAAGCCCTAAATTTCCAAGGAGCATACTAACAGAGGCTTTCAGTGTCTTAATTCAAATGATTGACTAATCTGTGGACTTTGAAATAATAAAATAAGTTGAAGGAGGAAGTTTTTAATGTTCCCGAGCATATACCTCTCTTAAAGCTGACAAACGCAATGACCATGAAGTGGCAAGTTCTATTTACACTGAGCTCTAGAGTTTTTTGAAGATGCCTTAAAGACTAAGAAGAGGAAGCTTTGGTACCCTCTTTAAACAAGATAATTTCTTATATATTTCTCTTCTTAATATTTATTCTGACACAAGAACCCATCATAAGAAAAATCATCACAATTTTATTTCATTTAAAACAACCTTGAAACATAATTCATTATGTTCCTTCTTTGAATTATTTATAATGGTTTTGCTGTATATGAAAGCTGCCTTTACGAAACCTTCGTATTTTACTTGGTAAGGAAAATAATCGTAGATATAAGCAGTTATTTTTTGAGTGGTGCTGAAAACAATACAATTTAGTATCATCTATTCTTTCAAATAATGTAAATTTAAGCGAGGAAGATTATATTCTAATGTCATAATAATAGTTTTGTTTATTTTTTCATTTCATATAAAAATATGAACCATCTAATCCAATTAGAAACACAGTTAAAGTAATCAGATTCATGGGTCTTTTTTGAAATTTATTTGTCTACGTAAAACAGCAACTAAGCATATGAAAACATGTTCAACATCATTTGTCATTAGGGAATTGCAAATTAAAATAACAATGAGATACCGCTGCACACCTATTAGAATGGTGTGACAACCATTCTGACAACACCAAAACACTGACAACAGCAAATGCTGGCAAGGATGTGGAGCACTGGGAACTCTCATTCATTGCTGGTGTGAATGCAAGACAGTTCGGCGAAGTTGTACAAAACTAAGCATGTGAATGTTAGCACGTGAATCAGCAATCACACTCTTTGGTTTTCATCCAAAGAACTTGAAAACTTATATTCACACAAAAGCCTGCGCACAGATGTTTTCAGTAGCTTCATTCATGATTGCAAAAACTTGGAAGCAACCAATATGTCATGATTTTTAATGAAGATAAACTTTGAAAAAATAATCTCGTGTTTACTGAAATCTTAGGACATTTATTTTTTAGCTATGATTTTTAAATATCCAAATCATATAATAGGGTATTTTCTTCCATTTCTTATGTTCTACGTTTTCAAATTATATTAGCTTTAATATAATACTAATTCATATCATACAAATCAAGGTGTGTTTTTGCTGCTGTTGTTTCGTTATTGTTGTTGTTAACTGTTTTGCACAAGCCCGTTTGAGTTTAGGGTAAAATTCTGTTCTGGTTTTCCCAAAATGCTTTGTTCTCTGACAATGTCATTTACATCTGATTATAGTTAGCAGTCATTGTTTGAATATCTGCTACTTCCAAATCACTTCTTCTTATTGTAGTTCCATGTGATATATGCAGGGTAGGAAAAACAACAGAATTCCATTTCCAATTCCAATGTAAAGTGACTACCACAAAATAAGTATACCTATCTTTATCAAATAAAATGTAATTCCCCATTTCTTTAGTACCAGTCTTTAGAAATGTCTGTGGAGATCTTAAAATTTATTTAGAAATAACTTTCCCTCCAGTTTTATTTTGGAGATATAACGTTGTCTTCTACCTTTATTATTTCTCTGCAGAGGTGATTTTCTTGTTACAGAGCTAGTCATTTTCTTAGGTCACCTGGTCACAAGGCAAGAACTAGAATCATCATGTTCTCTGGTGTTAGGTCCTTGTTTCAGAGCACAGGACCAAGTTTCCAAAGGCTTCTATTCTGTCACAAAATTTTCCTATGTCAAATGTGATGCATGAAAAGTGGGGATGATCAGTGCTTTAATTCAAAAGTTGATATATGTTAGACAAGACAGCTGGACAGGTTGTAAAGAAAGGTGTGGCAAGAAATTCCATGAAAATTAAACTTGAAAGCTTTTAAATTTTGTATTTTTTTAAAAAAAAGATCTATAAATAGTGTGGAAACTGAACTAGTCTAGATTTTTTTCTAACCTTACATTTTCACAATTTATTATTGTATCACCCTAAAAGCATATTCTTATTAGTGTGTCATAGGAGGAAAAGGCTTCTGGTTTGATAATCTTGTAGTTCAATTTCTTGGGTGAAAATTCAGGCTTAAATAGATTACATATGATTTGATGGCATGATAATCAACTTTCTTATAACGTTTTATCCGTCAAACAATGCTTTGTAAGAGCTTTAGGGGAAAAATTCTGTTTTGTTTTTCTTACAGAGTGACATATATAAAGATTCACAAAGATAAACTGAGAAGTGTAGAACACTGAGAAATGGAGACTGTGTGATCAGTAATTTATAAGTGAAACTTATTTTAGTGCCACTAGATGGCATATGTTAGCTGTGAATCTGACTTGAATTGATCAAAGATGAGGAGATTCTTGCTTCCCCAGGATGTCCAATACACTTTCCCAACTGTCTTCTCTTTCATCCTTACTAATTTTGTGACGTTGTTTTAAATTAACAAACTTTTACATAATTTTTCAAAAATGCTAGAATCTGGTGCAATTATTTAATAATTAATATCACATGATTATTTCTATATCAAGTTAAAATAGAGGTTTTATATAGATATTTTTAATGTATGAATTATGTAGGGAAAAAAGGGTGTTTCCTCTTGATCCTTCCTTGGAAAAAATCCTCAAACATTTTCAATATGAAGCTTTAGACAAGTAGGCTAATTTGGATGAAGTCTTGAAAAATAAATCATAAATCTGAAACGAAGGGAAGGCTTTTCTTTTTTGAAATAATCATATTAAAAGATTATCATTTGGGTAATAATTAGCAGGAAGTCTTTCTGATGATTTTTTACTTTGAATGAAGTCATTGTCTGTATTTAGGAAATAGCCATAAAAACACAAAATCCTAGAGGGGCTTTCCTTAATAATCAGTATTAACATAAGCAAGCATCAATTGAGATAATTCTCACCTATCGTGAGAGAAGAAAAAAGAAAACAAAAAGAAGGAAATATTACACCCAGAGCTTGGTACTATGTTGAAGGATAGATGGGCACCGTTTGAGGCTTTCATTTGTCATCTTCAGCAACCAGAGGTCAGATAAAGTCAGGCTCACTCCCATGGTATATATATCAAGGTAGTGGAGCTCCAGTGAAAATTTAATTCTCAACCCATGCACGTCTGGTCCACCAAGGTCAGGACCTTGATTGGGAAAAAAAGGAAAACTTGGACTCAAGACATCTGGGATGATACACTTGATGAACTTGAAACAAGGTCTCCTTTGAACCTCTGGGCCTATAGAAGTGGCCCGTTTCTCCCTGTCGAAGATGAGCATTCCCCATTGACTTGAAGACAAGACAACATCTTGCGGTTTAACTTGCAGGTCGTTTAGGATTAGTCTCCACCGCCTCACCTGGCTACCAGACCAATTATTAGGGTCAAGTCAAAATATACTCAACTGGGGAAATGCTGATTCTGTCAGGTAAGGAAAATGGTTATCTACTAGAGAAGCTGCAGAACTTAGTATCTTAGTACATTCTGAATTCTATAACAAAATGCCATGTGAATTTTGAGGAGACACAAACATTCAGACTATAGCGCCTAGCTAGCATGTGCTAGCAGAAGCTGCAAGAGTGTATATGACACTAAACCCTGAGAGTGCAGAGGCTGATGGATCTAGAGCTCTAGAACATAAAATTATTAAGGGATAATTTATTGATATGACAGTGGTGATTAATACCCTGGCAAGGACCACAGGAAACAGTGTTAACATGCTCCTGGAAGCTTAGAAAAATAAAGAGCCACACTAAATGAAGTAAAAATTACAGAATTTTCTTACTTCAGGAAGGGACCAAGTGGCATTCTAGAGGAGATGTACTGTATAAGGGCAGAAAATCCACCTCCCAGCTATAATCCACAGGAGACCCCAGAGAGATCTGCATTTATTAAATCAATAAGGTGTCTGTTGGTGAGATGGCATCCCACTGAGAACCTCAATGGTGCCTGTTTTTTGTAGGCTGGGCTGATAGTAGGAGTTTTTGTTACAGAATTGAGCACTTCTATTGCAATGGGGGTAGGGTAATGGGATACCAAAGTTAGAAAACCTGTGCACTTAAGAGTCAGAAATAAGAAACATTGAAATGAGCACCATGGTCAGAGTAGCAGCTGGAAATACCTGGCCCACAGAGGGTTACAGAGATGGTTACTAGGACACGTTACTCCATGTGCAAGATAGATGGACAGCCAATTTGGGTATTTCGCAATTTGTACAACTGAAAGAATTCAAGGACCCATGATCTGGAGATTTAGGACAGCCATCTCAATAAACAGTTATGAGTCCATGCCCAGTACTCAGAGCTGAGGTATTTTGAAGATCCAGAACCCATTAACTGAAGAAGCGGCTGCGTCCTCATGAGGAAGAAAAAAGCCCATTAATACTACAGCATGTATATGTGGCAATAATTCCCCTAGTAGCTCTTTCTCCAAAGAAAACATAGGTCATTTCCTTCTCTACGTGATCAGTGTAAAAAGGGGAACCAGACATTTTGACAACTGCTGAATACAGAATTCAAGTTAAAATTAATTCTTAGGGTCTGAAACATCACCATGGCCCCAGATTTAGGGCTGACAGTTGCCAGGTAAAATAAAGGAAGTCCCCAGCCCAAGTTCCCCTCACTTTTGGTCTACTCAGCTCACTCCCACTTTGTGAACATTTCCATGGTGCCCAGATCTACTTTCACAATGGATATACTTGGTGGCTGGAAAAACTATAACATTAGTTCCTTGGCCTGCAAAGGCCAAATGTTAGTCTCTGAAACTGCCCTTTCCGTGGCAAAGATAGTAATTAAAAGACAATAGCATAATCTAGGAGAGATAGGACATGACAGGGATTAGCGCTGCCCTTAAAATATATGAAGGATGGTGGTGGTCCCCATACAAGCCCCACTTAATTCGCAAGTCTTTCCTTTATAAAAATTACATGGCTTCTTGTGGATTAGAGGAAACTCTCTAACTCAGACAAGAAGTAGCCTCAGTTTTAGCTGCTGGGCTGGATCTACTTTACTAGCGCAGATCAATATAGTCTCAGTTAAATGATATAAGGACATTTATTTGGTGAATACATTATTTTTATACATATGAGAAATGAGTTTGCATTCATGGAATAGACAATAATATATATTTATTGTCCTGTTCAGGTTTAGGTTATTCTCTCACTTTCTGTCATAATATCCTCCAAAGGGTCCAAGATTGTCTGGACATAAGATCACACCATCCTCTTGTATCTATGCCATCATATTAATTATACAGATGAGCAAAAAGTGGGAAGAAAGTTGGAGGCCTTGGTAAGATACATGCACATCAGAAGATGGGAAATGAATCTTACAAAGAATCAGGGGCAGGCTACCGTAGTAATTTTTTTTTAGACTTCTCATGGTTTGGGGTAGCTGAGACATTCCCCTAAAGTAAAGGGAAATTGTTTCAGTTTGTACTTCCCACACCAGTCTATTTACTAGGTGACAGTAAGAGCTAACAAATATGAGTGGGGCTCAGAGCAAGAAAGGGCTGTGCAGCAGGTCTTGGCTGTAGGGTAAACAGTCCTGCCTCCTGGGTTATGTGACCTAGCAGGAATCTGTAATACCAAAGGAATCTGTGGTGAGAAAAGCATCATGTAGAATTTGTGGAAAACCCCAATAAAAGAAGGACAATGTAAACCTATAGCATTTAATGGCAAGTCCATGCCATCTGTGGGAGAAAACCCCACACCATTCAGAAAAACTGCTCCTGGTGTGCTAGAAATAATCTCAGCTATCTGGTCATGGAATACTAAGTGACCATGGGGCTACAGCTGCCCATCATGAGCTAAGTTCTATCAGACCAATCAAGTCAAAAGCTGAGTGGAACCAACAACAATTCAGGGTAAAACTTAAGAACATCTATGATCAGGCATGCACAGAGCCAGAGGGCACAAGTTAGCTGCATGATCGATTTATTGAGTTAGCGGCCCAGACCTCCATGTCTTTCACTACAGTTGCACTGACACTGCTCTCTCAACTTACATCTAAAGCAGCATGGGTTGGAGGAGCAAAAAGACTGAGTTTGCTTCACTGGTGAGCTAGCTCAGTATATGGATGTAAGCGAAAAGGGACTTATGTCGCTGCAGTTAGTCTGAAAGCCACAACTGTTATTTCGTAACTCCCTTCCTTACTACCTATTTTAGATTCCTTTCACTCTAGGCTGGAACCTCTGATGAGTCCTCTGTTGAAGTGTATCACAGTTCTACTTCTTCTCTCACTGCCTTAGGTGTTGTTCCCCAAAGCACTCCTGCAGTAAACCTCCTGCAAACAAATTTCTACTTGAGAATTGTTTTTCAGGGAACCTGACCTAAGAACTCTCTGACTTAGGAAAAACCTAAGCAAGTGTAAACTGATTCTTTTTTTTTTTTTTCTTTCAGTATTGCTACTCTCATAAAATAACCCTAGTTTTTTGGTAGAACTCTAAAACTTTTGAAGTATGTTAGGATACTGGGACTAAGTAAGCACATGGATTAGTCTCAAAACTTATCAGACAAGTTCATCATCAGAAATGTATGAAATTGCTTGCCACGTAGATATTTGATCTTGTCCTTTGAAAAAGAGAATCAAATCCACTTTCTGAGTAGTCTAATAAATAATTCACTCTAATTTCATGATATTTTCTTTAATTTATAAATTATTTCATATGAGTGATTTCTGTTTTTAAATGCCTTAATGTTCATTATTGAAATACAATCACAATCTGAACACAATTGGAATCCTCAGTTTATTTTCTATTGTTGATTAGTCTATTATTATAAAGTTTTTAGCTAAAATAATCACATATCTATAGCATATAAACTTTAGAAAAATTGCAGCAGTAAATATCAGATCTATGAAAATATGACAGTTATGTTGAAAAATAGGTAATGTTTTACTGTTAAAGCTGTATTTTCAGAAGACCTTTTCAGGTATAGCAGGTGACATGACGATATGGTGACCTTTATGCTGGTGAAAGTCAAATGTCTTCCACTGGAATCACTTTCTTTTTTAATTGTTCAACATCTTGACTTCACCTGTCTGTCTGTTGAATAGATATTGCATTCCTGCCACTGAAAAGAAGGAAAAAGTACTTTGTTAAAATATTTATAAAAAGTTGAGTGACTGCTAAAAATTGGAAATGTAAATTTGACCAGTAAAAGGTAATAGATATATAGATATTTTATAAAGCTAATATTTTGAGGATATAACTTTTGTAATTAATCATTGTTCCAGCAGCTGTGTATACTTGACACCTGGTTCACCAATAATTAACAATATCACAAGCTCTTTATAACTTATGAATAAGGAGAAGAGGTAGGGATTTGGATTAATATATATACTGAAAACTGCTTATCACTCCACTCGACTAATGAATTTCCCTGACTCTCTTCTAATAAACCTGACAGAGTCACTCTATATTCTTGAATGCTTAGCTTATCTTTTTGAGGAATTCTTCTCTCAACTGCCAGTAACATCTGTTGACTCCATCTCCCAAGACTCTGAAGAAATTTCTCATCGAAAGAAGTGAAATCTTTAAGATGGTGCAAACACATAGTAGGTGTACACATATGCACACCCAAACAATATTGTGAATCATCTAAAGTATTCTAACCCCCATTCACTCATTCATTGAATATCATCTTGGAGAGATTGGGATTGTAGGCTCTGGAACTGACCACTGGGATTTTAATCCTGTTTCCACCATTTACCATGCATATAACATTATACAAGTTACTTGACCTTATTCTGCCTCATTTATTTATATGCAGAATGGGACTAGTAAATAAAGCACCTCCCTCCTAGGTTGGAAGTGAACATTAAATGAGTTTAGGAATATCCTGGTACATAAATCAGTAATCTAGAATTTTTTTCAATTGATGGTAGAAGGGAAATTCTCTACTCTTGTGTACGTATTGTCATATGTAGCTACTCACCTGCAAGACTTGAAAGGTTTAGCTCACATATACCCTTAATGAAGAAATGAGTTAAGCAGCAGAATGGGCAGGGATGGAAATAAAGAAATAATGAGACTAAGATTGAGAAAGCAGTGAATTTAACATTTAATATTGGAGATGCTGTCCAAGAATTGTGGCATTCATTGAATGAACATTTTATGGGGTTGGGGTGGCTCAGTTTCTTTGTAGAATGTACCCTGGCATTTAACATTGGGAATCACTCTTTTCCCTTCCTCTTGAAATGGTCATAAAATGATACATTTTAATAGCAAACGTGGTATACTTAACATACCCTTTCACGTTCATTAATTTTTTTCCTACATAAAAGTCACAGCTGTTCACAAAGACATGGAACAATGAAAGAGAGGCCATGGTGAACAAATCCAAAGATGAATGAACTGTTGTCTAACTAAAGAAAGCACTGTGTGGTGAATCGGGCCCCACTGGATGAGAGCAATCACTCTACCATACTGGCTAGGAAAAAACTATGCAGAAACTGTACTAAAACATTCACAGTACTAAACCATACACACACACACACACACACACACACACACACACACACACACACACAAACATATGTGAAATAACCATTGGTCTTTATTAAGACAGCATTATTCCAGGTCTAATTACAGTGAAGGAAAGTATCATGATGGAAACAAGAATATTTTAACAATTGTTCCAGATTACACAGGGGGATATTTGGAGAGCTCTGAAAATGAAATCTGAGAGGAAAAAAGTTGTGTTGGGGTTGGATTATATATAACAGGCACAGCTAGAAATAAAATTAATTTGAGCAATTAGTAAAGTATGTTATATTTTTGGTCAGTAAGAAAATAAAAGTCAAGTAGAATCCCTGGAAACCCCAAAAGCTATTTCGTTAAGTCATGTTTCAAATATGAAGCACGCTAGAGCACGCCTTAATTACAGAAATGGATAGAAAGTAGGAAAAAGAATGATTTGACTTTGATGATAACAATGGCCTCCTTCATGTAACACAAGGTCTGTAGAGCAATGGCCTCCAAGACTGGGGACACACATGACAGGGGGTGCACAAGACAATCCAATGACTGCATAAAGTATATTGGGAGTTTCTTTTCTTATTTTAAAAATTATATTTTTCTATGCTTTTGTCGCACATAATAGTACAGTACTTAACACACAGACATCCATGTATAACATATAAAAAACAAAAACATTTATTGAGGTTGTTGCTCAAGATTTATTTTCTTATAGGATTGCATAATGAAAACGGTTTGGAGAATAATAATGTAACAAATAAAATGACACCATTGTATATTATTTGGCTTTTCACTGAGGGTACTGATATAGTCACAATATAGCATGGCTTATAATTTATTAAGTTTTAGAATTGTTATTAGAATCAAATTATGGTTACCACTGGAGACTGATTGGTGGAGGGGGTGCCATGGGATTAGGTAGAAGACGGTTTCTTTTCATTATAAGTTCTTAGGTACTATATTAGTTTTATCATGGTCATAGATTACTTAGGAACTTCAAAGAAAACCATGTTGTTTACTTTCTTAAACTGAGTTTAAAGTTAGCTTTTGTGCTCTTATGGGGACATCATGTGTTATATTAGTTATTATGTAATTAATGTGGTACATTCATCAAGAAATTAGGCAATAATTCTGATTGGTATTTCCCAACTATTCCATTCATTACAATAATTCAAGATAATTGTTAGAAATATACACTTCCGGGCTTCCCTGGTGGCACAGTGATTGAGAGTCTGCCTGGCGATGCAGGGGACACGGGTTCGTGCCCCGGTCCGGGAAGATCCCACATGCTGCGGAGTGGCTGGGCCCGTGAGCCATGGCCACTGAGCCTGCGCTTCTGGAGCCTGTGCTCTGCAACGGGAGAGGCCACAACAGTGAGAGGCCTGTATACCGCAAAAAAAAAAAAAAAAAGAAGAAAAGAAATATACACTTCCAAGTCTCCTCTCCTGAAGATGTTTATTTAGGGTGGGGCCCACAATTCTACTTGTTCAAAAGTATTGTAGATAATTCTTACGATTAGGAAAACTTGGAAAAATTGCTCCTGAATACACTTAATGAATTTTTTTTTTTTTTTTTTTTTTTTTTTTTTGCGGTATGCGGGCCTCTCACTGCTGTGGCCTCTCCCGTTGCGGAGCGCAGGCTCAGTGGCCATGGCTCACGGGCCCAGCCGCTCCGTGGCATGTGGGATCCTCCCGGATCGGGGCACGAACCCGCGTCCGCTGCATCAGCAGGCAGACTCTCAACCAGTGCACCACCAGGGAAGCCCCACTTAATGAATTTTTAATGTAGACATGAAATTGTTATTTTGACAAATTTTCTGTGGCATACATGATGCCTATCTAGATTTGTTTGATAGCATATAAAATTTAAAACTAACATAATTTTAATTATGCATGTCATATTCAAAGTATGCAATGACTAATATATAAGTAGTAGATATGCTTCATTTTTTGTTTTATTTATATTTTATTCCAAACTCAGCCAATGTAATACTTCTCTCCACCTACACATAAACTTTTTGATGTGTCTCTTCAAATAGTTAGCATTCAAGGAACAAACAACTTATTCTTACTACTGGTTCTCTCACTCTCATCCTTAGTATTAGATCCTGCTCACTTCTTTTACTTTCTTTCATGTTTTAGAGTTCTGCTCACTTGTACCCTCTGATGGGGTCCACCTTCTCCAATCATAAGCCAATAATCAGCACTTGAGCAAGAAAGGTATTAAATGTCAACCCCTCTGCATAGAGCAGTGCTTCTTAATCCTGGCTGCACATTATATTCCCCTGAGGGGCATTTGGCTTTTAACACACTTCAGTCCTAGTCAAGGAGAACTTCTGTGAGTTGGACACGGACATCAGCATTTTTAAGATAAGAATATTCTTCTTATTTACAAGTGAGGAAGCTCAGGTTCAGATAGACCAAGTGGTTTCCCCAAGATTATATGGAAATTAAATGATGCTGTGACTCTAACTTACCTTTTATTCCCTAACCTATATCCTTCCTTCTGTGTCTTTAATACCTGAACCAAACATTATCTGTTGTTTACTTCATCTGTGATTCTAGTAAAATTTTCCCTTTAACTTATCATTATAAACACACACAACACACACATATGAGAGAGTTAAAGATATGCACAACTCTACCCTATTCTAGAATAAAAATATTTTGTGACTATCGCTTGAAGTTATTTATGTTGCTCTACTCTCCCATATCTTTCTTCACTTCTGTTAGAAAATCTCTGGAAGGAACAGTTTACACCTGGTTACTCATTTCCATTAAGTCATTACATGATATTTACCTTCTGAAAGGTTACCAGCACTAAATCTCCTGTTTAGCAAACATGATTTGAGTGCCTAGTATTTGATTGGCACTGGAGATAAACACTGAATTAGTATTTCCATCTGTCTTCCAAGAAGTTTACAGTAAGAAAGACATAGAGATCAATTGTATTATATATGGTGATAGGCGTTTTAGGAGTAAATGGAGGCATACCCATTCAAGAAAGGTTATCCAGGGAATGTTATGTCTGATTTATCTTGCTTTGCAACTAGGAGTTAGTTGTTGAAGAAGGGTGAAGGGGGTCAGAAAAGGCATAAAACAGAAAGGTAGTATAAACAGAACATATGCAATCAAGTCCTATGCAAAAGAATAAGGGATGACAGACTTAGAGAGCTACAAGCGGTGTTATAGTCCCAGAATTAATGGTATATATCTGGGATTGTACATCTTTAGGGATAGTGAAGAACATGATTGTTTTCATTAGCTAAGAATTTGGAATTCTGGCAACATGAAATTGGCCCCAAATCTCTGTTCCCTTATAGGTTAACCTTATAGGTTTCCTTATAGGATAATATTGCACACCTGGCCTGGCACTTAGTACATGCTCACACAATGTTGTCCATAAATATTTTATGTCATTATATAGTAGGAATGGAGTCAGTATTTGAAGATTTGAAGGAAATGTAGGAGAGAAACAGTGAAGCCAGTTAGGAGACTACTGCCGTGGCAAGCAAAACATGATTAATTAAAGCTATTCAGGTAGTAATGAAGATTAATGGGGGATAACAGAAGGCATTTAAATCTACTTTGTATGGGGTTTGTGAATTTTTAGAATGCAAGTTTCAAGAAAAAGTATCTCAAGAATTCATGAATCATTGTAATTAAGAAAAATTAATGAACATTTAAATAGTAGAACAATTTATTACTATAATGTACTTGGACTTTTAAGCAAAAATAAGCATTTATAATTCCCTTAATTTAAGCATAGTTTGCATAATTAAAACTTGATGGTACAATAGTTAATCACTCCATAATCCTTCTCCTCAGTATTGTGAAATCTTTTCCATGCGTTAGAACACTTTTTAAACATAGGAACATTGATACTGTATTCTGCTTCCTACCAGGATCAATTGCACATCCATCATAAACTATTGATGGCTGGAAGAAAATAATTTACAATTATTATTCGGTGCTAAATTTGTATTCCTATATATAGATATTGACATTACCAGTGACCTTATAATTCCTAATAAAATTACTACTTTGTAATTCACAAACCCACTATACTGGGGTCATTTATTCAACAAGAAATCTGATAACTGATTAAAATGATTGTCTTTTTTACTCCTGTTATTCATGTATTAAGTAAATACTTAATGCTGAATACTTCCTCATAGTTGCATAGCAATTTGCTTGTTGATATTAAAGCTTTACTCAGGTGTATCCAAGACACTGGCCACTATTACACTGTCTCCAGGGCAGCTAGAAAGAGCCTAGCCTGTCTCCTTCTATTGACTCCTTAACATTAGACTTAGAGAAATCACAGGAGACATTGTAGGAGGTGTTTCAAGTGAATGTTAGAGAACAACTCCCCTTTAGGGTGAGTTGTATTATTTTTAACATGAACATACTGCTGCTTAGGTACAGTTATAGAGCAGATAAAAATTGGATTTAATCAGGGTTGAAGTTTTTTTCCCTAAGTGAGTTTGAAGGAGGCCAGCAAACATTAAGTGTTTACAAATAGAACAATAATACTGGACAATGGATCCAAGCCAGATAAGAAGCAAAGTAACACCTGAGAGTAGTAATAGATAAAGAGAAAGTAGTAGGGCCATCAGCATGAAGGATTTTGGATAAATAGAGAAATACCTAAATATTTTGGATTAAGTTAGGTAAGGATCAGAGTGGGATATTTGTCAGCTAGATTTTCTAAAGTGTTACAGTTATTGATGATGACAAAGTCCTAAAGGTAACCATGAGAGTGGGTATCTGGAATGGAAGGACTAAGAGTAGGGGCAGAGAAGTTAAAAGAACTGAATCAGCCATGACACTGGTGGATCATTTTCGTGGAGGTTTAATATGCCATGAAATATGCCAGGAAAAGTGCTGGAAATAAACCCAATAAAGTCATTGATGAATTTGAGGATAACAATAACAACAGTTAATGCCTGTTAATATATGGTGATATACACCTCAAAGAGCAGAAATTTATGAAGGAGAAAAGAGACATATGCTGGAAAAGAAACAAATGAGGGGGCAAGTCACTTCATCTCTGGGTTCTGAAATATTAGGGTGTGTTTGCAAAAATAACATCCAAGGTGTTCTTCAAGGTAAAAAAAATAAAAATCAATTCGTTCAAGAAGGTGAAAGGAATACCATGGTGGAAGAGACTAGCACGCATATATTTTAATACAGTCATAAATGCTATGATGAAGTATAAGTAAGTTTCTACAGATGCGTCTTTAGATGTGATGCGTCATCAGATGTGATGAAGAGGGTGGCAGTGAGGATATCTGAGTCTAGTTCCAAAGTAGCAGCAAGGCAAAGAAGGGAAAGCTGGTTCAGTTCGAAAGAAAGCTTGTGAAAAGACTTGGGGTTTGTAACACCATACTTAATGTCCAGACTGTGCAACCTCCTCCCCACTGTTCTCCATCTATGAAATGATACCGGTATTAACCCATGTGAATCCCAGGGTTAATTCTTCTACAAAGTTTCCTCTGACTGGTCTAGCTTACAAAGACCTCACTATTCTCTGAATACCTATGAAGCTTATTGTATGCACTGTGCATGTTGGCAGGAATTAATAAACTGCCATACATTATTCCCTACAATATTTTACTTATATTTTTTCCCAGATGGAATAGGTTCTTGGTGAGTGAAGACCATGTTTTATACTTCTTTAAATTCTTCCAAGTAATCTGCAGGTGAACTCCACAGTTAAGCGTTGCATAAAGGCCTGTTGAATAAATCTCATTTATTAAATTAATTTAAGTGGAAATTGCTTTGGTATTAACTGGAAAATATCTTAATTATCCAAAGTCATTGAGCCAAATATAGTGTCACATAAAAATTAGTTCTGTAATTCGGGAAAACCTTTGTTCTTTACTTTCAGTGTTTTACCTCCAATTTGGAATAAAATATATGCTAAATGAATATTGTAATGGAAGAACCACTATAAAACAGTTTGTCCTATGGTATATATTTGTTCGAACACCTGAGTGGTATAAGGTATCATTTGCCATACCTCCCCTAGATTATCTGTGTAACTTGATTTAACCTTTTGGCGGGGAAAGACATCAAAAAAGAAATAAAGGGCAATAGAAATTTGAATGCCGCCTTACCAATACACACAATCAATTTATACTTCCACAGATATATCAACCTTAGAATATTATTTTCCTTATCACTGATATCAAGAATGTCAATTACTTTAAATTGAATGTTAGCTCTTTTCTCCTTCAGTTTCCATTTCCATAAATTCTTTCATTTCTCTTTATGGTTTACCATTCACTGTAATTTATTTGCAAGTACTTTTTGTTGTCTGGGCGTTATGAAAAACTGAAAGGGTAACTATTGTAATACCTATGACATGGTGTTTCTCTTTGCCCTTACCTGATGATTTCCAGGCAGCAAGTTTGGCTTTGGGTCATTATTCTATAAGTTTCCATGCCTATAAAAAACATTAAAGATATAATGGAAATATTTGTTTTTATCTTTAATACAAAAATACATATTTTAGCGCTTATATGTATAAGTATAAATGATCCATAGTTTAATAAATAAGTAGGTAATCAAACACTAAATAATGTTGTATTTAAATGACTTCAATTGGCCCTTCATAGCCTCCCATGTGTAATAAATCATAATCGTTTATGTTCTTAAGTGCAGATTAATAAAAGTTTTATTTTTAATAATAGTTTCAGATAGCATCTCTTATTCTAGAGAGAGATAATGGATCTTGATGCTGTTCTAGGACAAAACTTTATATATTTCATCTTACATTCTTGAAAAAGGTGTATTTGTTCTTATTCCTGTGGCATTTATGCCTCCCCATCATTAAATAAACAAGTTCACTTGAAAATTGTTACAATGTTATACAATTGGCAATAGAATACCGGTAGTAGATCTTAGCGTTCATCTGTAAATCTGATTTTCCTTTCTGCTGTGTCCTCATGCCTGCAATAGTATTAGGTAGTCAACAAATACCATTGAATGAATATACAGCTACTTTAAAAAATACTTGATAAAGAATGTATAGGTGAAATTAAACCTTTTTAAATGCCAGTCAACAATTTATGGCCTAAACTTGAAATTTAATGGAGCATAAAGGACACAAATCTTAAAGCCTAAAATTTCTCTTTAAAGCATCAAGTTGGCTTTTACCTTGGTACCTGCCTGGGCTCGTTGGTAGTGAGCCTTGGTTGGATCTGCTGATGTTTGTGACAGTGAGGAAAGAATCTTGAGCAGGCAGAAGTACTATAGATAAAGGAACAAAAAACAAAGAGCGAAATTTTGAAAAGAAACTGAGTGCCTATTTTTTAATCAAAATTATCAGGTTACCAAAATCAATTATCTGCTTTGATATTAATCAAACAGCATTGAGCGTCTCAGTTAACACTGCATGCATGCACACATACACAATGTAATCTAAACAAAATTACAGTATTTCTCTTGTATACGAAAGTGAAAATGATGTCCTTAAACCATTTTAATAAACTTTCCATAAGAAAATATAAGCTCCTTAGATGCTAAAGATATTTCAGATTGCTCTGCCATTTCTGCAGTGAGGAAAAAAAACTATGAATCTAGTAGATGGCATTGGAATACTTGGGAAGATGTTTCTATTTTAAAAAGATGCTATGTTGTAGCAATATAATTTGGTCATGCTCCTCTTGGTGGTAGCACATCTACACGTCCCTTTATATGATACAGGAATTCAGATCAGAAATCTGTTATATAGAGGAAAATGGAAGCAGAACACTTTTAAACCCACTTATTACCTTTCTTAGTTACGGTTTTTAGCTTGAATCATTTGATTGATGGCTTAAGGAAAAGAGCATTATTTTTGGAACCAGAAGATCTTGGTTAATATGTTGTATCCAAATCTAAAACAGTGATGCTATTATATATCTCTCAGCTTTGTTGTGATTATCAGCAAGGATAACATGTAATGCATAAAAGTAATAGGTGCTCAATATATTTTTCCCAATCTCTTCCCTCCATGACTTTCACCATGACCTCTTTAAGGCATTCTTGATAGACTTTATGAGCAATGAACAGATTCAAATAGAAGCAGTGATCCAAATCTTACTCTTTGAAGAGGCACCGTGCAATAGCATAGAGACACGTCACAAAGAGAACTACCGTTAGAGTTGACACTGCAGGTATCCAGTTATCAGGGCTCCAGTAATATGAAATATTTATTGACAGAAGTAGTAATCTGAGAAATATAATAAATATTAAGTATTGCTAGCAGTGTAGTACACAAAAATGAAGAACAATATACACTGAATAGAGCATTTTGCACATTTTACTGTTTTTGTATTATTAAAATATGCTGATACTTACTTGAAAAATGAAAAACACAAACACAGCAAATTGCAAGGAGTAATAAACTAACATCTATTTCTACCACCAAAAAACCAAATGTCTTTCTTTAAAACACATGTCTTTGTTCATAATATTGCCACTGGCTAGAATCCTCTTTCCTGTCCTGGAGAACTCCTGGTGAATCCTCCATCATTGCTTTTACAAGGCTGACTTCTGGGTAGTAATTACTCCACCTTGTTCGTTTATCTACTGTAATATCTAGAATAATTTACTACATTTATTTCCTTTAATCATGACTCTTCTACTGGGAAATAAATTCCTGTTACACGAGGACCATTACTTGCTATATCTATATCAATATGGTTTCTACAGAATTCCTGGCACAGAGAAGATATTAATGAATTTTGGCTAAATGACAGATTGAGTGAATCAGCAAGTTATTTACAGGGTAAAGTATTATGTACCTAACAAACTTAAAAAGTAGGTTGTTGCCTTTTCTTGTTCCCTATCATAAAAGCACAAAAAATATTTTTTGTCAGATGAATTCCCATGAAATGTTTCCATTTAACAAGTTAGTAATATAAAGTTTGATATCAGTTTAAATTTAATTTCCCTGACTAAGCTCATGATATTCCCAGCAGGTGGCAGCATAGGATAGGATAAATTTTATGAACATAGGCATTAGGCGTGCCATTTTGTAAGGCAACACAAGTCAGGGGGCTGATTTCACAGAAGTGAAAAAGGGAGAAAACAAGGATCCATCAACAGATATGGTAACAGAGATAGCACTACTTATATATGTCAGGGAGAGGAATCCTGTTTACTTTGTTGAATGTTGGTAGTTGTTGAGATTAGGTATTATATGACTAAACATTCTATTTTATACTACAACAATCTGGGCATGTCTGGACAAAGAAGTATCAAGAAACTACTTGGTTTTAGTAGTGTCAGTTGAAATACTGTGGCCAGTTTTCCCAATAAATAATATACTGTATTTCCAAGTGATAAACAGACCAAAAAGATAAGTTGGCTATGTCTTAATTACCTACCTCTATTTTCAGCTCATTAAGATAATATATTCCTACCAAACACATTTGGGAAGAATACCACTAATATAAAAAAGAGACCCGAAGCGTAAACCTATTAAGTTAGCTAGCTTGCTTTCTTATTCTTTCTTTCTCCATCCTTCCCACCCTCCCTCTCTCTCTCTTTCCCTTTCTTTCTTGCTTGCTTTCTTTCTCTTTCTCTCTCTTTCTCCCTTTCTCCCTTCCTTCCTTCCTCCCCTCCCTCCTTCCTCCCCTCCCTCCTTCCTTCCTTCCATCCTTCCTTCTTTCCTTCCTTCCTTCCTTCCTTTCTTTCTTTCTTTCTCTCTCTCGCTCAAAAATATTTATTGAACACTTACTATAGCCCAATTAATGTGCATCAGAATTGCCATACAAAGGAAATAGAAAACCTTAAACCTGAAAAGGGTAGGACTAGCATTCATTTAATAGCCACTCTATGCCATGATTGATGGCCTTTTAACTATATTATTTCAGTTTCCCCTAATGCCAATCCTGAAAGAAAGGTGTTTGCTGTTTCCAATTTACAAAGGAAAATTGAGGCCCTTGAAGGTTTTGTATGGTACCTAAAGTTCCACAGTAACTAAGTGGCAGAACTGGTGTTCTTGTCTAGATTTGCATGTCTCTATAAAGACCATGTTCTTTCTAGTAGACAGTGCTACCTTCCAAGAAAATGAGCACATTGTGAGAGTTTTGAGAAAAAATTCAATTCCTGTATCATATAAAAGTAATTACAGGTTTTTTCTCCCCCAGGAAAATTCAGCAGGATAGATCCAATTAAAGATATTTGAAAATTCTTAGAGGTTAGATGGAAGAATCATCTTTACTTCTTGTACTTAGTTTGCGTGACTAACAAGGGTGGATTTCGCAATTTCTTTATTCTGTTTTTTTTTCCCCTCCCTCTCTCATGCATACACATCAAAGATGAAGCTTTTATAAAAAAATAAAGTGGCATTTAAAAAAATTTAAAGTATAAGATAAGCTGGGTTATTACTCCTTTTCAGGGATTATGTAAAAATGACAAAATCTTTTTATAGGGATTAAATATAATATTAATTGATTGTATTTATATAACATGTTTACTATGAGATCTTTCATGTCTCTTGTTTCTTTTGATCCTTACCACATCCTTTATGCAATACATATAGCTATTCTAATCCCTTTAGTAATCCTTTTACACACAGTAAATATTTAAATATGTATTATGTGAAGACTTGGCTCTCTCAATTATATATTCTGTTAATTGGTGATTATGTTATATATATTCTGTTATTGGTGATTCAAAACAAACAAACAAAAAAAAAGGAGTTTGGGGCTTAGCTAGGCTTCCATAGCTTACTACATTATCACGTTCTGTTTTAATTTTTTTTTAACTTTTTGGAGTCTCCAGCACTAATAATCATGAGAACAAGGACATTCACTTCTGCTTTACTTTTTTTGTTTTTTTTTTTTTTTTTTTGTGGTACGTGGACCTCTCACTGCTGTGGCTTCTCCCGTTGCGGAGCACAGGCTCCGGACGCGCAGACTCAGTGGCCATGGCTCACAGGCCCAGCCGCTCTGCGACACGTGGGGTCTTCCCTAACTGGGGCACGAACCCATGTCCCCTGCATCGGCAGGGGGACTCTCAACCACTGCGCCACCGGGGAAGTCCCAGCTTTACTTTGGCGATAGCAACTTAACTGGTCTTGCTGTCCCTATCTTCTCCTCTTTCCCATTCTGTCCTTTACTCTACTGGTATAGTTTTAAACCTGAAACTATTCATTTGCACTTCTTAGAAATCTAAATTGGCTTTGTGTTGTCTATAAAACAAAGTCCAAAATCCATAGCATTGTCTCTAGACCTATATCAATCTACTTAACATCTACCTTTCTGAGCTTACTTCTAGCCAACCCTCCTTACATATTCTAGGCATACTTGGTACTTCTCCTTTCAGGAGCAGGCTCTGTACTCTCACAACCTGTATTCCTCAATTTCTACCAATTCTAAATATCTTTGCTTTTCGTTCTGCCCATAAAGGCCTATATAAATTTCAGATATTTCTCCTTGGAACTCTGCATATTTTCCAAGCCAGAATTTGTGGCATTGTGTGTACTACCATACATTTGTTTACTGTTCCTTTTAAGCACTTGTCATAATGATTTGTTATTTGATTAACTGGAAATAAATCTAAATGCTTACTGTGACTTATAAGTCTTTCCGTGATATGACCTCTGCCAGTCTCTTCACTGCATTTCATGCTTTTCTCTAACTCATCACACTGGTCAGAAGATTGCTCAAATCTCAACCATTTCTCTATTTTTCTGCCAGTCTTCCACTTACTAGGTCTTGGATTTTGGGGAAAGTTATTTAAACTCCAGAAATCTCAGTTTTCTCCTTTGTAATATGGACAGAAGTAGCTGAAACTTTGAATTTGATTAAATCATATAATGTTTTTTATTTAACCATGTGAAAATGTTACATGTAGATAGACATATATTTCCATAAATTTATAAAAATAAATTTAATGACTAGGTAGGAAGTTTTCTTAATATATTAATGGTACTATTTTCTCATAAGCAAAATTATTAAAATTTGATTTAATTGGGGTATCCTAAAATTTTTGGAAATCATTTTAGATCATGTATAGAGTATTGTACAAAGTATTCTCTTTTTATATTTACATTTTAAATATAGGTTGAAACTTTTTTTATTGCATATGGGCTTCCTTAAGCAGAAACTATGAAGATAGTCTTATAGTTGAACAGTTACTCCTCTCTGTCACAAACATGAGGAGTGAAGAAAAACATAATTAAGGATTGACAGGACACTGGACTATGTATGTCATCAGACATTTATCTCACCATTAGGTATATCACCAGTGAAAACAAAAGAATTTCCCATCTGTTATTTGGTCATATACTAAGCTTCTTACAGCTGTGTGCAGTTAATTTGGTTTGATTCATAACCTTAATAACTTGTTATATATTACAGAAAAGACAATAACAATATTCTTCCCTGTCATGAAGTCTTTCATCAGTGGGTATTAGAGTCACAGCAGATGTGCAAGGCTGTAACCTAGTAAAGTACAATTTATATATTTCTGCTGACTTTAAATTATTTTACTTAACTCTCATGGAAGAAGAGTTTTTAAAATTTTGCCATTAAGAAATTCTGATTCAAGTTTATACAATAGTCGCTTCTCATGCTGTGCCTCAATACTTCAAGTCAAACATAGACCAGAATTCAAAAGAAAGTAAGTAATTTTTAGTGGTAAAACACTGATAATTTAAGGAGAAATGCTGTTTTTTCCCATTTACCAAAAAATTACAATAAAAATTAATAAATACTATCAAATATTTTTTGAAATATTAGTATTATAAAGAAAAACATGAAAATTTTTCTTTTTCCTTAGTGGGAACTGCAAATGAGAAGTACAGAGGAGGAAAACTGATTTTCCCTCTACCCTTCTAGGTTCTTAGCTGAGACACCCCTGTAATGAAAGATAGGTTAACAGAAAAACAAACAGAAGTTTAATAACATGTATACCTCCTGTATACATGGGAGATACCCAGGAAGACTGAGTAACTCTCTGAAATGGCCCAAGCCACCACCTTAAATATTATCTTCAGCTAAAGACAAAAGAAGATGTTTGGGGTGGGAAAGCCAGTTATGGAAAGCTCTCCAGAAAGGCACAGTAAACAAGGGTAAGGTTGTTATGCAGAGTTAGGTCCTTGCCTTCTCCATTGACAAGTTTCTAGATATATGGTCATCCTCCTCTTCTCGGTACAGAGAGAGAGACAAATGGAGATTTCTCTTATAGATGTGAAAGTCTCTTACAAAAGCATTCTGTTCTGTTTTCAGAGCTTTCCCTGTGTCTGCTATTTCTTAAAAATAATCAGGCTAAAATAATTCTTATGCTAAAGAGGATTATTTTGGGGTGGCATATTCTAATCCCCTTCAAGAGATTTGATAGCCATATCTCCCATCACTTAGGACTAATGTTTTCAAACATCTTTTAATGTGTTTTCAGCCAATTAATAAATATTTATAAAATAAGTAATACAATGCTACTACTTATTAATCAGTCAGTGACAATTATCAACCACTACTACTGTTTCATTATTCCTTCATATTAGAAAAAGACAAAGAACAACAAGAGAAATTTAGTTCAGGGATGGGAGACATTGGGTGATTATAAAAATACCACAATGAGCTCCACTTCCTAGACATATAAGGCAGAGTGGCTGTTAAAACACAGCTCACAGCAAGTACCATATTTCCCTAATTTCTGCTGTAATTTTGATATATATGAAAGGTAAAGACTAGACTAAGGTCAGCAGAAAGTACCAGTGGCTTCCATGGATACTCTAACATATTAAAATATATAGCTATAATGCTATATTATTCTTTAAAATGAGAGGTGAGAAAATAAATGCTTTTTCATTTTTTGGTGGCTAAATTTTTGCTTATGATACATATGTATTTCCTAATCCTTCTAAAATCTTTTCCTACCCACTTTATATTTCTTCTACCTTCCTAAATCGCTAAGGAATAAGATGAACAGATCCAGTATTATACTGGTAAACTAACTCTTACAAAGAAAATAGGAAGGAAAGGAAGGAAGGGAGGGAGGGAGAGATAGAGAGAGAGAAAGAAAGAGAGGAAGGAAGGAAGGAAGAAAGAAAGAAAGAGGGAAAGAAAGAAGGGAATGAAAGAAGGAGGGAAAGAAAGAGAGAAAGAAAGACAAGAAGAGAGAAACAGAAAGAGAGAAAGGAAGAAAAGATAGATCCTGGAATATAACATTTACCACTTTTTCATGTTAATATTCCCACTCTGACTGATTTCAAGCTGGCTTAAAACCAGAATACAGAATTTCTAAATATTTAACAGTAGGCTGTCATTAGCTTAAATGAGCCAGCTCCAGCACATCACTGTTTCAAATTATCTCTGGAAACAAAGTTTCAGACATATTTGCTAGTCAATTATCTTATGAGGTATATGCTAGTAAAGGATTGGTCTTTGATGAGTCAAAATCAGCCTTGGGAAAGTAATATGCCTTTGCAGTGAGCACAACCATGTAGAAACATGTAAGGTTATAAAGATGTAACCTCATCTCTAAGCATATGTCTCTAAGCAGCCATAATATCCTTAGGTTTAATGTTTAAAATTCAGATTAAGTGAAAGAAACTGAATAATTCTAACTTTCTCACTCCATGCATCTAATGCCTTTTTTCAATTCTTCTTTGATGGGTTAAAAATCTTTTAATTATACTGATACACATCATGAAACATGGATGGGTTACCAGGATGAATTGATTGATGGAAAGACTGGAGAAGCAAGAAGAACTACAATCCTGCAGCCTGTGGAACGAAAACCAGATTCTCAGAAAGACAGACAAAATGAAAAGGCAGAGGACTATGTACCAGATAAAGGAACAAGATAAAACCCCAGAAAAACAATGAAAAGAAGTGGAGATAGGCAATCCTCCAGAAAAAGAATTCAGAATGATAGTGAAGATGATCCAGGACCTCAGAAAAAGAATGGAGGCAAAGATCGAGAAGATGCAAGAAATGCTTAACAAAGACCTAAAAGAATTAAAGAACGAACACCTAGAAGAATTAAAGAACAAACAAACAAAGATGAATAATACAATAACTGAAATGAAAACTACTGTAGAAGGAACCAATAGCAGAATAACTAAGGCAGAAGAAAAGATAAGTGACCTGGAAGACAGAATGGTGGAATTCACTGCTTTGGAACAGAATAAAGTAAAAAGAATGAAAAGAAATGAACACAGCCTAAGAGACCTGTGAGACAACATTAAATGCACCAACATTCAAATTATAGGGGTCCCAGAAGGAGAAGAGAGACAGAAAGGACCCAAGAAAATATTTGAAAAGATTATAGTTGAAAACTCCCCTAACATGAGAAACGAAATAGCTGCTTAAGTCCAGGAAGAACAGAGAGTCCTAAGCAGGATAAACCCAAAGAGAAACACACCGAGACACATAGTAATCAAACTGACAAAAATTAAAGACAAAGAAAAATTATTAAAACCAACAAGGGAAAAACAACACATAACATACAAGGGAACTCCCATGAGATTAACAGCTGATTTCTGAGCAGAAACTCTACAAGCCAGAAGGGAGTGGCATGATATATTTAAAGTGATGAAAGGGAAGAACCTACAACCAAGATTAGTCTACCTGGCAAGGATCTCATTAAGATTCGACAGAGAAATCAAAAGCTTTACAGGCAAGCAAAAGCTAAGAGAATTCAGCACCACCAAACCAGCTCTACAACAAATGCTAAAGAAACTTCTGTAAGTGGGAAACACAGGAGAAGAAAAAGACCTACAAAAACAAACCCAAAACAATTAAGAAAATGGTAATAGGGACATACATATCGATAATTACCTTAAATGTGAATGGATTAAATACACCAACCAAAGGACACAGGCTCGCTGAATGGATACAAAATCAAGACGCATATATATGCTGTCTACAAGAGACCCAGTTTGACCTAAGGACACACACAGATGCAAGTGAAAAAGATATTCCATGCAAATGGAAATCAAGAGAAAGCTGGGGTAGCAATATTCATATCAGACAAAATAGACTTTAAAGAATGTTACAAGAGACAAGGAACGACACTACATAATGATCAAGGAATCAATCCAAGAAGAAGATATAACAATTATAAATGTATATGGACCCAATATAGGAGAACCTCAATACATAAGGAAAATGCTAACAGCTATAAAGAGGAAAATGACAGTAACACAATAATAGTGGGGGACTTTAACCCCTCACTTACACGAATGGACAGATAAACCAGAGAGAAAATTAATAAGGAAACACAGCTTTAAATGACACAATAGACCTGATAGATTTAATTGATATTTATAGGACATTCCATCCGAAAACAGCAGATTACACTTTCTTCTCAAGTGCACTCAGAACATTCTCCAGGATAGATCACATCTTGGGTCACAAAAAAGCCTCGGTAAATTTAAGAAAATTGAAATCATATCAAGCATCTCTTCCGACCACAACGCTATGAGATTAGAAATCAATTACATGGAAAAAACCTTAAAAAACACAAACACATGGAGGCTAAACAATATGTTACTAAATAACCAAGAAATCACTGAAGAAATCAAAGAGGAAGTCAAAAAATACCTAGAGATAAATGACAATGAAAACATGACAATCCAAAACCTATGGGATGCAGCAAAAGCAGTTATAAGAGGGAAGTTTATAGCTATACAAGCCTAACTCAAAAAACAAGAAAAATCTCAAATAAACAATTTAACGTTACACCTAAAGGAACTAGAGAAAGAAGAACAAGCAAAACCCAAAGTTAGCAGAAGGAAAAAAATCATAAAGATCAGAGCAGAAATAAATGAAATAGAAACAAAGAAAACAATAGCAAAGATCAATAAAACTAAAAGCTGATTCTTTGAGAAGATAAACAAAATTGATAAACCATTAGCCAGACTCATCAAGAAAAAGAGGGAGAGGACTCAAATCAATAAAATTAGAAATGAAAAAGGAGAAGTTACAACAGACACTGCAGAAATACAAAGCATCCTAAGAGACTACTACAAGCAACTCTATGCCAATAAAATGGACAACCTGGAAGAAATGGACAAATTCTTAGAAAGGTATAACCTTCCAAGACTGAACCAGGAAGAAACAGAAAATATGAACAGACCAATCACAAGGAATGAAATTGAAACTGTGCTTAAAAATCTTCCAACAAACAAACACTTCCCTGGTGGCACAGTGGTTGAGAGTCCGCCTGCCAACGCAGGGGACACGGGTTTGTGCCCCAGTCCAGGAAGATCCCACATGCTGTGGAGCGGCTGGGCCCGTGAGCCATGGCCGCTGAGCCTGCACGTCCAGAGCCTGTGCTCTGCAACAGGAGAGGCCACAACAGTGAGAGGCCTGCATACCGCAAAAAAAAAAAGAAAACTTCCAACAAACAAAAGTCCAGGACCAGATGGCTTGACAGGTGAATTCTATCAAACATTTAGAGGAGAGCTAACATCCATCCTTCTCAGACTCTTCCAAAAAATTGCACAGGAAGGAAAACTCCCAAACTCGTTCTATGAGGCCACCATCACCCGGATACCAAAACCAGACAAAGATACTACAAAAAAATAAAATTACAGACCAATATGAATGAATATTGATGAATATACTGATGAATATAAATGCACAAGTTGTCAAAAAAATACTAGCAAACAGAATCAACAGCACATTAAAAGGATCATACACCATGATCAGGTGGGATTTATCCCAGGGATGCAAGGATTCTTCAATATATGCAAATCAATCAATGTGATACTCCGTATTTACAAATTGAAAAATAAAAACCATGTGATCATCTCAGTAGATGCAGACAAAGCTTTCGACAAAATTCAACACCTATTTTTGATAAAAACTCTCCAAAAAGTGGATACAGAGGGAACCTGCCTAAACATAATAAAGACCATATACGGCAAACTCACAGCAAACATCATTCTCAATGGTGAAAAACTGAAAGCATTTCCCCTAAGATCAGGAAAAAGACAAGGATGTCCAGACTTGCCACTATTATTCAACGTAATTTTGGAAGTCCTAGCCATGGCAAGCAGAGAGGAAAAAGAAATAAAAGGAATACAAATTGGAAAAGAAGAAGTAAAACTGTCACTGTTTGCAGATGACATGATACTATACACAGAGAATCCTAAAGATGTCACCAGAAAACTACTAGAGCTAATCAATGAATTTGGTAAACTTGCAGGATACAAAATTAATGCACAGAAATCTCTTGCATTCCTATACACTAACAACAAAAGATCAGAAAGAGAAATTAAGGAAACAGTCCCATTCACCATTGCAACAAAAAGAATAAAATACTTAGGAATAAACCTACCTAAGGAGGTAAAAGACCTGTACTCAGGAAGCTATAAGACACTGATGAAAGAATTCAAAGGTGACACAAACAGATGGAGAAATATACCATGTTCTTGGATTGGAAAGAATCAATATTGTGAAAATGACTATACTACCCAAAGCAATCTACAGATTCAATGCAATCCCTATCAAATTACCAATGGCATTTTTTGTAGAACTAGAACAAAAAAATCTTAAAATTTGTATGGAGACACAAAACACCCCAAATCACCAAAGCAATCTTGAGGGAAAAAGAAAAAAAAACAGAGCTGGGGGAATCAGACTCCTGGACTTCAGAATATACTACAAAGCTACAGTAATCAAGACAATATGGTACTGGCACAAAAACAGAAATACAGATCAATGGAACAGGATAGAAATCCCAGAGATAAACCCACGTAGCTATAGTCACATTATCTTTGATAAAGGAGGCAGGAATATACAATGGAGAAAAGACAGCCTCTTCAATAAGTGGTGCTGGGAAAACTGGACAGCTACATGTAAAAGTATGAAATTAGAACACTTCTTAACAACATACACAAAAATAAACTCAAAATGGATTAGAGACCTAAATGTAAGACGAGACACTATAAAACTCTTAGCGGAAAACATAAGCAGAACACTCTATGACATCAATCACAGCAAGATCCTTTTTGACCCACCTCCTAGAGAAATGGAACTAAAAACAAAAATAAAGAAATGGGACCTAATGAAACTTAAAAGCAAGACCAAAAGACAACCCTCAGAATGGGAGAAAATATTCACAAACGAATCAATGGACAAAGGATTAATCTCCAAAATATATAAGCAGCTCATGCAGCTCAATATTAAAAAAACAAGCAGCCCAATCCAAAAATGGGCAAAAGACCTAAATAGACATTTCTTCAAAGAAGACATACAGATGGCCAAGAGGTACATGAAAAGCTGCCCAACATCATTAATTATTGAAGAAATGCAAATCAAAACTACAATGAGGTATCATCTCACACCAGTTAGAATGGGGATCATCAGAAAATCTACAAACAACAAAGGCTGGAGAGGGTGTGCAGAAAAGGGAACCTTCTTGTACTGTTGGTGGGAATGTAAATTGGTACAGCCACTATGGAGAACAGTGTGGAGGTTTCTTAAAAAACTAAAAATAGAATTACCATATGACCCAGCAATCCTGCTGCTGGGCATATACCCAGAGACAACCATAATTCAAAAGGACACATGCACCCCAATGTTCATTGCAGCACCATTTACAGTAGTCAGGTCATGGAAGCAACCTAAATGCCCATTGACAGATGAATGAATAAGGAGGATGTGGTACATATATATAATGGAATATTTTTCAGCCATAAAAAGGAACAAAATTGGGTCATTTGTATAGATGTGGATGGACCTAGAGCCTGTCATACAGAGTCTGACATAATAATGCCTGTATGTGGAATCTAGAAAAACGGTAGAGATTAACCAGTTTGCATGGCAGAAATAGAGATCCAGATGTAGAGAATAAATGTATGGACACCAAAGGGGGACAGCGGGCGTGGGGTGGTTGTGGCGGGGATGAATTGGAAAATAAAAAACAAAAAAATTTTTAAAAAGACTGGATAGTTACTTATCGAGACTTCCTCCTTTCTACTCTTTTACTGTGTTCTGCTTATGTTGAAATCAGAGTTAAAAAGCATAGTTATAAATTAGTATGATTTAAGGTTTTTACTATCTTCTGTATTTTGAAAATTGATATTAATTCTGTGCTTTTTATTATGGAGTCAGTTTGCTGCATGCAGATAGTTTCAGGAATTTTGATTCATAATTCTTTGGGGATTATATTTGCAGGAAATGGTGTCTAGCCAGTTACATCATTGTCTCTTTAGCCAATCTAGACTTAAATTGGACAAGTTTAATTCATTTCATGAAGCATGACTTAGTTTCTTTCTTCTCCTCTACCTGCCCTAAGAGGGACCTCTGAACAGGCAGGTATGGGTTCAAAGACAAAGATTAATCAGGGGACATTTTATAGCAGTTCTGTTTATTTTACTTCGTTTAAGGTTAAGCTTTATTTATTATTAGCTTCTTTGACTTCTTTCTACATTTAAGATAAAAAGGTTTCTTCCTATTTTTCCTTCTAAGCTTCAAGATATTATTTTACTTATTTTAATGTCTAAAGGGGTATGCCAAGTACTAACATACTTAAAGAATGTCTTATGTAAAATTTTCTCTATAGTTATTTTAGTGACTTGTGTTTTCTTTGTTTATAATAATGGAAATATATTTTGCTCATGAAACTTTTTTTTTTTTTGGTACAAATTGAGAAGCAGTAATAAGCCCTTGTTTTCAGTCAGAATTTCTTAACTGGGTTCCATGGACGAGTTTTACAAGCCTCTAAAGTTGAATATAAAAGTATATGTATGTATAAATGTGTACATTGTTCTAGAGAGAGAGACCATAACTTTCATCAGACTTGCAACAGGTCATGAGTCACCTCTCCCCCAATTAAGAACTTTCACGTACTTTTTGTATAATGTGTGGCATTGATTCTTTTACTTACCAAGTACCATACTTGGCATCATAAAAGATGCAAAGGTCTTTATTGAATGCCTTCACTAGATTACAATGTGTGAGATGCCCTATATTTTTTTCAGCAGCCTCGAAGAGTTGTTATTGTTGTTGTTGTTGTTAAAAAATAGTCTTCATTTACAGTGAATTTCATGCTGAAGATATTTCCTGCAATATTTATTGTATGGTTGAATTCATTTTTAATTACTTTGAGCTTTTTATTTTTAGACCTTAATTTTGTTATAACTCAGGCACACATTGTTAGCAGTTTGGCTTTAAGAATGTTCTATTTTTGTAATGAGATTTTGTTGTTTTTATCTCAGAAGCAGATAAAATTCTGCCAGTATATTCTATTTAGAAATGTTTTTTAAGTTTTCATATCTCATTCAACATTCTAAATTGAAAGATCTGCCTTATGATTAAAAAATACTACAATCTAATAATAGTGGCTAAATCCTAAGAGAAATTCTATTTCCCATGATATATTGTAAAACAAAAATTTCAACTACAGTAATGGTGAATTCTATTGTTTGTGTATATTTCAGATGTAGCACTTTATCTTCACACATAGTACCACTGCCTTATTTTAGGGCTAAACTCTCTTATCTGGATGAAAGTAGGATCCTAATTGGCTTCATGGTCACTGCTTTCTCCATTCACCAATCTCACCTTTGTGTTTTCTCCACACATATTCTAAAATCACTCACACTTATCAGACATATTGGATCCTATCACCCTTCTCTTGTAATTCCTCTTTAGATCCTCCTTGATTGGAAGATGAAGTTCATATTCCTTAGGATGGTACACATAGATCTTCATACTTTTTCCCTAATAGCCCACTGTTTTTCTGACCCTGAGTCTATATTATTTAAGCCATTTCAAGTTGGATATTCTATTATTTATAGCTAGAAAGTTTTTCTCTGGCTTATTCAACTTTGTTTTCCAACAACTAGCACAAGACTTGGCCATGAAGTTGATAAATAGATATCTGGAGACATAGGTGATCTTTTCTGGGTAATTTTTTAACACACTCAAATATAAGTAATAGCTAGTCAGTAATACATTAAATAAACTTTTAGGAATATTATAAGACCTATCTTAAAATATGCAGATGTTTTTGTGTGTCTGCTCACTTTCAAGAAAATGGACGTTATAACCTGTGCAGGTATCATTCCTGCACAGTGAATAAATTGAACTATAGAATTTCTGAGGTTACTTCTGGTTTGGAAATACTTTTTTGCAAAGAGAGGCACGTATATCTACCTGTAGAGATGTGTGTATTATATAAGTACACATATAAACATAAAAGCTGATATGGCTTATGGATAATAGCAAAGACTATTTGCCACAGTCTTTGGGAGTAGATTCATAAGTCACAAGCTGGTAATCATTTCCAGTCAGCATTAATTGGTTTGCCTCTTTTAGCAAGCCTAATATAGTTTACCAAGAGAATTATAAAGGTTACAATACTACTCAACTACAAATCTAAAAGGTCACATCTTGCTGGAGAATGTGTTTATTCTGTCTATTATATTTTATTATAAGCATTCTCCTTTGCTGGATTTTGCATTTTTTTTCTCTCAGTTTTATCGAGGTATGATTGACATACAGCACTGTATAAGGTGTACGACATAATGATTTGACTTACATACATCATGAAGTGATTATCATGGTAAGTTTAGTGAATATTTATCATCTCATGTAGATACAAAATTAAACAAATAGAAAAAATATTTTTCTTGTGACGAGAACTGAGAATTTTCTCTTAACTTCTATATATAACATACAGCAGTGTTAACTGTATTTATCATGTTGTGCATTACATCCCTAGTACTTATTTTTCTTATAAATGGAAGTTTGTACCTTTTGACTACCTTCATCCAACTACCTCCCTCCCCCCACCTCTGTTAACCACAAATCTGATCTTTTTCTGAGTCTGTTTCTTTGTTTTTAAAGTATAATTGACCTATTATAACACTGTTTTAGTTCCTGGTACACAATGTAATGATTCAATATTTCCATACATTTCAAAATGATCACCATGTTAAGTCTAGTTATGATCTGTCACCATACAAAGATATTATATAATTATTGACTATATTCCCCACACTGTACATTTCATACCTGTGACAATTTATTTTGCAACTGGAAGTTTGTACCCCTTAGTCTACCTCATATGTTTCTTTCCGTACCCTATCTCCCTCCCCTCTAGCTATGACTTGTTTGTTCTCCATATCTATAACTCTGTTTCTGTTTTGTTTGTTCATTTGTTTTGTTTTGTAGGTTTCACATGCAAGTGAAATCATACAGTATTTGTCTTTCTCTGACATTTCACTTAGCATAATACCCTCTAGGCCCATGCATATTGCTGCAAATGGTAAGATGTCATTCTTTTTTATGGCTGAGTAATATTCCATTGTATGTATATATCACATCATCTTTATCCATTCATCTATTGATGGGTCACTTAGGTTGCTTTCATATCTTGGCCATTGCAAATAATGTTGCAGTGAACATAGGGTTGCATATATGTTTTCAAATTAGTGTTTTCATTTTCTTCGTATGAGTATATTTTCTTTATTAATCAAGAATTTGGATGGCAGAAATCCATGTGTTAATATGTTAGATTTTTTTTTTCACCATGGTACAAACTAAAATGATCTCTCTCAAAGGTGCAAGATTTAGCAGAGAAGACTGACTCAGAATAGGTAGGTGAGGTTCATGTTGAGCCCAAAATGAAGAACAATACATTTTAACTGTTTAAAATGCTGATATAACACCTTAAAATTACTGATGTTACAGCTTAGTCTTATGCAATATTTTTCTGATTTATAAAATTATTTGAACATATATTTGTGGAATGTGAAAGACAGTTCTATGGTCACATATCCTGGGGTGGGGGGAGGGGCTAAGAACTAATTTACTGAGTGACCAGGAGCATATTTGTGCTTAAAATAATAAACTATAGGGTTTGACTATAAAATACTTGATTAAAAGCTCCAAAGCAGACAGTTTTAATGAAGCTCCAATATAAGTGAGAATATTTTATTTGTGAGGGTTATTTGTGGAAAAATTTACAGTATTAAATACTAATCACTTGACAAAGTAACATAGGCTTCTCAGATTACTTCCCTTTAAATTTTACAACTACTTTTTGTGATACCTAACATATATACAAATGTATAAAATAATAGTCCCATAACCCCCAGATACCTGTAACACAATCTCAATAATTATCAACTAATGCCCACTTTTGTTTCAACTTACTTACACTTAATCTTCTCCATTAAATTATTCTGAAGCAAAAATCACATAGTCAAATATCCTATCTTTCACCCATAATATGAAGTTCTTAAGTTAGTGTATCCGATTCTCCAAAATTTTTTCTCATGGCTATTTTTTGTCTTATTTGAGGAATATTGCCCTACCCCCAAGATTGTCTCATATTTTTTTTCTAAAATTTAGTTATTTTATTTATTTTGCCATTTAATTGGCATACCAGTTGCCCTATATAATTTATTGAAACTATTATCCTTTTACCATGCTCTGTATTGCTACTTTGACATAAGTAATAGATCCATATGTTGTGGATATTAACTTGACTATTTTGTTCTCTTGTCTATTTGTCTTTCATGCCCCTATACTACACTGTTTTAATTATTGTATTTTATATTAAGTCTTTATTTGGGGAAAAGCAAGTCCTCACACCTTGATTTGCCTTCATCAAATCTATTGACAAGGTTGTTCCTAATACTCCCTTAGGATTCTTTATTTTTGAAGGGTTGCAGGACCTAGTGATGTTCCTTTTTCATTCGTGACATTGGTAAAATGTGCCTTAACTCTTTATCAGCTTACTCAGAGTAATATAGGTTTTATTATTATTTTCAAATAACCAACTTTGGGCCTTACTTTCATATGTTTTCTTTCCATTTCATTAATTTCAGTTTTTATCTTATTTCATTTTTAAAAATCTCTTTGAGTTTGTTTTGCTGTTTGTTTTCTGTCTTCAGATGAAATGCAGTTTTAAATAACATGCAGGGAAAAGAAGTTTTGAGGAAATAGGTAATATTTTTAAATGAATGGTGACAAAAATACTACATATTAAATTTCGCGAGGTGCAATTAAAATAGTACTTAGGGGAGAATATATAGGCTTCAATTTCATTTTAACTGCATCTCACAGTTGCATTGTTCAAAAATATCCTCTATTCCCTTAACTTCTAAAGATATAGAGAATGCTCCAGATAACTGATTGTTTTGATCTCTAGCATAATTATTGATATTTAAGATCACAGGTAATACTCAGCATGATTTCAACCCACTGAAATCTGTTGAGGCTTGTTTTATAGCCCCTAATATACGATCAGATTTTATGAATCTTCATGTGTGCTGGAAAAAAAGGTATATTCATTAATCACTGATTGTAGTGTTTACGTATTTTGTACATTAATCTGGTCAAGTTTTAGTTTCAGTTATTGTATTTTTAATTTCTAGATATATTTCATATATTTGCAAATATTCTCTGTTAGTTTTATAGTATCCAGTACTCTAACCAAATTTCAAACTTGGTTTATATCTCTTGAACTTAATAGGCATAATTATTTTACAATTTATAATTCAAAATTTCTGTAGTTACTTTGTTTTTGTTTCCGCTTTTTGTGGTTTTGCTACTTCTTGGTTATGATATATTTTCTCATGTGCTTGGTTATATTTAATCACGTAGTGTTTACTGGATTGAAAAATTGCTAGAAATAATGGGAGGTCTAGGATACTATTACCTTCCCAGAGAGAGAATTTTAATTTCCTTCTGCTAGGCACTTGGGAGCATTACCAGTACTACACCACTTTAATCCAATTTGGGTTATTTTTTTTGGATTAAGAATATTCAAATTGTCTTATGATGATTTTATATAGGTAATGTAAAACTTCTTGGCTGTGAAGTTAAGCAATGGGTGGAACTTTCTATAACTTTTTAACAAATGGCTATTTTAATTCAAATATCTTTCATTGTGTTAGCTCAGTTATACAAAGAGCTATCTATAAAGCATCACAATGTTACTGAGGGCGTGGATATCAGTACCTACTTGGCTGTTTAAACTCCACTTGTTTGAAATCAAACAGCATAGTCCATACAAATCAATTCTATCACATCATTGATTTTCTCTTTCTTTTTATATTAGCAAAGTTTATGAGGTATTGTAAGTCTGTCTTTCCTGCTTGGAAAATGTTATAACTTCTGTCTTCAGTAATCATACACATTTTTCATCTTCACATTCAAGATATGTCCTATGCTCAAATGCGTTACATGTCTGCCATGAGCTTCATTTTTCCCGACACTAAATCTAGCCTTCAGCTTCACTGCCTTCTCAACATTCCCCAGAATATATTATATTCTTTCCAGGGTAATTTTATACCTTTTCCCTGAAAAGCTTTTCTTTTTCTATTTACATTTTTTAAAAAATCTGTTCTTGGGCTTCCCTGGTGGTGCAGTGGTTGAGAGTCTGCCTGCCAATGCAGGGGACACGGGTTCATGCCCCGGTCCGGGAAGATCCCACATGCCGTGGAGCGGCTGGGCCCGTGAGCCATGGCTGCTGAGCCTGTGCATCCCGAGCCTGTGCTCTGCAACGGGAGAGGCCACAACAGTGAGAGGCCCACGTACCGCAAAAAAAAAAAAAAAAAAAAAAAAAATTTGTTCTTAAAGAACTACATTATTATTTTCCTCCTCTATTTATAGAGAATTTACTACCTATCTCAGCCCAAATAAATTTACCTTATTTTCAATCTCAAAGTTAAATAACAGTTACACTATTGTTTGACACTGTGTAGTATTTATTTAAATTGTTCTAAGTGTATATCTTCTCTTCCAGTGAGACTGTATACTTTTAAGGAAACAAGTTTGTCAAATATTTTTTAAAAACTTATATGGTGCTATGTACATAAGAAAACCTTCATGAATATTCAGTTAAATAGAGAAAGGTATACTATGATGAGAATCAACAGAATTACTAAGAATCCAAACTAAAAAATAGCAAAAGGGCCTAAAAAATTATTAACATTGATATATTTACCTTGCTTCAAAAGTAATGACTAACAGCTATAATAATTTCTTCTTATTTTGATGATGGAAATTCCAGTGTATTAAATAACTGTTTTATTGATGCCTTTCATTGGCAAAATATAAGGATAACTCCTGTGAGAGTTCCCAAATACTTCTATGTTTATGACTAGTTCAGACTACCTTAGAATTATATTTCATCTCTTAAGCACTTACTGTAGTTGTAGTTGTTTTTGTGGAAGAAGTTGGCTGCGTTGTGGTCCAAGGAAACACATGAATTATGACTGTTGTAGTGGCTGACAGCTGACTAGTTTTATTCCCACCTAATTCATCAGTAAGTTCAATAAGTAGCTGGAAAGTTATAGGGTCCTGAATCTCTTGAAAAACATCATACTGGAAATTCTGAGTGATGGCCAGATAAGGAGGATCAACACCTAGTCTCCAAAGTGTGAATTGATTATTTATGTTTCCTGAAAATGATGAGGTAATAAAAGAGAAATAAGACTATATCACATATTATGTTATTTCTATTGTCTTGTTGAAATTCTTATTTAAAAATATGTTCCATGATAATATGTTTTCAACAGTTATAAAATATCTCATATAGGGTATCTTTTAAAATAGCATAAAAGTGAATTATTTGAAATTATGTCTTACCTCCTATAATTGGAATAGCTCAGCTAGCTGTTCCTGTGAAGAATCTTTGTCTGAACAGTTGAGCAGAATAAAAGGAATCTTAATAGTGGAATAAATCCAAGTTTCCAAATGTGGTGGATTATATACAGGAGGCTCATTATTCATATTCTATTATACAAGGATATTATCTATTTTAGATTATGTCTTAAAAATCTTGCCATATCTAATCAATTGCTTGTTGAATTTTTATTATTCTTTATCTTCACAATATTGCTCAAGTATACTTTTACAATTTTTCTTAATTTTATATTTGAAGACAATATTTAAGTGTTTCATCATGGAAACTTTGTTGTTTGGAGTTACCTATCAATATAGTCCATGTTCTCTTTTTAATTTATGAACAGGAATCACTTTTTAATAAATGTCCATAACCTACACAGTATTGCTAGGACAAATACTCATGACAGTCATGAGATTATTGAGTTTTACAATCATATTGAAAACTAACTATTATCTACTCTAGTCCCTTCCCTTTAATCCAGAAGATATATGTCATCAAGTCTCCTATTGAGCAATACCTCAAAAGGGGTACTCACTGTATAAAAGGAAGCATACTTCACCATTGAAAAGCAATACTTGTTAGAAATATTCATTTTTATTGATCTCAGGGGTTTTTTTTTTTTTGTCTGCAAATTCAACATGTTATTTCTAGTTTTTGTTCTGAAGAAACTCAAAATCTAGTAGAGCATGTGGCTTAAATTTCAAATATGTGGGAGATTCCAGCAATTAGATTGAAAGAGGAACTATATTATCTCTGGGAATGTTTGAATTCTAAGGTTCTTTGACTCAGTAATCTAGGATAGAAAGTATCTGATAAACTTCTTGCCATTATCACCCCCTCCTTCTTGCTGCTAACAGACATTACCATTTTATTCAGTCTCCTGGAGAATATAAACATAGTCTCAAGAGATGTTATCAAAGTATCCCTCAATGAAGACACTACCAATTTATCAGAATAGAATGTGAAACGAAACCAATTTATGTCCTTGATTTAGGAAAATGAAGTGCCTAATTTCACTTAGGCTCTCCTTCCTTTCCTTAGTAATATTTCTTGAATATCCTTGGGCTCCTTAACTTTGAACAGTCCCTTAGAAGCCACCTGAGAGTGCAGAGCAAATCCACTGTCTTTTTTTTTTTTTTTTCCTCTCCAGTGCAATGCAGTTTGGTTTGTTGGATTGCCCACTGGAGGCCATAAAGGGGTACTTGCTAATATTTAAGCCCTATTTCGCTAATTAAATACTGATTTCTTTAAGATTAAAGCTGCTATAACCATATTTCCCTGAAAATGAATTATCCTTAGTCTCCCTCTCTCCCTCCAAATATAGTCCAAGAAAGGGAAAGATACTATCTGTTCTTTCACAATTTCTCTATAGCTGCTTTTGTAATAATAATAACCACAACTAATATATATTGAATGCATAATACATGCTAGATTCTAATTTACCTACATTAGTATATATTCAACAACCCCATGAAAAATGCAGAAGTATTATTCTAAAACAGAAACTGAAAAGAGATAAAATACCTCAGACAGCTATAAAGTGTGTAGGTACCAGAATTCAAAAACAAGATTTTAACCTGTGTGCTATACTGTCTATTTAAGACTGCTTTCTACTTAATCATAATCAGTTTACACTATTATGACACTAGCCTACTCTGTTATGTGTTCTTCTAAAACATTTCTTCTACTATTTAAAAGATATTTGGAATGATTTTAATGCATTTAAATGGGACATTTCTTTATCTTTTAAATGATGGTTCAGTTTATATGCACTCTTAAAGCATTTCTAGTTCTAAGAAACAGTGGATTGTATGTTTTATAACTTCTTCATATATGAGCTGAAATTTTCATAAAATCCCAAATAGGTTTTCTTTGCTATTCAAATATTATTTTTAATTAGGCAAACACATTTAAACTGAAACATTATTTATAAAACACATTTGAAATACAAATATGTGTCTACATATCTTTATGAAAAGAAAAATCATTGCCTAGTAGTCTACCTAACTTTTCATTTTTTTGTATTAGTTTATTTTTTCCATTTTTGTGGAAAGGAAAAATAATACGTATACAGATATATTTGGAAAAAATGCCTGTACAAGACCAGATATAGAAAAGATATTGGAGGCACAAACAGAAAACACTGCAGAAATGGATAATCAATACATAGAGTAAGATGTAGGTGGAAATTGTTACATCACAATAAAATTTGTCCTTATTATTTTCTGTTTTATTGTATGTTCTTATATTCTGATTTTTCCCTGGAGTATAATAAATGATTTCAGAAAAACTGCTTTCCTTTTGGTAATAGAGATATCATATTACTACTCAGGTACACTGAACTCCACTCAGTAGTATATTAGACTGTCTGTGTGCCTGTTATTCCAATTTCATATTATCCTTAAAATCCATACTAGGAAGGTGATATTCCTTCCATGTAATGAGTGCTTACTAACCTAACTTCGGGTAAGTGAAGAGAGTCCTTCAGGGGACGATATTATCTGGACCAAGTGGTCTATGCAGCTCTTTTCCTTTTGAGAGTGAGACTGCTCAGTTATTCTGTAGATACTTTGATGCAAATTACAGAGTTGCATACATATATATATATACACACACACATATATAGCAATATATAGTGTATATATGTAGCAATATACAGCTAAACATACACACTCATCCATATCTATATCTAGTGGCTCAGATCCTATGATTGAAGAATAGCTAAGATGGTTTAACTGCTCAAAACTGGCCAAGTTCCTCACCTCTACAACTTTGCGCAATATGCTCTCTTCACAGATAATTCCTGTTAGTTTCCTATTAGACTCATTCATTCATTTACCTTTTTCTTCTGTTCTCACATTACTCATTTGTGTAAACTGTTTTATATTTGTGAAAACAGATATACTTGACTACGAATAATATTGACTTGAATATGCAGTAGCTCTTTCATAAATATTATATAGGAAAATGTATTACTTAACTTTAAAGTGTCTTGCTCTAAAGCATAACACTTAGAACCCCCAATGGCTTTATTCTGAATGTTCTAGCATAGTACCATCACTGCAGGGACAGTGTGAAATTATGTAGAGACAACCAGAACTTAAAAAGAAAAAGCAATCTATGGTTACGACGGCAAAATCAAATGAAAAGGGCACGAGTTAATTAAATGAGTTAAAATTATTCATTAATTTTACTGTAAAGTTTGTTACCCTTAAAAGTCAATCCATCTCATAACTTTAGTGAGAAATTAACAAACCTGAATAGAGTAAAAGCATTATTGAGAAGGATAGAGGATAAGGACCCACAAACAGTCCTCAGATAGAAGCTGTTTAAAAGCTTTCAGAAAAATCTGTCGTTTGTGGTTTTGATTTATTGGTGGCTTCCAGGTTCATCACTTGACCTTATTTTCTAGACCTGTAATTTTCAGCAGTCTTGTTGGTATCTCCATTGACGAACATGTTGGAAAGAAGAATTCTTTTTTCTCCAACATTATTATGACAAGCCTTTAAGCTAGTTCTTAACATTGACCACAGGAGATTCTGCCAAGCTTGAATCATCAGCTCCTATTTCTGGGGTGCTGTTTCTGTGGCCTGACGTTTAATCTATAATGCCAGTGTTACTTATCAGAATAATTCTGACCAAAGACCATTATTATCCTGACTAACTGAACCTCCAGTTACTGGATAATGTAACACATTTACTGCTCTAAATGTTCTCAATTAAAATATTAGAAATATCACTATCATATTGTGAAAATTTACTCAATGTGTAGTCTACAAGAGAGAGGGAAACTAAGTTTTAGCTGTTTGTACATTTCAAAAATTTAGAATTATTAAACTTCTGGAATGGTGATGGATGAACAAGAAATTCTTTTCACTAAGAAGAAAAAGGATAGGTAATGCTTTACCTTTCTTGTCACTTGCAATACAAAAATGTAAATAATAAGGAAAGCTAACATAATTCATAACACTATTACTCATACTATAGAATTTTATTATATAAATTTATTAACCAAATTTCAGTAACTAAAAACAAACATAGTCAGTTTATCTGGGAAGTTCCTTCAAACCTGTTCCCAGTTAAAGACAAATAAATTAAGATTATCTTTAAGTAATGAGTAAAAGTCATTTTCAATTTCTCTCTTGTTAATGAAGAAACCAAAGCTATCTATATTTCTTTATTTGTTAATTAAGAAACTATTATTGTCAATATAGAAATTATAATTCTTGAAAATACTATTATTTTTATTTTACCTTGTAGAGAGATAATATTTTTTTAAGTATAGAAAATGTATCAGTTGTTAAAATACAAATAAACTCATGGATCATTTGGACAGTTATGAGCCCTTTTCTTTTTTTTTTTTTTTTTTTTTTTTTTTTTGCGGTACGCGGGCCTCACTGTTGTGGCCTCTCCCGTTGTGGAGCACAGGCTCCAGACGCGCAGGCTCAGCGGCCATGGCTCACGGGCCTAGCCGCTCCACAGCATGTGGGATCTTCCCAGACCGGGGCACGAACCCGTGTCCCCTGCATCGGCAGGCGGACTCTCAACCACTGCGCCACCAGGGAAACCCATGAACCCTTTTCTTAATATAAATTGAAGTTAAATTAAAAAATGTCAAATGGAAACTTAAGCTAAGCAAATTTTCTAATAGTAACATGCTATGCTAATATGGGTACTATACACTGATTCTTATTATACAAAACAGGGTACTACATATAAAATAATAAAACTAATAACTCTGCAAGAGGTAATTATAATCTCCAGTATCTTTAGACAGGGCAGTCTCTCACAGAAATGTTTAGAAAAGGTGTGAGGCTTTAATATCTAATTTAAAATTATAGGCAACTATTTGTATGAATGTTCACGGGATCCATGGAGACAAATGAGGTTATATATTATACAAAGTGTTTTTAAAATCTTGCTTCTCACAGATTGACAAGATAAATAATGATAATATTCAACGGCAAAGTCCTTTTGGTAATTCCACAAATTATAATTCTACAAATATAACACGTGCAAGTGTGCAACAAGTTCTTCAAGTTTTCATTTTGGTCTCTAAACATTTATACCCTCCCCGCCAAAAAAAAAAAAGTGGAATTCTGAATTTATCAAATGGGGCAAAGCTATTTGCAAGTTTTCCAGTTCACAAAATGATCAATTCTAGTGATGAATCACACTGTTTCATGTTATTTTAATTACATTTTACATAAAACCTGTCAAGAACAAATCCATCTTCAAAAGTGAAGGATAATTATACCTTATAAATATTACAAACACAGTCATTCTTACATTTATACATTACTTATTTGGGAAGAATGATTCTTTAAATTTTTGGTTGACATAAACTAGTCTGTTTTCATTCTCATTAAAATTATTCCTTAAACTAGTCAGCTTCTGTTATCTACAGTGATTTAATGTTTTAGTTTTAAATACAACTTTAATAATCAAAATTAGTGCATGAAATAACGCCTAAACTCAAGGAGCTTGATTCTATTTGATAAGATAAACCTGGGACACATGAAGAGAAAAACTGTGCTAAACTATGTGTTATTGTTAAAGTTTAGAAGACATAGTGATAATAGTTGGAAACACCTTATAGAAGCAGTAGGAAGACAATACAGTTCAGAAATGTAAGCCACAAATTCATAGAAATATTTGTGGCTTGTTGGCATTTTGAATAATCAGGAAAGAAAACCTCTGCAAAATTTGGATTTGATTATACATTATAGTAAAATAAATGTATACATTATATTAAAATAAATGCAGTTATTAGTTAATGCAAACCCAAATTATCTCATTGACTTTGAAAGTTAGAAGAAACTTAGAGATTATCTATGTCAGAAGTCATTAACTGGTCTACAAATAAAAGTCTGAGTTGGACTTCTAGAACGTAGCTACTCAAATCCTTCCTAACCACTCATGTCTTCTCCCTGACTAAATTTGTACTTATAGTACAAAAGCGTTATTATTTCAAAAAATAATTCAAATTAATATGTTAAAAACCCAAAGGGATATATATATGGCTAATAAGTTCTAATTTTAAAAATACTTCCAAAACTCTAATTTTATATTTTAAAGACATGGGATAGCTGAGTAGAGGAGATGTTTCTGTGTAAAGGCAGGATAGGGATCTTCTCTTGTTTCTCAAAACAGTAAGAAGACAATGTTACATTTACTATACCTGTAGCGGGGGAAGCTATAATCTCTGGAAAAGAACATAAACCAAGATTTGGAAAGGAAGGAGACCCCAGAAGTCATCTGGGGTATAGTTGTGTACAGTAGCTCAATCTACCTGATTCCCAAGCCCCTAAACTGGACAATAACAGTGTGATTTTTTTGTTTAATGTACCATGCTCTCCATTAAATTAAAAATTTAAATTAACATATAATTGTTATATTGTTTGCATGTAATTATATATATAAAATCAATCATAACATTATCAACTAAAAAATTCACATTTATATACTTTTAAAATATAGTTCTAATAATTGTGTGAAAACATAATAATATATGGCATTAGTGCCTAATCCCACGAATCTAACTATGAGATAAAATGTTTTTATATTAAACCTACAGGAAACAGGTATGCTAAATTCTGAGGGACTGTTACAGACTTTCAGAAGACAGGGAGATGGTAGTTAGAAAAGAATTCTTACAGGAGGTAGGGGAGGAATATAGTTCAGAAATTTATAATAGGCCAGGAAAAAATACAGGCATATTGTTTTATTGTGCTTCACTTTATTGCACTTCACAGATACCGTGTTTTTTACAAACTGAAGGGTGTGGCAACCTTGCATCTAGCAAGTCTATTGGCACCATTTTTTCAAAAAAACATTTGTTCACTTCTAGTCTCTGTGTCAGTTTTGGTAATTCCCACAATATGTCCAACTGTTTTATTACTATTATATTTGTTACAGAGATTTGTGATCAGTGATTTAGATGTTACTATTGCAAAAAGATTATGACTTGCTGAAAGCTCAGGGGTTGGTTAGCATTTTTTAGCATTAAAATGTTTTTTTAATTAAGGATGTACATTGTTTTTAAACAGTGCTATTGCATGCTTAATAGATTACAGTATAATGTAAATATAACTTATATACACCGTGCATGAGACCACCGATTCAATGAATTGTTAAATAAATTCTAGAAAATATGGTTGAGGATTTGATGAAAACTTCTGAGTAAATAGAGTTCTAGATTCAAAATATAGTTACAGATTACTAAGATTTTTCACTTTCTCAATTAGATTTTAGGTTTAAGACTTTCTGTTTATTGTTTACATGCACTTTGTATTTGTCTTTTGTAAAGTGACAAAATTTTCAGTATAAACTATATTTTGTGAATGCTTTATGGCTTTATTTTTTCTAGTGCTATTATAATGGATGACACCTGTTGTACGGATGCAGGTCAAGACTGAATGTGACACATTAAACTAAATCAAGAAGAGCTATATTAGCAGCACTATTATTAATATGAGACCTTTCATTTAGGGTAAATAAAGTTTCCGCAGACTGAATGATTTGTTGTTCCCACAACTTTATGCACTTGAATTTGGCTTCTAATTCTTACTAAATTTAATTCAGAATAAAATATTTCTTTAATCTACCTAGTAAAATAGTTAGGTAGCTATTTAAAATAATCATCTGGAACATGCATTGAAATATCTCTTCAAGCTGAATATCAATATTAAATGAGCTTTAAAAATCTCAAATGGAGGGACTTCCCTGGCAGTCCAGTGGTTAAGACTCCAAGCTCCCAATGCAGGGGGCATGGGTTCGATCCCTGGTCGGGGAACTAAGATCCCGCATGCCACATGGCACGGCCAGAAATAAATAAATAAATAAATAATTTTATTTAAAAAAATTCTCAAATGCAAACCCAGGGGAAAAAAATGATGATCCTCATCCAGCTAAAATTAAGGACAGCTGTGGATAGCTCTTAAAAATTTTTAATCAAAATGCAAAAATTTTACCCTGAAATATTCTTCAGTGCCTTGATTGTGTACACCAGTAATTCTCAGCCTGCAAGTGGTTACAGAATCACCAGCATATATTTATTGAGTTTAAGTAAACAAAAAGTTTAGTTGAGAATTTGCTCTGTGTGATAATCAGACCAGTTGCTCTGAAGGTCTGTGCTGCTACAAATAAATAGATACTAGGTAAAATATGATGATTAATGCATTCATGGTCTCTAAAGAATTAATATTTTATGATAAAGTGAGAGAGAGAAAGAGAAACTGGAATTCAACTTTGTAAGTAAATGCTAAATCTGACAGTGACCATTTTGGTACTGAGATCCTGAGACTTGAATTTGAAGCCAAGAGAGCTGAAACTAAGGTATTTGTGTTAAGAAAAGCTGCACGAAGGAGATAATAGTAATTTTTAGTAGGTAGTGAGCCCTTTCTCAAAGCAGGAGCAAAAGGTATATTAACTTTGGGAGAAAGCATCCTCAGTTTCATTTCAGGGTTCCTTCGTGGTGAGATCATTCACATATGAGTCAAAACCAAACATCACATAGAGGAGAAAGGCCTAATGAATGAACATTTGCTGATACAACGAATAAGAGGACATTTCCAAAGGTCACTTACTGTTGTCAGAGATCCTGATCCATTTTCAGTGCTGTTGGACTTCCCTGATATTGTCAGAGAGTCGTATTCTACCCTGGGGCAGAGTAAGCCTACCTGAGCTGCCTTCTGTTGTTAGGTTGAATGTCAGGAAATGAGGGATCTTCTGTTGGGTGGTCACTGTGTAGTTCCTAAAATCCTGGGGTTCCAAACAAGTTCATCTTCTTCTTACAACCTTTGAGAACTCTCCTTTGATTGTGCCTCATGTTATTTCCAGGGTTTATAGTTGTGCTTAGGAGGGAGGAGTAGGGAGAAAGGGGACTATACCACCTTGACTGGAAGTTAACCTGCTATTTCTGAAAAAGTACCTAATAATTAGTCTATTCTTCAAAACTCCCAGGCCAGGGAGAAGTCAGAGAGAATATTATGAAAGTTAGAGTAGCTTAATTTGCAGTCAGTTCCAGGGCACTCTTTGTCCGCTTAGCAATCATAAATTTCCTGGACATTCACCTAACATTTGATTATTTTTTTCTCTCTCCAGAAAAAAAAGGTGGGAATAACAATTTTTTCTGTTATTTGTCTTTTCTCTATAAAATCGCATTTTCTTCACCTTTCTCAAAAAGTTTAATTTCACATTATTGCCGCAAATGCTGTGCTTACCAAATTTCTATTAGACATCTTTGTTCAAAAATGTCAGTTTACTTTTCTTTAGAACCCTGAAATGTTTGCCCAACCCAGTGAATCTGCTTCAAATGAAGTAATGGAGCTATGAATTGATATCATCATTGCCAGTTATTTCTGTCATAATGAGGCTGTAAAAAGGACCTGAATACCTCCCTACTTTGAAGTAGGCACTTTTGTTTGCAATCCCACAAATGGTAAACATTCTTGAACTGCTTGAGAATACAAATAAATACTGTCACAGTCAGAGGGCGGAACACAGTGTGGTAATATCTGAATTTTATATAATATTATTTTGAGTTGAAAAAAAATCTACATCTAACCATGCAGTGTTCCCTACTCCCACCATCCTATTCTTACTCCTGCTTCAAGATACCATCACCGAAGGCAATCTTCATCCTGAAGTTAGTACTTGATAATATCTTGCTTTGTTTTGTTTTCATAACTTTTGAAAGTGAGCATAATGGTGTTGTAAACTTTTGGAACTTATTAACAATAGCTTATTGTTTAGATACATGCATATGGCTGGGTGTTAGTGTGAATCATTCATTTTTAATCGCTCTGCTGTTGTTTGCCCACTGTTCTAACTTATCATCAAGATCCGGAGTATTATTTAGTGATAGTCTTGAAGGTACTAATTATATTATTTTAAATGACAAGTAAAAGCAGGCCGTGGAAGAACAATGATAAGAGTTATGAACCAAGGATTACAAAAAAAGTGTCCAAGTTTGTGTGCCTGATGTCAACTTTATAAAATAAATGAAATGGTCCTTTCAGACTTCCAGGAAAATGACAGGAACATCTTCTACTACAAATTGCCTAAAATGCTGAATTTGAGCTTACTGAATTGAATTTAGAAATAAAGGGAAGTCCATAAATACCACTAATGGAAAGGAAACTGAAAGGCAGGGCAAATAATGGTGCAAACTCATTTTGCCCAAACCCTGGAGGATCATCAGATTTACACAAGACATAAACAGTAAGAAGTTTGAAGTTAATTCCCTGGAATAAATAAAAACCACAACCCTGTGTTTGTTCTGGTATGGAGTTCAAATTTACCCTATTGCATACTGTGGGAAATCTTTGGTAAGATTAATATAAAATTTGATCCAGAACACGTGATATTCAGAGAGTGCAGAGCAGAAATAAAGGCAAATCTGTTCTAGAGGGATAATTTTACAAGGCAGTCAGTGGACTTTTCATTAAAAAAAAATCCCTGAAAAAGATAAGTGCATGATGAAAAACAGCAAAACACAAATAGAACTAATCCTCCAGGAAATGATAATTAATTATCTGAAAGGAACCATAAAAGTATTCCTAAATTGACTGAAGTAAAATTTTAAACATTATAAACCACAAGCAAAGCATAAGGCCTTATGAAAAATATAAGATTTGATAAAATACCACTATTCTTGCATCATTTCATGTTTCATTTGGAATTCATAGTAAAAATCATGTCAAAAATATTTTATATACAGATGGAGTTTATGCTAGTTATAGTTTATAATCTCACCACTGAACTCTACTCTGACTTACTAATTATAAGCAAATAAAGTAAATAAATAAATGCCCAAATACAGAGACTATGACTTCTATTCTCCCCATGTACTGGGAGACTGCTTACAACTTAAGATAAATTTCTACCATTCTACAGCTTTCCCTGAAAGGAAACATAAACACTAACCCCAAATACCTCATAATGCAGGAAACCAATGAAAGTAATCATATCTCTCCCTCTCAAAAACTGGTTTATTTTTGCAAATAACAAGACCATATATCAGTCTGTACCAGGTTTACTAAGAGAAAAAGAAATGGTAACTGAATTACTAGTCAAATATCCCCTTTAACTCAATCATATATATATTTTTTAATTAGGATAAGAGGCAAGACTATATCCCTTAACTGGCAGAGTGGGATTTAAAAGTCATTCCTTTATTTTGTTTTTCTTCTTAGTCTATGGGACCAATTTTCCGTATGGTATTTGTAGTTCTTACAGACAAGTTTGTATTTTGGCTTTCTCTCTTGTAAAACACATGCTCTTGAGTTCTTGGAATCTGATTGAACATCCTCTGTCTCGGAGGATGCCCGGAAGGCGATTTTTATGTTATCTCTGAGGTTTATACACACACAGCCTCCAGCCAGAGACTGGACTTTAATTACTTTAAAAACTTGGGAGGGTTTCCAGTTGTGGCTGGGCATAGACATAATTTTCCCTTTGCCTTTTTTTTTTTCCACACAGATTCTTTGAGCCAAAATAACAAAAAACGTAATAGTAATGTTTCCCACTCATACTTTCGTTATGCTGTTAAGATTTGCTGCATTGTAAAAAGAAAAGTAGTTTGAACTAAACAACAATAGCATTGAAAATAGAAGCAAACTCATATTCAGGTTCAAACAAATAACAAAAATAAACCCCCAAACCCCTCAGGCTTTATTTCTGCATTTTCTTATTTCAGCCAAAGAAACAAAAGCAAACTCAGAAAGAAAAACTCTGTGTGGGTATATGTATCCAACATTGTTGTCATCCTAATGTTCAAAATCTCATGAGAAATCTCGGTTTCCATAGTGAGTGCAATTGTATGTCTGACACACTAATAGAAGATGGTATGAATGTTGACAGACTAAATAGAAAGCAAAATGGCACTGAAGCCAACATAAGAGTATCTGCTAAATCATAATCTGGAATTTCCTTTGTTATGGTCTGGCAAATTTCCCATTATCAAACTAGAGTAAAATAGTAGAACTACTGGGGATTATCCAGTATTAACTTGTCCAAATCTTTTTTATGCCCCTTAAGCCTCCAATACTATGTCTCTCCCTGTTTAGTATATGACCCTGTCTACATTAATGAAGTAATCAAGGGCATTCAAGATTAGGTCGCTTAAGTTTTATCCTCTAAACATTCTCATGTCCTTTTTTTATTAAAGATATGCTACATATCTGTCATAATTTGCCTTTCATAAAGTACAGTTTCTCAAGTAAACTTCAAAATAGCCCTAGAATTTAGATGGGAAAGAAAACATTGCGCCTGTTTTTGCTGAATAAGGAAACAGAGGACAGAGTAGTAAAAGACTTGGGTAAGTTACCAAACAGGTCTCTAGTTATAGGTTTCTGCCTACCAGCCTACACAATCTGGACTCAGAATTTTGGGTTAAATCCTGTATCCATGGCAGGTTCCTGGGTAAGGAACCTTTCAGTTCCTTGTAAAATAGAATAAAAACTGCTTATCTTTTAGGTTTTTGTGAGAATTAAAAGATATATTACATACAAAGCATTTAGAAAAGCACCTGTATTATCCTTAACAAATGTTAACTGTTATTATTTCCTGAAAATGATAATGAAATATTGAATATTTCATAAATGAAATATTATTTCCTGATAACGATTTTTTAAAAATTCTTTTGCAGTACTAATACCCCTACTTGAATTACTTTTCCCATTCCAGTCTATAAATAGCTTCCCCATTTAAGTAAGCAGTCTATCCACTGTCTACCTTGGATCTTTTCCTTTCTGTCTACCAGCGTGGTTAGACCGCTTTCTTATATGTAAGGAAACAATCATTGTTACTCTCTCAGGTATCACCTTTTTTCTCTCTCTCTTTTAATTTTTTCAAAGAGCCACAAATCATTTAACTTTCCAGCTGGAAATGACCTTCTAGTTCATCACTCTTGTTTCACAGATTAGGCACATATAGCCGAGAGAAGCTGGCACTTTGTGCAAGGAGCAAGGCACCTACCTGTAGAAGCAGACCAAAGTCTGAAGGGAACAGGTTCCCCGAAGCGAAGAGTGCTCTTTCCTGCCTCTATTTCTGCACCCCAGTTTACTAATCCATTCCCTACCTTTTGGATTTTTGCCCCAGAACTCTTCTAAAAATGAAGACTTTGGCTCACTCTCTTCAACATGTAAAACTTTTGATTTCCTTTTATATCTCTGCCTTCCAATACAATGAATATATTGTTTCCTATTTTGATTCTCATTTTAAAATGCATTCTTTTTTGTCTAACTATCTGAGAGAGAGATATCTTACCAAATTCATTTCAACCTCATTTCTCACTAAACTTCCACCTTTGGTGACTAAATTCTCTCAGTTGGCTTCAATCATAACATCATTGCAAATCATTTTCAAAATAGCTTCATCGACTCAACCTGTATTTTTTGAACCCCAATAATGAGGCAGGGCCTGTGCCACATACTGGGAATGGAATGACAAGAAAGAAGGTCTGGTCAATCTGAGGCCTCAGAGAATTATTGGTGTCCTGCAGTTTAACAACCAACTCTACTTTCCTCCCCAAAGGACAAAAACTGATTCATAGAATTTGCCAAATTCCATGGTGTGAATACTTTGAAAATACTCCCACCGTAACTGGTATTACTGCAAGACGTTACCGAAGGCAAAGTAGGGAAGAGCCGCTAACAATGGGCTCTTGTGAGTAAGTATGATCTGTCTCTCTAACATGTCAGTGAGCTTATGAATGTTAAACAAAAAAAGCACAAATAAATAAGTTCTTACAAACTACATAAATGCTGTGTCCAACTTTGACTTCTTTCATAAGGATTTACAAAGAGCCTAGGTTAATTTTTCCATTATAGACCATGAATCCTCACAACAGTCATCATGTTTGTTTTTTCCCCTTATTTCAGGAAAAAACCCAATAATTTTAAAAGATAAAACAGTTGTTACTAAAACTATTATTTGGAAGTTAGTCACTCTTTGATCTGTGAGCACCTTTTTTGTTTTAAATTAATAAACTTTATGGTTTAGAGAAGTTTAGGTTTATGGCAAAATAGAGCACGAAGTACAGAGAGTTCCTTTATAATCCCTTTACCCACACATGCAAAACTCCCTCACTATCGACATCGTGCATCACAGTTGTACATTTGTCACAGTCCAGGCACATATAAGGACACATCATTATCCCCTAAGTCCATAGTTTACATTAGGGTTCACTCTTAGTGCTGTACATCTTATGGGTATGGACAAAAGTATAATAAGTATTCCTCATTGTAATATCATACAGAATACTTTTCCTGCCCTAAAAATCCTCTGTACTCTGTTCATCTATCCTTTCCCCATAAACCTTAGCAACCACTGATAATTTTCCTGTATCTATAGTTTTGCCTTTTCCAGAATGTCATGTAGTTGGAATTATATGGTATGTAGCCTTTTCAGATTGGTTTCTATCACTCAGTAATATGCATTTAAGTTTTTTCCATGTCTTTTGGCTTGATAGCTCATTTCTTTTTAGTGCTGAATAATATTCCATCATTTGGATATACCACAGCTTTTTTATCCATTCACCTGTTGAGGCATATCTTGGTTGCTTCAGGTTTTGACAATTATGAATAAAACTGCTATAAACATCCATTTGCAGGTTTTTGTGTGGAGATACATGTTTTCAGCTCCTTTATGTAAACACCAAGGAGTATGATTGTTAAATTGTATTGTAACAGTATGTTTAAGCTTTGTAAGAATCCACCAAACTGTGTTCCAAAGTGGTTGTACATTTTCCATTCCTACCAGCAGAGAATGAGAGTTCCCATTGCTCCACATGCTTGCCAGTATTTGCTGTGGTCAGAGTTTTGGATTTTGGCCATTCTAGTAGGTGTGTAGCAGTAGCTCGTTGTTTTATCTTGCAATTTCCTAATGACGTATGATGTTGAACATGTTTTCATATGCTTACTTGCAATCTGTATATCTTCTTTGGTGAGGTGTTTGCTCCAGTCTTTGGTCCATTTTTTAATCAGGTTATTTTCTTATTGTTGTGTTTTAAGAGTTCTTTGGACATATTGATAACAGTTCTTTATCAGATATGTCTTTTGCAAAGATTCTCTCCCAGTCTGTAACTTGTCTTTTCATTCTCTTACCTTCATCTTTTGCAGAGCAGAAATTTCTTTTTTTTTTAATTAATTAAGTAATTTATTTATTAATTTATTTTTGGCTGTGTTGGGTCTTCGTTTCTGTGCGTGGGCTTTCTCTAGTTGCGGCGAGCGGGGGCCACTCTTCATCGCGGTGCGTGGGCCTCTCTGTTGCGGCCTCTGTTGTTGCGGAGCACAAGCTCCAGACGTGCAGGCTCAGTGGTGTGGCACACGGGCCTCGTTGCTCCGTGGGATGTGGGATCTTTCCAGACCAGGGCTCGAACCCGTGTCCCCTGCATTGGCAGGCAGATTCTCAACCACTGCGCCACCAGGGAAGCTCAAAAATTTCTAATTTTAATTAAGTCCAGCTTATCTATATATCATGTCTCTTGTGATGTATCTAAAAAGTCATTACCATACCCAAGGTCACCTAGCTTTTCTCCTTTATTATATACTGGGAGTTTTAGAGTTTAAGGTTTTATATTTAGATCCATTTTAAGTTACTTTTCATGAAAGGTGTAAGGTCTGTATCTAGATGCATTTCTTTGTGTGTAGATGTCCAGTTGCTTCAGTACCGTTTGTTGAAAGACTATCTTTGCTCCATTGTATTGCCTTCCATCCTTTATCAAAGATCAATTCATCTGTTTATGTAGGTCTATTCCCGAGCTCTCTGTTTTCTTCTATGATCTATTTGTCTGTTCTTTCACCACTATCACCACTGTCTTGTTTACTATAACTTTATTAGAAGGCTTGAAGTCCAGTGGTGTCAGTCCTCAAACATTGTTCTTCTCCTTCAGCATTAGTGTTGGCTATTCTAAGTCTTTTACCTCTGCATATAAACTTTAGGATCACTTTGTTGATATTCATAAAATAACTTCCTGGGATTTTTATTGGGATTGCATTGAATCTATAGATAAAGTTGGGAAGAACTGACATCTTGACAATATTGAATCTTCCAACCAAAGCATTTTGTTCGTAGGTTTTAGTGCAAATAATTTCAGCAGCAAAATTCCTAAAACTAATCTCTAATGCCATACTGAATACTGTAATAGATAAATTTTTAAAGTATCAGCATTAAAAGTTAATGTCTAAGAGATTAGATTATTCACTAATATCTGTATTACTTAAGCCACAATTATTGTACTTAAATTTCTTGCTTTTATTTTAATCTCAATTATCTATTATCTGTGTACATTATTTCCCAATGCATGCTCTAAGGAACATAGATATGCCATAAAAATTTGGTCTATGGAAAATGAGTTTGGGAACTACTATATAATACAACTTCCAACCCCCTCAGAGATTCAAAATGCATATTAACCTATTAACTACCCCAAGAATCTGAGCAAAGGATAAAAATTTTTTTGATGTGATTGGTTCTGTATTTTCTTATATGTACCTCGATCTATCTATCCATCCATTTTACATTTTGCTTAGTTCTAAATTGATCAGTGTTATTGCATTTTGTCCAAATTTTCCAAATAGCCTTCACCAAAACATATGTTTATTATAGTAACTTGGTAAATGAACATTAAATTACATAAGTTAGAGAGAATTTCAGTCCCTATATGGGACCATTCCATGGAAGTTGTTTAAAACTCAGGTAGTTGTAGTAATAGCAAAACAGAGATAGACACTGAAATTTACTTTGCATTTACTATGTCCCAGGTGCTTTTCTGGATATAATCATTCCCAAAACCTTTTAAGTGAGTACTATTGTTAGCACATGTTCCTTGTGAAGAAAGTGAGACCCACAGAGTTTCTTAAGGTATACAGTCTATAAAGGCAAAATGGTGATTACTACCAGGTGTATCTAATGCCATGTTCTATCTACTATTTTAAACTTCCTTTCCAAAATAGAATTGACCTAGATGATATATGCGACTGTTATGGATTGAATTGTGCAGCCCCCAAAAGATAAGATCAAATCCATTCCCCTGATATCTGTGAATCTGATGTATTTATGGAAATAGACTTTTTCAGATATAATCAAGTTAAGATGAAGTCATATTGGAGTAGAGTGGGCACATAATACAGTGTGGTATCATTATAAGAAGGGGAGAAGAGACACATAGTATACTAGGATGAAGGTATAGATTGTAGAAATGTACTTACAAGCTAAGAAAGGGCAAGGATTGTTAATGACAACAGAAGCTAAGAGAAAGGCATGGAACAGTTTCTCCCCTAGAGCATTCAGGAGAACATGGCTCTGGGGATACCATGATTTCAAACTTCTAGGCTCCAAACTGTGAGAGAATATACTTCTGTTGCTTTAAACCACCTAGTCTGTGGTACTTGGTTGTGGCAGTCCTAGAAAACTAATAGCAGTATTTAAATCTAATAGGATACACTTATTGAATATTTCTTATATTTTCAGAAATGTTTACAGATTATTAGGAAATGGTTGATATAGAATATAAATCTCATCCCCAAGATTGCAATGTAATTTAAAATAATTAAAGCCATTTTCAAGTTAATGTATCTAAAATAATAATAATAATATAAAAATTCTTAAGGCAATAAATATACATGTTTTCATTTAAAAATGTGTCATATATGCTTACTTGTTATCAATTTTGCTAAAATTTAAATTAAATAAAAAACTGCATTTCTCGTAAACAATATATTATAAGAAATAAGTCCTGTGATTTATTTCTCCCCCACTTGCCCATGTAATACTTAGAGAAGAATTTTAAATTGGCAAGACGGGAAATGTCATTTTATGTTCATCTTTATGTCTTTTGTTTAAAGTAATTGTCAAATTCTCTCTCTCTCAAAAAATTGTGTTTTCCCAGATACCATAGTTTCTTGTTATATGTAAAATCTTGCATAACATTGAGTCATTACCCCCAGGACAATTGTATTCCAGTAAAAATATATAAAGGATGAGGAAAAATTAGAGACAATGTTTATCTCAAGAAGTTGATCACATAAATCACTTAATATTGGAATAAAAATACCAACATAATAATTGCACAAATATTTCACCTCAATTTTTATTATCAAAGCATATTTTTTAATATTGTTGAAGCTGAAATAATTATTGCTGAAATAAATAATTATTAAATTTTATCCAGAAACTTCTGAGTTTCTTTCTATTTTATCATTCACTAACACTGGAAAAATTAGGAAACAATTAGTTAAGCATATAGTTTTACAGAAAATTAACTGGTAAAATTTTATATTGATAATTTTTTCAAGAAAAAGTTCCTTATGTAAATGTTTATGTACTCTTATAACCTAAATAAAACCATAAGCACATCCAAGAAAGCTTGTCTTGATGTTATAAAAAGGTTGTTGGTTACTCTCAAAGTCATAGGGACATAGAGATGGAAAGAAATTTGTGAGAATTCCAACTATTTGGGAAAATCCAGCTGTCATCCAGAAAAATTCTGCATAAGGCACAATAGGCTAGACTATGTTGCAGTAACAGTTAAACCATGAAATCTGATTGACTTAATAATCAACAAGGTTAATTATTGCCTATGTTACAATCGAACATGTTAGGTGGGTCTTCTTGGAGGCTCTTTTTCAAGCAGTGACTTCCATCTTGTAATGTTTTCATCTTAAAAGATGGCCTTTGAAAATCACCTAGCAAAGGGAAAGTGGACAACTGTGCTGGAGTTTCCACGGCCAGACTTGGGAAAGGGCTTCAGCCCACATTCTAGTTACATGGCTGTAGTCTCACTGAAAAGTAGCCAGAAAATGTAGTCTTCCTCTGTCCCCAGAAAATAAAACAGGATCTGGTGAACACAAAGCAACATGTCTGCCATTACCAACTTCAAATCTACACATTTAAGGAACCACTGATAATCACATTGCTTTTCAACTTCAATAAGGCAAGTCTCTTTTGTATAAAATGAGAGAAGAAGAGATATCAGGGTTTTCTTATGTTTTCTCCAGCCCCCAAATTCTCAAACTCAATGACAGTAAATACTAAGGCTCTAATTTTTTTTCCTATTCAGAATTCCAATTGAATTTATAGTCATATATATATTCAGCAAGTAATTAAGGAAATCCTATGCTTAATGCATAGAAATAAAAGCTGCATAAGAACGAATTCAGAATCCAAGGACTTAACAACTTAATAGAATTTAAAAAATGATCTTTATAATATAAGCCAGAAAGATTTTATTGACCAAATATAGATATAGAAGACTTTGGAACACTGAGAAAAGAGCAATTAATTTTCAATTCAGAGATCTACTAGAACTGTGTGTGTGAGATGGTTAATTTAAGTGTCAACTTGACTAGGTCATGGGGTGCCCAGATATTTGGTTAAACATTATTTCTGGGTGTGTCTGAGAGCGTGTTCCTGGATGAGATTATCATTTAAACTGGGGGACTGAGTAAAGCAGATTGCCTTGCCCAATGTGGGTGAGCATCATCCACTGCATACAGCTCCTGAGTAGAACAGGAAGGTAGAGGAAGGAGAGACTGCTGTCTTTGCCTGACTGATGAGCTGGGACATTTTTCTTCTCCTTCCCTCACACTGGGACTTACACCATTGGTGCCCCAGGTTCTCAGACCTTCAGACTCAGGCTGGAGCTACACCACCAGCTTTCCTCAGTCTCCAGCTTGCAGGCAACAGCCATGGGACTTGCAGCCTCCATAATCATGTGAGCCAATTCCTTATAATAAATCTCTTTATTTAGGAAATGGGTGGATAGCTAGCTAGCTGGCTAGATAGGTAGATATAGAGATATATATTTCTCTGGAGAACTCTAATACAGTGCTTTTTTTCTTTTGTTTCCTTCAGCTTGCATTATTTAAAATTTTTTTCTCAAAGTGTGATCTCATCCATGTTATAAATAAAATCTGTATTAAGTTAGTTCTTTATGCTATATTTTAAAGTTCTTTAAACTGTGCCATATTTAGTACATGAAAGAAATTGATTTACAGTTTCAGTTTCATAATAACATAAACAATGCAAGAAGCATTATGCTTTTTAAAAATATGCAAGCTTAGTGAATTTCATGCTGTAGCATTATTCTATAATCTGCAAAAAATAAAAACATTTGAAGTGCCTAGCCATCATATTTAAATAGTTTCTGGCCTTTGTTTTAATGATTAAATGACGAAAATCCAATCTTAATCAAGTATGTAGACTCAATAGAACAATAATTTCCATCCATTTTTTCCCCCAGTTGTGGAAATGCTTCTAGTTTATTCATTTACCAAACACTCATATGGTACTTACTATGAGCCAGTCAGTGCTTTACAAATACTCACTTTCTAAAATCTCATCTCTGCCTTCTGGGGTAGGAAATATTTATTGTCATTTTGATGAGGAAACGAGGTTTTAGTAACCTGCCCAAGAGATTCAATAACATGCCCAAGGTCACAAACACAGCTTAAACAGCATGCAACGGCATGAAAGATATTTGGCAATGCTGTCATCTCTAAATCCGTATGGATATAGTTGCTGGCTCTTGTGGTTAATAGGCATTTAGGTTAAAAAAATATATAGATCCAATATCTATTTCTTTGGCATCAAAAGCTCTCCAAGAGAAAAATAGCCATGGAGAGGCAATCAACGCTTGGTAATGCTTTGTCATTTCAAATGGTTATTTCTGTGCTTTCTAACACCTTTCTGTTAGAATGCAAAGTTAGTAAAATTTGCCTACCCAATAGACAGTTTATTATAAAACCAGATAAATTAAGTGTGGCCATTACCATGCTCTTGCATTATAGTTCCTTTGTTTTATTTATTTTTTGGCTGTGCCGCACGGCTTGTGGGATCTTAATTCCCTGACCAGGGATGGAACCAGGACCCTGACAGTGAAAGCACCGAGAGTCCTAACCTCTGGACCTCCAGGGATTTCCCTCTAGTTCCTTTATAACCGGAATGAGTTCTAAGAGTTTGGCTACTCTTACAACCATGTTCAGGAAGAACAAAGATTAATCTACAAATGATTAACTATTAATATTTTAGACATAAAGAAAATGGCTTATATGTTTACATGTTCTAGAAATGAAGTAAGCATCTGGCCATGGGAGAGCCACCGTACTCTGGTTTGGAAATAAAGGGAATGTGTTTGGTAATAATTTCTTCAAAAGAATCACAAAGAAGAGACAGTGATGATTTAGCATCTATCCTCTGAGGAAATTTATCATGCTCTTTGCAGGAGACAAAACAGCCTTCAGTATTTGTATGCAAATTCTTGTCAGTGAGTACACGATGGTGTAATAGACAATGTATGATCATGCTAGGAAATTGTTTTCACTGCTTTTTTTACATCAGTAAAGAAATTCCTGGTTTGTTGCTCTTCAGGTCCAAGCAGGAGTGTTATTTGTGAATACTGATTTACTTACCTTGAGTGTTACTGGTGCAAAAATTTTGATTCTGACTAGATAAAAGCACATTTCCTTTTAGTTATATTCCTTGTTACTGGACAGGCTTCCTTCTATGCTCACTTTCTAATTGACATAAAGCACAGCACTAACAGCAGACTGAAGCCACTCAGGCAGGTCATATCCACCTTCAAGGACAAGTTTCTCTATCTTTTCAAAAACTTGTTTCAGATACGACGTTCTGGCTCATAAATTGCCATTTGATAAGAAAACCTGTTGAAACTTCGTTGGTGCATCTAGTCTCAGCACCATTCTTCAGTGTTCTAATATTAGTCTACTAATATGTTTTTCTAGCTTTTTAGGTACTACATGAGGCTCCTTGTCACATAAAACTGCAACTTGGTTGGATGCTTGTAATAACTTCTCAATCAGCACATTACTAAATGACCTCCAGCTTCTTTCATTGTAATAAAAGAGTGCCCTTCTAAACATCAGGACCACACCTAATTTTCACTACTGTCTACTTTGTTAAAATGTTCACAATGCCTTGGTGATTTGAGACCAGGTGCCATGTAAACATTATAGTTACTAAATTCTATTTTCATTGTATAAATGATCTATTAATAATATAGTAAAAACAAAACAAAAAACCAATATAGTTATTTTCCACGTATGTTCCTTCCACAAAAGACATCCCCAAATATGCTAATATTACCTAGACTTGTTATGCAGATTTAGTATGAAGTAAACATTGTACAGTATGTTAATAATTAGTAGGTGGCATAACAGTTAGCAGCTAACCAATATAAAACAAAACCATAGCATTGTCATATCATCATCTGTACCTGAGTCAGAAATAGACTCCACAACACAAGGAAGCAAACCATTCCTGGTCCTGGAGTCACCTCACAAGGTGCACTAGCTGTACTTCTCACCCAGGCCCCAGTCATTCCAGTTTACAGCTAGTGAATGGGGCATGAAGTACTGTGCACTAGTGAAATTAGTACTCTGCATGTTGTGATCTTTTTTCTAAGAGTTTTAGATTTTAGATTCTGAGCTCATATTCAGCCAGGTTTTAGCTATAAGAATTTGTTGCAGTTCCGGTGGAGGTTAGGCCTCTCCTGAGAAGTTTTGATTCCATTTCTGCCAGGAACTCCTTGAAACAAAACATCCAGGACCACTTTTTTCTAACGTTCTAGTCTTGAGTTTTTCAATATCTTGCAGTGTGTATAATTCAAACCCAGTAAATTTGCTTTGAGTTTCAGGAGACATGTTTTTCCCCTTAGTTCAGAGCCCAGGCCTAGATGGGCAAGCCTTCTTGTTCACTTCATGGGGCAGTATGTTAAAGTGTCCTTTCATTTTTTTATCATTATAAAGGCCCCATTGTTATAAGGGATTCCAACTCCCTGACTTTCTTGTCCCCAAATTTTATTTCCTGTCCAAGTAGCTATGAAAATGCAAGCCTTTTCTTTATAGAGAATAAAAGATGTTTCCAAGACAATTGGCAGCTTTGATTAGCCTCTTTATTTTTTTGCCCCCAGAAATTTCCCTTAATTACTTTGGAGGTCAGTCTTCTACTTTAAAGACTTATTTGTTAAATTTTATCACACATTTCAAGGCGTTTTGTGCCAGGAGATTCTCTGGGGTATTCACTTTAAATTATAGGTGAAAATGGAAATAAATGGTAAATTGTGTAAATTGGAATCCTGCTGATTTGGGAACTCCTGGACTGAGCAGCAGCGGGAAGCAGCATCAATTTGTTATTTTATGGATTAATTTGTATTTTCTATAATTTACATTCTGAACAAGTCTGTAGATCTCACAAGCCTGGAAGGAACGTCTTTCATGCTGGTACCTTAGTGAGCCGTATTCACCCTGTATAAGAATAACTGCTCCAGGCTGCAAGCTTTTACAGAGCAGAGAAATTAGTTCAAGTATGAGTATAGGCCCTGTCATATCGTTTCGCACAATACTTACATTTTATTTAAAAAGTAAGTCTTCATAGAGAAATAATATATTGGAATTTGAAGGACATGTAGAATAGTAATAGATGCAGAAGATAGTAAGGGACACATTAAATTAAGGACAAAATACAGAAGCCTGGGAGCACATTATAGTGCATGGACATCAGTAGATGAATAGATGCCATTAGGTAATGACTGTAGCCATTAGGTAATGACTGTAGCCGAGAGAGACTTTCTAATTTCCTTGGGAGGCATGGTGCTTAGGACTTATCTTTTTGTAAAACAGATAATAATTCTCCAAAGGGTTAAAATGGTTTGAAAGTTTGGTGCCCGATTTTGTCAAAGTGAAAGCATGTCTCTTCAACTTTTGCTGCTATGGAATATGGCATTTTCCAACAAACCAGTTTATCATCATAATGCGGTTTATTATCATAACTTAAGAGTTCTCTTAGAAACATATAACCCAAGAAGATGATTATTCCAGAAAAAAGAACTGCAGATCAACTAGTCAATTGACAATAACAAATTTGAATTTGGCAATAGCTGATAACATCTATAAAATTCATCTCACTAAAACATTTTGACATATATTTTGAAACTAGTTTATCTTAGAGGATATAGCAGGAGATTGTATACAAGATTTTTGAGTGTTGCACTGGGAGTGTTTTTGATTGTCCTTTTGTTACTGCTTTAAAAACAAAGATAGGCTCTCTGTACTATGATTATTTCTATTGAAATTTACAAATGACATAGATATGATGGCAAGAATATTTAATTACATGGAAATATATCCATGGCATATTTTCAAATAAAAATACAGTTTAGAAAATGACATATTTGCTATGATTTGAGATAATTTTCCATCACAGGAATTGGGAATATAAATAGTCTTTGTATTGATGCTTTTGAAAAAAATACTGGAAGAGTTTCGTGATTAAAGAATTAAGGACTGACTGCTTTTGATAACCATGCTAGGCTGGTTAATTAACCTCTGTGAATATCAACCTCTTCACACATAAAATGTGAATTTATATGCATTGCCAAAATACCCTTCAGAAAACTTGTGCCGGTTTAACTTAAATTCCCAGAGAAATGAGTTGTCCATTCCTTATATCATTTCCAACACAAACTATCATCTGCTTTTTCTTTTTCTGAGCTAATTTAATACACAAAAATAAATTAGGGTTTTTTTTTCATTTTCATTCCTCTGTTTACTAGTAAAGTTGCTAATTTTTTCTTATATAAACTTGTAATTCCTATTGAGATAGTATTTTTCTTATAATGATCTTATTGACTAAAGATATTAATATTTGAAATTCTGTTATAAATGCTGTGAATATATTTTTGTCAACTTTTTGTTTGCCTTCCAGTTTGCTTTATGCTATTTTTGAAATGCAGACAGTTTAAATGTCTTTGTAGCTAGATCTCGCAATCTTGTCCTATATGATGCCTCCTTGTTATGATGCTTAGTAGAAGTCCTTCTTCAAGTTCAAGATTTTGTAAATATTTACTTATGTTTCTTCATATATATACTTAAAGTTTATTATTTTACATTTATTTCTTGAATCTTCCTAAAGTAGGAAACAACATTCATTTTTTGCTAAAATTGTTTATTAGTTATTCTAACACCATTCATTTAAGAATTTATCATTAACCTACTATCTGATATCTTGGATCCTAGATTTCCTAGAATGTTCCATTGATCTAGCTATTATTTCTAGGAATAGCAAATATTATTTACTAGGAATATATCTTTTTATATTATAGTTTATAACATCTTTATGTTTGTTGAAACAAATTATGTTTGTCTTCATCTGCTTGGGCTGTCATAACAAAATACTATAGACTGGGTTGCTTATAAAGAGTAGAAATTTATTTTCTCAAAGTTCTAGAGGCTAGAAAGTCTAAGATCAAAGACAAGCAGGTTTGAGTTTCTGGTGAGAACTCTTCCTGGCTTGCAGATGGTCACCTCCTTACCATGTCCTTACATGGCAGAGGGAGAAAATAAGCTTTCTGGTATTTCTTCTAATAAGGAAACTAATCTCATCAGGCCAGGGCCTCATCCTCATGACCTCATCTAATCTTATTTACCTCCAAAAGGCCTCATTTCCAAATACCATCACACTGGGGATTAGGGCTATAACATAGGAATTTTGGTAGAACACAAACATTCAGTACATAATAATATTCATCCTTCATTTTATAAAGGATGCAAATTTTTCTTGTTTGCTTTTACAGATGAAATTTAGATTTATTCATCTAATTTTAACTTCAGCATTGTTATATTGTATTTATTTTTTATATGAGCTTCAATCTTTCTTGGAACAAACTGTAGTATAAAAAATAATTATACCGTACAGGGAATTTGGGCCTCAGTTTAGTTTTCTGAATAAAACATTTTTTATACCTTCCACCCAAAGTTTGGTTGGAAGTATCTTTAGAGGAAGGGTATTTGAATTCAGTGTCAACGTCTTAGGCAAAAGTTTACCACACTGTCTGATGGTGGGAAATGTATAGCTTTTTTCCTAGTCCCAAGAAATCAGGTATTCATTCCTAAATAAATCCTTCTAGCTCCATAAGAGAAAGAAATGTGAATGATTTTAAAGCTGAAGAACAAAGATCTTTTGTTCTATACCTCTCTGAATATAGGAGCTCACAAACAAAATGAAAAATGGAAACAATCAGTTATAGAAGTGCAAATGCAAAAGACATCTACTGAATCTTACAATGTAACTTAAAGTGCAGTTGTATTATTGAAAGCTTGCAGAAAGACAGCAGGTTCATTAGCTTATGACATTTCTGAGTCGTGGCTGAAACCACTCAGTCACTTCATTAAATTTTTCTCCACAAAGATTTTTGGCCTGGATTATTGTGCTTTCCAGACATAATGATCCTATAATGGGGATTGTAACACTGAGTCATGGGCTCCACTAAGGCTTTTAGCTCACCAAGAACACATATGAAAGTGTCCAGTATGTAGGGGTATGCATAGGCTCTGAACAGTGTTTGTGGTTTTAAATCATTTTATTAGAAGTCATTGCCTGCTTCATAGAGTCCCCTGCTGGAATTTTTACTGCTCTCAAGCATCAAGAAAGGGCACAAATAAATTCATAAGATAAAGAAAATTTGGCAGTATCTATAAAGGAGAATTTCTCCTTTTGTATAGTTCTGCCAATAAAAGTAGTGTACAGAATTGTATTGATGTAAGTCTTAAGCAAACCAAGTCAAATATGTTTTTGCTTTGAATATTTAGAAAGTATTTATAAGTTAGAAGTTCTTGCCTCTGTGCTTCATGTTTGTGAACCTCTATGCCTGATCTCTCAGAATCTTCACTAGGGAAAATATTAAAATATTTCTTAAGTGAAAACCAGAGGGGGATTAGAACAACTAGATGAGCAGAGAAGCAGTTTTGTGTGGGGAGGGGTGGTTTGTGGTACGCGGGCCTCTCACTGTTGTGGCCTCTCCCATTGCGGAACACAGGCTCCGGACGCGCAGGCTCAGCGACCATGGCTCACGGGCCCAGCCGCTCCGCAGCATGTGGGATCTTCCCAGACAGGGGCACGAACCCATGTCCCCTGCATCGGCAGGCAGACTCTCAACCACTGTGCCACCAGGGAAGCCCGAGAAGCAGTTTTTTTGAAGTATCAAACAGAGTGACCTCCTAAAACTCTAGAACAGATGTTTGTTTGTTTATGAAAGTATGTGTAACAACAGAATGATTCTTGCAAAACTTCTTACATACAACTTTAGGTATCAGGCACTCTACATTGAAGTACAGATGTGTGAGACAATCAAATTCAGAATTCACACAGATTAGTTTGTATACAATGACAATTTTCTCATCATGTGTTACAGTTTTTGAACCCACATGTTACTCTCTGAATTAGGTCCATGTTGAGGGGACTGAATATGTCTCCTAAGGGGATAACAGTATTACAAGCAATGATTTATTCTTACCAGAACATTGACAGTCACCTGAGCGGTACTACTTCTCTGTCTGAGGACTGTCAGGGACAGTCTGTTATTCTCACAGCTATCTTGTACCATGATTCAGATTCCTTGTCCAGTGAACCCAATAGCTTTATCATTCCTGACACAAAAATGAAAAGAGAACTCTTATCCCAGGATCACTAAATATCTTCAATTTCTGCTAAATTATAAACGATATGAATGAACTAATCACTATAATAACAAATGGAAATGGACTAATACAAACCAATTTTGTTTATATGTTCATACTCCCAACATGTATTCCATCAGCAAAGTCATCGTAGACATTAATTCACACACCATTTATATGGAAGAAATACATGTGCATAGGCTTTCTGAAGATCTATACAGCAAAGATTAAAACTTCAGTGCTTTTCCTGCAGTAACTAAAAATTTATGGATACAGCTAACAAACCAAGGTGAACATTGCATAGTTTAAGAGAAAGCTGTTTTTTAACATTTTCCAATATGCACTGTTTCTCAATAAAATAAATTCTAAATGAGTATATATGAGCTCTTTATTTTTGTTACTAATTGATATCAGCATTTTTACAGTACGTGTCTGGCTCAATGTAAAATTTGGGGGGTGATCCTATATTGCCTCCAACAATATCGTATTTTATATTATTAAATGGCCAGTCTCCATCTGTAAACGTACTTTTTCCAACTAGGATATCAACTGGACTGTTTTCAAGTAAGCTGAAGGTAAATGCCAATGTAATTCCACTTGGATTTAATTCATTTATACGACTCACCCTTATCATGACTGTAATAGGTGCTACAGAGAAAAAAGTACATAAAAATGTAATTAAGGTGATCATGTATCTTCTATAATTCTCATTTTTCTTTACTTTTTAATTAACATCTAATATGTTTATATTTTAAGTGTGTAAATTTTACAAATACATCTATATTGTTAAGTTTTGTTATTAAATTGTTACCTTTTCGATTATAGAGCATTTGAAAATAAGTTTAGCATTAAAACACCCTATTAACTGATTTTGAATACTTGTCAAAACAATCATATTTTATAATGTGTTTATGCATAATGGCCTATTCTGAATTAAAAATCATAGTTTCCAAAAGCAGACATTGTTTTCTAGTTGAAATACTTCATCATGACAATATAATAAAGAAATATGAAGGAAATGCAATTTACTATGAATATGAACATTAGTATTTTCTCTAATGCAAAATTAATTCCCTGAGAAATTTTTTAAACAACAACTATTTCAGAAAAGTTCAACTTTGACATTGCCTTTAAATAGCTGCAGCATGCTGTAATAGCATTTGGACATCATTCTCTCCAAATGTTCCAATTTTCATTTGGACTCTCTTTTTTTAAATAGCAGTACATATGCACTAAATAAGTTAAAATAAGTAATAATTTTATACTTTATTATAGCAGATCATCAGAATATTTACAAATGTAATAAACTTCCAATAACTAATTTCTTAAATTACTTGTTATTTTATATAACTCAGAACACTTTAATATTTCAAATTAGTAAATTCTTACTTGAGAGTACAGGACTTCCTTCATCAGACACTCTCACAAGTAATGTATATTTGAAGTGCATTCCTGCAAAAATATCATTATCATAATCTAGATGTGTAGGTCCAATTTGCAGATAAAAAATATCACATTGATGGTTACTTTTAATAATTAAGCATTCACTTTATCAGTTACATGACTCTAAAACTAAGATTTGTGAAACCTTTGGTAAAAAAAAATAAGTGAAAATAATATCCTATAGCAATGCTATTGCTATTCAATAGGGATATATTCGGTAGGAATGTGAACCACATATGTAATTTTAAGTTTTCTAGAAGCCACATTACCATCACATCAAGAGGCTAAAAAGGAAAAACCACCTGATCAGACAAAATGCAACACCCATTCAAGATAAAAGCTCTCAGTATACCAGGATTAGAGGAGAACTTCCTCAACTTGATAAAGAATATATACAAAGAACTACACCTAACATCATACCTAGTGGCCAGAAACTCAAAGCTTTCCCACTAAGATCAGGAACAAAGCAAGGATGTCCCGTCCCATCATTCCTTTTCGACATTGTTCTGAAAGTTCTAGTAGCCCACATTTTTAAAAAGTTAGAAGAAACAGGCAAAATTATTTTTAACAAAGTATTTTATTTAATCAAATATGTCCAAAATACTATCATTTCAACTTGTAATCAACACCAACAAAATATTGATGGGATGTTTACATTCATTTGTTTGTGCTACTTCTCTGAAATCCGTTGCTTATTTCATTCTTGGAGCATATCTCAGTTCTGACAAGCCACATTTCAAGTGCTCAAAAGCACAAGTAGCTGATGGCTTCCATACTGGAGAGCAAAGTTTTATAATATAAAAACTATACATTTATTACAAAAGCTAAGATAATATTACTGTATATTCTGGCACTTTGTAATTATTACCTCATATTGTAAAATTATACTAATAGCAAAACTAGGGTTCCATGTTTGATACGCATTTGTTCACACTGATTCATTTGCCGTAGACTGTATTCTTCCTATTTCATAATTCTCTTCATAAATAACTGCTCTGATGTATAATTAAGATTTGTAAAAAGTAGTCATAAATTTATTTTCACTTTTAAAAAGTGAGTTAGGTATGAGTTAGTATTAGCAAGAATAATCTCTCAGAAACAAGTTTTAAATCGCAAGCTTTGAAATCATGCAAAAACAGAATTTGAGATCCACTCTGTGTGTGAGGGGTCAAAGCGTCTCATGTTTTTGTTCTTTCACTTTACTCTCCTGAGAGGGATGTGCATGGCAGGCATGATGCATTCAGGATCTTTCATGTTAAATAAAAGGGGTAATGGTAGGAGTCTCCCCTTTCTCAGCTTATGCATAATCACACAGTCCTCAGGGTGGCCATTGCTAGGGTAGGTCTAAGGCCAACCAAGAGGGGTGGAAGGAATGTGATTGTGTGCTGTGTCTTCAGTTCTTCTAAGGTTCTTTTTGTGCCTTAGCCACACTCACATTAACTATTTTCATCAACAAACAACCAGCACCTATTAGGGAGAAAAGTTATGTGGAGCAACTAGGTGATAATTTGGTGCAGAAAAGCATAGGTGAATAGCATTGTTTTCTTAGGATTCTACAACGTTTTAAGAATTATAGAAATCAAGGGCTGTAAATGAATTGTCAAATGGGAAAAAATGTTTCTGCATGAATAAACTATAATATTAGATGGTCTCTAAACTACTTTTCAATGATAAAATTCTGTAGTCTATATTCTAAGTAGATAAAGGGAGGTGACATGAAGAACACTGATGGCACTGAACCAGATTATCAGTCAAGAAGTTAACAATCCACAGTGGTAGTGCTCCTGTTAATTTACTGTATGCTTTTTCTCATCCTAATTGCATTAAAATAATATGGAAAAATAGAAATAAATTGAGCATTGAAAAGAAATACAACAAAAATAAGAAAATATCCAGATATACAAACATATACAAAAATTCTGTCTGTCAGAGATGGCAGTGTAGTTCGCTGTAGAAACATCACTGCGAGTTGGTATTACAAGTGGTGAAAAAAATCAGTGGAATCCCTACTTCACTCCAAACCACAAATTAGTTCCCCCGTGTCTAGAAAACTTAAATATGAAAAACCACTTGTTAAAATATTTATGGGAAAATGAGATATTTTCCAGAATATATCACACGAATCAATAAGGAAAACAAAACAAGAATGGATAAATATATATTTTATGCTTCACACAAAGGAAATCCCAATATTTCATGTTTTTTTCACACAGTTGATGAATATATGAAGAGAAGTACAACCTCATTACTAATCAGGCTAAAGCATGTTAAACTGTGTGAGTATACCAGTTATTATGAGAAGGATATCGATCAAGAAAAATCCTTATACATTGCTGGTGAGAGTATAATGTGATGCAACCACTTTGGAAAACAACTTGGCACCACCTTATGTAACTGACTATTTACATACACTATGGCAATGCAGTTCTGTGCTTAAGTAGACACCCTTCCGAATGTGTTGCATGTAGGCACCGTGCAAAACTTACAGGAATGTTTATTACAACCTTAAGTGAAATCCAGAAGGAAATCCAAATCCCAGTGAGAGAATGGTTTTAGTCACACAATGGAATGTTAAAGCATGTAATGGAACATTACAGCAACTAGGTAGGTAGGTAGGTAAAAGATAGCCAGCTAGATAGATGCCATGCATAGATGACTCTTAGAGACATAACATAAATGAAAAAATTAAGTCACAGGAGGCTGAATAGAATATGACACCACTTTTTTAAAGCTGAAGAGCTAAGCAAACCAACAATATTGTCCAGGAATATGTACATAGATGATAAAACTACAAAATCCCCCAAACAATAACAAATACAAAACTATGTTATTGGTTGCCTCTGAAGGCCAAGTAGAGGGATGAGAAAGGGTAGTAGCACATCTGTTAGTAATGCTCTAGTTCTGAAGAAGGGTGATGGGTTCAGGGGTTCATCTTAATGCTATGTGTCATACCTTGCAGATATGTTATCTTGTAAATATCAAATATTACATCATAAAATAGTAATCAAAAATGAATTGACTAATAAAATGTATTGGGGTGATTTTTCATGTCAATACTCATTAAAGAAAAATGACCTAATCAAATATGTGATTAGCAATACTAATATAAACATTCATTTTTTATTTTATTAATAAATTAAATATATTACATATGAAATAGTTCGGATTCATTATATAGTAATTCATTGTTCAACATTAAAATCACATAGCTATCACCAGTACCCCAGTGAATGTCACTCTTCAATGAATTAAGATAAATTTAGAGTTAATGGTATCTACTAGTCTATTAGAGCTTTATTCATTATTTTAACATAAAACTCTTGACGCTTATTATAAATCCCAGTTTTGAGTGAATGCTAAGACTCTTTTTTTTCCTCCCATTAGTATAATACACTGCAAATGTATGGCCATCTTAGAACAAATCAATTTTATCTTTTAAAAGTATCTTAATTACTCCCCTTTGTGAGTTTAAAATTCAGACATTGTTGGAAAGCCAAATTCGAGTTCTATGTTCTCTTAATAAAAGTTTTACTCACTAAGCATTAAAATTATGTCAGTTTCTTTTCTTCTGCAAACTGGCTTCTCTTGGCTTTGCTGCTCTAGCGAGATAAGAATGTTGCCATTTTAATAACCCTTTCTGAGCTTAATTACCTTTTGAAAAAAATCCTATTGTTCTCATCCCAATAATCTAATAATGTTTTAAAAAAGAAAAAGGAGGTAAACTATATACCAGTGAGTATAACATTCAATAATTTACAGGAAAATGTCGGAAAAGCCATCATGGGTACTCTGATTCAATGATTTTGCTTCTAGGAAATTTATGTGGCAGGTTTTATGAGTTTTGTCAACATTAGAGCAGGTCCAATGCAACAATCTGTTGTTTATTCATATATTTGGTGAGCTTATTTTATTTATTATTTATTCAAGGAAATGTTATACCATGCTATTATCTTAATATTCCTAATTAAGAATATTTTTGATATTGCATTATTTTTCATCATTATCAGGTACATATTAGTATATATAGTTTCTAAGAATCTGTTTTGACATTCTGGTTATATTAACAATAACTTCTAGTTGCAAAGAATTGTGAAAATGTGATACTGATGTATTTGGGAGTAATTTATTACTAAATCCTATCAGTGCCTTACAAACCTATTTCACAGTTTAATTTTATTCATTTATAACTCATTAATTCAGTCATTAATTAACATATCTACAAAGTACTGAATATATGCCAGGCACTAGTTTCATAACAGATTTTTTTCTTTCTCTGTTTATTTGGGGAGACAGAGATGTGATAAGGGCTTTTGTGGGAGAGATACAAAATGCTGAGAACCCAAAGAGAATCACGTGATCCAGACAAGAGGGAGAAGAAATATTAGGGATGGTTTCTTAAAAGAAATGTCTAGGGCTTCCCTGGTGGCGCAGTGGTTGAGAGTCCGCCTGCCAATGCAGGGGACACGGGTTCATGCCCCGGTCCGGGAAGATCCCACATGCCGCAGAGCGGCTGGGCCCATGAGCCATGGCCGCTGAGCCTGTGCGTCCAGAGCCTGTGCTCCGCAACGGGAGAGGCCACAACAGTGAGAGGCCCGCATACTGGAAAAAAAAAAAAGAAATGTCTAAGCAAAGTTATGAAGGCTGTGCAAAAGTTTGTGGGTAATTGGGTAACAAAATGCGGGGGAACATTTTCTAGTGGTATGAACAGTGTGAACAGAAGGACTAAAAGACAGAGCTGACAGACAGTGCAGTGTTTTAAGGTCATGAAAGTGTTTCTGTGTACCTCTATTATACAGTGTGAGGCAGCAAATGGTAAGGGCATTAGAGTTAGTATGAAATGCAGTTTGGGGCTTGGGTAGGAGTCCAACTGCAAGGGCTTGTGTCAAATCCAAGGCCAAAAAACTGCTTATTACTTATGTATGTCTTACTCAGACTGTGTCCGATGTCTTAGCCAATTGGTCAGATGAGCAGTTGCTTATCATAATGATATCCACACATTACCCACAAATCCTGGTTGAACACAATGCCTAACCAAGCCTGTTAATTCTATTTAAAAATATGTGAATATAGCAACTTATAGACTAACTTTGGTTTCAAAAATTTTTAAAAATAAAGTTTAGATTTACTGAATTGGTAAAATATTTAAGCTATTGTATATTCCAAGATGCAGTAATAAAGTATGCATATTCTATTTTATAGAATAGTTATTTAGTGTACTTACTTAATGGCAATTATGGTTACTTTAAAACAGTCCAAAGGAATAGCCAGTACTTTATCACAGAACCATTTGTTCTAGGAAATTTATAACCTTCTTAGTTCAGTTCCCAAGATCAAAATTGCATTCCAGCATTCATTCTAAGCTAAATATTTTGTTGTCAGTTTAAGGTTCAGTTGAAAATACAGGAACAAATTCTGCCATCAGCTATTTGAACTACTGTAGTTCATTAAAGATTTTATAATAATAAAAATAAAATGTTTTTCTAAGGTCAATCACAGCGCCACAGTCAGAGAGAATCTTTAAAATACTTTCTGTTCATTGTTTATGAGGGTAAAGTTTTCATTTGAACAAGTATCCATAATCAAATGGTAAGTTATATTGTTATCGGGAACAGTTCTGTCTTTATCTGTACCAGTTAGAGAGACTAAAAGAGTTTCAACTGGGATGTTTTCAGGAAGTTCAATTCTATAATAAGAAGATATGAGAAAAATGTGTTGTAGCATGTTAATTTAGATTTATGCAGATGATAATATTTAATTTAAAATATGTTTTAAAATATACTCATATTTTAAATAACTACTTCTGCCAATAATAAAGTTATAATGTTGGTGAAAATTTGTGAAAGATAAGAAAATATTTGGCATTCTTGCTATAAGGCCTAGGAAAAATGAGCTGCTATTATGTTGGATTAATAAGCAGCAAATTTAGTAACACACACGCATATATTATCACTGGAAATATGGCAGTAGTACCTCAACTTCACACATTGTCCCCATTTTAAAAACGAGAGAACTGAGGACTAGAGAAGTTAGATGACAATTAAAAAAACACAGACTGGAAAAAAGAATAAACCTTTGACTTCTTGCCTTATGCGCAGTATAATTTTCTTTGTATTCTTGGTATTTCAAACTGTCTTGTTTTTAGGAGGTTCCTTAAATTATTGAATAGTACTAGACTGGAACTAATGCTTTGATCTGCTGTATGCACAGCTCAAGCTGCAGTAGTCCTGTTACTGTCTATTAAATTTGCTTAAAAGTTAGCAGGGACTGTTAATTTTTACCAATATTCTTATGTTGCTCTCTGTATCCCAGTTTTTCTACAACTTCTACAGTTGGCTGTGGGGCTCGGGAGGAGGGGAGGATGTGCTGGCAAATGAAATATCAGTGAAAAGGCTGTGTATAAGTCTAGGCAAGGTAATTAAATATGTGGTTGGAAGTAAAAGGCAACAGTATGACCAGGACAGAAGATCTAATAAGCCAGGACCCCTGAGTCTCAGCATAGAGAGGGGAGTGCCACTCACTGGAGCCAACCAAGCTTCATTACTCTTTGCATAAGGGGCAAAGAAATGCTTATTGAGTTTAGTCATTGATTAAAAAAAAATTTTGTTGGTGTTACAGCAGCTAGTGTTAAATATCCTGACCAATAAAAACAGTTATATTTGTATTTTTTGTTTGTTTTAAAAGAATATTCCTAATTTTAATTACTTAAAATACATTAGGTTTGAGAAAAATAGTGGAATAAAAGGTGAGTTGTCAAATTTGTTAACAGAAAGAATGTTCTAGAAACCAAAAATTCTAATACTGTTCCAGTAAGAATCTGTAAACTACTAGCTAGAATAGGAAGTGAAAGCAAACTACAGTTAGAGTGTCTACAGAATTATTGTTTATTCTTGCCATCTCTTGTTTTTTAGTAAAATATATTTCTGGCAAAAAGTTTACAAACTAAAAGTTGATTTTCGAAGTTCAGTAGTGCAATGGCACTATTTCCATATGTGAATTTTGGACTATGTTTTGTTTCTACAAAGTTATCAAATATATGCCAGCAATAGTATTTCTAAAATATTGTTTTAAGTGGTTTCAATACATTATTTAAGAGTGACCACTAAAGCACTTTTATAGCATTGTATAAAACATTGTTTCTACTATGTAAGTGAAAATTCTGATTAAGCAGGAGATTCTGTTGTTCATCTTGCAGGACTGTCAAAGTTCTACTCCATGTAGTTGATTTTAGTTCTATCTAGATTGTCTTCTGTTACTTGATGATATAAAGCCCACATATCTATGGTTTTCCTCAAGGGTGGATTATTGCATACACTGCTGGAATGAGATATGTAATGAGAATACCAAAAAAGAGTATGTTACCAGAATACTGCCAGACTAGGTTAAGAATTTTCTGAGCAATCAGGTATTCTGAAGGGAAAAATGTACTAGGGATCAGGAAATCTGTGTTTCAGTGAATGAAATCTTATAGATTTTGTACTCTTTTTATATAATGCAAATAAGTTATCATGCCTTCATTTTAAAATCTCTGTGTAATTAAAAAGCTGAAAGTTTGCATGTGGCTTTAGCACTATCTTTAAATTAATTCCAGTAACATTTAAAAAATGAATTATAATTTACTATCCATACATATATATAATTTTTAGTGTGATAGTTGTTTTACCTCCCTGGAAGCACGGAGCTAGACAAATGTCATCTTTTGGGGTCCTTTCTAGCTTTAATTTTTATAATTTTCTGAGACAAAATAAAGCAGGTCCAATTGTACCAGAGAAGCTGCAAATTGGTTAAAAATACAGTAAAGATGGAAGGAAGGGCTTCGTCTTCATTCCAGGAATAGTATGTTGTTTACCCATTTATTTTTCTCTCTTTTCTCTCTATGCCAAAATCTGAAGACCAGATTTGCTATAATAACTTACATGTAAATATCCTGAGTGCATTGAGGTGGATTGTCCTTAACATCTTGTAGAATCACTGTGAATGTTCCAGTTGTGGAATGCAGTCGTTCATTGTCATAAACGCTAAAATGTAATACCCAAGAATGTGGGGTGGGTGCGTCCTCATAATCCAAAGGACAGGCGATTGTGACCTCTCCTGAATCTAAAAGGCAGATAATGAAAATTTGTTCAATATTCACAAGGTGAAAACACTATAAATTAAAATAGTGATATGGAGAAAATTGTTCTGGGGATAAATTAAAGGACAAATCACAGTTGCTGACCTGATGAAGCTTATACACCACTCACCGTTGAGGATCTGTGGGGAATCCTTAGTGACCTGGAAGGGAAACCCTCCTGAACTGCATAGGTCAGAAAATATTTCATAGGAGGGTCATGGTGGGTGCGGTGAGGGGTACACAGTGAAGCTTATGCTGAGTGTTGAGAAACGAGCACAGGAAATCCAGGTAAAGAAGACTGGGGTGGAGTGGAGGTTGCGAGGAGGGAGTTATGGCAAAGGGAAGCCAAAGGAGAAGAAGAAGTAGGACAGACACTCCAGATAAATGGAATAGCACATGGAAGGGCAGAAATATGTACAAGAACAGAGTATTTTGAGAAAAGTAAATTGTACTGCTGAGGATTGGGTGAGAGATGTTGAATTACAATAGTGATGGAAAGGAAGGATTTTAATTCATATTTAGCAGATAGAATTGATAAACATATATTCTAGCTGATTAGGCATTTTTGTCTTAGAAGGAGCAACAGAAGTGGAGTGAAGACAGTAAGAGAAATTCTTAATATCTTTACTATATCCCATCCACTTTTCAAATTGTGTTGTTTTAAAAATATAGTTTATTGCAATTGAAAATATAAGGTATTTACTTTTATTATGATGAGGGCATATATTTTCCTGAATAAAAAGTTTTTATTTAAAAATTCACATATATTAAATCCAAGAGAATTATACAATAAACTCTTACGTACACATCAGTACCATCAACAATTACAATATATGGCCAATTTTGTTTCATCTATAGCATTGCCTATTTTATCTTCTACTTGGATTATTTTGAAGAAAATCCCAAAGAACATGTTATTTCATTTGTAAATATTTTATTATCTATTCTTAAAGGCAAAGGACTCTTCTTTTAAAATATAACTGTGATATAATTAGCATACCTTAAAAATCACATTAATTCCTTAGCATCATCATATATTCAGTAATGATAAAAATGTTTGGATTGTCTTATGAAGTTTTGTTGCTTTTCAAATCATCGTCTAAGTAAAGTCCACACTTTTTAATTGGTTGGTATGTCTCTTAACTCTCTTTAATCTATAAAATTCTCCAGGATTTAAAAAATTTGTTATATAATTTTGTGTTCTTTCCATGATAAATTTAACAGTAACACATTATGCACACCATTTTTCACCTTCCCCCCCCAATATAGTATCTCAGAGATCATTACGTAAATAATATAGAGAGAGGCTCCTTATTTCTTTTTCTATGGACATATTATTCCATTGTCTAGATGTATCACAGTTTATATAATCACTACCCTATGGATATTTTTAATCTTGCTGTTAAATAATGATGCAACGAATGGTGTGTGCCTACATCTTTTTATATTTTTGTCAGTGTATTTGAGGTATTTTCTAGAGGTGAGATTGCAGCATCAAAATGTAAATGCATATGCAGTTTTCCTAGATTCTACCATATTCTCTCAGTAAAGGTTGTAGTATTTTTCATCCTCACCAAGAGTTATATGAGGTCTGTTTCACGCAGCCTCACCAACGGAAGATATTTTCAAATATAACTTTTTGGTAATCCTATAGGTTACAAATAGTAATGTATTATTTTAATTTTCAATTTTATTATGAATAAAACAGAGCATATTTTCATACGCTTGAGAGTCATTTGCAACTCCTCTAAACTGTTGATTCTTGTCTTAGTCCATTTTCTTATCTTATTGTTACTTTTATTCTTCTAATATGCAAATATTTTCCCAATTTCTCATTTGTATTTTTACTTTTCTTATGGTGATTTTATTTGTTTGCCATAAAAATGTTGTTGTTGGAGTTGTTGTGATGATGGTGATGAAGTTGATGGTGATCATATGATGATTTATGTCACATTCGTCAATTTATTCCCATGTGGTTTCTGGATTTTGAGTTATGGTTGTAAGTTTTTCCTACTCACAGGTTATAAAGAAATTCATTCATATTTTCTTCTATTATGTGTATGATTGCATTTTTGAGAAAATCTAATCAATTTGATAAAATCTGATATACAATACAAAAATGTTTTATTTTCCTCGTGCTACGAGTTATTACTTCATTTTAAAAAACGTCAACCTTTTCTGCACTTTTACATTTTCATGATCATTTGGGACTCTTATCAAAATTTTATATTCCGTTCCATACATCTATCTATATAATCATTTGTCACTATCACACTGTTTGCAATTCAGAGGCATTATAACATGTTTTAATATCTACTAGAGTAGTTTCCCCTCATTGTGCCTCTGTTCCAATTTTTTTCCCTACTATAAATGCTTTTAGTTCTTCTGGCCCAGGCAGAGTAGAGTTAGGGTAGGGAGCTGTGTGCAGCGAGAAAAACAAAAACAAAAATCAACAAAAATAAAAACATAATATTTTAATTAGCAGTTGCTTTTTAATTAATTTATATTTGCAGCTAATGTAGCCTTTATGTGTAGTACAGTCTCTAAACACATTATTTATTTTTAATTTTATAAATAAATATGTATTTATCTCTCACCATCATTTCTTATGCTGATAATTCTTCAGTTATTTTGGTTGTCTGGAGTTCATTCCCTAGCAAATTCCTCAGGAAGAACTCATATGAACAATATTTCCTGATTGCTTCCATGGTCCTGAAATTTTATCTGCTTTCTTTATCTGTGAGGTCATTTTCCTTTGTATAAATTTTTAAAGTCACAATTTGTGTCCTCAGGTTTCCTAAATACGTTACTCTATTAACTGTGGAAATTCTTGTAAAAAAAGTCTATTTACAATTTGATTATCACTCTCTTATACCTGACTTAACCTTTTTGCCTAGGGGCTCAAATATTTTTTCTTTTACATTAATATCTAATGGTTTACTAGAAAATGTCTCATATTCAGCCACTCCGTATTGGTCTTCCAAAAACCTACTTTGCCTTTTGTAACATGTAGCCTCAAATCATCTTTTATTTTAGAAACATTTTCTTGAGTGATAGATACTTTTCAGTATTCTGCTTTATTGCTTTTATGTGCTTCTTCAGGAATTTTTAGAATATGATTTAAAGTATTGCCTCTTTTCTGCCTATCTTCAATATCATCTTTTTTCTTTCTTGATTTCTATTTTTTAGTCTTTATAATTATTAAATGTTTTAAATAATCATGAACATGTGGGAAAAATTTTTTTTCCTGAACCATTTGAGAATAAGTTGCTGATCTTGATGTCTTATCATCTCCATATACTTTAAGGTATATTTCCTAAGAGCATCCTCCAACATTACCACAATAAAAACAACAAAATCCAGATGTTGACATCGATACATCTAATACTGAGTCCTCCTTTCAAGTTTTACCAATTGTCTCAATATTTTTATAGCAAAATATCCAGTTGTCATGTCCTTTTAGTCTCTGTCGATCTGGAAAGTTCTTCAGTCTTCTCTTAATTTTTAACATCATTTTGAAGATTAAAGGCTGGTAATTTTCGAGAATTTTCCTCAAATTGGATTTGCCTGATGTCTGCCCATGATAAGATTTGGGTTATGTAGTTTGGGATTAAATATCACAGAAGTTACAGTATCTTCTTATGGCATGCTATCAGTTTGACTCATTACTGATGATGTTCACTTTAATTTCTTGACAAAGTTGGTGTCTACCAGTTTTCTCCATTCCAAAGTTGCTATTTTATCCTTTGCAATTAATGAATATTTTATGGTGAGGTATTTTGAAAATATGTAAACATTCTCTTCCCCATGAAATTGTCAATTTATTTATGTATTTATATCTCTATGGACTCATGGAGTCCCATTTTTTATAATGGGTTGTAATTTGCAACTGTTATTTTCATTTATGAACTATTATGTTCAAAGCGCCCTTAAATTGGCTAGAGGGAGCCAATTCAAGCTAATTTCTGGGTTTTTTTTGTTTTTTTTTTTAACATACCCTCACCATTCCTTGATCATGTTCTTGCTTATTGTCACAATGCATTATTTCAAGCTCATCTTGCATTTTAACTCCTGTCACTTTCAAAATGAGTCATTGCTTTAGGGAGCTCTTATAGGATAAAATGGTATGTAGAAGTCAGTATCTGGGTACTAGATGTGCTCATTGCTATTGTTGTATCATCCTCCTAAGTTCTTTCACTCTTTTAATAGACGTAACTATAGATATGCATCTGTGTGTGTGTGTGTGTGTGTGTGTGTGTGTATGTGTGCCCACATACAGTTACATCAATATCTATTTATGTAACTACACACACACACACACACACACACACACACACACACATACACATCTTCCTGTACCTACCCATGTAATGAAAAACATGTTTACTCTAACACTGTTAATTTTAATTTATCCTCATATTGTTCATTATAGTTTTCTCATTTTCTACTTTTGTAACTCACATGTCTGACAGGAGAAACCAGACTTCATGTATGTTTAACACAGTTATTGTATCAATCCTCCTTTATGTAATGAATCTCGTATTTCTGCTGCCATTCCCTTCTTACCACTTCTGACCTGAACATCCTCGCTTTGCTTAAGTTCTGGCATGCCACAGGTCTTCCCTTCCACAGGTCTCCTTACTCACCTCTCAGATTCTACTCCCTATGTGGGACTCTTCACCGATATGACAGGCGGTGTGTGATTAATCCTGCTCTTTTATGCATGCCAAATGTACAATACCTCTTAAGAAATGGAAAAACCTTCCTTTCTCCCGTCCGCTTGCTTTATGCCTAAGTTGTTAGAGGCATGCATGAACTCCTAACTTGTAGTCAAATAGAATGTGCTTAGAGCTATAGGTCTCTTTTTCAAGCAGTCTGAATTCAAGTGCAGGTCATGACATGCAAATTAGCTGCATGAGCTTGAGTAAATGAAGATTTCTCTCCAGGCATCGTATGTTAGATGGGGATTAGGATAGTAAACAAAGAAGTTATTGTATATTCAAAGTGCTTATGAGAATGTATGATATAAAATAAATATTCAGTTTATGTGACTAATATTATGGTTTTCATGGGAAAAGCTACTTCTCACAGAAAAATCATACAATAAAATCCCAGGGAACCATGCTGTGGGTCTGAATTGTTTGGGAGTCCCCTGGAGCATACAGATTGTGCAGACTATTTCCATACTTCTGAGAAGGAAAGAATGATCACTTTTTACCTCATATAAAATATGCTAAATATGCTGCTGAATATTTTAAATATTCTTTTACCCTTATAGAATGGTAATCAAGCTTATTTTTAACTAGTGAAAAGTACATTTTATAATATACTTTATAAAATGATTAGCAACAAAAAATTATTATACTTTGATTTATTGAAAATTCTTTTTGTGTATCTATAAATTCATAATGTACCGAGTCCCCTATGTCTCTATCAGTTGCTGTCAGCTTCACTAGCTTTGTTCCAACAGCCAGATTTTCATAAATATTTATAGGTGCATCTGGTATATATCTGTGGGACAAAAGGGATTTTTTTATCACTTAGTGTAAACAAATGTCTCTTTTCATCTGTCACACAACAAATATTTTAAATTTTATGTGATACATATCTTGTAAGAATTTCAAGCCCCTGGCCTCAAAAAATCTTTTTCTTTATAAATTACCATGTCTATTAGAGAATCTTTAAGTATTATAAAGTGAAGTTAAAAGTTTTCTCCTACCTATACCCTTGCTCTAGTCCTTCTACTAAATGGTTATATACTTTATTATATAAAGTATATATTTTATAAAATCTGGTTATTATATAATCTGGTTATTATACTTTATTCCAGATAACAAAATACTACAAACACTTTTGAAATCGCTGTTTCATTTCATATTCAGGCAAACCTCATTTTATTGCACTTCACTTTAATGCACTTTGCAGATATTGCATTTTTTACAAATTGAAGATTTCTGGCAACCCTGCATTGAGCAAGTCTGCTGATGCCACTTTTCCAAAAACATATGCTCACTTGGTGTTTCTATATCACATTTTGGTAATCCTCACAATATTTCAAAATTTTTCATTATTATTATATTTGTTATGGTGATCTATGATCAGTGAGCTTTGATATTACTACTGTAATTGTTTTGGAGCATCACAAACTATGCCAATATGAGACTGTGAACTTAATGGATAATGTTGTATGTGTTCTGACTGCTCCACCAACTGGCCATTCCTCTGTCTCTCTTCTCCTCGGCCGTCCTAGTCCCTGAGACACAACAATATTGAAATCAGACCCATTAGTAACCCTACAGTGGCCTCTAAATGTGCATGTGAAAGAGATGCATGTCTCTCAGTTTAAATCAAAAGCTAGAATTGATTAAGCTTGGTGAGGAAGACATGTAGAAAGCCAAAATAGGCTAAAAGCTAGGCCTCTTGTGCCAAACAGTTATCCAAGTTCTGAATGCAAAGGAAAACTTTTTGAAGGAAATTAAAAGTGCTACTCCAGTGAATCACAAATGATAAGAAAGTGAAACAGCCTTATTGCTGATATGGAGAAACTTGTAGTGGTCTGGATGGAAGATCAAACCAGCCACAACATTCCTGTAAGCCAAAGCCTAATCCAGAGCAAAACCCTAATTCTCTTCAATATGAATGTATCAATGTGCATTTTCTACAATATTTTACTTATTAAGGAGTATTTACAATATATAACTTAATAGGAAAATAGAAAGCTTTGAATTCTTATTCCATAAAAAAAATTGACTTCTGTGGTTTCAAACATAAAATATGATTGAGGTTGACTTTCACTGTGTGTAAAAAGAGCAATAGTATGGAGCTAATAGAGGTTTGCTTCTAGGTCACTTTGAATGTTTGTAAAAAAATTGACAATGGACATAACAGCAAAACTCTGATATTTACCCCATTATAAAAGAAGTTTCAGTGGTTAAATCTTAGCATTTAAATATTTAGGTTACTCTTTGCTTACATAAGAACAGGACTCTCATCATTAACATTCCTGCTGTTTAAAGTCATGGTGCCAATGCATAACTCCAGAGACAGGTTCTCTCTATTTCTCGCAGCAACCACTATCTGGAAATGATAAAATAAATAAGAGATGACAGAATATGTTTTTTGAGTGCTTAAAATATGCAAGTTCCCTTTACAAAAATTTTTTTAAAAATAAAATTGAAAAGCACTTTAAAAATTGCAGCCTAAGAATGTAGATCTATTCCTAAAAAAATCTTAAGGTCATTTGTCAAAAGGAGTATCTTTTGTACCCTCATGTAGATTTCTGTGTTTAATGCTACCTACCAGTTGTTATGGAACTTTGACAATGTTTTTAAATATTGGTATTGGTATGCTACATTTAAGGCAATAAAATCAATTTGAATTTGTTGAAATAGCAAACTAAAAGGATAACTTAAGTTTCACTGTTTAGGAAAAAATATGTGAAGGTAAACAGCTATCTTATTTTTGGAAAAAAATTGAAAAATCATGAATATTTTAGCAACGTCACAAGAATTTGTAAAATTTTCATATAAAAAGTTGCTATTCCAATGTCATAATAGTCAAAAATGTTGTCTAATAGAGTAATAACTAAAAGCTTGATGAAGTCAAAGAATTATTTTAATTTTTGTTTTATTAAATTTAACTATATAATTAATAAGTAGATTATGTACAAAAACAAAAAGCAAATCAAAGTGCTTTTAATTATATATATTATATTGATACTTTATTGAGCCTTCTATTTCAGAAATGTTTCAAATAAATGAGAAAAAAACTGAAGATTACAAGGAATATTTAACAAAAATGTAGCTTGACCAAAAATATATTACCACTAAAGTAAATTATTATTCAAAAAAATGTATAAACTGCTTAAAAGACAAAGAAAAAGGGTGAATTAAAATGAAAAGTTTATTTTCAAATATGTCAATTTTCCTTTCTTTGACACTGGCTTAAAAAAATGGGGTTCCCTACGACAGCACAGCTGTTCTGAATTAACTATTCACTCATTTGTTCATGCATCCTCAGTAGTACATCATTTAAGTACCAAACACAGATATTTAAAATAAGCAGCACACAGTTTCTGCATGTACAGAGATTACAGCAGAGCATGAAAGTATGAGGGAGGATAGTAACAGCTTTTTAGAAGAGATGACAAGCCAACAATGGCAAGGTAGCATAGTGGTGAAATACCCATACAAAGTTAGGCTGCTTGAGGGAGGAACACTCCCAAACTCATTCTATGAGGCCACCATCACCCTGATACCAAAACCAGACAAAGATGTCACAAAAACAGAAAACTACAGGCCAATATCACTGATGAACATAGATGCAAAAATCCTCAACAAAATACTAGCAAACAGAATCCAACAGCACATTAAAAGGATCATAAACTATGATCAAGTGGGGTTTATCCCAGGAATGCAAGGATTCTTCAATATATGCAAATCAATCAATGTGATAAACCATATTAACAAACTGAAGGATAAAAACCATATGATCATCTCAATAGATGCAGAAAAAGCTTTCGACAAAATTCAACACTCATTTATGATAAAAAACCCTCCAGAAACTAGGCCTAGAGGGAACTTACCTCAACATAATAAAGGTCATATATGACAAGCCCACAGCCAACATTGTTCTCAATGGTGAAAAACTGAAAGCATTTTCACTAAGATCAGGAACAAGACAAGGTTGCCCACTCTCACCACTATTATTCAACATAGTTTTGGAAGTTTTAGCCACAGCAATCAGAGAAGAAGAAGAAATTAAAGGAATCCAAATCGGAAAAGAAGAAGTAAAACTATCACTGTTTGTCGATTACATGGTACTATACATAGAGAATCCTAAAGATGCTACCAGAAAACTACTAGAACTAATCAATGAATATGGTAAAGTAGCAGAATAAAAAAATAATGCACAGAAATCTCTTGCCTTCCTATACACTAATGATGAAAAATCTGAAAGAGAAATTATGGAAACACTCCCATTTACCACTGCAACAAAAAGAATAAAATATCTAGGAATAAACCTACCTAGGGAGACAAAAGACCTGTATGCAGAAAACTATAAGACACTGATGAAAGAAATTAAAGATGATACAAACAGATAGATATACCATGTTCTTGGATTGGAAGAATCAACATTGTGAAAATGACTATACTACCCAAAGCAATCTACAGATTCAGTGTAATCCTTATCAAACTACCAATGCATTTTTCACAGAAGTAGAACAAAAAAATTCACAATTTGTATGGAAACAAAAAAGACCCCAAATAGCCAAAACAATCTTGAGAAAGAAAAACGGAGCTGGAAGAATCAGTCTCCCTGCCTTCAGACTATACTACAAAGCTACAGTAAGCAAGACAGTATGGTACTGGCACAAAAACAGAAATATAGATCAATGGAACAGGATAGAAAGCCCAGAGATAAACCCCATGGACCTGTGGTCACCATATCTTTCATAAAGGAGGCAAAAGTATACAATGGAGAAAAGATAGCCTCTTCAATAAGTGGTGCTGGAAAAACTGGACAGCTACATGTAAAAGAATGAAATTAGAACACTCCCTAACACCATACACAAAAATAAACTCAAAATGGATTAAAGATCTAAATGTAAGGCCAGACACTATAAAACCCTTAGAGGAAAACATAGGCAGAACACTCTGTGACATACATCACAGCAAGATCCTTTTTGACCCATCTCCTAGAGAAATGGAAATAAAACCAAAAATAAGCAAATGGGACCTAATGAAACTTCAAAGCTTCTGCACAGCAAAGGAAACCATAAACAAGACAAAAAGACAACCTTTAGAATGAGAGAAAATATTTGCAAATGAAGCAACTGACAAAGGATTAATCTCCAAAATATACAAGCAGCTCATGCAGCTCAATATCAAAAAAGCAAATAACCAGATTTAAAAGTGGGCAGAAGACCTAAATAGACATTTCTCCAAAGAAGATACACAGATTGCCAACAAACACATGAAAGGATGCTCAATATAACTAATCATTAGAGAAATGCAAATCAAAACCACAATGAGGTATCACCTCACACCGGTCATAATGGCCATCATCAAAAAATCTACAAACAATAAATGCTGGAGAGGGTGTGGAGAAATGGGAACCCTCTTGCACTGTTGGTGGGAATGTAAATTGATACAGCCACTATGGAGAACAGTTTGGAGGTTCCTTAAAAAACTAAAAATAGAACTACAGTATGACCCAGCAGTCCCACTACAGGGCATATACCCTGAGAAAACCATAATTCAAAAAGAGTCATGTACCACAATGTTCATTGCAGCTCTATTTACAATATCCAGGACATGGAAGCAACCGTATTGTCCATCGACAGATGAATGGATAAAGAAGATGTGGCACATATATACAATGGAATATTGCTCAGCCATAAAAAAGAAACAAAACTGAGTTATTTGCAGTGAGGTGGATGGACCTAGAGTCTGTCATACAGAGTGAAGTAAGTCAGACAAAAACAAATACCATATACTAACACATATATGTGGAATCTAAAAAAAAAAAATGGCTCTGAAGAACCTAGGGGCAGGACAGGAATAAAGATGCAGACATAGAGAATGGACTTGAGGACACTGGGAGGGGGAAGGGTAAGCTGGGACAAAGTGAGAGAGTGGCATGGACATATATACACTACCAAATGGAAAATAGATAGTTACTGGGAAGCAGCTGCATAGCACAGGGAGATCAGCTCGGTGTTTTGCGTCCACCTAGAGATGTGGAATAGGGAGGGTGGGAGGGAGATGCAAGAGGGAAGAGATACAGGGATATATGTATATGTATAGCTGATTCAGTTTGTAATACAGCAGAAACTAACACACCACAGTAAAGCAATTATACTCCAGTGAAGATGTTCAAAAAAAATTTTTTTAAACAATAACGTTAGGCTGCTTGTGTTGGAATCATGATTCATCCATTTACCAGCTGGATGATCTTGGGTAGGCCACTTATTTATTTGGACTTAGTGTCTTCATCTATAAAATGGAGGTTAAAATGGTATCTACCTCACAGGGCTTCCATAAGCATTAAGTAAGCTATTATGTGTAAAACACCTTACTGGTGCCTAACACATACTCAACATAATGTAACTGGTTTGATGCTTTAGGAAAAAAAAAAATGTGTGGTTTCTTGAAAATCTGGGTAAGAGTGCCAACACAGTACTTGGCAATTTGAAAATGATATCAAACTAATGAATCTATTGTTTCTCATTGTTTTAAGTCTTAACAAATACATGGACCCTTGAAATTAGTAGAGAGAATTCATGCTTTCCTTCAAGAAATATTCTTGAGCACTGACTATACGATGCACTGTGCAGTACACCAGAGACAAGAAGCCAATTAGAAATAACCTTACCATGGAGGAAATCAATGGAGAAGATTAATATGTAAACCAAAAGAGGATGAAAGTTTATCAAATGAAGTTTTGTTTTTAGATCAGGTTGGTGGACAGAGTAAAATCATTTGCCATAATCCTTCCAGAATACCACTGCCATTAAATTATAGGAGAAAAAGAAAGAGGGAGAGAGAGAGAGAGAGAGAGAAACTCATAAAAGTTAGGTTGTACTACACATTTGGTCCAAGAATAGCTGGGCCATGAAATTAACATATAAACTTTCCTGAAACCAGTGATGCCTTAGGAATGCCAAGAGGTATACCCCTTTGGAGGGACAATTGCTCAACACTGTTTAAATGTGTAAACATGCAGAAGCTCTTCTAATGATGAGTTCACATGTGGGAAGAAAAAATGAGTGAACAAACCACCTTGAGCTTTAGTCAACAAAGACAAGGGAACATTTAGGATTACAATCCCCAAATTAAAATAGTAGCAAATTGAATATAGTAATCTATATTGAAAACTACCTTATATGGGGTAGGTTATATGCCAGAAAGACAAAGATGTTATAATAACATAAAATGTATTAAAATAACTCATACATTTAATAAATTCACAAAAAGAAACCATATAATTTTCTAAGTAAATGGAGAAAAATATTACAAAATTCAACATCAAATATCCCTTAACAAATTAGGAATAAAAAAAAACTTTTCTGGGCTTCCCTGGTGGCGCAGTGGTTAAGAATCCGCCTGCCAATGCAGGGAACATGGGTTAGATCCCTGGTCCGGGAAGATCCCACATGCCGTGGAGCAGCTAAGCCCGTGTTCCACAACTACTGAGCCTCCTCTCTAGAGCCCATGTGCCACAGCTACTGAAGCCTGCATGCCTAGAGCCCGTGCTCTGCAACAAGAGAAGCCACCGCAATGAGAAGCCTATGCACCGCACCACTAGCTACAACTAGAGAAAGCTCGCATGCAGCAACGAAGACCCAACACAGCCAAAAATAAAATAAACAAATTTATTAAAAAAAAAGAAAACTTTTCTTACTTAAAAAAGATGTCTACCATAGCCCTATAAGAAATACCATTGTCATTTGAAACATTAAACAATAACTTTTAAAATCAGGACAAAACAAGGATGCACCCTATAACCACTTCTAGTAAACATTGTTCTGGAAGTCCTCATCAAAGAAATAAGGCATACAATATGAATAAAAAGTTTTAAGAATTGAGAAAAAAACAACTGTCACTCTTGACAGTTATTTTAACTGTGAATGTTAACACAGTTAACATAAAAATGAAAGCTCATCTAGAAATTATTCAAATTAATATAAGGAGTTAGCAAAGTTGCCATTTTAAATATCAAGGTATAAGAATCAACTTTAACCTTGAACAATTAGAAAATGAATATACAGCAGCAAAAGTCAAGTTGTCTAGGAATATCATACATATAATGTGTAAAATTACAAACTTCTGTGGAGAAAAATATGAAATATGGAAAATTAATAAAGTTCTGAATAATTTAATAAATTATCCTGCTTTATGGATGATAATGATGCTAATTCTCTTCAGTCTAATTTATAAATTCAGTGTAATTAAAATCAAAACGTGAATGGGGCTTCTTTCATAAAGTTAATTTTGAACATTATATGAAAGAGTGAAGAAGCAAATAGAACTGAAGTACTTCGTTTAGGAGTGAATGGAAAACAGCAAAGTTGATAATATGAGAGATGATCGTACAATACCAAAGTGAAAATATTATAAACCATTAGCCAGTTGTCCTAGAGCACCAGTTGTTGCTTTTAATTTTTCCTCTAACTCTCACACAGTGAGAAAATCCTGGTCAAAATATTTGTAACTTATAAAGGCTTGTTTTAGGTAAGGCGCTGTTTTTAAAAAAACAATGTTTCTTGATAAATCTACTACTGGAGGCATTGAAAAATGTTTAAGGACACTGGGAAACATTTGAAATTTAAGTGGTCCCATTTCCCAGAATGACTTTGTAGGAAAAGAGATTTGTTATGTTTTTCCATACGCTTATACCTCTCTGTTCTTTCCAAATATTTGCAAATCTGAAATTTAACCAGGACATTGGGGGAAAAAAGATTTAGGCCATATCTCTACAGTCAAGTAAAGCCAAGGAGAGAGGCAACACTCCAGATAATTTGTGACTGTAATAAAGGGCAATTTTATTTAATTACCCAGAACGTTGCCTCAGTTTTATGCTTTTGAATATGGAGGCAATCCTTTCTCCAACATTTTTATGCTTTTGAGTATGGAGGTAATCCCTTCTCTAACTTTTATATGCACTTAAAGAAGCAAACACAAAAATTGAAATAATATTTTTTAAAAGTCTAATGGAAAGAGTAAAATGAATCAAATAAAATTCTAAATTTATTTTCTTAAAGTGAATTTTTGCTTGATCTATGTGAATATGAAAATGCAATTACATAAATTTGGTATTTTTATTTCAATTTAGGTAAGTTTTTAAAAGTTATTGAAAATATTGAAAATTACTCTTTTTGAAGGGTATTTAAAGGTATTTATTATTTAATGTTGTTTCATCTTTATTCTTACCTTAGGATTTGTTTCATAATCCAAAAGAGGTCTTGTGGTTTTAGAAATCACGGCATTATGTGAATCCAAAGCAAAGTAGGCAGTGGTATTAACTGAAGAGTTTAATATTAAAACCTTTTAAGAAAGCACACAAAAAAATGGTTAATACGTTATTGAAAAAGCATGGATTCTGAACTTACAGTTTTGATGCAGTTATTAGGCAAGACCTAAGTAAACCAAAATTAATTTTGTGAAGACAGTGCCCATAAAAATAAAAGCTAAACTTTCTTTTCCAGACTTCAAGAGTAATCTGAAAATTCATTTACATTTTTAGTTGTATTTTTTCCAAAGGTTTTTATATTTAAGTATTAGAGCATTTTTGGTAAATAACTATTATTGGTTTTATAATTAGTTTATTTTCTAGTGTTGCATTTACAGATTTTTCTAATATATAAAAAAGTCATACCCTCTTGTATACTCAGGAGGCACATACACTGAATTATTTGGACAATGCCATTAGATCTCATCTCTAAATTGATTTTCTGTATGGCACAATAAAATATTGCTTTAGACAAAGATATTTTTTAGGGACATCAGCATGTTCCTCTCCATTGTTATCACTGTGCTTATAACTGGGCTCAGTTTCAAGATGAATATTAAAGATTTTTAAAGGGATTTAGTAAAGACATCATATTTTGAAAAAATTTACATCCAGTTTCTGGTCCAAAGAGAAACAATAAAACCTGGGAGACATATCCAATGCCATTTCCAAAAAGGCATCACAGCCATTTTGATGGGCATACTAACTGATTTTTATTTGTCTATGAGTGAACAACCAAAGTTGGCTTATATTCGGCTAAAATCCATTAAATGTTCTTTTGGAAAAATCTCATTTTCTTTGTTTCTCCCCTTATTATTATTGCTTTTTGTTAAAAAAAATCATCATTTTCCAAGTCTTTGTTTTGTTTCTCTTTCCCAGTGACTTCTACAATATAAATCAGATACTATAATATTTAGTTATGAAATGTGTAATATTTAGTTATGTGTAAACACATGAAGTTGTAGTCGGTATTTACATAGTCACCCCATCCTCCTCCCACATACATGTATCCTGGCATAAACCCACATATATATCTACACACCCTAAATGCACATAATCCCCATATCCTGACCCTGTCCTCCCACACACATTTACACACCCACATAAATGGAGCTTCTGAACCTAGTAAACAAGAAACTACACTTTTCCTGTGTCATCTTCTGTCCTCAGTCTAAAATTCACATGAGCAAAAAAATGAAATTGGGAGTACTGATCAGTGCCTCACTGTAATCAGGTCACCAGAAAAATTATATGCAGGCTAAATTTTCCAACAATGCCCCCCTAAGCTTTCATTTCAACCTTATTCCCCAAATGATGTTTATAAGCCAGCTACCAGAGTAAGTATGAACAAATGGAAAAAGTTTAGTTTGCTCTAAAGAGAATTAGAGCAGAATATTCCATTGCACTAATATGACTTATAATACATTCTATAATCAAAAACTCAATTTTTCTTACAAGTACAATTAGAATATAGTTCATATGTACACCATAAAAATTCCTGAGAAAATCTCGAGTGATTAATTATTTTGTATTTCTTCTTCTTTATTCCCTCTTAATCTGTAACTATTTTGTCATGTATTATTTATTAAATCACTATTAATTAATTATTGCTGAAACTAGAACTTATATGAAGATACAACATATCCTTTATTCCAATTATGTGTATAATAAAGAAAATATGCCTGATCTGGGATGAATAAAAGGTAACAAACATTAAAGGATATTCTCTCAGCTGTATAAATGTCATCAGACAAATGGAAAAAAATATAAGCTCTAGTTTTTCTAAATGCCTTTTAGAGCATTTTAGAAGGTCTGTTGCTTTCACCTCCAAGTCATATAATTTTTAGTCTGTTACTATATTCAAAGGTTTAAAGTCCTCCTCTCACTTCAGTGACTACCATAAGATATAAAGACAACATTAATTCAAAGCCTGATGAAATAATTTTTTGCTCATTGAAAATTTGAGCACTTCTTACAAAATAAAAGTTGGAAAAAATTAATAGATAATAATACAATACTTAACCTCAACTTCTTGTCCTGGATCTGGATCTCTTGCAAGAATCTATATATAAAAGCAAATGCAGGAACCTTTTTAGGAATAGACACTAAAACACCTATACAATTATATAAACCATGAGCAATAATTTAAATTCAAACATTCTTTCACTACTTTTTGCTTCATATTGGCTCCATAAGTTGTTATACTGTAAGAATTTCTCCCTATAACAGTTTTCTTAATGATATTTATTTCAGAGAAAAAAAGACCACAAGTAATTTTTCCCACTAACATTCATTTTAAGAAAGCCAACATAAAAATATCAGTTTCATATTTCTACATTTAAATTTTGGGCTAGTGTGTGGAATAGGATATAATTGCTCAGTGTCTGGCACAAAGCCAATGACCATTAAGATATGCTTTCAACTTTGATTCCTTTGTTAGATAATTGAAGTCTTTTATCTCTTTTCACAATAATGTACAAAAAATAGAGCAAAAGCTGTGGAGTCAGGAATTGACTCCATTTGAATTTCTAGTCCATCAATATTCTCATCTGTACAATAGGATAAGATATATTCTCAACCTTAGAGTAGTTCTGAGGATTAAATAAAATATTATACGTAATGCATCTCAGAAGTGCTCAATAAATGTTATTTACTTTCCTTTCTTCAACCACTGCTTATCTTTCTTTCAGTGTTACCAACTGTGATTCTTTCTCACCTAAAAACCGAATAACACAAATGCACACACATTAAACCGTAAGTATTTTCTTCACCTGTTGTACAATTCTACAAATGATACTCTTTTAAAATTATTCCTGCTTTCTGTGCACTTGAATATTGAATATCAAGTCTATAACTTAGACTAGGTAGTCCTGTAAAAGCCTCATACAGTTTGACTATTTCAAAGAATGTAATGGAACAATTGTTGTGTGAACAGGTCTTGCTTATTTTGAACCTTTGTTTCAAACTGAATATGTGTAAACAGATTGCCTAATTTAGTGGTCGCTCTACTTAATTAAGGCCATTGGATAATTTAACATAGTAAGTGAATTTAATATGTATGTATCACATCAGCCACCTGAAAGTTGTGTCAATACCCTGTCTTGGGGCTTCCCTGGTGGCGCAGTGGTTGAGAATCTGCCTGCTAATGCAGGGGACACGGGTTCGAGCCCTGGTCTGGGAGGATCCCACATGCCGCGGAGGAACTAGGCCCGTAAGCCACAACTACTGAGCCTGCACGTCTGGAGCCTGTGCTCCGCAACAAGAGAGGCCGCGATAAGTGAGAGGCCCGCGCACAGCGATGAAGAGTGGCCCCCGCTTGCCACAACTAGAGAAAGCCCTCGCACAGAAACAAAGACCCAACACAGCAAAAATAAATAAATTAATTAATACCCTGTCTTGAAAAACCTCACAGAGACCCACAGAGATACCCTATTTTAGACAGAAGGCAGTATTTTTTTTTTTTTTCTTTTGCGGTGCGCGGTCCTCTCACTGTTGTGGCCTCTCCCGTTGTGGCGCACAGGCTCCGGACGCGCAGGCTCAGCGGCCATGGCTCATGGGCCCAGCCGCTCCGCAGCATGTGGGATCTTCCCGCACCGGGGCACGAACCCGTGTCCTCTTCATCGGCAGGCAGACTCTCAACCACTGTGCCACCAGGGAAGACCTAGAAGGCAGTATTTTCTTTTCTGCTACTTCTCTGTCACAAAGACCATAAACCCACATGATGGAAGAGAAGAAAATCTTGATCTTGATCCTGCCTAAGCAGCTTATGCTGGTTCAGCCAAGTCTGCAGTAGAAGTCAGGTTAGAATGACCTCCTTGGGATCCACGTGTATCTTTGTAAAGCTTTCTATGATTTGGGGGAGACCAAAAAAGTAAATTACGAAGAACATTAGTTCAGTTGTCTCAAAGTGATCCAAAAGATAAAGTTTTCATAAGCATCAGGCCTGTAAGGTGATTCATTGCCAAGCCTACTAGGAGGCTTTTCTTTCTTAAGTTTAGCATTTATGAACAAGTCCCTTTAACACAAATTCTTATTTCAGATAGATTTAACACATACTAGAATGTATGTTTTGGGTCAAAGTACGAAATCTCTTTGTGTGTATGCATGTGCACATGCATGTGTGTTTTGGAAATTTTCAGTTTCCAAAAGAGTGATATTTCTAAAAATTGGAGAAGTGATAATACTGGCTGTGCGAAATGAATAGAAAGCAACAATGGACAGGAATCCAAAACAAAAACAAGCTATTTTAATAAAATTTGTGGTGTTCCATTTGTCCTCAACTTTATTATCCTCTCATTGTCTCCCAGTTAACTGGGTAGTTTCTCCTAATAGAAACAGCTAGAGAAAGAAAAGGAGTCAAAACAGAGAAGGCAGAAAGAATAAAGAGGGTTTTACTATGACAGATAAGTAAGCTAGTAAGATTAGAGATAAAGAGTCCTTGCGGGATTTTCTTTTTTATTCAAACAGAAAGTCAAAAAAATTATAATCATCCTCATCAGTTCACTCAGTCCCATGAAATTAATTTTTTTTCATTTTGATCTTTTGTTAGCACTTTTATGAATTCACCAGTTTTCCATTAGAGTTCTGAAAATGCTTATTCATTCAGTTCAGCAGTATAGTCACTTACCAGAAACCTGTACTTGTCAGTCTTTTCCATGAATTCCTTGAAGATGAAACCCTTTTATAGGAACATTTTTGCAAAAGCATCAGAGTACACCCAGAACTGTCTGTAAATGACAAAAGACTTAAAAATAAAGATGGTTAAAGATTTGATGAAAGTTCATAATAATGCAATTGACAAGGAAATTTAGTTATTTCTGAGATATACATTTTAAAGTAATAACTAGAATTATGACTTATTATACCAGAACATATAAGATTTTTAGAAATTTCATGTAATGTCTGAAACATTTATATTAACATATTTCCATACAAATATCCCAAAGAAAGTTTAGTATTAGTTGTTTTTAGTTTGTTTTTTTATACTGCAGGTTCTTATTAGTCATCAATTTTATACACATCAGTGTATATATGTCAATCCCAATCGCCCAATTCATCACACCACCAACACCACCCCACTGACGTTTTCCCCCCTTGGGGGAATACGTTAGTTCTCTACATATGTATCTCAACTTCTGCCCTGCAAACCAGTTCATCTGTACCATTTTTCTAGGTTCCACATACATGCGTTAATATACGATATTTGTTTTTCTCTTTCTGACTTACTTCACTCTGTATGACAGTCTCTGGATCCATCCACGTCTCAACAAATGACTCAATTTCATTCCTTTTTATGGCTGAGTAATATTCCATTGTATATATGTACCACATCTTCTTTATCCATTCATCTGTCAATGGGCGTTTAGGTTGTTTCCATGACCTGCCTATTGTAAATAGTGCTGCAATGGACATTGGGGTGCATGTGTCTTTTTGAATTACGGTTTTCTCTGGGTATATGCCCAGTAGTGGGATTGCTGGATCATATGGTAATTCTATTTTTACTTTTTAAGAAAACTCCATACTGTTCTCCATAGTGGCTGTATCAATTTACATTCCCACCAACAGGGCAAGAGGGTTCCCTGTTCTGCACACCCTCTCCAGCATTTGTTGTTTGTAGATTTTCTGATGATGCCCATTCTAACTGGTGTGAGGAGGTGATACCTCATTGTAGTTTTGATTTGCATTTCTCTAATAGTGATGTTGAGCAGCTTTTCATGTGATTCTTGGCCATCTGTATGTCTTCTTTGGAGAAATGTCTATTTAGGTCTTCTGCCCATTTTTGGATTGGGTTGTTTGTTTCTTTAATATTGAGCTGCATGAGCTGTTTATATATTTTGGAGATTAATCCTTTGTCCGTTGATTCATTTGTGAATACTTTCTCCCATTCTGAGGGTTGTCTTTTTGTCTTGGTTATGCTTTCCTTTGCTGTGCAAAAGCTTTGAAGTTTCATTAGGTCCCATTTGTTTATTTTTGGTTTTATTTCCATTACTCTAGGAGTTGGATCAAAACAGATCTTGCTGTGATTTATGTCAAAGAGCATTCTTCCTATGTTTTCCTCTAAGAGTTTTATAGTGTCCGGTCTTACATTTAGGTCTCGAATCCATTTTGAGTTTATTTTTGTGTATGGTGTTAGGGAGTGTTCTAATTTCATTCTTTTACATGTAGCTGTCCAGCTTTCCCAGTACCACTTATTGAAGAGACTGTCTTTTCTCCCTTGTATATCTTTGCCTCCTTTGTCATAGATTTGTTGACCATAGGTGCATGGGTTTATCTCTGGGCTTTCTATCTTGTTCCATTGATCTATGTTTCTGTTTTTGTGCCAGTACCATATTGTCTTGATTACTCTAGCTTTGTAGTATAGTCTGAGGTCACGGAGTCTGATTCCTCCAGCTCTGTTTTTTGCCTCAAGACTGCTTTGGCTATTCGGGGTCTTTTGTGTCTCCATACAAATTTTGAGATGATTTGTTCTAGTTCTGTAAAAAATGCCATTGGTAATTTGACAGGGATTGCATTGAATCTGTAGATTGCTTTGGGTAGTATAGTCATTTTCACAATATTGATTCTTCCAATCCAAGAACATGGTATATCTCTCCATCTGTTGGTATCACCTTTAATTTCCTTCATCAGTGTCTTGTTTTCTGCATACAGGTCTTTTGTCTCCCTAGGTAGGTTTATTCCTAGGTATTTTATTCTTTTTGTTGCAGTGGTAAATGGGAGTGTTTCCATAATTTCTCTTTCAGATTTTTCATCATTAGTGTGTAGAAATACAAGAGATTTCTGTGCATTAATTTTGTATCCTGCAAGTTTACCAAATTCATTGATTAGCTCTAGTAGTTTTCTGGTGGCATCTTTAGGATTCTCTATGTATAGTATCATGTCATCTACAAACAGTGACAGTTTTACTTCTTCTTTTCCAATTTGTATTCCTTTTATTACTTTTTCTTCTCTGATTGCCATGGCTAGGACTTCCAAAACTATGTTGAATAACAGTGGTGAGAGTGAACATCCTTGTCTCATTCCTGATCTTAGAGGAAATACTTTCAGTTTTTCACCATTGAGAATGATGTTTGCTGTGGGTTTGTCATATATGGCCTTTATTATGTTGAGGTAGGTTCCATCTATGTCCACTTTCTGGAGAGTTTTAATCATAAATGGGTGTTGAATTTTGTCATAATATTTTTCTGCATCTATTGAGATGATCATATGGTTTTTATTCTTCAATTTGTTAATATGGTGTATTACATTGATTGATTTGCATATATTGAAGAATCCTTGCATCCCTGGGATAAATCCCACTCGATCATGGTGTATGATCCTTTTAATTTGTTGTTGGATTCTGTTTGCTGGTATTTTGTTGAGGATTTTTGCATCTGTATTCATCAGTGATATTAGTCTGTAATTTTATTTTTTTGTAGTATCTTTGTCTAGTTTTGGTGTCAGGGTGATGGTGGCCTCATAGAATGAGTTTAGGAGTGTTCCTTCCTCTACAGTTTTTTGGAAGAGTTTGAGAAAGATGGGTGTTAGCTCTTCTCTAAATGTTTGATAGAATTCAATGTGAAGCCATCTGGTCCTGGACTTTTGTTTGTTGGAAGATTTTTAATCACAGTTTCAATTTCATTACTTGTGATTGGTCTGTTCATATTTTCTGTTTCTTCCTGGTTCAGTCTTGGAAGGTTATACCTTTCTAAGAATTTGTCTCTTTCTTCCAGGTTGTCCATTTTATTGGCACAGAGTTGCTTATAGTAGTCTCTTAGGATGCTTTGTATTTCTGTGATGTCTGTTGTAACTTCTCCTTTTTCATTTCTAATTTTATTGATTTGAGTCCTCTCCTTTTCTTGATGAGTCTGGCTAATGGTTTATCAAGTTTGTTTATCTTCTCAAAGAACCAGCTTTTAGTTTTATTTATCTTTGCTATTGTTTTCATTGTTTCTGTTTCATTTATTTCTGTTCTGATCTTTATGATTTCTTTCCTTCTGCTAACTTTGGGTTGTGTTTGTTCTTCTTTGTCTAGTTCCTTTAGGTGTAAGGTTAGATTGTTTAATTGAGATTTTTCTTGTTTCTTGAGGTCGGCTTGTATAGCTATAAACTTCCCTCTTAGAACTGCTTTTGCTCCATCCCATAGGTTTTGGATCATCGTGTTTTCATTGTCATTTGTCTCTAGGTATTTTTTGATTTCCTGTGTGATTTCTTCAGTGATTTCTTGGTTATTTAATAACATATTGTTTACCTTCCATGTGTTTGTCTTTGTGTTTTTTATGTTTTTTCCCTGTATTTGATTTCTAATCTCATAGCGTTGTGGTCAGAAAAGATGCTTGATATGATTTCAGTTTTCTTAAATTTACCAAGACTTGATTTGTGACTGAGGATGTGATCTATCCTGGAGAATGTTCCATGCTCACTTGAGAAGAAAGTGTAATCTGCTGTTTTTGGCTGGAATGTCCTATAAATATCAATGAAATCTATGTGGTCTATTGTGTCATTTAAAACTTCTGTTTCCTTATTTATTTTCATTTTGGATGATCTGTCCCTTGGTGTAAGTGAGGTGTTAAAGTCCCCCACTATTATTGTGTTACTGTCGATTTTCTCTTTTATAGCTGTTAGCAGTTGCCTTATGTATTGAGGTGCTCCTATGTTGGGTGCATATATATTTATAGTTGTTATATCTTCTTCTTGGATTGATCCCCTGATCATTATATAGTGTCCTTCCTTGTCTCTTGTAACATTCTTTATTTTAAAGTCTATTTTATCTAATATGAGTATAGCTATCTCAGCTTTCTTTTGATTTCCATTTGCATGGAATATCTTTTTCCATCCCCTCACTTTCAGTCTGTATGTGTCCTTAGGTCTGAAGTGGGTCTCTTGTAGACAGCATATATATGGATCTTGTTTTTGTATCCATTCAGCAAGCCTGTGTCTTTTGGTTGAAGCATTTAATCCATTCACATTTAAGGTAATTATCGATATGTATGTTCCTATGGCCATTTTCTTAATTGTTTTGTGTTTGTTTTTGTAGATCCTTTTCTTCTCTTGTGTTTCCCACTTAGAAAATTTCCCTTAGTGTTCTAAAGTTCTTTTCCTTAAACCAGTTCCTTTAGAGCTGGTTTGGTGGTGCTGAATTCTCTTAGCCTTTGCTTGTCTATAAAGCTTTTGAATTCTCCATAGAATCTGAATGAGATCCTTGCTGGGTAGAGTAATCTTGGTTGTAGGTTCTTCCCTTTTATCATTTTAAGTATATCATGCCACTCCCTTCTGGCTTGTAGAGTTTCTACTGAGAAATCAGCTGTTAACGTTATGGGAGTTCCCTTTTATGTTATTTGTCGTTTTTCCCTTGCTGCTTTCAATAATTTTTCTATGTCTTTAATTTTTGCCAATTTGATTACTGTGTGTCTCGGCGTGTTTCTCCTTGGGTTTATCCTGTATGGGACTCTGTGCGCTTCCTGGACTTGGGTGGCTATTTCCTTTTCCATGTTAGGGAATTTTTCGACTATAATCTCTTCAAATATTTTCTCTGGTCCTTTGTCTCTGTCTTCTCCTTCTGGGACCCCTATATTGCGAATGTTGGTGCGTTAAATGTTGTCCCAGAGGTCTCTTAGGCTGTCTTCATTTCTTTTCATTCTTTTTTCTTTATTCTGTTCTGCAGCAGTGAATTCCACCAGTCTGTCTTCCAGGTCACTTATCCATTCTTCTCACTCAGTTATTCTGCTATTGATTCCTTCTAGTGTATTTTTCATTTCAGTTATTGAATTGTTCATCTCTGTTTGTTCTTTAATTTTTCTAGGTCTTTGTTAAACATTTCTTGCATCTTTGCCTCCATTGTTTTTCCGAGGTTCTGGATCATCTTCACTATAATTCTGAATTTTTTTTCTGGAACGTTGCCTATCTCCACTTCATTTAGTTTTTCTGGGGTTTTATCTTGTTCCTTCATATGGTACATAGCCCTCTGTCTTTTCATCTTATCTATCTTTCTGTGAATGTGGTTTTTGTTCCACAGGCTGCAGGATTTTAGTTCTTCTTGCTTCTGCTGTCTGCCCTCTAGTGGATGAGACTATCTAAGAGGCTTGATGGGAGGGACTGGTGGTGGGTAGAGCTGGCTGTTGCTCTGGTGGGCAGAGCTCTGTAAACTTTAGTCCACTTGACTGTTGATGGGTGGGGCTGCGTTCCCTCCCTGTTGGTTGTTTGGCCTTAGGCAACCCAACACTGGAGCCTACCTGGGCTCTTTGGTGGGGATAATGACAGACTCTGGGAGGGCTCACACCAAGGAGTACTTCCCAGAACTTCTGCTGTCAGTGTCCTTGTCCCCACAGTGAGCCACAGCCACCCCCCGCCTCTGCAGGAGACCCTCCAGTACTAGCAGGCAGGTCTGGTTCAGTCTTCCCTGGGGTCACTGCCCCTTACCCTGCGTCCCCATGTGCACACTACTTTGTGTGTGCCCTCCAAGAGTGGAGTCTCTGTTTCCCCCAAGTCGTGTTGAAGTCCTACAATCAATTCCCACTAGGCTTCAGAGTCTGTTTCCTCCTCCCATTGCTGGACCCCCAGGTTGGGAAGCCTGACGTGGGGCTCAGAACCTTCACTACAGTGGGTGGACTTCTGTGGTATAAGTGTTCTCCAGTCTGTGAGTCACCCACCCAGCAGTTATTGGATTTGATTTTACTGTGATTGCGCCCCTCTTACCGTCTCATTGTGGCTTCTCCTTTGTCTTTGGATGTGGGGTATCTTTTTTGGTGAGTTCCAGTGTCTTCCTGTCGATGATTGTCCAGCAGCTAGTTGTGATTCTGGTGTTCTTGCAAGAGGGAGTGAGAGCATATCCTTCTACTCCGCCATCTTGGTTCCTCTCTGATTCACAATTTTTAAAGGTTATACTCCTTTTATTGTTATTATAAAATATTTTCTATATTCTCCATGTTGTATAATATATCCTTGTAGCTTCTTTTATACGTACTAGTTTGTGCTTCTAAGTCCCTTACCCCTACATTTTCTCCCTCCCGCCTTCCCTCTCCTCACTACTAACCACTAGTTTGTTCTTTAGATCTGTGAGTCTGCTTCTTTTTTGTTATATTCACTAGTTTGTTGTATTTTTCAGTTCCCCATATAAGTGATATTATACAGTATTTGTCTTTTTCTATATCACTTATTTCACCTAGCATAATGCCCTCCAAGTCCATCTATATTGCTGCAAATGGCAAAATTCTATTCTTTTTTATGGCTGAGTAGTGTTCCATTGTAAGTGTTAATTTCTTTATACCTTAGCCAGCACTGACTTTTTTCCTGTTATTTTTAAGTCTTGGTCAATCTAGAAGATAAAAGTTGTATTTTATTGTTTAGATTTTCACACATATGACAACTTGTTAAGCAACCTGTTAATTCATATGTTAGGGATAAACAAAATAATTTTGTAACTATTCCTATACCCAATCTTCCACACAAAGAAATAATTATTTGAAAGTTATTTTAAATCATACCAACTCTGTATTTTTTCTTTGTAAGAGTATATCTCTCACTTTATTGAGTTCTTTTACTTCTTTTATTAAAATTAAAAAATAAAACTTTAGTTATTATTAAAAATTTTATTTTAAAATTTTCTTACTCTTTCATTTCATGAATGTTATCAATAAAATAGAAGGTTGTAATTTACCTACTCCTATTGAAAAACTCGAGTTACAGACAATAGGATTGTCTGCATCCTCCACAAACACTGTAAACATATAGGTACTGGTATTATTCCCATTATCTATGGCCTCAATTTCCAAAGAATAGGTTTTAGAATTATTTGGGTTGTCAAGATTCAAAGGCTGAAGAAGAGTGATTATGCCTGTAACTAATGAAAATAAATAAAGAAAAATTACCAAACTCAAATAATTAAGCATATATTAATTTATTCATATTGATGGTAATTTAATTCATTTAATAGTATACACTTTTAGTGAATAAGGAAAGTGATGTTTAGCAGCTCTACAATCATTGAAAATATTTGTTTAAAAATGCTCACTTGCTTTATACTTATCTTTAAAATATAATTTAATATTATAAATGGTTTCATCATATTTTCCTCCAAATCTCTAAATTGTAATTTATGGATTTACCAAGCATAGGTAGCATCTTGACTTTAAAAGTACCAGACCACAGTATTTGATTTTAATTACAATAATAGAGTTATTAGTGTTTTTGAGCCTGAAAAAACTAGCCAAACTATGTTAAAATCCTAATCATGTATTGTTTCTGCCATCCAACTTAACTAATTCTTCTTTTAACTAATTTTTATTGTAGTATAGTTGATTTACAATGTTGTATTAGTTTCAGGTGTACAACAAAGTGAATCTGTTATACATATACATATATCCACTCTTTTATAGATTATTTTCCCATATAGGCCATTATAGAGTATTGAGTAGTGTTCCCTGTACTTATTAGTTATGTTTTATATATAGTAGTGTGTATATGTCAATCCCAGTCTCCCAGTTTATCCCTCCCACCCTTACCCCCTGGTAATAATAAGTTTGTTTCTACATTTGTAACTCTATTTCTGTTTTGTAGATAAGTTCATTTGTACCCTTGTTTTAGATTCCACATATAAGAGATATATTTTATAGAAAGATGAAAAATGAGCTCAAGGGTCAAACTTAGGAAAATTTGTGAAGACAGAAATGACTGTTCATCCCTGGTGCTTCCAAGGGAGAATCTCGGTTGACTGGGAGAGTTGAAAGTTAGCAGCAGACATTTCATTTCTTACATATGTTTTTGCTGGTCTGCTATCTCATCATTGGCATAAAGTAGCAGCTGGCTCTGCAGCTGCTCTATCCACCTCTGGATCCTCTTTCAACTTCTCTGGCTCCTAGAACAGGTGTATGTGCTCAGCCTTATAATGAAAGGCCCCAGCTTCTGCAGGATGCCCTCACTATCAAGGTCAGCAGCAACAAGAACAGACATGGGTTTTAGTGCATTCTCATAGGGTCCACAGCCTGCTTGTGTGTCTGGTCTACCCTTAATCTCTCCCACTTTATATTCATCTTCCCTCCTGACCTCTGGGCTTGTGGACCTCAAGCTCTGGCATTAGACACAGAGACAACAGCCTTACAGAGTCTGCTTAAGAAGCTCTCATAGTTGTGTTGCTGGTGTTTTTTTTTTTTTTCTCTCTGGTTGAATGCTGGACAGTTAAATCAAGTACTGTGACAAGCCATAGGAAAACAATATTTCAGAGTAGTAATTCTGTACCCATAGGCAGGAATATATCCATAATCAAGTGTCCAAAATATAATTATTAAGGAAATGTTCCGATTTTCACAAATGAAATTAAGGAGTTAGATATGACTCATCTGTCCTATAGTTTACAAGGATTTCACAGAAGCATTGTACTGATTGCCTCTGAAAGCCAATAGCCAGTTATAAAAATAAATTACTGTGACAGACGTTATTTCACAAGAAGTTCATTTTTACAAGTAGGAAAATAGCAACTGTCCAAATGCCACACATTTTTGGTGTTTCCTTCTCCATATTTAATCTAATTTTGAAAGGGTGGCTTTACTAGCCCAAAGTCTAAAGGAAATGCCGAGATTAGATAGTGAATGCTTAAATGAAGACAGCTAGAGCTATGTATTTAAAACTTACAAGGGTCCAAAGCAAACTTTTCCTGCTGTGATCTAAAGGTATAAGTGATGCCGCCATCTTCATCTCGATCTGTTGGTTTTACTCTTGCTATAATTTCTCCAACAGGTTTTTCTTCAGTTACATTAATAGAATTCAGACGAAAAGGTCTAAAGAAAAAAACATGTTGATGAAAAAATGTTGCAAATGCAGATTTGTATGCACATACCTGCTCAGTTCTGTTAACTTGCAAAGAATCTTTTGGATTTGTGATAATATTACCTTCATCTTGTCAAGAATTTAAGAGTTCCAAAAGTATTCAAATGTTGAGAAAATCCATTTCTGGCACAAAGTTACGTAACTTTTTTGCATAAGCATTAATTTTTAATCATTAGTCTCTGGCATCATGCGAGACATGAAAGATAGCATAACATGAAAGAGATGAAAACTGGAAAACAGATTGAAATAGTGCACCTCTATTATTCTAAATACCAAATGTATGGAATAGTTGGCAATTGAACATAAGGGATTAAATATATTCATTTTCATCTTATCTGGTATGATGAAATGCTGTCCAAAGTCATAACTTTGGACAAGTTTGGACAACCAAGTTATCAGGACATTTATTTTAAATTTATTGTTCATCTCTGTAAAGTATATTTCAAGTCCCTGATCAATTTCCAGAACATTTCTGAAACTTAAATTTCTTTCTTATTCAACCTTCCATTCAAGCATCAGACATTTATCCGTAACCTACAATATGTTATTCCAGTTTATATGCATAAGAATAAGCTGGCTTCTGCTCTTTAGATCTCACTGCTAGAAGTGAACACAGATATAAATAACTGTAGTGCTGTGTGATAGATACCATAACTTTGCTACACATTTTAAAGGGAAGGACAGGCTAAATCTGGGCTTGGGAGAGAGGTTCAAGGAAGTTAAAGGAAAAGGAAGGTGAGTGGGTGAGGCCATTCCTCTGAGCAACCTTCTTGGCCACCACAGTCTAATGTGGTTTCTCCTTTACAGTGTGGTTTCTCCTTTATACCATAATATAATATAACTCACAGTATTTACATTCTGGACCACTTTGAATCATTTCCTTTTCTGTTTCATTAATTGTAATTTAACACACTGTGTCTCTTAAGAAGTGAAAACAATATTTGGGGGCCATACCAATATTTTAGTTATTTTGGTATTGCTTATATTATCTAGCATTGAATTCTACTAAATAAGTAAAGGCAATAAGTTTATGCTTATAGTAGGCATGCAGGTGACAAAAAATTATTTTAAGAAGTTGGCAGCACCTCTGCCACAAATGTAGTAGGACAGGTAGAGTAACTATCCCCAGAAATAGGAGAAAAACTAAGCTCCGTATTTGCTTCTCTTGTTCAGATAATATAAAAATGAATTTGGGGATTCAAACAATGTTACTCTCCTTAGTTATCTGTCAAGATATAACTTAGGGGTGGAAGGAAAATAATTTGAATACTACAATCTTTCTTTTTCTCTTCATCAATCTAAGTAGTATTTAATTTTTCTTAGATTGTAGTAATGTATTTGATTACTACATTTTGAAGTATAGAAAAACATCTAACAGACATTCGTAATCTGAAAATGTTTTTGAATGCTACAATTATATCTCAGAGTATGGAAGTAAAGTAATTTAAATTAAACACCTTAAACTACATTTTAAGGTCTACTTTTCCCATTGTTTAAAATTAATATATTTATTTAAAAGCAACACAACTTTACAAAACCTTTGGGGAAGAAAACAAAAAGACACACAAAAATCTTTTCACCATATCATATTATGATATTGGTCACTTCTATATTTGCTTACCAATATTTTCTGACATATATTTTACTTTCTATCAGCATATGTATCACTTATGTATATAGTAATATATTTTAATATAACAATAAAATATTTTTATGTAGCTATATAATCTTTATTATTATTATTTACAGTATGTGTGAAAAGTTTAGTTAGCCATTCTCTATGGTTACACTTTAAATATGCTTACTCAGATTGAGGCTTCTCATCATTTATGTTTCTAATCATGATAATTAGTGTCCCTTGACAGAATAGACCTGTTGTATCTGTTGCTCTCAGTGTAAGCTGGAAAACCTGGAAAAAAGTTCTTTTAAAAAACTTTACAATATACTATTTAGTAATACATGTGTATCTTTATAATATGTCTCCTGTTAGGTTTTTTTGTTGTTGTAGTGTTCTCCAGTTAAATATAGTGTTTTAATTGTCTTCTAGGCAACTAAAGAAATATAAGTGCTTTCTTAGTTAACAAGATTAGTTGTATATTTCAAAATAGCTTCATGTCATTTGCCATTAAGTCTCAAAGGTCTGTGTAGCTTGGCTGCATGCCTAAATATACACTAAAGTGAACAAAAAAAAGAATGAATTACAGATTCAATTATTAACTGAAAGTACAATGCACTGAAACCATTCACAAAGCAGACTGTTTAATGCTAACCCCTGGAAACAGGACCATAAATTACTCTTTGCGATCAGAACAGGAGGTAATTTCTGAAAAGAGTTTAGAATGTTATCTGATCTCAAATATTTTCCCCATCATCCTGTCACACATCTTACCCTTTAAATATTATTTATTCAGACATATCAGTAAGTGTCCTTCTGAAAAGAAAAAAACATCCTGAGACAGTAAGGTATCCACTAAAACGTTTTTAAGCAAACATTAAGAAAGCCCTTACAATGTACAAGAACCTGTGCTGAGTGAGGGGCTGACAATGAGCGTATTTAAATTTCTTTTATAAAATGTCATAAAATTTATAGGTTAGCTATGTAGTAGAAAGATGAAGTAAGTAAGTCTTAAAGGACTTACCAAGTTTGGTTGAATGTGTGAGTCAAGGTAAGCAAGGGAAGTGAGGCAGGGAATGGGCACAAGTATGGAGCTGAACTGCTTAAATACGTAGGTAGCTGATAGGCACAATCTCCATTTTTCCCACCTAATTTTAATTTTAAGCTCATATTAACCTCACATTGTAGTCCTAACACTCAAGTTGCTTAAAAGATATGTATCATTGGCTTCTTCCCCATTCTGTGACATTTAACATTTCCAGATTGAAATTGAAATAGAAGTCATTGGCTTTCTTCTACCCTTTATGTTCTTTTAGGCTAGAAGGTTGAGATCATCTTTAGTTATAAATATTCTTTCTCCTAAATATCTATTCAGCAGCACATCCTCTATTTTTTCTATAAATTCTTGCATTTGCTCTCTAATGACTATTTTCTCAACCACCTTATTGAAATAATACATGTGGAGGATTTCTGAAAATGGAAATGTTTTACCAATGCCAGTAATAATAATAATTTATCCCTTTATTTCTTAAATATCACACTCCATTTCTGTGTGCACAGGTTATCTCAATAGCCCTCTAGTTGTTTTCTTTCCAATCATTGTTCCTACTAACATGTCATTCTCTACTGAGAAAAATCTTCCCAACAATGCTTTCCTTCTTTCTTTCATGGAAATATCAGAAATTGTTCTTTTTCCCTGCCTCATTAGTTTCAAATTCATCTGAAAGGCTTATACCCCATCTTACCTTGGCTGCCTATGGGTTTTGTCTTTCTAAGTAGGGCAGAGTATAAATTGTTTCAATACCACAACTTGACTGTTTTAAATTTCTTCCCATGTGATGTTCAGAAATTTTTTAAATTTAATGATTTAGTTTTCCCTAATTAGAAAGCTACTTAAAGTCTTTTTTTCCTGAAACTTCTTTAGATAGATCTAAAAAGTTAAGACATGATCTCTATGTTTTGATATCCACCAAGACTGGTTCTAGATATTTGGTTAACTGCACTAATCCTCATTAATGAATCACAAAATATTACTCTTCCTTTAAAATAATAATCTGTTTAATCTTTCAGGCAGAGTTCAGTTATGAAAGATTCTTGTCATTCTTTGCAGAATAATAAATAAATATATTAACTACATGATATCCAGCCTCAAAGCCCAAGGGATCATTGCCTCTCACACTAACAATGCCACTTACAGAATCCACTCCAAAAGAACTGGCTCCTTTCTTTGGTCCAGATAACTGTGTCTCAATGGAGTACTAGAAAAATAAAGCATACATTAATCGCACTAAAATAAATGAAAATGTATTTGGAAGATCATTCAGATACAATAATGGAGCAAATATATAGAAAGTTCTTTATTTTTACATTGATTAATTTCTCTCTTTCTTTATTATCTAAGCCTGTATTAAAACCATTGAAATATACTGATGTAGAATACAGGAAAAGTAAGAGTTGTTTAGCTTATTAACACAACCAAAAGATTTGCTATATTTTTACAGAGCTGCATAACACTATACACATTCCTTTAAGAGAATTTCTTTTAAAAATTAGATTTGGTTCTGCAAATTAATACATCTCTGAAAGAATGTACAAAATAAACTCACTGTCACTGTTTGACTTTTTAGAAACAAAATAAGAATTATAATGATACAAAACCAATTGCAAATATTAATACAGTTGAATACAGTTTATAATTTATCTTACTTCTTGATTGCACTTTTTATTTATTTTCCACCATGTTTGAGAAGAGATGAGAGTAGATAAATCATTCTCAAAAGTATCTGAAAAAAATGTAGTTTGAAATGAGGTAAAATTTGATTAAAGTTCAATTATAACTGCATATTTTTTTAATTTGATAAGGATCAAGCCTTTAGCAGTGTAACTATTTCCCAAAACACTAAATTTTAAAACACACCTGCTGCGCTTTTTTCCTGCAAATGACAGAACTGGTAATAACTATTTTCAGCTGGACCATAGGTTTTTTGTTTTTCTTTTTTACCATAGGTTATTTTTTAACCTATTGGAAAGACATCATCTATTAGGAAAAAGTCTCATATTTATTAACAATTTCATACAAATTGCTTACTGGCTGGTCTACAACAAAGTATTTTTGAGCAGGGATTTTGAGTACCTTGACTGACAACAGCCCATATATCACTGGAGGTTAACTGGAAATCAAGGGCAAGAGGGATTAAATGACTTCCCCAGGATTACTCCGCTATTTAGTGGTAAATTCCTAACTTGACCCAAGTTACCTGAAGCGCCATTACTTCACCCCCATACAGTGCTCCTTACTTCATACTGTGAATTACCAAATTAGAAGTAAACTCTTTCAATACATGTTTAAAAAGAACAGCTGCAGAGAAAGCATGCTGACTTTTGTAGTCCAATGTACTGCTAAATTCTCCATTTAGAGCTTTATGGGTTCTTTTTATTTTGCCAAATCTCTAGGAGACTTTACAATCATGAATCAATTATGAGAAAAGCAAGTCTCTTATAGTTAGATATCTAGTAATTAGGATACTGAAACATCAAAAAAATATAATCACATTCACATGTGACATTGAAATAGCTAGCCAAGTGGAACAGTTCTGAATAGAATCCAAAAGACAAAGCCCCAGTTTCAGCTCAGCATTGATGGCTTTCTTGCAGTTGCCCACCTCCATTAGAAGGTGTATAATTTTCTTATACTCATTAAGAAAATTTCTTATAAAAATGCTGTTTCCAACATTAACACGAATATCGCATTAGAGTGGTTGTCAGCTTCATTATGCTTTCTTTAATTATCAAATTAAATATATTAACCACTCTTGAAAAATATCTCCAAAGCATAGCACTGTACTCAGAAAAATCTTCCCAACAATGCTTTCCTTATTTTTCTCATGGAAATATCAGAAATTGTTCTTCTTTCCTACCGGATTAGTTTCAAATTTATCTGTAAGACTTATATCCCATGTTACCTTGGCTACGTATGTGTTTGCCATTCTAGTGCATGCCAAAGCGATATATGTGTCTCACACAATGATCACCACCTACCATCAGTACATTACCATTTAAAGAGCCCTCATCTGTGGCTGTCACTCTATAAATTGACTGATATAATGGATAGTCCTCATCAATTTCTAAGGTAGCTGTGAAGTAAAAATCAACATGTATCAAAAATTAACATATATGATGCTTTCATTAGTTCTTTATATAATAAAAACAGAACAAAACTAATTGTAGATTGGATGGTAGGCCTGGGATAATATTTTTAAGATAGCGATCTATTTTTGTATTTTTCCCTTTGGCTTCCTGCCATCTTTCCTGCTCCTACAGAATGCTTTTCCTTACTTCCTAGCACTGTCTATGGCAACTATAGCCTAAACAAAAAGAGCATGACATATATGCTGACAGATTGCCCCAGGAGAAGCCAGCCAAGTAACCTCAAAATAGATTCCTGTACTCCAGTTTCTAGGCCTGATGGGGCTATGCGTGGAGGAACTCTTTCTTACAGACACACATTTGTGGACATCTGTGATTGACCTCCATCTTTCACACACCTTCTAAAATCTCCCCATACCCTTGACCATGGGTAAAAAAAACGCAAACTACAATGCAACATGGATGGAGTGACCTAAGGAAAGACTCAGGTTAATTGTTTTATTTGTTCTCTGATGTTTTCTGTGCCTTGTATGTGTGTGTGTGTGTGTGTGTGTGTGTGTGTGTGTGTGTGTGTGTGTGTGATTACAATCCATAGGTATGAGTTTGAAATAGAGTAACACAAGCTGTGTAATCAGGCACTTTAAAATCTTCTATTTCTTACACGCATACATTTATGGACCAAATTTATACATCTTAATAAATTTAAATTTTAACAGATTACCCAACTAAATTTAATTGATCTTTGTTTTTCTAATGTAATTACATTTAAAGTGAGTGACCAGGAAATGTCAGTGTAGGTGAAGATAGTGAGATAATAAAATAATGGTGGCTGCCTTAAAGCATATCTCCCAATATTTTCTCCAAAAGCAATACAGAAAGCAGGCAGAAATAAAATTACACAAAATCCTGCCCTCAGCATAACTTGAAGATAGAACATGACCAAACTTCATAATAACTTTAAGTAAATTTTTTAAAAACCAAAAGAAACAAATTTAACAAATCCTGGCAAATAATATCTCAAGTTTTTATCCCACCATGAGGCTTCGTGTCTAGCAAAGGATGAAGCAGAAAAGTTTTTGGTAAGAGTAAAAGGTAAAGCAAACTACAGGCCTAAGGCTGATGTAAAATAGCTGTCAGAAAGAGTAAGTCAAAATGTAAAAGAAAAACCCTAAAAATTCTATTATGTTGAAAGTACCATGCTTAGTACTGTAGGGAAATACATAATGAAAAACAGCAAGTTCCAAATCCCCAATTTTTTTTTCTTAAGGGCAAGTAAATAATAAAAACAAAACTGATTTTAAGATATAATAAATACTTTTAAACTGAACAATGAATGAAGTAAAATGTGTGCTAGAGATATACTGGCGTCTATATACTTGTCTTTGACTCAATCAGAAAACTGAACTTAAAAGGTTTTTCAAATTCTTCAACATTTAGACAAAAGTCAGATTCTGTGATACTTCATATGTATAAACCTGAACTATTAATTGCAAAGAAAATTAATAGAGGAAAAAGTGTATTTGTCCCTCAATGCTGTTAAGCAAGTCCTGTTCTATTTATTCTTCACCTTTCTACAAAAATTATTTCAAACTTCGGCTTTTTGCCCCAAACCTGTTACTCCTTCCCATCTGTCTTACTTCCCATAGACGATCTCTCTTCTTATAACACAGAGTAAGGAGAAACCACTAGACTAGTAATAGCTCACTTTTTCTTTTAAGATCTATAGTTCCGCTTACATCTGCACCATTTTCCCTCCCTTTATAGTCAAAGGAGCAAACTGCTTGTTATTAATGATAATCCATGTCCACTGGGAGGTGTTTCCCCTTCTACTTTCTCTGGAACTTAACTCTATCTCCCACTTTCAAATACTCCCTCACTACTGTCTACTTTGTATTACCATTTGAACATGCTCAAATCTCATGCATTAAAACAATCTCCCTAACCCTAAGCTCACTTTAGCTATGGCCCTGTCTCTCTACTAGAGTTTTGTATATTTCTTCACCTCCCACTCAGTCTTTAGTCTACTCTACTAGAGGTTCTTCCTCCCTACAAACACTAATTTTTTTTCCAAAAAGTCATCAAAAGCCTCCATGCTGACAGACCCAATTAATACTCACTGTCGATCTTATTTGATTTCTCTTTGATGTTTACACAGCTGAGGCTTGCTTTTTCTCTTGCAGAAAAATATCATTGCAAATCAATAGGCCCTGCTCTAAAATTTTCAGTACCTTTGGAAAAACTGCCTGGGAAACTCAAACTTGGCATGGTTCCTGAAGAGCCATTAAGTTCTCATATCAGACAAAATACTTGTTACAGCTTTTCAAATATTAACCAACAACTTCTAAATAACCTGCAGTCTCCTTTAGCTACCACCCTAGTCTGTAATCCTTGAGTGCACACCTTTCACCACCTCACATCCTGGACAGAGCCAGCACTGGGAATGGAAAACAGAAAGGACTCAAGGGCCCTCAGTGTGACACAGAAGAGGGCTGAGAGCCCAGGAGAGCTTGGAGAGATTATCTAAAGTCTTACCCATTGATCAAGAGAGAAAGGAAGAAAAAAAACTATGAAGGGATTCAGGTTACTTATTCACATCCATAGCCAATATCATTATTGAACATGTGTATTTTTTATTAATTAATTTTTATTGGAGTATAGTTAATTTACAATGTTATGTTAGTTTCTGCTGTACAGCAAAGTGAATCAGTTATACATATACATATATCCACTCTTTTTTAGATTCTTTTTCCATATAAGTCATTACAGAGCATTGAGTAGAGTGCTATACAGTAGGTTCTTATTAGTTATCTATTTTATATATAGTAGTGTGTATATGTCAATCCCAGTTTCCCAACTTATCCCTCCTCCACCCTTTCCCCCTTGGCAACTGTAAGTTTGTTTTCTACATCTGTGACTCTCTGTTTTGTAAATAGTTTCATTTATACCATTTCTTTTAATATTCCACATATAAGTGATATCATATGATTTTTGTCTTTCTCTGTCTAGCTTACTTCACTCAGTATGACAATCTCTAGGTCCATCCATGTCACTGCAAATGGCATTATTTCATTCGTTTTTTGTTTGTTTGTGGTACGCGGGCCTCCCACTGTTGTGGCCTCTCCCGTTGCGGAGCACAGGCTCCGGACACGCAGGCTCAGCGGCCATGGCTCACAGGCTCAGCCGCTCTGCGGCATGTGGGATCATCCCGGACTGGGACACGAACCCATGTCCCCTGCATCAGCAGGCGGACTCTCAACCACTGCGCCACCAGGGAAGCCCTATTTCATTCTTTTTTATGGCTGAGTAATATTCCATTGTATGTGTGTACCACAATTTCTTTATCCATTCCTCTGTTGATGGACACATCCTGGAGAATGTCCCATGTGCATGTGAAAAGAATGTGTATTCTGCTGCTTTTGGATAGAATATTCTGTACGTATCTATTAAATTTATCTTCACAAATGTGTCATTTAAGGCCAGTGTTTCCTTATTGATTTTCTGTCTGGTAGATCTGTCCATTGATATAAGTGGGGTGTTAAATCAAGGGATGACAGTGTGTTTTCCAAATACTATATTTTAATTGGAATTATAAAGAAAATTTCTGTCAGGCACACAACCAAATAAACTGGGACCTTCAATTTACTACTTGTTTTTCAGAGATTAGAGCTACTAGTCTGAAAGAAAAGTCAAAGCTTCAAGGCATCTTGAATTTGTTAAGTATGAAAATAAATTGAAAATGTAAATATAGACATATAAATTTTTGAGATGAGCAGATTAGATTGATTAATTCTGCCTGGGCTTTGATCCCATCTCTCTTTTACTTTCTCTTTCATGTATCTTCAATCACCAAGTTAATGAATTATCCCCACTTTTTTGTAAAATTACTCAGGTGTCTCCCTTTAAAACCAAATGCACCAGACAAAGCTTTCAATCCAAAATAGTTCTCCCACTGCCTTCTCTCCAGTTTCATATGCAGATTTCTAAAACATGGTTTTTATTTTCACAATCTCCTAATCCTGCTCTGTTCTGGCTTCCTCCCCTTATAATACCAATAAAACAGTTCTCAGTAGGTTCATTAGGTTTCATTATCCCCATATCACTAACTAAATGCAATGGACATTTTAACATCATCTTACTTGATTGTGGAATTCAAGTCTACTAACCACTAGCACTCTCTTTCAACACTCTCTCCCTTTGCCATTCAGGGTACAACTTTCTCTTTTTTCTACCACCACTTGAGCTGCTCCTTGCTGTCCTTGGCAGGCTGAGCTTCTTCCCTACATAATTAAGTGTAGGAGTTCCTCAGGGTTTGGCCCTATGCTCTCCTTTCTTCTAATTCTCTATTTTCTAGCTGAGTAATCTCATCCAAGTTCGCGTTTTCAATTACAAAACATGTACAGACCTAGGCAAGACCTGTGAGTTCCACTGCTTATTTAAATCTCTCCTTTGATATAACAAAAGCATATGAAGCATGAAATGTTCAAAAGTGAACTCATAATTTTTCCCTGCAAATTTGGTCTATTTCTAGATTTTCCTATCCTGAGAATCTCCAAACCAGTTATGCAAATCATAAACCTCAGAGTTCTCCTCTTCCTTTATAGTTAATTCAATACCAGATTCATTTACTATTTAAATATCTCAAGAATGTCTTTTCATTTTTATCTCTGTCACCTTCCTTGGCCAAACTATACCATTTCTAGTCTGAAATAACTTGATAACTGGCCTTCCTCTCTCTACTCCATGGGTCTTCAAACTACTGCCCACGAGTCAAATCTACACTGCTGCCTGTTTTTATATGGTCTTCCGATCAAAGAATGGTTTTTGCACGTTTAAATTGGTTTAAAAAAATCAAAAGAAAGAGTAATATTTTGTGACACATGAAATTTAAATTTCAGTGTTTATCAAGTATTAACCGAACACTTACACACCCACTTGTTTCTGCATCGTCTATTGCTGCATTCTTGCTATGCTGGCAGATTTGATAACAGAGATAGAGACCATAGATGATGCTCTCATCACTTCACGTAGTATAAATTGCAATAATCCAGTCACAATAGCATTCCAAGCACCATGTTATTTTTTGTTACCATGCCTACCCATCATGGCCAAGTAAGAAAAGAAAAGAAATGTGGACTTTGAATGCCACACTTTTAAGGTATGATGGAGTGTGGATTTTTTTAAGGCACGACAGATGTTGCAAAGCATCATGCTTATTATACAGAAGCATTATAGCTGATAAAGGAATATGCTGTATAAAAGAAGACTAAGCATTCATCACTATATTTCGATTTGACAGGAAAACAATGGTCAGAAAAAATGGTAAATGTATAACAAAATACCCCATGATGACAGATTTTATTCACAAAAATAAATCAGAATGAAGCTGCAACCAAAATAAGATTCTGAGTGGCTCATTTGTTATCCAAGCAAGGAAAACCACTCACTGATGTTGAGTTATTTAGCCCCTCCAACCATTAAAAGGAAATTCTATCCTCCCAAAAAGGAATGTCCATTCTTCTCACTAGTATACTTGTATTAAAAATTATAACCAATTTTTAGTATTATTATATTTTAAAAATTTATTTCTCAATAAAATATAGAAATTTGCTTCCTCCATTGTTATATGAGTACTACATAAGTAATATTTTTGATCTTGCCTTTTGGACTTCAAAACCCAACATATTTACTCTGACCCGTCACAGCATCTGTTGACACCTCTTCTACCTTTGTCCCCTTCAAATATTTCTCTCCACTCAACCAGATGTATCTATTTAAAACACCTACTTGCTTATAATATTTCAAAGGATTCCCACTGCCCTTAGGGCAAAGATCAGCACTCTTAAAATACCTGTATTACTTTTCAATATTCATTTTGTGTCATATTGCTTAGTGATCTCTCCATTTCAGTCACTAGATTTTCAATTCTTCTTACCTTGTTCTATATTGTCTCAAGGCATTTGTACATACAATTCCTTTGACATGAAGATACTCTTCCCTCTCTTGTTTATTTACTTATATCAGAGTTTGGATCTAAAGTAAATTGTCAGTTCTTTAGAGAAAGCTTCCCTATGTCTAACTTGGTCAGCCCTTATATACAAACACACACACACATTATTTGCTTTTGTAATATGAAAATACCCTTTGAACCTTAAGGGTTTTAAAAATAAATTATTCTTTGAGGCATTTTCACAAATAAGGGTTTAAATTTAAGTATTACGTTGTCAAGCCCTTTTATTTATTTTCTCTCCTGCCTCATTTTTCTTGTAGTAAGTCTTTTTAAGAATCTCTGTTGCTGTTTTTTTGGGGGGTTTTTTTTTGCGGTATGCGGGCCTCTCACTGTTGTGGCCTCTCCCGTTGCGGAGCACAGGCTCCGGACACGCAGGCTCAGTGGCCATGGCTCACGGGCCTAGCCGCTCCGCGGCATGTGGGATCTTCCCAGACTGGGGCACGAACCCGTGTCCCTTGCATCAGCAGGCAGACTGTCAACCACTGCGCCACCAGGGAAGCCCCTCTGTTGCTGTTTTTAATGTATTTGCTTTCTAACCTCAACTGAGAAGTGAGAATTTCTACATGGTAAACATTTTTTCCAGACTATTCCATAGAGAGGTTATATGTTTTCTTATATACATGTATATCTGCACATGTTTTTGTATATTTACATAATAAAAAAATCACTGAACATATCCAACTGGAGAAACATGCCTGGCATCTTTCATTATATATAGCTGTTGAAAGTAAACCATAAGAAATGATCATACCTGTACCTGAAGAAAACTGTGGATCAGCAGTACAGCACAGAGGTTCCGGAACATCAATGATATTAACGGTCAAAACATGTCTTGAGAGACCTTCAGTATCAATTATTAGTAGAAACCTTCTGGGATCAGTTTCATAATTTAAAATTTTGGTAGATGATTACACCAGAACCTAGTTAAGAGATAATCCATAAATTATAATTACCATAAGCATATAGAAACATATCTTTTGAATGATTTTAGAATTTCATATTTTAACTCTTCTATTTTATAAAGAACCTAAGTGGGAAATGATGTCATCTACCCAAAGTCACACAATTAACAAGCATGGCATGAATCTTTAATTGAAGGAAAAGAAAAAAGCAGGAGTGTAAGTGTCCCAATTTTTATTTTTTCACTACCTCACAAAGAAAAGATTTAAAACATGAAATGGCAAACACTAATAGTTGACTTATTTTCTTTTCAAAGTGTTTCACAATTCAGACTTCTATTTTTATTGAACTGCATTTTGCTTTCAAACATTTTCATTGAAAATTATTCCCAAAGATTACAGGGAACATCAGTCCCGGAGATTGTATTGTGATTAAAATACGTGTCTATTTTTTGTTAACAGAAAAAAAACTTTTTTGTTTGTTTATATCCAACCTCATTAGTTATTATGAGTTTACCAAAAATCATAAAATAGGCTTGGTATAATTTTGATCTGGCACCAAGGTAAACTTTATCAAGAAGATGTCCTTGTTGTCAAAGAAGGCATACTGCCTCTGAAAAGGTATTTTTATATGCTACTAAGTTCAACAGCAACTAATTCCCTTCTGGGCTAGCCTAAGACCTGGGTGTAAAATAATTAGCTGTATTAAGTGAAGACAAGAAAATAAAGTATGGATGAAGGGAAGGAAAACACAGACACTAATAAAAACTATATTTAAAAATATTTTGTTATAGTGGGCAAGATTAGTTCCATTAAATCTGGGCATTTTTAAGAAATTGTCATCATTTTTAACAAATTATGTCTTTTAAAGTGAATGAAATATTGGGGATATTCTTAGAAAGCCCTGAGTCACTAAGTTGAATTAGAGGGAGAAATAGTATTCTTAATTTGGGGAAAGTCACTATTATTGATAGGCAACTCTTTTTAAAAGTATGTACTAACAAATATTAGCTAATGGATTTAATATGGGCAAAAGAATCAGTCCATAACAAATTAATTTCCTTCAAGTTTTTGTATTTTCGTTTTCAATTTTACGGAATAATGAGTCAAGCAAAATTAGATCATAAGAAGAAACAAGAATAACCCAATGCAGAACTTCTTTCAAATTGAAGTAGAGGTTACATATCCCTTCCAAATAGGACAATAAGTCTCAAAGTGTGGTGGTGGATCAAACCTAGAGGGAATATTAATAGGTTTAACCATTGAGTGGTTATTTATTATAATGTCTCCTAAGAAGTCTCTTACAGCCATACTAATGGAACTAAAACTAAAATAATAATTCTGTTATTCTCCCCAATCCCCCTAGCCCAAGAAAGATTTTTTTACCCCTTATTTTGGCATGAAGGATACAAAGGAGAAAGAGTTCCAGTATCAGTACTGATGTGTCAAACAATTTGTGGTTCAATTTAATCAGTTGGATTCATCTAGGGACTGGTTGTTAGACTAGGTTTCAGAGGCTAACATGTTTTTTATTTTGGAATAGACATGAACACACCTTTGGAATTCAGTCATATGAGTGAACCCAGGCAAAATAGCAGATGAGTCATTCAGCCAACGCACAGAATTATGAGAAACAAAACTCAGTGTTGTTTGAAGCAACTGTATTTTTGAGTGATTTATTATGCAGCACCAGAAAATTGAAATAAGAAGGCATACAGCTTAAAGAGTTGGGTGAATAATTAGAAATACAACCAAGAGTCTATTGGTGTAGGAACATTCATAGAGATAAAATCAAGAGGGAAAAAAACGGAATCAGGAATAGGCCTTGTGTCAAGAGATTCAACCAGGGAAATAAAATTGCTGAAGAGTGATGTAAAAATACATAAGAAGAGCATTTTATCAAACGTTGGGATCAGGATGGATACTGAAATTTCTTCTCGGAGGGAATTATTTCTTAACTAATGCCTGAAAGATGGGAAGGGGTTGGTCACATGAAGAGGAATGAAGAAGGAAAAAGACATGATATGTGCAAAGGCCCACAGGCAGAAGATAATTTTGCCTTAGGAGATGTATATTTTGACTAAAATACATAGCATGTAATGGAGGGTGTTTCCTTTTGAATCTGGAGAAATAAACAGGAACCACATCTTAAAGAGATTTGTATGTCAGTTTAAAGAGTTTGGATTTTACTGTGAGGGAATTGGAAGCTGTCAGACAGTTGTAAGTGGGATGACATTGATAGATGATAAATGATAGATAGATAGATATCAAATAATTATAGTGTTCTATTTGTACTTTAATAACATTACCAAGTCAGTGAAGGGAAATTGTGGAAGAGGTCTGGAGACAAGACAAATGAGGAGGTAGGTGCACAAGTCTAGAGGAAAGGTAATGGGGAAGTAACTTGAGATAGCGATAATAGGAATGGGATGAATATACCAGAGATTTAAAATCTGTAGATTTTGGTGATTGGTCAGAGGTGGAAGTTGTGGCAAAATGAGTCAATAAGTCATGCCTATCACACAGTTTTTTGAAAGATAGATGGCAACAAATTTATCACACGAGGGTGTTTTTGATATCCTGCAAAATACTCGATGGTAATTAGGGGGTTGAGGATTCTATACTGCAGTGCTTGGCTCCTTCTGCCCCCTAGGTTACTTTAACACAAAAGTTTAAGTAAAAGTAGATTTGGGGAAAAAATAACCAGTCCAGATTTGAATAACTAAATTTAATATTAATTGTGTTTCTCTTTCTGACTTACTTCACTCTGTATGACAGACTCTAGGTCCATCCACCTCACTACAAATAACTCAATTTCGTTTCTTTTTATGGCTGAGTAGTATTCCATTGTATATATGTGCCACATCTTCTTGTGAATATTTCAGTAAAGTAGATGTATTGGTCTGGTGTTTAGTCACAGTGTTTGAGTTTGTGTATATATTTGGCGATCATCAGAACATGTTTTGTAATTGTAGCCAAGAGATAGATAAGATTGCTCGGGTAGAATGTGAACAGTATGAAGGAACGGAAACCTAAATAGCCCTGAAAAACACACACATGGACAGAATAAATAGAGGAAGAAGGTATGTCAGAAAAGAAGAACATGGAGGAAGAGGGGGGAGTTGGAGAGTCAGGACGATGACAAGGAGAATCACAGAGATGGGGAAAACCAGTAGAATATAGTGTCATAGGAATCAAAGGATGAGAGTGTTTAAAAAGTATGGAATGTTACTAAATGTTCTAAATGCTAAAGGGAGATTATATGAGATGAGGGCCAAAATATGGTATTGTATTTAACAATAAATAAGATTCCTATGTATGGTAACATATCTTGGTGCTGTGATTTGTCAGTACTTATACTGAACGTTGTTCAAGAATAAATGGAGTTTCAGGAGTGGAAAAAGTGGTGTAAAGAATTCTTTAAAGATGTTTGGCCAGTTAGAGGAGAAGTGAGACATTCTATAAAAGGTCAGAAGGAAGACAAAGGAAAGAGACATCAGTCAGGAGTGAATTTTATTAACATAGGCAAGGCTTAAGAGACTACTGAAAACTTAATAGTTAATGAAAGCAGCAAAAAAGAAGAAAAAATATAAGAAAAAAGGTATAAACAGCATAGCAAGATGTCTGAAGAGGGTAAAAAATAGAATTCAGAATAAAGTTGAAGGGAATGGAAGTAGATGAAATAAAGCATACATCTTCCTTCATGACAAGAGAGCAGAAAGAAGGAATAGGTTGCAAAGAACCAACTGTCTACATATAACGACAGAAGGAAATTCCCTCTTCATGGCCTATATTTTTCCTCAAATACATAAGTTGAATTCATCTGATAAGAGGAAAGATTTAGGAGATTTGAGATGAGACTGGAGAAAATTTTAAATAGCCAAGTTGGAAATGAAAGAAACATTTAAGTAGAGAAATTTTGAAGGATTACCAGAAAGTATAATGAGATAAGTAAAATTTAGGGTTAATATGCCAGCTCATGTGATTTTCTCTAACAATACTCATTAGCCCAGATGTAGCAGGAAATATCAACTATTGTATTTATCTCATATTGAGTTTTCCTGAGTAAAAGTTATAGAAGAACAACAAGGCAAGTTATCTGAGGATATTATCACGGAGGGGTTGAAAGGTGCGTCATAATGCTAGATAGGGAAGTAAAGAGAAGAGGTGAATAATTGAGAGAAAATCAACCAGTGGATGTGTAACCCTGGTGATGTTGACAAAACAGTATAGTAGTAGGGATAACTGAGTAAAAGAGGTGAAAAGAATGTAGGAGCGAGATGTCTGGGATTAAGAGTGCAGAAATGGAATTGTTCTAGATGCTAATGAAGTCCTGGCTGTGGCCACAGGAGTGTGTGGATGGAAGTAGATGTTAAAGTCACAAGAATTTAGGTACCAGGATTTACACTAGATAATGTAGAGGGACTGAGCTCGTGGGGTGCTGGATGGGCCATAATGTGAATATTGAAGTAACCTAAGAGATGGTGGCAGGACTTGATATAGGGAGAAACACTGAGTGATATATTCAAGTCCCCAGGGCTTGAGGAAGAGTGATTAGTATATTTGGTAATGAGCCAAATATCCTGAGCTCCAAATGAGCAAGGGAAGTTTCTAAAGAGAACTGGAGTAATGGTCAGGGATTGGCTTGGGGAGTGAGAAGAATGCTGACTTCCCACTTCCTGACCCAGGGATATGAGATGTGTGGGTGAATGAGTAACATCAGCTTGAGGCATGCTGTGGTTGTCCCACAGGACAATACATTTCAGTTAAAGCAAGAGGTAGAGAAATGTCACAAAAGAAATATTAAAAGAGATTTATTTGTTTGTTTGTTTGCCACATAATGGGGATTTCACAATCCATAATTGAAAGGTGTGAGAATGCAAGATGAGTGTGAGGTTAGATTAGGGGAGAGGAAACCTGGAGCAGTATGGAGATGAGAATAGAAAAGGAAAAGAGGATAAACACATATTTGCAGGAGCTTTCATCTTAGGCAATTACCAAGGATAACAGGGATATGAGAAATAGGGAATTTAAGTGGAATTTGTGCTTAACTATAGAAATCATAACCTGAGTCAAGAGCACCCTGGTAAGAAAATAAATGGACCCTATTTCAGAGGAATTCAGAAATATCATTTGTATCTGTGATTGACCCTGGTTCAGTTATGATTTTGAAAACAAAGTTTTTTTTGAATTTGGGTTTTAACTGAGAGACACTGCTCCACTTTTTCTTTGAACTTACTGAGGACCTACTGTGCAAGCCACCTGCTGAGGCACAGGGTGCTATGGGGAACACAGCACAGCACATATTCCCTGCCTTAAGTGAATAATTTATTAATTCTTTTTTTCAGAAACTTTTCTACTCATTTAGCCAGAATTTTTAAAATTATTTTTCTTGAAATTAATACAAAAACATGTATTCTGGATCATCTTTCTTATTACTCAAAGAACACTTTTTTCTCTGAAAAGAATGGGGTGACTCTCATGCCAAATTAATAAACAAAAATTTTAATTTTTCAGAAAACATTTGTGGCAACACTGGGATTGTGAGGCAGGGTAGTAATGAGAAGCTTCTCTAGAAATTAAGTGTTTATATAACTATCTGCAGCAGGTTTTAACCAAGAAATCTAATATAACACTTAGATTTAATTACTTTTCTTTAAACTCTGAGTCTTAAAAGTAATGTCTAAAATAAATAAATAATATAAATTAATTTACTTGCGTCAATGGTAAAATCCTTTGTTTTACTCAGAAAGCGACAGACATCTGCTTTTCCAGCTACATCGCTGTCATAAGCTCTACTCAGTTGTGTCCTAGGAAGCGTGTTTTCAGGCAAATTCACTGAGTTAATAAAGATCTGAATCTTTTGCTGCGATGTGTGAATACACTGAAGAGAAAACAGACTTTTAACTAAAACTAAGTTAAACTATTAAAACGAACAAATTTATCAATAATTATTTTGTGTGTTTGTCCCTATAAATTACATTCACAAGTAAATTGTAATTTTGAAAAAAGTTTAAAACTAAGTCAATTTTTTTTTTCTTTTAACTCACATTTCAGTATTGTTCTGTGTTGTGCTGTGCAGAACAAACTTAAAGAACAAGTTGAGATTCCAGTTTACTACAACTTATTTCAGTTCTTTCATTAACAGCTATAATGTAGAATGTTTATTTCAGTTAAAAGCCAGTTTCGTTCATTCTCTTCTTTAGCTTACTGATCATTTCCATCAAATCATTTTGCACATTTGAATAAGCTATATTTTTCATGTAAAAGTTTGCTGTATTGTATTTTTAAATGCTAGTTGAAAAAATCAGTGAAATATCCTTTCTGCATTAATTTATTTAATTATTTTCATTGCTTTACTTTTTATTAGAAAAAAAAGAGGCTCTGTTTTTGGTTAAGTTGTGACTCATTGTAAATTGTGTTATGCTGCACCTCCAGAGCAAAAAGCAGAAATATGCGTATCCTGTAACTCACTCCCAGAGTATGTAGTGTGACTAAAAGTCAATATAAATAATATTTAAAATAGCCCAATATTAAAACAATAGTCTTAAATTAAGTATTTTATATAACATTTTGTTGTATAATAGAGTTTTTTATAAAACAAATTAATAAAAGAGGGCCCTTAAGGTAAAAAATAATACCAAAGTAGAGCCTTGTTTGAAATAATCCAACATTGTCCTGAGTTTTTCTTCTTTATTTAAATACGTACACACAAGAAGGGACAGAGTGAGAACCAGAGAATAAGAGAAAATAATAGTCAATGATTTAAAAGGATCTCAGCAGGGATTCAAATTCCTTATAACACTTAACCTTAAATATCTTAAAAGCTAAGGAAACATCAAAAGTTAAACAAACCTGTGCATATTAATAAAATCTTGAAGATGTTCATATCTAGACCAGTTTCCCTAAAGCCCATAACAATGCCTACTAATAAATGCATGGCTTTGAGTATTTATAAAAATTCAATCTTTACTCGAATTTAAGCCAGCAGGTCAATAAATTGTTACTCAATGTTGAAATCAATCATTTTCTTCTGTTTAACTAAGTGATTATGCACATAGGTCATATTTCAGCTTCTATGTCTGTTTCCTGTGTATATCTGGTGAGAAGATTATCAGCAAAGCCAGGATCCTTGTGTAACATCAATTTAAATTATAAATATTTGGAGTTGAGATGGGGTATCCTATGGAGACTTTATGGCAAGCAATCAAGGTGATTTGCAATTTATTTTTTTATTTTTTATTTTTTTTTACATCATTATTGGAATATAATTGCTTTACAATGGTGTGTTAGTTTCTGCTTTATAACAAAGTTAATCAGTTATACATATACATATGTTCCCATATCTCTTCCCTCTTGCGTCCCCCTCCCTCCCACCCTCCCTATCCCACCCCTCAAGGTGGTCAAAAAGCACGGAGCTGATCTCCCTGTGCTATGCGGCTGCTTCCCACTAGCTATCTATTTTACGTTTGGTAATGTATATATGCCCATGCCACTCTCTCGCTTTGTCACAACTTACCCTTCCCCCTCCCCATATTCTCAAGTCCGTTCTATAGTAAGTCTGTGTCTTTATTCCTGTCTTACCCCTAGGTTCTTCATGAGATTTTTTTTCTTACATTCCATATATATGTGTTAGCATACAGTATTTGTCTTTCTCTTTCTGACTTACTTCACTCTGTATGACAGACTCTAGGTCCATCCACCTCATTACAAATAGCTCAATTTTGTTTCTTTTTATGGCTGAGTAATATTCCATTGTATATACGTGCCACATCTACTTTATCCATTCATCCAATGATGGACACTTAGGTTGTTTCCATCTCCTGGCTATGGTAAATAGGGCTGCAGTGAACATTTTGGTACATAACTCTTTTTTTTTTTTTTTTAAAGAAGATGTTGGGGGTAGGAGTTTATTAATTAATTTATTTTTGCTGTATTGGATCTTCGTTTCTGTGCGAGGGCTATCTCTAGTTGTGGCAAGCGGGGGCCACTCTTCATTGTGGTGCGTGGGCCTCTCACTGTCACAGCCTCTCTTGTTGCAGACCACAGGCTCCAGACGCGCAGGCTCAGTAGTTGTGGCTCATGGGCCTAGTTACTCCGTGGCATGTGGGATCCTCCCAGACCAGGGCTCGAACCTGTGTCACCTGCATTGGCAGGCAGATTCTCAACCACTGCACCACCAGGGAAGCCCATGACTCTTTTTGAATTATGGTTGTCTCAGGGTATATGCCTAGTAGTGGGATTGCTGGGTCATATGGTAGTTCTATTTGTAGTTTTTTAAGGAACCTCCATACTGTTCTCGATAGTGGCTGTACCAATTTACATTCCCACCAGCAGTGCAAGAGGATTCCCTTTTCTCCACACCCTCTCCAGCATTTATTGTTTCTACATTTTTTGATGATGGCCATTCTGACTGGTGTGAGATGATATCTCATTGTAGTTTTGATTTGCATTTCTCTAATGATTAATGATGTTGAGCATTCTTTCATGTGTTTGTTGGCAGCTGTATATCTTCTTTGGAGAAATGTCTATTTAGCTCTTCTGCCCATTTTTGGATTGGGTTTTTTTTTGTTATTGAGCGGCATGAGCTGCTTGTATATTTTGGAGATTAATCCTTTGTCAGTTGCTTCATTTGCAAATATTTTCTCCCATTCTGAGGGTTGTCTTTTGGTCTTGTTTATGGTTTCCTTTGCTGTGCAAAAGCTTTGAAGTTTCATTAGGTCCCGTTTGTTTATTTTTGTTTTTATTTCCATTTCTCTAGGAGGTGGGTCAAAAAGGATCTTGCTGTGATTTATGTCATAGAGTGTTCTGCCTATGTTTTCCTCTAAGAGTTTGATAGTTTCTGGCCTTACATTTAGGTCTTTAATCCATTTTGAGCTTATTTTTGTGTATGGTGTTAGGCAGTGATCTAATCTCATACTTTTACATGTACCTGTCCAGTTTTCCCAGCACCACTTATTGAGAAGGCTCTCCTTTCTCCACTGTAACTTCCTGCCTCCTTTATCAAAGAAAAGGTGACCATATGTGCGTGGGTTTATCTCTGGGTTTTCTATCCTGTTCCATTGATCTATATTTCTGTTTTTGTGCCAGTACCATACTGTCTTGATTACTGTAGCTTTGTAGTATAGTCTGAAGTCAGGGAGCCTGATTCCTCCAGCTCCGTTTTTCGTTCTCAAGATTGCTTTGGCTATTCAGGGTCCTTTGTGTTTCCATACAAATTGTGAAATTTTTTGTTCTAGTTCTGTGAAAAATGCCAGTGGTAGTTTGACAGGAATTGCATTGAATCTGTAGATTGCTTTGGGAAGTAGAGTCATTTTCACAATGTTGATTTTTCCAATCCAAGAACATGGTATATCTCTCCATCTATTTGTATCATCTTTAATTTCTTTCATCAGTGTTTTATAATTTTCTGCATACAGGTCTTTTCTCGCCTTAGGTAGGTTTCTTCCTAGATATTTTATTCTTTTAGTTGCAATGGTAAATGGGAGTGTTTTCTTGATTTCACTTTCGGATTTTTCATCATTAGTGTATAGGAATGCCAGAGATTTCTGTGCATTAATTTTGTATCCTGCTACTTTACCAAATTCATTGATTAGCTCTAGTAGTTTTCTTGTAGCATCTTTAGGATTCTCTATGTATAGTATCATGTCATCTGCAAACAGTGACAGCTTTACTTCTTCTTTTCTGATTTGGATTCCTTTTATTTCCTTTTCTTCTCTGATTGCTGAGGCGAAAACTTCCATAACTATGTTGAATAAGAGTGGTGAGGGGCTTCCCTGGTGGCGCAGTGGTTAAGAGTCCGCCTGCCGATGCAGGGGACATGGGTTCGTGCCCCAGTCCGGGAGGATCCCACATGCTGCAGAGCAGCTGGGCCCATGAGCCATGGCTGCTGGGCCTGTGCGTCTGGAGCCTGTGCTCCACAACGGGAGAGGCCACAGCAGTGTGAGGCCCATGTACCGCAAAAAATAAAATAAAAGAGTGGTGAGAGTGGGCAACTTTGTCTTGTTCCTGATCTTAGTGGAAATGCTTTCAGTTTTTCACCATTGAGGACGATGTTGGCTGTGGGCTTGTCATATATGGCCTTTATTATGTTGAGGAAAGTTCCCTCTATGCCTACTTTCTGCAGGGTTTTTATCATAAATGCGTGCTGTATTTTGTCGAAAGCTTTCTCTGCATCTATTGAGATGATCATATGGTTTTTCTCCTTCAGTTTGTCAATATGGTATATCACGTTGATTGATTTGCGTATATTGAAGAATCTTTGCATTCCTGGGATAAACCCCACTTGATCATGTTGTATGATCCTTTTAATGTGCTGTTGGATTCTGTTTGCCAGTATTTTGTTGAGGATTTTTGCATCTATGTTCATCAGTGATATTGGCCTGTAGTTTTCTTTCTTTGTGACATCCTTGTCTGGTTTTGGTATCAGGGTGATGGTGGCCTCGTTGAATGAGTTTGGAAGTGTTCCTCCCTCTGCTATATTTTGGAAGAGTTTGAGAAGGATAGGTGTTAGCTCTTCTCTAAATGTTTGATAGAATTCGCCTGTGAAGCCATCTGGTCCTGAGCTTTTGTTTGTTGGAAGATTTTTAATCACAGTTTCAATTTCAGTGCTTGTGATTGGTCTGTTCATATTTTCTATTTGTTCCTGATTCAGTCTTGGCATATTGTGCATTTCTAAGAATTTGTCCATTTCTTCTAGGTTGTCCATTTTATTGGCATAGAGTTGCTTGTAGTAATCTCTCATGATCTTTTGTATTTCTGCAGTGTCAGTTGTTACTTCTTTTTCATTTCTATTTCTATTGATTTGAGTCTTCTCCCTTTTTTTCTTGATGAGTCTGGCTAATGGTTTATCAATTTTGTTTATCTTCTCAAAGCACCAGCTTTTAGTTTTATTGATCTTTGCTATCGTTTCCTTCATTTCTTTTTCATTTATTTCTGATCTGATTTTTATGATTTCTTTCCTCTGCTAACTTCGGGGTATTTTTGTTCTTCTTTCTCTAATTGCTTTAGGTGCAAGGTTATGTTGTTTATTCGAGATGTTTCATGTTTCTTAAGGTAGGATTGTATTGCTATAAACTTCCCTCTTAGAACTGCTTTTGCTGCATCCCATAGGTTTTGGTTCGTCGTGTCTCCATTGTCATTTGATTCTAGGTATTTTTTGATTTCCTCTATGATTTCTTCAGTGATCACCTCGTTATTAAGTAGTGTATTGTTTAGCCTCCATGTGTTTGTATTTTTTACAGATCTTTTACTGTAATTGATATCTAGTCTCATAGCACTGTGGTCGGAAAAGATACTTGATACAATTTCAATTTTCTTAATTTTACCACGGCTTGATTTGTGACCCAAGATATGATCTATCCTGGAGAATGTTCCATGAGCACTTGAGAAAAATGTGTATTCTGTTGTTTTTGGATGAAATGTCCTATAAATATCAATTAAGCCCCTCTTGTTTAATGTATCATTTAAAGCTTGTGTTTCCTTATTTATTTTCATTTTGGATGATCTGTCCATTGGTGAAAATGGGGTGTTAAAGTCCCCTACTATGAATGTGATACTGTCGATTTCCCCTTTTATGGCTGTTAGTATTTGCCTTATGTATTGAGGTGCTCCTATGTTGGGTGCATAAATATTTACAATGGTTATATCTTCTTCTTGGATCGATCCCTTGATCATTATGTAGTGTCCTTCTTTGTCTCTTCTAATAGTCTTTATTTTAAAGTCTATTTTGTCTGATATGAGAATTGCTACTCCAGCTTTCTTTTGGTTTCCATTTGCATGGAATATCTTTTTCCATCCCGTCACTTTCAGTCTGTATGTGTCTCTAGGTCTGAAGTGGGTCTCTTGTAGACGGCAAATATATGGCTCTTGTTTTTGTATCCATTCAGTCCATCTGTATCTTTTGGTGGGAGCATTTAGTCCATTTACATTTAAGGTAATAATCGATATGTATGTTCATATTAGCATTTTTTAATTGTTTTGGGTTCGTTATTGTAGGTCTTTTCCTTCTCTTGTGTTTCTTGCCTCGAGAAGTTCCTTTAGAATTTGTTGTAAAGCTGATTTGGTGGTGCTGAACTCTCTCAGCTTTTGCTTGTCTGTAAAGGTTTTAATTTCTCCATCAAATCTGAATGAGATCCTTGCTGGGTAGAGTAATCTTGGTTGCAGGTTTTTCTCCTTCATCACTTTAAATAAGTCCTGCCACTTCCTTCTGGCTTACAGAGTTTCTGCTGAGAGATCAGCTGTTAACCTTATGGGGATTCCCTTGTGTGTTATTTGTTGTTTTTCCCTTGCTGCTTTTAATATGTTTTCTTTGTATTTAATTTTTGACAGTTTGATTAATATGTGTCTTGGCATATTTCTCCTTGGATTTATCCTGTATGGGACTCTCTGTGCTTCCTGGACTTGATAAACTATTTCCTTTCCCATATTAGGGAAGTTTTCAACTATAATCTCTTCAAATATTTTCTCAGTCCCTTTCTTTTTCTCGTCTTCTGGAACCCCTATAATTCGAATGTTGGTGTGTTTAATGTTGTCCCAGAGGTCTGTGAGACTGTCCTTAGTTCTTTTCATTCTTTTTTCTTTATTCTGCTCTGCAATAGTTATCTCCACTATTTTTTCTATCAGGTCACTTATCCGTTCTTCTGCCTCAGTTATCCTGCTATTGATCCCATCTAGAGTATTTTTCATTTCATTTATTGGGTTGTTCGTCATTGCTTGTTTCATCTTTAGTTCTTCTACGTCCTTGTTAAATGTTTCTTGCATTTTGTCTCTTCTATTTCCAAGATTTTGGATCATCTTTACTATCATTATTCTGAATTCTTTTTCAGGTAAACTGCCTATTTCCTCTTCATTTGTTAGGTCTTGTGGGTTTTTATCTTGCTCCTTCATCTGCTGTGTGTTTTTCTGTCTTCTCATTTTGCTTATCTTACTGTGTTTGGGGTCTTCTTTTTGCAGGCAGCAGGTTCGTAGTTCCCGTTGTTTTTGGTGTCTGTCCCCAGTGGCTAAAGTTGGTTCAGTGGGTTGTGTAGGTTTCCTGGTGGAGGGGACTAGTGCCTGTGTTCTGGTGGATGAGGCTGGATCTTGTCTTTCTGGTGGGCAGGTCCACGTCTGGTGGTGTGTTTTGGGGTGTCTGTGGCCTTATTATGATTTTAGGCAGCCTCTCTGCTAATGGGTGGGGTTGTGTTCCTGTCTTTCTAGTTGTTTGGCATAGGGTGTCCAGCACTGTAGCTTTCTGGTCGTTGGGAGGTTGCTGGGAGCTGGGAGGTCTCTTGTGGACCAGTGTCCTGAAGTTGGCTCTCCCACCTCAGAGGAACAGCACTGACTCCTGGCTGTAGCACCAAGAGCCTTTCATCCACATGGCTCAGAATAAAAGGGAGAAGAAAGAAAGAGAGAAAGAAAGAAAGAAAGAGAGAGAGAGAGAGGGAGGGAGGGAGGGAGAGAGAGAGAGAGAGAAAGGAAGGAAGGAAGATAAAATAAAATAAAGTAAGATAAAATAAAATAAAGTTATTAAAATAAAAAAATAATTAAGAAAAAAAATTTTTTTAAGAAAAATAAAACAAAAAAACGGACGGATAGAACCCTAGGACAAATGGTGGAAACAAAGCTATACAGACAAAATCTCACACAGAAGCATACACATACACACTCACAAAAAGAGGAAAAGGGGAAATAAACATAAACCTTGCTCTCAAAATCCACCTCCTCAATTTGGGATGATTCATTGTCTATTCATGTATTCCCCAGATGCAGGGTACATCAAGTTGATTGTGGAGCTTTAATCCACTGCTTCTGAGGCTGCTGGGAGAGATTTCCCTTTCTCTTCCTTGTTTGCACAGCTCCCGGGGCTCAGCTTTGGATTTGGCCCCACGTCTGCATGTAGGTCACTGGAGGGCGTCTGTTCTTCACTCAGACAGGACGGGGTTAAAGGAGCTGCAGTTTCGGGGGCTCTGGCTCACTCAGGCCGGGGGGAGGGAGGGGTACAGAGTGTGGGGCGCGCCTGCGACAGCAGAGGCCGGCGGGACGTTGCACCAGCCTGTGGCGTGCCGTGCGTTCTCCCGGGGAAGTTGTCCCTAGATCCTGGCAGTGGCGGACTGTACAGGTTCCCGGGAGGGAAGGTGTGGATAGTGACCTGTGCTCGCACACAGGCTTCTTGGTGGCGGCAGCAGCAGCCTTAGCGTCTCATGCCCGTCTCTGGGGTCCGCGCTTTTAGCCGCGGCTCGTGCCCGTCTCTGGAGCTCCTTTAAGCAGCGCTCTTAATCCCCTCTCCTCGCGCACCAGGAAACAAAGAGGGAAGAAAAAGTCTCTTGCCTCTTCAGCAGGTCCAGACTTTTCCCCGGACTCCCTCCCGGCTGTCCGTGGTGCACTAACCCCCTGCAGGCTGTGTTCACGCCGCCAACCCCAGTCCTCTCTCTGCACTCCAACAGAAGCCCGAGCCTCAGCTCCCAGCCCCGCCCGCCCCGGCGGGTGAGCAGACAGGCCTCTTGGGCTGGTGAGTGCCGGTCGGCACCGATCCTCTATGTGGGAATCTTTCCACTTTGCCCTCCACACCCCTGTTGCTGTGCTCTCCCCCACGGCTCCGAAGCTTTCCCCCTCCGCCACCCATAGCCTCCGCCCACGAAGGGGCTTCCTAGTGTGTGGAAACCTTTCCTCCTTCATGGCGCCCTCCCACTGGTGCAGGTCCCGTCCCTATTCTTTTGTCTCTGTTTATTCTTTTTTCTTTTGCCTTACCCAGGTACATGGGGAGTTTCTTGCCTTTGGGGAGGTCTGAGGTCTTCTGCCAGCGTTCAATAGGTGTTCTGTAGGAGTTGTTCCCCGTGTAGATGTATTTCTGGTGTATCTGTGGGTAGGAAGGTATCTCTGCGTCTTACTGTTCCGCCATCTTCCCGATCCCCACTGATTTGCAGTTTAATCCTTGTTTACGTAATAGAAAGTGCTCTATAATAGGATAAAGAGTTATTTTTAACATTACTCTGTGTATATTTGTATACCCTAAGACGATTCAGTCAACATGTATTTCTGAGTGCCACCACCAATGCACTCAGTACTCACTTGATGTCTGAGGAGCTCCAGAGGTGAGCAAGAACCATTCTTAGGTTGTTTGTAACCTAGCAAAGATAATGAAGGGATAAAAATAACTACAGCATAGCAGAGTGGGTGATAGGTTTCAGTAAAATAGTGTCGAAGTTCAGGAGCGAGAAGAGACACTTCCAAAAAGGGGAAAAGAAAGCTTCAAGGAAGATGTGACTTCTGTAAAATGAAGCTTTTTGGGCTTCCCTGGTGGCGCAGTGGTGGGGAGTCCGCCTGCCGATGCAGGGGACGCGGGTCCGGGAGAATCCCGCGTGCCACAGAGCGGCTGGGCCCGTGGGCCGTGGTCACTGGGCCTGCGCTTCCGGAGCCGCGGCAGGAGAGGCCACAGCAGTGAGGGGCCCATGTACCGCAAAAAAAATAAATAAATAAAATAAAGAAGCTTTTAAGTACCAAAGTTTTTTGATCTTATCAGTAAAATGGTTTTAGTGGGTGTCTATCAATATATGTACATTTATATATTTATAAACTATTTTTATCAAATATGGCATAATATATGCTATAAAATATAAAGAAAAATTAGAATAAATTTAAAAGAATGATACATGAAAAAGACTGTATCACATTGTTATGCATATTGTATTATATTTATCATAAATATTATTGAATGCAAAATGACACGAATGTACTACAATAAAATGTTTTTCTCTCTTTAAAGTATAAATAATATGGTACATAGTGCTTTCTATCATTAATACTATTTCATAATGAGATGAAGAATCTGCTAGAGATAAATCAAATAATGTTTCTTTAAAAACTTATTAATCATGCAAGAAGCATTTGACATATTAAACTCAATTATATTTTATATAATTAGGTATATAATTTTATATAATTTAAGTATATAAATATAATGTTGATTATATTATTTAATAATACTTATAGTGAAAGCAAATGAATGTGCTTCATTATTATTGATGGTCCAGTTTTTGCATTGTGTAATATAATATATTCATAGCCAGGGTCAAATGTCAGTTTGTATTTAACTCGGTGGTTGTTAAAGATGGAAAAGATGCCATAGATCCCTCACAAATATGTGTAGAACTAAATGGAAGAAGTACATCATTTTGTAGTTAATAAATCATGAACTCATCTTTTAGTTTTATCTGCCAGTGCTCAAAATTATTGAATATTGACAGCCATAAAATATTCTTAACCTTTGATGTAAATCTAATTTCATTTCAAACTAATAGGAAAGTATTGCATTTTACATTTTTAATCAGTTAGTTTAAAATCTGCTGAGTCTTTTCATGTGGAAGATTTTTAAACTGATTAGAAAATTCTGTTTTCCAGTACAAGTGGGCTGACATCAGAGTGTTTGTAGGTGGCACACTTTCAGTGATTTGAATCATAGAATGGTGGAAACATTTCCAAATGCATCTCTCCATAGCATGAGTTTTTTTCCGAAAGCAGTTGCTTTCTTATTCATCGTTAAATGCCACATTGATCTCTAGGGGACTGATAGAGTACTTTATATTATTATTATCCTCCACAAAGCACTTGAATATTACAGAAATGGTAAACACATTTGGAAGACTTTTCTTTTTGTAGGGAAAGTTACATAACTCATCCTTAAACTTGACAATTCTTTGAACACTGTGACATTTAATAACAAGTAAACATGTATAGGAAGATGTATTCTCATTATTTTCCTCACCTCTTTATAAAACATGATGATTTTTAAAGATCTGTTTCCTCACCTCAATCTCCAAAGTAGCCACTTTGATGATTACTTTTTTCCCTTTCTGTCTTAAACTTCTCCATCTCTGCTGCAGTAACTTGCTGTGAATAATGAAAGTGAACGTATTGATATGTCACATATGATGCTATTTCTATAAGCTAATTCTTGATTCCTTTGTTTATTTTTAATACAAAGCAGCCATTTTATCAGAGATTATCATTAGATTTCCCCCCCTTAATTTTATCTTCTTTAGAGTGGTCATTTGTGTGTGTGTGTGAGAGCCCTTTTTCTTTAGTGAATTTTTCCTTTAGTGGTTCAAAAAAAGTAATTCTTCAAATTTTTTGTTACCAAAATAGAATCTAATAAATACCATAAGCTAAGCATGTTTAAAGCCTGCACTTGTATCCAACTATAGTGCAACAACCTCATACTAAATTGTTAGTTCTAGTAATAGTTTATTTAAAACTTTAACATTTCTCTACATCTACCAAAAAATTAATATCTACCAAAAAATTAATAACAAAGCAATGCATTTTGCCTTGTCTGTTATTACACATGAGCTCTTTTAGCCATATTTCTACAGTATAAATATCAATTATTACCTTAATCAAATGTAGACTTTTGACTTTTGCTATTATACATTTATTGCCAAATTGGTAAAATTTTGTCAGGCTCCAAATATACTCCTAATTTGCAACATTGCTAGAAATATCGCATAATATTGACATTTTGCTAACTCTGATGTCTTCAAGCCACCATGAGCTAATATCTCCAAGAAAAACAAGCACTTCAGCTGAAATTCTTTATTAATAATAATACATTCAAATCCACATTGCAACAACTTTTTCTGAATAATATTGAAGGTTTTTGGCTGCCTTATTGGTAGATCAATTTTTAACTCCTAATACCAGCATCAAGCATGCATGTCCAGTGTCATTTATTGCTCCCCCTATGTTTTTCTTCACTCGTTTCATTGAATTTAAATTTATTTTTTAATTAGCAAAGAGAGATTTAGTTTAAACAAGATGATATAATACATAAATTCACTTCAGTCATGTTTACATGATGTGCAAATGATGCAACATGCCCGATGTAAGCAAATATCCCTTGTCTGTACAGTGGGATTCCTACTCTGACCTCCATGTGGCTTGTGAGTGTTTGACGTGAGGAGCCATAATAATGCCACTGCCTAAATGAATATTAAAACTTAGCTTCTCTTTTATATTTCAGATTTTTTAAGTGTAAATAGAAATTCTAATATTTCCTTCCAACAGTACAGTAGATTATTTTCCACATTTTCTCGTGTGTTAGAATACACTTTGGAGAACGTTACCTTAATTTACTTCATTTATATGAAATATTTCACCACTAATATTTGCTAATTTATTTATTAATTTATGCATTCATGTAATAAAGGGAAGAAGAAAAGGGGAGAATGAGAAACTGGTGGTGAAGGCAGTATGAGCAAAATTAGGATGTTGAAAAATATATATATATATATATATTTTTTTTTTTTTTTTTCCGGGCCTCTCACTGTTGTGGCCTCTCCCATTGCAGAGCACAGGCTCCGGACACGCAGGCTCAGTGGCCATGGCTCACAGGCCCAGCCACTCCACGACATGTGGGATCTTCCCGGACCGGGGCATGAACCCGTGTCCCCTGCATCAGCAGGCGGACTCTCAACCACTGCGCCACCAGGGAATCCCTGGAAAAATATTTTTGTAAAATGAAATACACAGCAGTTTCTCATTATTCACTTTTGAGTTAAGCTATGACGTGACTACAAATGCATTTTAGAAAGATTCATATGAAGGGCCACTTAAGGGTTGACTAGCAAGGTGAGAAAGTGGAGGGTACAGTGGTAAAAAGACTTTTATAGCTTTCTATGTGAGGAGTACCCAAAATAAGTTGTTGTCAGGAATATGGAAAGATACTTATACTTTATACTTATAGAATAATCTCTGGTATGTGGAATATATATATTATAAACAATCATATATGTACACACATATATGGATAGGTAATTTAAAAGTAATAAAAGGATATTTATTTGATTCACTGTAATTCAAATGAAAATCAAAATGTTTTATTTTTTTGTAAAAAAAAAAACTTATCCAGATTAGTTTGAACAGTGCTTGCTTTCTTCTCATCATGTAATTTGAGATATAGAACAAGGATCATTTCTGTGCCATGGCAAGTTGTCCTATTTCTTTCTAGGCTGGATGAGCTTCCCATATTTTATCATTTGCACTTTCAACGTAGTTACATGTCTTTGAGATTTCCTTTAATGAGAAGTTTTTGACGATGTCACTGCCTCTGGGACAGCTTCATCCTTTTTATCACAGCCATTTTCTTCATTTTCATTGATAAGTCACCTTCACTGTGTTCCTCCGGCTGCATATCTGGAGTTTCTCAAATGGTGGCAGCGTCAACATTCCCACAATCCTCTGTTTCTTATATTAACTCCATTTGTGTTTGATTGGAATCCTGCAAAGTTATTTGCACAATGTGGTAAATATTTCTACCATACTGCATGCATATTATTTGCTATTCCTTCTTTCCTGATGCTCTCATGATTTTATGTGCATGCTTTATGTTATATTTCATCCAAAAATCAGCTAAGGAAATTGTGTGATCTTCAGTTTTTGTGTCAATAGCCCGCCTGAAAAATAATCTAAGTTTATAGGCTTTACAAATTGAAATGGTTTCTTGATTTATTGATTGGAACAATTAAGTTGTGTTTGGTGGTAAAAAGAAAATTTTCACATTTTCGTTCATGACCCTAAGAGAATCAGGATGATGTGGAGCATTATCTATATTAGAAGTGCTTTAAAATTTAAATTATTTTGCCAGTAGTGTCTCTCTACCACTGAGAAAAACAAGGGTATATAGGATTCAGCCAGTCACAGTGCTAGAAAACTCCTTTGAAGCACATCACCCTTTAATGGTGGCATCAAAATCTACCAAGGATTGAGAGTTTTCTATATTGGATTAAAAATGAATTCCACACAGCCTTATTAATCATGAAATGAAATCAACAAGCTTCTATCTAGCTGTGGCAGTGGATTGAACTTGGCTTAGATGACCCAATTAAGTTCTAGGAAATGTTTGCATCTCAAGGGTGCCATGGGACTCCAGGTATGTAAGTTAGAAATGGTGGTAGGTTAGATTTACTCACATATACTCTAGGCACAGTTTCCTTTTGAGTGAGATGCTAGGAGACAATTCCCCATAGATTTCTTGCATTTCTATTGGTCTTGTGAACACAGAAACTGACCACCTTTGTTCTAGACTATCTTTAAGGATTTCTGTGTAGGGAACAGTCTTGAAAGATAGAAATAATGTAACTAGAATAAGGGATGAGTTTATTTAGTGTCCAATATAATAAAGTCTCCCTCCAATGCAAAATTCAGGCAGACATAATAACACTTATAAAAGATTTGAGTTCCCTAAACTCAAAGATCCTCTCTTATAACTCAACCCACTGCATACGCAGGCATCACATGGCCTCTTTGAATCACTCTTTGAAATTCAGGACTTAAGAACCAGTGTGAATGCTGACACTCTGGCTTCTGCAGTTCCCTTGAGTAATAATGTACTTTGTCTCTGACCCAAGAGACTTATATCTTCCACCATGAGCAACCATGGTTCTTATAGCAGCAACCATGAAGCTATGGGAAGCAAACCTCTCTGCTTACAAATAAAGCAAAATTTCATACCCTTCTCAAGTTCTTGCCATGATAAACCTCAATATATCTTTCTAATCACTCAAACAGATCTCAAAGCATAACTAGAGCAAGTTCAAAACTGTAGAAAGAAAATAATTCCTAGGTGTGCTATGCCTCAATGGCAAACTACTAGAGATTCTTATATAGAGAGGCCAAATTTTCAGGGAAGTAGTATAGCAAAGTATTTGTAATCAAAGCTACCTGATTTCAGTAAAGTTGTTACTTCTATGGATGTTATTTAACCTTCCTACACATCATTTCCCTCATTTATAATAGGTGGGAAGTTATAGTAACTACCTCAGAGCTGTTATGAAGAGTATTTGAGGTAATTCATGAAAGGAACAAGCACAGTACAGGATATATGAGAAACACTCAACAAATATTTTATATTGCTTTAGAGTTACTTAGGATACCTCATAAATAGTTCAAAATCTAGAACAGAATCTTGTGGATCCTCACATCGTACACCCCGTGGGATTGTGATTTGAATATTTTTGGGAGTAATCTATCCTATTCTGAGTTCTGTTCAACATCAACACTTGCAGTAAGATTCCTCTGTTATGTTATGAACCTCTCCCTAAAGAATTAAAGCATCTTTATACATGTATCTACAGGGATCTCTTATGAACAGATGGTAAATGTAGAAGGTTGCCTGGATGGTACAATTCATCCTCCAACCCACCATCAAATAGGTCTAATTTACAAACCTGATTATGTCAGTTTTCTGCTAAAACATTCTCCTTACAAAAGAGAGGCCAAACAACTTAGCATGCAGTATCTCACATTTTGCTCATTTCTCATTTCCCCTTCTCATGTACCACACATCCAGTAAAATCAAGGCTTCTTCATAGTCTCTTTAATGCCTCCATTTTTACAGATATGATTCTGTGTCCAAAAAAGCCTCTTTCTGATTTATTCCTTGTAAAATCTTACTCATTCTTCAGGAATGAAATCAAACATCATTTCCTCAGTGAAGACATTCATGATTTCCCCATCATAGTTAGTCACCCAGCCTACTATCATCTACAAGAGTTCTGTACACACTCTATTATGGCACTTATAACATAGAATGTAAAGATTTGCTTACATGAGTGTTTCCTTATTGTCTAACTCATGTTTGTGTTTCCATTGCTCAGGACAATGAAAGGCTTGTTATTTATCTTTTTGGTCTTTGAATGAATGAATGAACAAAAGACTCTGTGTCTACCATGATATTATGGCTTAAATTCTACTGTGAGAATTTAATTCCTTTGAATCTTAAGGATGTATATTCTTACAGAATCTTATATTAAAGTCCAAAACTGTCTGGCATGCACATCCTGCCAAACACAGTGCTGCCTCGGTCCCTTTGAAATGACCATTCTCTCTGCCTGGAACATTCTTCCCCTGGATGTTCACATGTCTTGATCCGTCATCTCCTTCAAGTTTTTGCTCAATTATCACTTTCTTTTTGAAGTTGGTAAACTTCTGATTTAAATAGAAACTCTTCCTTCTTTCCCTGTCTTATTTTCATCTATAGTAATCATCCTTTAAAACACTATGCAGTTGTTTATAATATCTATTGTCAGATTCCACTCACTGCAATGTAAACTATATGAGGTCAGGGATTATTTTTTTCTTTTCTTCAAGGAGCCATCTCAATAACTGGAAGAACACTAGGCTTAAGGATTATTTGAAATAATTACTATAAGGGGCAAACTATGGACAAGAGTTTCTCATTGAGTTCTTTCTGAATTCAACATCTTATAAAACTGATTCAGAGAAAAGTTCAAGGATTCGATTTATGATATTGAAATGAACTTTAGAATGCCTCCAGTACAGATTTCATAGTTCCTCCTGGGACCTGGATAGACAGATAGATAGATAGATATACATTTATATGCTTATATAATGTTTTTTTCCTCTCAATGATTATGTTAGTCAACTCCTTCTAAAATATAGTTTAATGTGTGAAAAAGCTATAGTTTTTTTAAAGCATCTTTGAAAGTCAAGAACTAAAATAAGCAACAGAAGGGCATGCTGAAAACAATCAATTGATTTGTGTGTTTTGGCTAAGCAGGGAAGAACAGAGGGTAGTGGGGGGAGAAAAGAAGAGGGCTGGTCTGTTTGTTACTCATCCTATTGAGTCACTGGTTGCGTGTCTGAAAAATACAGATCTTTTGTGAGTAACTCAAGGTCTTTTGAACCAAAGGCTTAAGTAACCCTTGGAGGAAATGAGAGTTTATAATTGGTTTCTCATATATTATTTAATCTTATAACTGGAAAAATCCCATTGATACATGAATTCCCTCACATAGGATTTCAAACTAACAGATAAAGATTTTACACAGTAGTAGTATTTTTCTGGTTGATCTGTTTATTTAGTATTATACAATTTATTTCAGTAAGACTAAAAATCATTCAGGTATTTGTCCATTATTTGGTTGGTTGGTGGGTTTTTAATTACCTTCTTTTCTGAAATCTCCCAAAAAACTTCAAAGAGCCTAAATTTTTTAAAATAAATTGCTAATTTACCCCTGATAGAAAAGGTACACAGTTAAAAGGCACTCTGTCTTTTTTGTTTGTTTAAATTTATTTATTTTATTTTTGGCTGCATTGGATCTTCGTTGCTGCTCTCGGGCTTTCTCTAGTTGTGGCGAGGGGGATGCTACTCTTCCTTGCGGTGCACGGGCTTCAGTAGTTGTGGCTCGTGGGTTCAGTAGTTATGGCTCATGGGTTCTAGAGCGCAGGCTCAGTAGCTGTGGTGCACGGGCTTAGTTACTCCCTGGCATGTGGGATCTTCCCGGACCAGGGCTCAAACCCCTTTACCCCTTCATTGGCAGGCGATTCTTAACCACTGCAAAAGGCACTCTGTTTTTGGCTTTGTTTTTCCTGAATAGAATGTTTATGATGACAAATGGAGAATGAAGAGAAAAAAATCAAGGACAAATAAATTTCTTTTTCTCTTTTGCTTCCATAAAATATTCCTTTGTAAGTTTCATTGTTTATGTAGTTTGGAGAAGTAGTCAGGCCTTGAAGTCTTAAAATTATCAACCAGTATATGGGTCATGCCTAGTCAATCTGTCACAAAAGGAAAGCTGGAAAATATTTTGCTGAGATTTAAATAGTCTTAAAGAGTCAAAGTTAATTACACTAATCCCTCTACTTCCTGAAGTTGTGATAACGAAAGAATTTATTCATACACTTAAATATATGAACTGAACATATGAAAGCAATCTAAATAGTGATGAATCTAATAGAATAACATGAGGCAATCTTTTCTGGAACTAGAGAGAACATAATATTCACTTCCAGTATTCCCTTTTGCACATAAGGGAACCAAGATCACGAATGGATATGTTGACATTTCACTCCATTCTTGGAGAACTCTATTTGTACACATGGTTTGATGGGGAAGAGAGCTGGAAGTCTGCTTACCACTTAATAACTCTCTTATTTGTAATTTGTCCAAACCCCTCACTTTTCTTCTCTTTAAAATGAAGACAAACGTTTTCCTCACAGGCTTTAAAAATTATTATTATATATATGGCATATGTATGACATCTATGACATTTCTTGGCTCATAGAGGTATTCATATCCATAACCTTTCTCTTTATCGTCCACTCATCACCCCAAATTTGTTCTCTGGAGCTAAACAAGCTTCATTGCAATTCTTATTGTTTCATGAATTTGAAAAGGAATATTGGTATTTTCCTCAATTATTCAATGGTCCTATTATCTACTTTAAACATCAGTCCTGTCATTGTGTTTTAGGTGATATAATCTCAAGTGTTCTCCAAAATGTAGTTATTTTTTCCAAAGGCATGTCTGTAAATTTATGAAATGCAGTGTTCTGAACTCTATTCAAATACCCACAAAAGAAGGTTGATTGGTTCCAAGGTGTATGTTATACTTACATAATAATGGTAAGAAGTGATATTTTATTCTCTACTAACTTTTATTTGTATTCTTTTATATTTGAGAACAAAATGAGTGTTAATAATTATATCAAAGATACTTTGGTTGGAACCCTAACTGCACAGCCACAAAGCCTACAATATATCCCATAATATCTATTACATTATTTTGGGAAATGCTGAGTTTGTTTAAGTCTCCTGGGTCTTTTTCATAAAATAAGTATACTAATACCCAGGTTGTATTGATTATGGTGTCTGGCACATGGAACACGTATTAATTAATAGTGATATTAGCAGGGAATTATTGTGCCATAATTTTAGTTTTTCATCAACATTATAGAGTGTTTTAATAAGCCACATGTCTTTTAGCTAATTTACCTTTTTCCTGCTTGAAAGGAACTAATCTTGAAATTATAGTTTGGAAATACTCCCTCTCTTCTTTAGCCACAAGAATTTTAAGCTGTAAAGTCTTTTCCTTGAAGTTGAGGAAGCCCATATGTCTAATGTATGGGAAATATCTTTGCTCACACTCAGTGTTTTCTGCCTTGGCCATCACACACACATTTAAATGACATGGTCACTTTTCCCCAGATAGCATTAATGTTACTTAATCCTTGTTCTTTCAGATTTCAATCTAAAATAGCAGCTCTACTAGTCAATCCCTTTACCTTCTTGAGAGAGGAAAAAATCTCTAAGACAGAAAAAAAATATAATAAGTGCTCATCTTTTAGTAAAATAAAATTTATATTTGCTATATGAATTATCAAATTCTCATATCACAAATAGTTCTTTTCTGTGACTCAGTTTTGTAATCAAATAATATGCTAATGAATATAGTTGTGATGATAACGATCAATGTTCGTATTTAGCAATCTTATAAGTGCTGTATCAGGTATTGTTTATTCTCACAAATCTATATTTTTTGGTTTCCACCACTCCCAATAGCATCTTCTGCGCAAGCCATGTAGAACTTCTGCAGGTTTTCCCAACTGTACTCTGCTGTTTTAAACCACCTAGGCTTTCTATACTGTTTTTTCCATGCCTTTTCTCCCTGGCAAACTCCCAGTTATCATTAAATATCATCCTCAGATAGAGTTAATCACTCCTTCTATCATTAATGCACTTATAAAGAGGCATTTTAGTTGCTTGTTAGTATGTCTCTAACAAGACATACTTGTTATGAGCACCTCGAAGGCAGAGATAATTTATTTTCATCTTAGTATTGTGTGCATTGCACATAGTACAAAATTTGTTGAATAATGGAATACTGAATGAATGTACAAACTGAATGAATGAATGAGTGAACCTCTAAATATGGAATGGTTATTAACTCTGGAATACGACCAACTATGGAGAATGCAGTCTCTTTATTTCCCATCCATAAAAATAACTGAGGGTACAAATGGACCTCATTCAGGCATTGCACATTAGAAACCCATTTTTTTTTAAAGTGAGTAAAATGCCAGTAATTAAAAATCTGGAGATTGCACATTAAAAAATCCAAATTCCTAACTTCCTTGGAAAATCATAAGATTTGGCAACACACTGTATGCATTCCTTTATGACAACTGTTGGCTGAAGTTAGATGGTAGCTGCCCCCTCTAGTCTGGCACATATAGTCCCTGTCTCTATATTCTTATATACAGATTCTCTCATTCACCACTAGTGCATGAATCTGACCCTGGGATTCGGTGAGTTTTATTAGAGTTTTTAAAAACTGGGGATTGTTCTAAATTGAACACCACTGTTCTCAGTAAAAAGGGATAGACATTTTAGAGAGGGGAGAAAGAAGGGAGAAATATATAAAGATGAAGCACATATACTAGATAAAACTCTCATGTGAAAGATTTCCTCCCTATACCAGGAGGAAAGAAAACTTATGACCAGAGATGGGAAGCCAAGAGAAAGCTGTACAAATAGACAATGTTAAAATTACTTTTATCTTCCTTTAGTCTTCCCATATATTTTAGTTATTTTTCTACAATCGCTTTTCTTTTTTCAACCTAGTATATAATATATAAGCACTTGGGTCTATTGGCTTTTTGAGTATTTTCCTTTGGAAGCTTCCATGTACGTGTAAAAATGTATATGCTTTTCTCCTGTTGATCTGTTTTATGTCCATTTAATTCCCAGGCCCAGGTGGAGACTCTAAGAAGGTAGAGTAAAATTTTGTCTCCCCTACATATGGGTACACCTCTAACAGCCTTTTCTTCATTTTGCAACAGAACACTGTATAAATTTGACATTGCAAAGGTCTGTCCTGTCTTGTCTTTAAATGTGCAGAGTAGTTTAGATACAGCAGAATCTAGCAGATGATCCACCAGGAGATGGTGGCAGATGTAGCAATAAGTGGTACATGGTGAGTGAAAATAGTGGAACCCAGAAGCTGCTAAGCAGATAAAAGATGGTGTGGCAGTAGTGGGTATATTCATGAGTGCCTGTGACACATATTCAGAAGCACACTTGAGGGTTAATTTATAGGTAGTTGATATCCTTTGTGAAAACGAGAGACAAAGTCCAGTTATGCTTATTTTGAAATAGTTTATATGACCCTGTTCTGACACTTGCATGATATATAATGAAATATAAAATATTGTGTTTTAATATTTGAAGAACTTCCTAACTCTACTCCTGAGAGCAGCAGAGATAACTTTGCATTTACCAAAACCCATGATCTATATTTCCTGCTACACAGCTAGAGGACATTTTTGAGCCTTCCTTTCACTAGGTATGGCCAATAAGATGTGGAAAGAAGTGTAGTACACAATACCAGGCCTGGCATGTAAAAATATCCAGCATAATCCTTTAAACTCCGTCCTATGATTAGATAAGAAAAACCTTCAGTAGTCTTTGAGCCTTACGGATTGGGAGAGCCACATGACTAAAAGAACCTGGATCCCTGAAAGACAATATGGAAAGCTGCCCACCAACCAGAAACATCTGCATTAGGCTTGAGTGAAAAAGAAACTTCTACTGTGTTAAGCCATTGTTATCTGGGGGTTACCTATACTAACAAATAAACCTAGTCAACCAAATAGTCTGAAGTTCTCTTTACATCTTTTCAGTTGATTACCTCTCTGAGTCAATGTAAAAAAGAAAAAAAAAAAAACAAATTAACTGAAACCAGAAACCACAAACAGTCTTTGTGCACAAATAAGTAGCTATTTGATCTGTTCCACAACCATCGTTATTTCACTCTTTGCATTGTCTACCTGAGAACTATCAAAAACACTGTCTGTCATATTCTCTTCCTTGTCTGGAAGAAACTAGACACGTTCAAACTTCCATGGCCATTACAGTAGTACTGTTAAAAAAATCACTGCACACTCACAAATCTGTACTTCCCTTCCTAATATAGGGTGTTGACCTCAAACGAAAACAGTTTTAAGCTACATCTACATGGGTGACCATGTGTGGCATAAAATAGATTTTCCAGCATGTGTTTATTTGGCAATGACTTAAAAGTACAACCAGATGTTTTTATGGAGAACAGATCTTTTAGCCACAAATGTTTCCAATTTAAATACGTTTGTTTTGACTCTATTTTGCTGCAGATGGAAAACATCCACTTTTTTTTTCTTTCTAGTGGGGATAGACAGTGAACGTTAGCAAATCTCATAGAGAATGATTACCAGTATAGACAAAACTTCAGTGAAAGCTTTCGTTTTCCATAAGGAGAATTTTTAAAAGACAATTTTGCATTTTAAATAGGAAGGCTCTTTTAAGACCATTTTCCCCCTCTAATTTGTACCATAAGTCTTAAACATCTGTATGTGTTTGATCCAAAGGGGACTATGTTACTTCTAAGTGATAAGTCAGATGGATCTATTCAGAATGACAGCATAGCTTCTGGGTGTGCCATCAGTAGCTACTGCATATAGATATTTCAGAATGTCTTATCAAAATGTGTGTTATGCAGAAACTTTTTATCAAATTTATTTGCAATTGGCAGGTTGAAAAGGAATTTTAAATATCATATAAGAATAACAAAAGTTTTTCTTATTTTTGCAAGAACAGACTACTGTGTACGTGACAGAGTATAAAATTATCTTGGCAAGATTATAGTTTTCTGTTTTAAGAACCTCATTTTATTTTAAGTCATAAAATATAATATTTTCTTTAACCAAATTATTCTTAACATTTGCTCTTATAGTTTAACCTATGATATGTGAGGAGCTTGCTGAAAGACAAGAAGATGTTTTAAAATTGTATTCCCTGTCTTAGGTATTTAAATGAGTAAAAAAAAGTCCAAATATTGTTTTAAGTAGCAAAATTATAATTATTATATATCCATTGAAAGAGTGCAATCTCTATCATCCAGAATATACTTCCATAGACGAGCACTGTGATATGCAAATGTTATTTTTAAAAAGAAAGCCTTTTAAAAGGAGATTAAAATACTAAAATGAATATTGACTTTTATATTAGTCATTAGATCGATACAAAAACCATTGTTTCTTCCCCCACATCTTTCCACTTTCAAGTGTTTTCATTTAAGGTATCATTCTTTGTGGAAAGTATTCATATCTATGTTATATAGATTTTTCTTCCAGATAGCATTAATCTCTATTTGTTAGACATCTTTTGATTATTCTCTTCTGTCACTGACTCTCCAATGAAATTTCAGTTATTCAAATAAAGGTCACGTTCCTAAAAAAAATACTCTTCATCCTATGTTAATTACTTAAGTTTTTGCCACATGATCAATTGGCATAATTGTAAGATATTGGTCTCAAGAATAGCTACACGTTGGGGAAAATCTGGGGTTCTCCTAGAATTCAGTTAAGGAAAAGAACATTGAGATCTTGGCCCTGTTCCAAAACCTCTCCAGTGGCCCTACCAGTTTGATATCACTGGGGAAAAAATTCATTTTTCCAGATCACAAGGCTAGGCAAGGCCCAGAGAGTGTGGAGTAGTCATAGATTGTTTAAATGACCCATTGGAATTGGCTGTTGGCTGGGAAAAGTATGAATAAAAGGCAATTTTTAGCAGCAGAGTAAAATGTATGTTCAAAAATATTTTTGTGTTATCTGGAAAAGGAAAAGCAACACCCGTCCATTTATATTTTTCCTTAATAGCAGTATTCTGTTTTATTTGCAAATTAAGTGATAAATAGAAAATATGACCACTTTACTATTACCTCAATCTGACATAATATGTATAATGGGAGTTTTAATGGGAGAATAAAAGAGAATATCTCTTTGTTTCACTTGAACTAAATAGATGATTTTATACTACATTTAATTAAGACATCCTACCTCTGTATTTTTCTGGGAAATTTACTATTTTAATATTATAAAAACACTCTTGGTTAGGAACATTGTGTATTATTATTCCTTCTTTTTTTTTTTTTTAATACATTTATTTATTTATTTTTGGCTGCTTTGAGTCTTCGTTGCTGCGCGCGGGCCTTCTCTAGTTGCAGTGAGCGGGAGCTACTCTTCATTTCGGTGCGCGGGCTTCTCACTGCGGTGGCTTCTCTTGTGGAGCATGGGCTCTAGGTGCACGGGCTTCAGTAGTTGTGGCTCACAGGCTCTAGAGCGCAGGATGAGTAGTTGTGGCGCATGGGCTTAGTTGCTCCACAGCATGTTGGGATCATCCCAGACCAGGGCTCGAACCCATGTCCCGTGCATTGGCAGGCAGATTCTTAACCACTGTACCACCAGGGAGCCCCTTATTCCTTCTTTTTAATCTTTTGATACTGCTGGAATATCTATCTTGGGTTCAAGCATAGTTTGTGTTTGTTTTATGTTAAGATGATTTAATACCTTTGTCTATTTTAAAATATTGTTCAGAATATTCTTTGTCTAAAATTTCATATACATTAGCATATAAATTTTTATAATATCCTGGCTTATCTTTTTTCCAGTTTTATTGACATAACATTGTGTAATGTATACAATGTGTTGATTTGATACACTGATATATTACAAGATGATTACCACTGGAGTAAGCTAAGACCTCCATCAGCTCACCTAATACTATTTCTTTCGTGCGGTGAGAAACTTAAGGTTTACTGTCTTAGCAACTTTCAAGTATATAAGACAGTTTAGTTATCTATAATCCACATGGTGTACATTAAATCCCCAGAACTTATTCATTTTATAACTGGAAGTTTGTACTCTTCGACCAACACCTCCCATTTCCCCCAATCTTCAGCCCCTGGTAACCACCATTCTACTTTCTGTTTCTACACTTTCAACTTGTACAAGTTATAAGTGAGGTCATATCTCTTCTTTCTCTGTCTGACTTATTTCATTTAGCATAATACCCTCCAGGTTCATACGTGTTGTCCCAAATGATACAATTTCCTTTTTTTTTGTGGCTGAATATTCCAGTATATATATATATGTATCTTCTTTATCCATTCATTCATTAATGGACACTTAGATTATTTCCATATGTTGGCTATTGTGAATAATGTGCAATGAACATGGGAGTGCATATATCTTTTCGTGATCTTGATTTCCTTTCTTTGGATATATATCCAGAAGCGGGATAGCTGAACTATATGGTAGTTTTATTTTTGCTTTTTGAGAAACCTCCATGGGGCTTTCTATAGAAGCTGCACCGATTTACATTCCCAGTAACAGTCCACAGTGTTCCCTTTTCTCCACATTCTTGCCAACACTTAGGCCTTTTCTTTTTGGTGATAGGCATTCTAATGGGTGTGAGGTGATATCTCATTGTGGCTTTAATTTGCATTTTCCTGATGATTATTGGTATTGACCATGTTTTCATCTACTTGTTAACTATTTGGTTGTCTTCTTTAGAAAAACATCTATTCAGTTCTTCTTCCCATTTTTAAATCACATTATTTTATTTTAGTTTTTGAGATTGAGTTGTATGAATTCTTTGGATATTTTGATATAACCCCTTATCAAATACAGGATTTGAAATATTTTTCCCAGTCAGTAGGATGCCTTTTCATTTTATTTATTATTTCTTTTGCTGTCAGAGCTTTATAATTTGATGTAGTTCCACCTAATTGATTTTTGCTTGTTGCTTATGCATCATATCCAAAAAATTATTGCCAAGACTAATGTTAAGGAGCTTTTTCCCTAAGTTTTCTTCAAGGAGTTTATGGTTTAAGTTTTTAGTTTTCAGTCTTTAATTCATTTGGAGTTAATTTTTGTGAGTAGTGTAAGATAGAGGTCTAATTTCATTGTCTTTAATGTGGTTATCAATTTTAATTTATTGAAGAGACTATCTTTTCACCATTGAATATTCTTGGTTCCCTTGTCAAATATTAGTTGATCATATATGCATGGATTTATTTCTGGGCTCTCAATTCTGTTCCACTGGTTTATGTCTCTGTTTTTAATTCCAGTATCCTGTTGTTTTGATTACTGTAACTTTGTAATATTGTTTAAAATAAGGAAGTGTGATGCCTCCAGTTTTATTCTTTATATTTCTGTGAAATATGCCATTAGAATTTGATAGGAATTGTAGATGACTTTGTAGATGACTTTGGATAGCATGGACCTTTTAACAATATCAGTTCTTCTAATACATGAACACAGGATATGTTACCATTTGTGTCTTCTTCAGTTTCTTTCATCAAAGTATTGTAGTTTTAGGTGTACAGATAATTCACCTACTTGGTTAAATCATCCTAAGTATTTTTTAAACTACTGTGAATGAGATTTTTTTCATTTTTTTTCAAATAGTTCATCATTAGTGTATAGAAATGCAGCTGGTTTCTGTATGTCAATTATTCATCCTATAACTACTGAATTTATTGATTAGTTCTAACAGGGTTTTTTTGTGGCATGTTTAGGATATTCTATATAAAAGATCAAAAGATTTTTCTAGTTCCTTTAGGTGCAAAGTTAGCTTGTTTATTTGAGATCTTTACTTTGTATTAATGTATATATTTGTTGCTATAAACTTCTAGGGGAACTGCTTTTTCAGCATTCCACAGCTTTTAGCATTTCCATTTTCATTTGTTTAAAGATTTTTTAAATTTCCGTTTGAGTTCTTCTTTGACCCATTGGTTGATCAGGAGTGTGTTGTTTAATGTCTACATATTTGTGAATTTTTCAGCTTTCCTTCTGTTATTGATTTCTAGTTTCATACCACTGTGGTTGGATAAGATACTTGGTGTGATTTCAATCTTCTTAAATGTGCTAAGACTTGTTTTATGACTTCTCATATGATCTATCCTAGAGAATGTTCCATGTGGACTTGAGAAGAATGTGTATTCTGTTGCTGCTGGATGGACTGTTCTATTTATATCTGTTAGGTCCATTTGGTCTAAAGTATCATTCAAGTCCAAAGTCTCTTTGTTGATTGATCATCTGTCTGGTTGATCTACCCATTGTTGAAAGTGGAGTACTGAAGTCCCCTATTATTATTGTATTGTCAATATCTCCCTTCAGATCTGTTAGTATTTTCTTAATAAATTTAGGTGCTCTGATGTTGGGTGCATATATACTTATGATTATTATATCTTCTTGATAAATTGATCATTATATAATAACCGTTGTCTCTTGTTACTATTTTTGGTTTAGAGTCTATTTTGTCTAATGTAAGTATAGCTCCCCCTGCACTGTTCTTGTTTCCATTGCATGGAATATCTTTTTCTATTGCCTCACTTTGAGGCTATGTGTGTCTTTAGGCTGAAGTAAGTCTCCTGTAGGTAGAATATAGTTGGGTCTTTTTTTTTTTTAATTCATCCAGGCACTCTATACCTTTGATTGGAGAATTCAATCCATTTACATTTAGAGTAATTATTTATATTTAAAGATTTACTAATTCTATCTTATTGTTTTCCGATTGTTTTATACTTTTTTCTTTCTTCCTCTTGTGTGCCTTCCTTTGTGAATTGATAATTTTCTGTAATGATATGATTTGATTCCCTTCTCTTTATCTTTTGTGAATCTCCTATAGATTTTAGTTTGGTGATTATCATGAGGCTTACAAAAAGCATTTTATAGATACAACGGTCTATTTTACATGAATAAAAACTTAACTTCGGTCACACAAAAGCTCTACCCCTTTACACCCATCCCCTTTTATGTTTTTTTTTGCGGTACTTGGGCCTCTCACTGTTGTGGCCTCTCCCGTTGCGGAGCACAGGCTCCGGACGCGCAGGCTCAGCAGCCGTGGCTCACGGGCCCTGCCACTCCGCGGCATGTGGGATCCTCCCGGACCGGGGCAGGAACCCGTGTCCCCTGCATTGGCAGGCAGACTTTCAACCACTGTGCCACCAGGGAAGCCCCCCTTTTACGTTTGATGTCACAATTTACCTCTTTTTATATTGTGTGTTTATTAACAAATTATTTTAGCTATAATTATTTTAATAGTCTTGGGACTTATAGTCTCCTGTGAATTAAATTTTTCTTAGAATGTTCGCTTTACTGTATTTCATGTGCACTTAAGAATAAATTGGGATAGATTATAGGGTTTCTGAATCTATTTATATAACTCTCACTTACTCTGAAAACTGTATTTGTGCCCTTCTAAATCAGAAATTCAAGAAGATCTAGTTGATACTTTATACTTTAAAATGTAGTCAGAGTGTAGGTAAATGGTACTTTAATGATTATCTGCATTACAATAATCTCCAAAGAACACAGATGTTGAAAGTCAATCTTCCATGCTCCATGAAAATGAAAATAACTTCATTTTAGGAATTTCCAGTAAGAGTAAATTCATGACATCATTTTCCTTTATACTAAGTTTAGAAAGCTGTGTTGAAATATATGGTACCAAAAGATTCCAATGATGAATTTGTAAACAATAGTTTCCTTTCATAAATGACCTCATGTACCTATGGGAAACTGCTAGGTTCTACATCTGGTATATGGTGAGTAAGACTGAGCAAACAATTTAGAAGATCTTGATTCAATAAAATTGAGTAACCTTAAGGAAGTTAAAACTTCCTATAGTAACTCAATGTTAGTCCACAAATAGCATGGTCCTGTAAAGTCAAAGCACTTGTTTTTAAAATTCATTTAATAAATTTTTAACACAGTACATTGAAATCTATGGAAAATTAAAGTCCCTATTACTTTCAGCACAAAGAATTACTTAAAATTCAATGTATCAGGAGCCATGAACCAAAACATATAAAGTGGTTCCTAAAATAAATGAAGTCCAAACAAAAACTCAAAAGGATAATTGAGTAGATAAACAATAGACTCTTACTTTATGACTTATCTATACCTAAATCTGGGCAAATTAAACTTTGGACAAAATAAGGATAAATTAGTAAGACAATCAGCCATTTAGTAGTAATCTTGGCATATTCATCATATATTCTCTTGTATCCTCTACCTCTAAATGGAAACCACAGGAGCTTATATCCTTGAAATTCATATTTGGTCTAGGCTCTTTTTTGCCTTTATCTAACGATTTTCCTTTCTTATCTACCAACACTTTAGCCTCTTACCTACTTCCAGAAACAAGAATAATAGCCATTTAAAAATATATTCTCAAGTTAATGTACATGACATTCTATTTTTGTTTTGTTTTTACATTGGTAAGAATTAGCCAGCCATAAACCTGTATCAACTGATAGGGAATATGATAATTACTAGAATTTTAAGGCAAATAGATAGCTAGATGATAATATATAATTATATATTGATTTAATATGAAAATCATAAAATCTTGACATTAGGCCTGGAGGTTAATTAGACGTTAATGCAGGTAGTATTCTCTCTATATGCAAATAATCCAGGTGACTCAGGACTCCAAGAGTGAGTTATCTAGGAAACAAGGTGCCTGATCTTTTATAACAGCCTCAAAAGTCAATCGTATTACTTCTGTCATACTCTATTGGCTAAAGCAGTCATAGCCCATTCAAGATTCAATTTCTCTATGGAAGAAATGTCAAAGAATTTGCTCTCATCTTTTAAACTTATGCCAGTGTGCCTCTTACCATAAATTATTTATATACCTCCCATAAGCAAATGCACTAATTTCCTTCCAAGATCTTCCAAAAATTTTATCCAATGGCCATATAAGATCAAGACCATGGTCATGAATGCCATCATTTAAATCAGATCCAAATACAGATGAAGTTCCTAAGTTGTAATTCTTTAGTTACAGTTCATCTTGATCAGCCCCTGCCTCCTATCATTACTACCACATCCAATATTCTTTGGTGAGACAGCATAGGTGTATTAGCCAGGGTTCTCCAGAGAAACAGAACCAACAGGAGATCTATGTATATCGACTTTGTAATTGGCTCATACAGTTATGGAAGCTGAGGAGTCCCACAGTCTGCCACCTGTAAACTAGAGAACCAGAAAAGCCAGTGATGGACAGGCATACCTCTTTTTATTGCACTTCGCTTTACTGCGCTTTGCAAATATTACGTTTTTTATAAATTAAAGGTTGTGGCAACCCTTCATCAAGCAAGTCTATTGGTGCCATTTTTCCAACAGCATTATTTTTAAATTAAGGTATATTCATGAGTTTTTAGACATAATGCTTTTGCACACTTAATAGAATACAGTATGGTGGAAAGTAACTTATATGTACTGGGAAACCAGAAAATCTCTGTGACTTGCTTTGTTGCCACACTCGCTTTATTGCAGTGGTCTGGAATCAAACCTGCAATATTTCTGAGGTATGCCTGTAATCCAGTACAAGTCTGAATGTCAGAGAATTGTGGCGCCAATGGTGGAAAGTCCTGGTCTGAGTCCAAAAGCCCAAGAACCAGGAGTATGGATGTCCAAAGCTAGGGGTAGATGGATATCTCAGCTAAAATCCTTCCTCCATCTTTTTGTTCTATGCAGACCCTCAACAGATTAGATCATCCCCAAGGGCTTTGGTGAAGGCACTTTCTTTACTCAGTCTACTAATTTGGATGGTAATGTCTTCCAGAGACACCCTCACAGACACACTCAAAAATAATGTTTTACTAGCTATGTGGGCATCCCTAAGCTGACACATAAAATTAACCATAATAAAATCACCTCAACAGACATTATTTTCAAAACTAAATCTTAAAGTAGATCTTAAAAGTTATCATCACAAGAAAAAAAATGTAACTGTGTTTGATGATAAATGTTAACTAGGCTTATTGTGTTGATCATTTTGTAATATATACGTATCAAATCATTTGAAACTAATATAATGTTATACATAAATTATATCTCAAAAAATAGAGGAAAAGAGAAGGTACACAACAGTTATTTGTCCGTAGCAGTTTTATAAACCAGGCACACCCACAAGCCAGTTACTTAATTAGGGCTTAGTCTTCTTTCCTGAAAATAATTTTCTGCAGCATGTGGCTCTACTTTGTTCATGTTCACATTTGAGTTTATTGCTCACAGTAGTGTAAGCATGTAAAGAACACTTTTTCTTCTGTATCGTATTTATCCCCTTCAGTGCAGACTGGTATAATTCCTTTAAAAACATTATCTCTATAATGCATAATTTGTAATTCAATTCCTTAGACAAAAGTCATCACTACAAATATCTTCCACTTAAGCCTTTCACTACTTTAGGTTCCACAACTTTGAGACTGCTGTATGAAAAGCCCTAAAGAGTCTTACAACTCTTACTATCTAACAGTATCTGCAAGGCCTAAGCATAAGATCCTTGGAAAGCCTTATGTCTTTCTGAAACATCTATGAGAAAGCACTTTAAATCCCTCTGAGACCTCAACAAAGAATTTTTCTCTCAAACTTTGCCTTCATTTACACCCTGAGGCCATGTTTTTTTGGCAGCATTCTAGATTTGCTCTTTTTCTTGAGGTCTTTCTTGCTTTGAGATCCTTTTGCAGGCTAGAAAGACTGTCAAAGAGAAAAGTTCATTCTTCTAAAGCTTCCAGTAACATTTTCCTCAGTTTCTTTCAATCGTTCATAGAGAAGCTCTTCAAGGACTGGCAGGCTTTCATATATTTGGTCCCCAAACCAGAATGTCATAGATTTTTTTATGAAACTCCCCAGATTTTTGGTTCCACTTCCAAATTATGTTCTGGTTTTCTACTTTTTAAAATAACAAGTCACCAAATCTTAATAGCAAAACACAATCATTTTATTTTGCTTATGGTATTATGGGTCAAGATTTAAAACAGAGCAGGGTGAGGATAGCTTGCCTCTGAATCACAATATTTCAAATCTCAGCTGAAAAGGCCAGAACAACTGGGAGTAACTCAAATGATGAGATTGGAATGATCTGGAGGCTTCTTCACTCGTATGTCTGGCACCTGGGCTGAAAGGACTCAATGCATAGGCTGAGCTGAAATTATGGAACAAAACAGCTACACAGCCTTCTTCATTTGGTTTGGCTTACTCATTTCATGGAATTTTTAGTGTAGTTAGACTTCTTATATGATGACATGTTTCTAAGAGTGGGTGTTCCAGCAAAAGGTGAAAACCATTTAGTTTTTTATTACCTAACTTGGAAAGTCACATAGAGTTAACTTCTGTTATATTCTTGTGGATGAAGTAGTCACAAGCATAGACAGACACACAAGGAAAAGTTAGAATCCACCTCTCCGTGGGGGAAATATCGAAAAATGTGGGACCATGTTCTAACACTACCATAATAATATATAAATAATAAGCAAATAATAATGACTTTTATGTTTGTGATATGGAATAAATATTTTAAAGGATCTATATATTTATTCTGTATTTATTTGCTTCATATATTTATTTTTTAAAAACTCCAATATAGATTTCTTGTATAAATATCCATTTTAAGATGGGTATTTATTTAGTATATATTTGGTTTGAATGGGTTATGAAATACATTTTCTAGTACTAAATTGATCAAAATGTGAATATCTAGAGTAAAGCAACTGAAATATAATTATATAGGTTATAAGTTGTATAGACTGGCAAATTTATCAGAAAGCAAATTAACTTAAAAATTCAAACGATTGCAAAACATATAGCCTTTTATTTTTATTAATTTTTCTAATTAATTGAAATATATTTTCTTTCCTCACACTCTCTAACTTATTCAACCATTTCAGTTCTTTTATATTATATTGACAATTGAAAAAATCAGAAATTTAAAATATAAATTTTGGACGAAAGTACCTGGGTGTTTCACACCTATCTTATAATTGAAATATCTTATTGAGTCATTGGAGAACTAGAATTCCAAGGCCAAATACCAAAGAAGAGAAAGTAAGAATAAGTTAAGAATTTTTCCCCTCTCCTTAAGGCAAATTTTTATTCTGAAAGGTAAAAGTGAGAAGCTGAGTAGCTAAGCAGTTCTTTCAGTAGAATTAGGAACATCTAAAGAAGAGGATACTAATAAATCCAACAGGTTTTCAGATAGGACTCTTGAACCACATCACAGGAGTCAGATTTCACAAGGACTAAAGCCCAGATTTGAACAATTTTGCTAAATAGAAGATATCATCACAAAACAGGAAACATAAAAAAATGAACTCACTTTGCAAAATTAAAAATTGAAAAAATGAAATAACTGAATCTAAGAAATTAATAGATGAGATTATATAAGGTGGAAGAGAGACTTAGCAACTGGAAGATAAAATAGAAGAATACATCCATTCTACAGTTATAATCGGATGTGAGCATGGAAATTACACGCAAAAAACAACATATGGAAGGGAGTTTTTTAAAAGAATAATATATGTGTAATTGGTTTTACAAAGGAGGAGAAAGGATAGAATTGGGAAGAAACAGCATTTGAAGAGATAAATGGCCAAGAATTTTCCAAAGAAGAAAAAAGATAACAAGCCACAGATTGAAACTGTACTACATCAACCCAAGTAAGATAAATAATAAAGAAAATCACATCTGCTTTCATTACATACAATTCATATGCATTAGCTTAAAATGAAATACATAAATTTGAGGCAATCAGAAAAAAATACATATTAGCATCAAAGAAGGAACAAAAAGTCTAATCAGTAACTTCTCAATAAGAATAATGGACACTACAGTAAAATGGAATTATTGTATTTTCAAAATACACTTCTAAACTAAAAATATATATCCATGAAACTTCTGAAAGGAAATACAGGAGACTAACTTCATGAACTTTTAGGCAGGCAATTTTCTTTTACAGGTTAAAAAAATTCAACAATGAAAAAATTTAAATGAACTTCATCAAAATTACAAATTTCTATTCATCAAAAGATACCATTAAGAAATGAATGGACAAGCTATAGGTCATTAGAAAATGTTCATTATACATACATCTTTCCAAGGACTTTTAAGGATAATACATCAAAAATGCTTCTAATAGTAATAAAAAAAGAAAGACAAGCAACACAACTAGAAATGGATAGAAGTCTTGAACAGACAGTTTGCAAAAGATTTTTGATTGGCCAAAAATTCATAATAGTATGCTAACAAAATTTGGCATCAGGTAAATGCAAATTAAAACCACAATGAGGGCTTCCCTGGTGGCACAGTGGTTGAGAGTCCGCCTGCCAATGCAGGGGACGTGGGTTCATGCCCCGGTCCGGGAAGATCCCACATGCCGCGGAGCGGCTGGGCCCGTGAGCCATGGCCGCTGAGCCTGCGCGTCCGGAGCCTGTGCTCCGCAACAGTGAGAGGCCCGCATACCACCCCCCCCCAAAAAAAAAAAAAACACAATGAGATTTCATTTAACACATTTGAAAGCCAAACAAAACAAAACAAAACCTGGCATTACCAAATGTTGGAAGATGTAAAGCAGCTGGAGTATGCATACATTGTGTGGGAGTAAAATATGATACAACACCTTTGAAAACCTGATTTGGCGTGTCCTATAAAGTTAAACACACATTTATCAATGACCCAACAATCCTTTCCTAGGTATTTACCCAAAACAATATGTCCACACAAAGACCTTCACAAAAATATACATAATGGTCTTATTCCAAAATAATGATCTTATTCAAAAATATACATAATGGTCTTATTCAAAAATATACATAATGGTCTTATTCTGTCCATAAACTGGACAGAATCCAAATGTCCATTAGCAGATAATGGATAAATTGTGATATACTCATATAGTGGAATAAGATTATATGATAAAAAGGAATAAACTACTCATATATGCAATAACATGGATGCATTTCAATAACATTACATTGAAAGAAAGAAGGCAAATGCAAAAGAATATATTCTATATTATTCCACTTATATGAAGTCCAAGAACAGGTGAAATTAATCTAAGGAGACAGAAATAAGAAATTTGTTGTATCCAGGGGTGGAAGTGTGGGAGAGTTGTAAGGAGTTACTAGGAAAGGACACAAAGGAATATAAAGTTGGGTATATAATGTTATTAAAACTCAAGGAACTTAACACTGAAGATATAGACATTTTATTATGTATATATTTACCTTAATGAATAAACAAAAAAGATAATAAAGATGTTGAATAAGAAATTAATCCACCCCCCTACCTCCAACAAAATAATTCTAATTTACACACTCTCACACAAAAAATAAAACTAACACTTAATAACTTGGTTTAAGACTACAGTGTGTTGATACCAAAACCAGAGAAAGTAAGAAAGGCAAGTTCCAAGCCAAACTCTCCCACAAATACAGATTTTAAAATTCTAAATGAAACCTTGGCAATTCAAATTCATGGTGTGTGAGTGCATGCATGTGCGCATGTATGCATGTAAAATCACAACCAAGTTGGATTTATCCTAGGAATGCAAATTTCTTTTAAAAGCTTATTAATACAATTTACTATATTACAAGGATACAAAAATAAAACTAGTATTTTAGGTGCAGGAAAGGAATTTGATAATATTCACATTCATTACATAATAATCTTTGTAAAACAGGGAAATAAAGGAACTTTCTTACAAAACTCTACAGCAAACATACACTTAATGATAAAATTAAGTTAATTAATCAATTCCTTGATAATTTATTAACAATGAAACATTTCTCTTTGAGTTTGGGAATGTGGCAGTACTATATAATATCATTACTTCTATTTAACATTTTTCTTGAGGTTATTTCTAGCCAATGCAATACAACAAGTGAAAGAAATAATGGAAAAGAAGAAATTTAATTGTCATTATTTCAGATGACATGAATTTGCATGACATAAACAATCTGTACTTAATTATTAAAATAAATAAGTAAATTTAACAAGTTCACATGATAGAAATATTAATTGTATTTCCATAAACCAGCACAGAGGCTGAAAATTTTTTAAAGTCCTATTAACTATAACATCAAAGAACATAAGATACCTAGGAATGAATCTAACCAATGTTTTGTAAGAGTCCATAGAGAAAACAACAAATCACAGGGATATTTTAGATTCTAAACTTAATGTTGAATTGCAAAAAGCCAAAAATAAAGAAGAAAATATTGAAGGAAAAAATTGGAAGATTTAGTCTACACCATATCTAATATTATTATAAAGCCATAATAAGTAAGATTCTGTTATCTTGTTATAGTATTAGATAGCTAAGGCAACACAGTATTATATTGACTAGAACCCAGAAATAGATGCAAATAAAACAAAAGTAGACAAAAGAACAGTAGGGGAATGGATAATCTTTTCAATAAACAACCTAAATATTTACTAATCAATAGAAAAGATTTAAAAATTATATGTATTCACATAATGAAATATTATACATCATAGTTGTTCTCAAAGGGTGGTTGGGGAAACCCTAATGGTCCCTGAGCCCCTTGCAGGTGGTCTACAAAGGCAAAACTGTTTTCATAATAATGCTAAGATGTTATTTGCCATTTTCACTCCTGTTCTCTCACAAGCATTCAGAGTCTGATTCCACTTATATGAAGTCTCAAAACAGGTAAAATTAATATAAAGTAGCATAAATATTTGTTGTATCTAGGGGTGGAAGTTGGAGAGGTATGAGGGGTGATGGATTAGTACAGTTTCAATTCCACATTCTAACTTACCTTTAAGAAATTACCACTTGTAGAGATTTTCTGTACTGTCAAAGTTAAATATATGCACAATTAACTGAAAAAAGATATTTAAACAGCCTTTCTTTTCCAACTACATATTTGCATGAAATTACATGTCCTTCAAAATATTCAACTGAACAACATGTAGCGAAAAATGCAGAGACTGATATAAAAATCCAACTTTCTTCTATTAATACACATATTAAAGAGATTTGAAAAATGTAAATAATGACACTTCTTACATCTTGTTTGGGAAAATATAGTTATTTTACATAAAATTCAATATTTATGTTACATTTAATTATTTTATTATTGCTATATTAAATTAATAAATATTTTATATTTTTTACTTTTAACACATTGATGGATATATGTGTTTATTTTGTTATAATCTGCTCTGTACACTTATGACACGTACACTTTTATGTATGTATATTGTATTTTAATAAAGTTTATTAAAGTATAAAAATATTTAATTGGCAGTGATGATGTTATGTGCTAGGGGAGGATTTTATAGGTCTTTTTCCAGTAAAATATCATCCATTTTAAAATTATCTATTTTTAAATTCTTAATTACCAGTCTCAGGAAATGAAGAGAATCTTTACTTTTTTTTTTTTTTTTTTGCGGTACGCGGGCCTGTCACTGTTGTGGCCTCTGCCGTTGCGGAGCACAGGCTCCGGACGCGCAGGCTCAGCAGCTCCGCAACATGTGGGATCCTCCCGGACCGGGACACGAACCCGTGTCCCCTGCATCGGCAGGTGGACTCTCAACCACTGCGCCACCAGGGAAGCCCGAGAGTCTTTACTTTTAAGTTTAGAAACATCAACTTTATTTTCTCTTCATTACTCCTCTTTTCCATATTTAATCAGAGGTGGAGATTTAAAAAGTACTACTAAAGCTCTCATGATTTTTAATGAGGTAATTATTTGGCTGTCCTTTAACTATTCTGTTACCTGAGTTAATAAAATAAGGCAAGCAAAAGGTTTTGTTTTGTTTTTTGAAATTCAGTTTCAGACTGGTTGGACAAAACTCACTCAAGATGATTACCAGCAGTGAAGATATTTCAACACAAAGATTACCAAAGGAACAGAAAAATATCTTCCTTGTTTTTCAGGTCCTAGTCCAAAGATGTCAAGGAGAAGGAGCTGAGGTTTTGGAGAAAAAAGAAAGATGAAGGGTTACAGGGAATGGAGAACAAATATTTGTTATCTCCTACTATGTACAGGAACTGTTGATTTTTACACTAATGCTGTCAATAACACTGTGAAATAGGTGATTTTTTTTCCTGTTAGAATTTAACATAAAAGAGGGTTTCATGGGGCTTCCCTGGTGGCGCAGTGGTTGAAAGTCCGCCTGCCAATGCAGGGGACACAGGTTCGTGCCCCGGTCTGGGAAGATCCCACATGCCGCGGAGCGGCTGGGCCCGTGAGCCATGGCCGCTGAGCCTGCGCGTCCGGAGCCTGTGCTCCGCAACGGGAGAGGCCACAACAGTGAGAGGCCCGCGTACCGCAAAAAAACAAAGAGGCTTTCATATAACAATCAATGATATAATCAGAGGGCAAATACAAGTCTGTCTGTTGCCAAGGTTGGTGGCCTTCTAATTCATCATAAATGCATCACAGTCACCGGAAGTGATTTAAAGATGGTAAATCTCTAATCATAGCAGAGTTGTTATTCGTAGTCACTAGAATTACAGACTTAGAGAAGTAGAAACCAGCTTGACTCTGCTTAAAGAAAACAATATTCAATAAGTCAGCCCATTCTGGGGATCTTTGGTGTCCCTAAAATGATCCATAGACTAAAACACGTGAAAACTCATATTCAAGAAGACATTTCCTTAGCCAAAATCCTGTCTAATTCCATATAATCACGTTTCAGCAAATTTATCCTTTGGATGAACTAATTCTCTCTGGATGTAAATGACTCTTCACTTGAATCTCCTGATTTAGACACACTTATAAAGGTCATATAACATATTTCATTTTTAATTTGTAGGAACTTAAACAGTCAGATTAAAGAACTAGAGGTAGAAAATAAAAATAGGAAAGCAAGCTTTTCTTTTTTTCTTTCTTTTTTTTTCAAACTTTCAACTTTTTCTCTCAGGATCCAGTATTAACTTTCACTTAACAACAATCTCAAAAGTATGCCTCTTAGTTCCCTAGAGAAAATGGTAAACCAGTAAAAACAGAGACAGTACAGTCATATTTGGCATGAGAGCATAACTTATTTGAACAAATCAGGAAGTGTCAATAAAATGTAGTGACACAATATAAATGGAAATATGATATACTGTAGGGTTATAGATTAAAGAGTGTCTCTTCTCCTAATATACATGTCAGTCTAGCAAGATGATGGTCTAGCTCTCTGGTGTCTATCAGGCCATGGGGTCATCATGGGAAGATATAGTCCAGATTATGCAGAGATCCACAAATGGAACACTGCAAAAAGATAGAGGGATTTATGTCTTTATGCATTTCAAGAGATAATGTTTCAACTGGATAATTATAGTGTTTAACTTTGTGGAATGTCACAGAGTCCAGATTTTAAAAACACCGTAGTTGAAGCAGCCATTTATTAAAAATAGTTAATTCATTGATTTAGAAAAATATAAAAATGGAAATCAAAAAGAAAGAAAACACCAGATATTGTACTCCATTTCACAGAATTTCAAGTAAGAGGAGAATAATAAAGTCATCTGAGATAATATCTATGTGGTAGGTAAACCCTCAAACCAATTAATTTCTATCAAAATGATTATTAATAGTTTACATTATGTTAAATTTGCTCCCCATGTCAAATTTTTAAATGTGAAAACATTTATTAATTTTATCTTTAGAAAGTAGTGTATTTAAATATATAGGTTGATAAATTATGTTTAGCAGACTCCAATTTCACTTTATTTTTAATATTACAGTATCACCACCTGTGAGACAAATAATATACTATTATTAAAATATCTGTAATCAGGGCTTCCCTGGTGGCACAGTGGTTGAGAGTCCGCCTGCCGATGCAAGGGACACGGGTTCATGCCCCGGTCCCGGAAGATCCCACATGCCGCGGAGCGGCTAGGTCCGTGAGCCATGGCCGCTGAGCCTGCGCGTCCGGAGCCTGTGCTCTGCAACAGGAGAGGCCACAACAGTGAGAGGCCCGTGTACCGCAAAAAAAAAAAAAAATCCGTAATCAAAGAAAGAAAAACTAATAAGTATAAAGATTATTCCATTTATCATACGATGTTTTTTAAATCTAAGCCTTAAAACACTTCAGTTATGTATTTTTACCAAGGTGATGCATAGTACATATATTTGTTCAATTCAAAATGCCCACCCCTGTTAAGGGCCCACCACCTACCTCACTACTGAACCAAGAACTTAAGGAAAGTAAGATGAATATGATACCATCCCTACCCAAAGGAAATTACAGTTTCATGGGGAAATGAAGAGACAAAAATAATTTAAATCTACTATAGTAATTTAGGTGAGGAAGATGTATTTAATTAAGTCTAAATAAAAATCAGAAAACTCCTCCCTGAGGAAGTAATACACGTCTAAATGCATTATATGTTCTAACCAAACTAGAAATGAAAGGAAGTCCCTTCCAGGGAGAGGAAACAGTATGAACAAAGGAGCAGAAGTATGAAATGATATAGTACCTTCTCTCCTCTATCTCCTCCCTCTGTGTGTGTGTATGTATGTATGTGTGTGTGTGTGTTTATGTGTATAAAAAAGAGAAAATCAGTTCAAACAATGAGTGAAGTGTGAAGGAGTTCATGACAGATGATGAGCCTTGAATAGCAGATCACGATGACCTTGTTAAGTGATGATTTTTTTAAAGGGATGATATAATCAGATTTGTGTTTTAGACTCATTGATTTGAATGTGTTGCAAAGTTTGGGGGGGGTAAAATCCATGCATGAATCACATGGGACTCTGTCGCAGTTACTCAGGTGATAAGTGGTAAGGATCCAAGCTAAATCAATATAAATACAAATGGAACAAAAGGGGACCACTTTTTTTTTTACATCTTTATTGGAGTATAATTGCTCTACAATGGTGTGTTAGTTTCTGCTTTATAACAAAGTGAATCAGCTATACATATACATATATCTCCATATCTCCTCCCTCTTGCGTGTCCCTCCCACCCTCCCCATCCCACCCCTCCAGGCGGTCACAAAGCACCGAGCTGATCCCCCTGTGCTATGCAGCTGCTTCCCACTAGCTACCTATTTTACATTTGGTAGTGTATATATGTCCATGCCACTCTCTCACTTTGTCACAGCTTACCCTTCCCCCTCCCCATAACCTCAAGTCCATTCTCTAGTAGGTCTGTCTTTATTCCTGTCTTACCCCTAGGTTCTTCATGACATTTTTTTTCTTAAATTCCATATATATGTTTTAGCATACGGTATTTGTCTTACTCTTTCTGACTTCACTCTGTATGACAGACTCTAGGTCCATCCACCACATTACAAATAGCTCAATTTCGTTTCTTTTTATGGCTGAGTAATATTCCATTGTATATATGTGCCACATCTTTATGCATTCATCTGATGATGGACACTTAGGTTGTTTCCATCTCCTAGCTATTGTAAATAGAGCTGCAATGAACATTTTGGTACATGACTCTTTTTGAATTATGGTTTTCTCAGGGTATATGCCCAGTAGTGGGATTGCTGGGTTGTATTGTTGTTCTATTTGTAGTTTTTTAAGGAACCTCCATACTGTTTTCCATAGTGGCTGTATCAATTTACATTCTCACCAGCAGTGCAAGCGGGTTCCCTTTTCTCCACACCCTCTCCAGCATTTATTGTTTCTAGATTTTTTGATGATGGCCATTCTGACTGGTGTGAGATGATATCTCATTGTAGTTTTGATTTGCATTTCTCTAATGATTAATGATGTTGAGCATTCTTTCATGTGTTTGTTGGCAGTCTGTATATCTTCTTTGGAGAAATGTCTATTTAGGTCTTCTGCCTGTTTTTGGATTGGGTTGTTTGTTTTTTTGTTATTGAGCTGCATGAGCTGCTTGTATATTTTGGAGATTAATCCTTTGTCAGTTGCTTCATTTGCAAATATTTTCTCCCATTCTGAGGGTTGTCTTTTGGTCTTGTTTATGGTTTCCTTTGCTGTGCAAAAGCTTTGAAGTTTCATTAGGTCCCATTTGTTTATTTTTGTTTTTATTTCCATTTCTCTAGGAGGTAGGTCAAAAAGGATCTTGCTGTGATTTATGTCATAGAGTGTTCTGCCTATGTTTTCCTCTAAGAGTTTGATAGTTTCTGGCCTACATTTAGGTCTTTAATACATTTTGAGCTTATTTTTGTGTATGGTGTTAGGGAGTGTTCTAATTTCATTCTTTTACATGTACCTGTCCAGTTTTCCCAGCACCACTTATTGAAGAGGCTGTCCTTTCTCCACTGTACATTCCTGCCTCCTTTTTAAATCATATGTAAGTGATGAAAAGGTAGATATGGCTAGTAGGATTAAGGTGTAGCCTGACTGGCTCCCCAAGTCCCTATCTTGGGTGTTATATCGATGGAGGTGTCATTAAGTAATATGGGAAATGCAGGAAGAATACTGGGACATTGGCTGAGAGGAAGGAGAGAGTAGTGAATGATTATTTGAGTTTGGGTTACACATGAGACATCCAAGTGCTTATTCACTAGGTTTTATATATATATATATATATTTATATTTATATTTATATTTATTTATTTATTTATTTTTTCCTAAAGGTTAGAATAGAGATCAGGTCAAGAAGCAAATATCTGCCAGAGAAAATAGCATAAGGTTGTTAGTATCTTAGGTATAAATAAGGTAGGTCAAAGAAGAAAAGAACTTTTTTAAAAAGCCACTATTTAAGAAGAAGTCCTAGTAAGACCACACCACAATGGAGAATGGGAAAATATGATTAAAAAATATATAAGACAAAATCAGTAGAAAGTTTGTCAAAATGATGAATGGAAATGATGACTTCTAGATTTCACTCAAAAGAATTCCTCTAAAAAGGGAGAGGGGATGAGAGAAGGGAAGAGAGAGAGAGGGAGAGAGAATGAATGAACAAACTGTACTTAGAACTGAAGAGTAGAGAGAAAGTTATTTAGAACAGGAGGAACTTGAACAATGGAGATGATAGAGAAGAGAGCAGATCAGCATTGGTGTGTGCTTCTTTACAAGAAAGGAGGTGGAACCAAGAGCTCAGAAGCAGGAATTGGCCTCCATGGGGAAGGCCCCTCAAGTACTGAGGATAGAGAGAAAATATTACAATAGGGTAATGTAGATAAATTGGCCTGTAGGATGGGAGTGAAGTTGAGTTGTCTGTGATTGTGCATATCAATTTCTTAAAGAAAAACAGGAGGGGAGCTTGTAGAGATTGAGGAGAATAGGTTTGAGTAGAAGGATTAAAGAAAGCAATGAAAAGTATGACAAGGAAGCTAGCAAAAAATAAGAAAGGTAAAGAAACAGAGAGGTCTATTATACATTGTTAGTTAGGACTTGACTGCAGTGTCAAATTCAGCATACAAATTCAGCATATTCCATCTATCCAAAGGTTAACTGTATAAGACCAAAATACATATATGAAATGGACTATAATATAATGGTTTTAGAAAACATAAAAGGGAACCCTAAGCAATCTGGAAATCATGAGAAAATGCTTGAAGATGTAAAACAAATGGAATTGAATTACAGGAGAAATGGAAGAAATAGTATTGCAGCTCAAAACCTAAACTAAGAGCAACAGGGCCCTTAAGAAGGGCGTCAAATTGGGAGTCAATAAACTCAAAATTTTGAGTAGGCCTTAGGCTAATCATCAGAGTTTAGAAAGGGAACTTCATTCTGAAGAGCTGAATCAGATGAGCCCAGTGGGTTTTGCCCTCAGTCTGCAAACCAAGAATTTCTCTGGAAGGAAAATGAGCCATCTGCCAAGGGAGTTATACAAATATGGGGGTTGCAAAGCAACAAATCTGCAAAGTAGACCTTAAAGTAGCTCTGGAGTCTAGACTACCACACATAAGGCTGGATAAAAGCAAAGACAGACTTATCTGAGAGTGAAATACACTGAAGTCCCCAAATGCCAAGTACAGATCTCTTCCTGTTCTGTTAAGGGTGGAGACTCTGGCTCGCTGCAGACTCACACCCCATTGAATCCTGATTGACAGTAAGTAAGGATGAGAGCCCTCAGCTGTGCTCCATTTAAAAACAGGTTCTTTGGAGAAATTTACCTAAATCAAGGTAGAAGAAAAGCACACCAGCTACTTAGGTAATTAACCTAACCCTTCATTTTCAAACATGAACAAGCTACCACGGATCATCAGATAAAGAGAAGAAAAAGCCTGAATGAAAGGGACCAAGGTAAAGAAATCAACCTGGAAAACAAAAATAATTCAAGGAAGAGAAAACACACTTGTTTCAAGTTTTTGATTAGTATAACCACAGACAAATAATTAAAATAATAGTTAATATTAATTGAGGGCTTACTATGTGCTGGCCACAGTGTTAAGTGATTTGTAAGTATGAATATATGTAACCCTAGTAGATCATAAAGATCTAAAAATCATAGATCTGGGAACTATTTTTATCCTATTTTTCACAAGGTCCGACACATACATTTTAGAGTTTGGAGTTGAACACAGATTATTTGGTAAATTGGGCTCTTAATATTCATGTGACATCCCTTAAACAAAAAAAGGCAACTGAAAAATAGTGCTTCAAATAAACAGAAATATTACTGGAAATTAAAAGTATGAATGAAATTCAAATAAGAAATAATAGCGAATTATATAATAAAATGAATCAAGTTGTGATATACAAGATAAAATCAAGTAATCCTCACAAACTTAAAGACATGCAGTATATCTGAGAAAATTTGGGAGAGGGAAATAGAGGATAAATCAAGAAATTTCACAATTCCAGAAACAATGTAGGGGAGGAAATAGTGAAAGACACACACCTGAGTGAAATTGACTAAAAGGATCCACTCAGTTCTCAGTAAAATGAAGGAAAATAACCCATACTAGACAATTAGAAAAGTATCTCTCCCAACCCATACCTCTGACCCCTTACTATTATATAATTCCCCAGAATTATTTATTTTTGTGCTCCCTTCCAAATATACAGATGAAACTATCATTTTAAGTGTGAATAAACATTTTGTCAAAGATATTTAATTTAGCCATTAAAATTAATAAAAGTAAAGTAAATTAAACATATAGGAAAAAAACAAGGAAGCAATTATTTCCTTACCCACAACTTACTCCCAAAATAACAAGTTTACTTTCAAAATCAGGGAACAACCAGTAATGAAAGAGCAGCATGAGTGACCATTTCATTATGCAATATTTTATTTGGAAAGACTAAATCTCAAAAGATAAAGATTGCATGATTCATAAGATGTTCTCAATAAAAAAGCTTATTTTATACAGGAATCCTTTTGTAGATACAAAGTTGTAAATTTTCCTGTAAGTTCAAAGTGAATTTTTTGATTCAGATTGTATTTAAGTACAGTTAAAACTAAAATAATACCTGATTTGAAAAGGATTAGATGTAGGTAGAGAGAGATAGTTTCTTCTAAAAGAAAACATGGACTTTTATCAGTTTTTAAAAATCATACAGATAGATCAATTTAAATATATCAGAAACACTTATTACAAAAAAATTTTAGATGTGAGCAACATATAATGAGATTAGAAAAATTTAGTTTTACTGCATTATAGATTTGTTGTTCACTTAAAATTTGAATGAAGTTAATGGATAGAAAAGAAAAACTTTCTCATCTTATAATGACCACTGCTTTTAAATAGCATTTTTAGATCTATGGTAGTTAATGAAGCTTACTTCAAGTGGTGGAATATAAAATGGGCAGTGATATTAAAATAGCACATCTTCTTTGATGTCTTCTTTTTGTGTAATGCATAGGTGGCAGCTCTATGTATTTTGGCAATGCTGTGCATTTCCTGTTACATCTCATCAGGAAGCACATAATATCAGGTTGTTCCACTTTTAATGATGTTAAGATTGATCAGAGGAGTTGTGATACTATTTGAGACCCAGGTGCAAGCCATACCAATTAAATCTGAATATCCAGGGCTGAGAGCAAGGCCTCAGTAGTTTTTAAAATTCCCCAGGTGATGCTAATATGTGACAAAGTTTGGGAACCAGTGGATTAAAGTGACGCTAACCTAATTCATCTATTTACTTAATTCCGTTTTAGTGTAACGATCATTGCTTAGATCTATTATTTCTTTACAGTATACTAATGATGGCTTTTAAAAATTCTGTCATTATTTCTGATCTCATTAGTCTCATTAGCTGGACTTCTATAAAGAAATTTTCCTCATCAGTTATTTGATTACTGTAAAGTACAGTTTCTACAAGAAATCTGGACTAAATTTGTCATATTTACCTTGACTTATATTAGAAGCGGTGTTGGCTAATTATAGCCTATGTACTGTATATGGCCCATGCCTCTTTTTGTATGGCCCATAAGCTAAGATTGTCTTTTACATTTTTCACTGGGTATTAATAAAAATGAAGAAGAATATGCAACAGACACATTTTGTAGACTTGTTGTAGACTTGTTGAAGAGGAAGAGGAGGAGGAGAAGGGGAAGAAGAAACAGAGACTGGGTATGGACCCCATATTCTAAAATATTTATTATGTGGTCTTTTACAGGAAGTTTGCCAACCCCTGGTTTAGAATGAAGAGTTTGTGTCCTAGCAATCACCAAAGGTAAAGATAACAAGTAAGGTTTTTTTCTTTTTAAACATACTCATGGACTTTAAAATAACGTGTGGTTTCAATCATAGCAGTTACTATTTTCTTTGATACTATAGCTCTCCTACATGTTAGGCCAGTGGGAGCACTTTCAGTGGTTCCCTAGTTTTGTTTAGTTAGTTTTGTTTGGAATTTTACTGGATTCCAGTGATACTGGATAACTTCCTTTGTTTCTGGCACAAGGTGCTCCTGGACCATCTTGTACTTTTCTTGCTCCAGACCTGTAACCAACCATTTCTTCAAGAGTCATGGTTCCTTTTAGTGGGACATCATACATAAAGACCCAAATCTGGATGTTAGTGGTGCTAATTACTGCTGAATTTCATCATTTGTAGACTAGGTTGTTATTTTTCTATGCTTTTTCAATGAATGGAGCTTGAGAATACTTATTTGTTTTAGAAATATAAAAATAAACTATTAAATCTTTCTGATATTCCAAAATCACTTATAAGACTATAGATATTTTTCATAACTCATGTGATTTTATAACTATATCTTTTTTTGTGCTGAAATCTTAATTTATAACATTAACATAACTTCTATGTTTAAAAATAACAATACTATTAACGGATACAAGTTAAAATTATGTAGCCTTGTTTACGTGTATTTTTGTTTAAAGACACATTATTTAATATGTACTGTTGATTCATTAGCACTGAACTCAAAGCCAACAGAGCTATGACTTGTTTTTTGAATGAAACTTTCTCTTGACTTCTGAATTACAGACACATTTTCTCTGTAAGGCACATAATAGCCTACTTGCACTTAGGAATACTAGATAGCACTATGCTTGGGGTCCATTTTAAACAACAAATCACCACCAAATAAAGCACAAAAATGCAGGAAACGTAGCACTAAAGAGATGGTGAAGAGAACACATTTTTACAGTAATAGAGCTGAAACAAGGCAGAACATCACCTTTTTGACCTTCACAGGGAACTTGTACACTGGGGAACTCAAATATACATGAATGACTGTGAAAGATCCGTGAGTATTGATTTTGGGGTTACAAATAAATTATAGCAAGTAGACAGATTCTCAAATATGGAACCTGTGAATATTGAAGATTAGCTGTATGTGAAAGATTCATAGGTAACATATAAACAGGGAAGAGATATGATATGGGAAGAGTGGGAAAGGGTTATATCAGGTTGACTCCAAACTTAGAAATTTGGAAGAATTTGTGCATGAGACAAAAGCATTACAGATTTTAAGCTGAGGAGTGATAAGACTGTATTTTGGTTTTATAATGATCACTTTATTTATGTGGTGGGGGAGAAGGGTATGGTGAGAAAGAAGTTAAAGACTGATCAGAAGCTATAGTACTAATCCTGGTAGGAAATTTTAAGGCCTATCTACAGCAAGGAAGTGGCAGTGGCACAGTGTGAAAGGGCTGGACATGACGACAGGTTCAGGGTGAAGGATAAATAAAAAGGGAGGAATCAAAGTTGACTTTATGGGTGATAGAGGTGCCATGTACCAAGATAAGAATTAAAGGATAAAAAGCCAGTTTCAAGAGGGAAAAATGGAGAATTAAGTTTAGTCAGTGTAGGGGAGGAAAGTCTTTTTCTTTACTCTCTTAGTACTTAAGATTAAACTGACATAAGACAGATTAACAGGAGAAAACCATACAAGTATTTTTTTAATTAATTAATTTATTTATTTTATTTTTGGCTGCCTTGGGTCTTTACTGCTGCATGTGGGCTTTCTCTAGTTGTGGCAAGCAGGGGCTGCTCTTCGTTGCGGTATGTGGACTTCTCATTGCAGTGGCTTCTCTTGTTGTGGAGCACGGGCTCTAGGCATGCAGGCTTCAGTAGTTGTGGTTCACAGGCTCTAGAGCTCAGGCTCAGTAGTTGTGGCACACAGGCTTAGTTGCTCTGTGGCATGTGGGATCTTCCTGGACCAGGGCTTGAAACCATGTCCCCTGCATTGGCAGGTGGATTCTTAACCACTGAGCCACCAGGGAAGTCCCCAAACCATACAAGTTTTAATTTTTTTTTTTTTATATATACATGGGGACCTTCACCAGAAATATGAAGATCCAAAGAAGCAGAGTTGAATGCTTACATTGAGTTGGACAAAGAGTAGTAATTTGTGAAAACATGACAAAGCAAAGGGTCTTGGCCTGGGGTAGTTAATCAGTGGAGAAGGGACTAGGAGGATAAAACTTATTTTAATAAGGTTTGTTTGTACAGATATTTCTTGATCTTGACTTCCCATCCTTGGTGATGAAAATGTTTCTTTCCTTCTGGTGTAGGGAAGACATCTTTTACCTGGGAATTTAATCTATTTGTAAGGAAAAGAAGGAAGTTCAGAGTGTCTTTCTTACATCTGCTGCTTTTCAAGTATATTCAACGCAAAATAGTCATTATGCCAAATCAACATATTTTGAGGTAGTGCAATCCAAACTCCTTCACCATGTTGAGTTTTAATTGCCTGTAGGATATCCAAGCATAGGTTTCCAGAAAATACTTAGGCATATGTATTAGCTTTTCAGTGAAATTTAAGTAATGATGATTGGGCTGAAGGCTGAATTAAAAAAACAGAACAAAGCAAAAACAAAATAAAGGTAAGAGGTTAAGTGATATGGAAGAATCTGTGAAAGAAACAATTCTTTAAAAAGTGGCCAGTCATCTGTTGATGGACACTTAGGTTGCTTCTATGTCCTGGCTATTGTAAATAGAGCTGCAATGAACATCGTGGTACATGACTCTTTTTGAATTATGGTTTTCTCAGGGTATATGCCCAGTAGTGGGATTGCTGGGTCATATGGTGGTTCTATTTTTAGTTTTTTAAGGAACGTCTATACTGTTCTCCATAGTGGCTGTATCAATTTACATTCCACCAACAGTGTATGAGGGTTCCCTTTTCTCCACACCCTCTCCAGCATGTATTGTTTGTAGATTTTTTGATGATGGCCATTCTGACCGGTGTGAGATGATATCTCATTGTAGTTTTGATTTGCATTACTCTAATGATTAATGATGTTGAGCATAGTTGAGTTATTTGTAGTGAGGTGGATGGACCTAGAGTCTGTCATACAGAGTAAGTCAGAAAGAGAAAAACAAATACCGTATGCTAACACATATATATGGAATCTAAAAAAACAAAAAAAAAGTCATGAAGAACCTAAGGGCAAGATGGGAATAGAGATGCAGACCTACTTGAGAATGGACTTGAGAACACGGGGAGGGGAAAGGGTAAGCTGGGACAAAGTGAGAGAGTGGCATGGACATATATACACTACCAAATGTAATATAGATAGCTAGTGGGAAGCAGCCGCATAGCACAGGGAGATCAGCTCAGTGCTTTGTGACCACCTAGAGGGGTAGGATAGGGAGGGTGGGAGGGAGGGAGATGCAAGAGGGAAGAGATATGGGGATATATTTATATGTATAACTGATTCACTTTGTTATAAAGCAGAAACTAACACATCATTGTAAAGCAATTATACTCCAATAAAGATGTTTAAAAAATAAATAAATAAATAAAACAAAACAAAACAAAAGTGGCCAGAATGGTAAGAAGGAAATGGAGAGTGTTTTCATGGAAGCTTAACAAGAGAGAGTTTCAACAAAGAAGAAGTAGATAATGATGTTAATTATGGCAAAGAAGTGAAACAAGTTAAACTCAGAAAGACATCCAAGAGATCTGGCAATTAGGAGGGACTTGGTGACCCTAGCGAAGAGAGTTTCACCGTAATGAAAGCCAGATTGGTTTAGATTGAGAGGGAAACAGATGGTTAAAAATTCTAGGCAGCCTATTTATGATCAAGCACAAGAATTCAGGTTTGTCAAGGTTCAAATCCCAATTCTGCCACTTGAAAACTGTGTAGATGTTGAAAACTGATTTAGCGTCTCATGCTGTTGTTTTGTCATCTGTATAATAGATTTGGTAATAGTACTTAAATCATAGAGCATTATCTGAAAATAAATGAGTTAATGAAATTGTGCTTAGAATACTGGCATAGAGTATGCACTTAATAAACTTATAATTAAAATGCATTCTGACCCTAAATTTTTATACTAGACACTGTTTGAAAACACTACAATCAAAAAGAGCATCTATATAACTTTAAATCTATTTATTGGAAACAAAAAGGAGATATACAACCTCTACAAATATCTTTAAAAATTTGAAAGTCCTTGTTTATTATTAAGCAAAAACTGTAGAAAATTTAATTGCTTTATACTTGAATTTCACATAACCAATGTTTATTTTTAACTTTGAAATCAGGTTCTCTTTAAAGAGTCTTTATAATATTTCTTGTACATACTTAACTTTAGCATTTATATTTAAAAATGCATTTTGTACCATACATTATAATGTTTTACATCTTAGTTTTACATAGGCTTAAAAGTGTTTTAAATTTCTGAAATAAAAAAATTAGTAAGAAGAAAAAAAAGTACCTTTATTTTATTTGATTTCCAGTTTAATCAAAATGTTATGTTTTATTTATCCTTTCACATCATGAAGTGTTGAAAATTTTTTTAATGTTGTGGTTTTCTTGGACGTTGCATTACCATGAAACTGCAATGTTTTAAGTGTGAAAGCATTAGAGTTTCAAGTTTGATTTGGCAGCAATACTTTTCTTTGGCAAACCTTCAGCTTCAAATACCTACATGCCTATTTGTGGTTTCTTATGGTTTTAGACCTCTTAGGGGAGAAAGAGATTGGCTTAATATGGTTAAAAATATCTTTGTGGGGTGCTGGCAGGTAAAAGGGAAACAGACAAGAAAAGACTGACTACATAAAAGATTCTCAAAAGATGTCCCAAGAGGAAAAGAAAATTATTCTGTTAACTATGTTAAACAGAATACCCATATTAGGTACAGTTCATACTTGACAAAATTGTGCTTGATATTTATTTTAGCTGGATTTGCCTTGGTATTAATCCCAGCTATTCAGTTTTCTATTTCTGGAACTTACTGTTAAGAGTTGTCTTTACATTAAAAAATGTCTCTTCTCTCCTGATCAATTCACAGTTGTCTCACCAGATCCTCAGGCTCAATTTCCCCAAATACATAATTATCAACTCTCTCCTATCATTCCATTTCTTCCTATACAAATGGATTTTTATGATTTTGGAAGGTTCAGGATCCCTTTTATTGTTTTCCCATAATTCAACAAAAAGTTTTGGGTAGCTAATATGTGCTGTACACTATTTACATGTGCTAGTGACAGAGAAATGAGGAAAAAATGTTCAAAGATCCCAGTATGAGACATTCAACTTAGAGAGCAGTCAAGTCTACAGTACTTATTTAAAATCATTGTAATCAAATCTTTCTAATGAGGCACAATGAGAACAATTCATAAGAAGGCCTAACCTTGTTTGAAATCAGACAATAAAGCCAAACTCTGGAAGTGAAAGCAGAAAACAGCAGGTGTGAAGCCTTCAGGGAATAATGATCTCCAGGTATTCACAGAGCTGTAAAAAGACAAGTAAGGCTGGAGTTAAAGCTTGGTTGGTAGGCAAGGGTTTGCAATAGTATGTGAGCTGAATATGAAGATGAAGTCAGGGGTTATGTCATGCAAAACTTAAAACATGTTAAGATATTTATCGAATGCTTTCTAGGTACTTTTTAAAATCTACTATTATTTAAATTCATTCAATTTTTACAATACATTTTATCCCCACTGTATAGTACCCAGTCACATTTTAACAATACATGCTGGTGGGGCCCAGAAAACTAGACACAAATGAGTACATTTTTGGCCTTATCCTTCCAGCTGTGATGGAGGTGCTTTCAAGAGACAAACTCTCCTGCTGAGAATAAGTATAAAAGGTATAAAAAATTTTTTTAAATAGCTGTTAGGAGGCATTAGAATAGTACCTAAGGCAAACAGGACTTGAGGGACTAGGTTGTTAAGACAGGAAAACACATTAAGATAAGTCCTAAATTCTTCACTGATTTTCAACCCAAGGTGTTAGCATATGTGTAACTTATGCAGACTGATCAGTAGCTTAGTGCTTTTGGAAGACAAGAGAGTAGGTAGACAAAAAAATGGATTTGAGGACTGCAAATTAGTTCTACAAGTTACAACTGAAGGGCTGAGGTCACAAAGAAAACAAAACTATAAGGAAATGAGCATGTAATTGTGCACTGCTTTTTCTGGAGGTGTTTCCTAATCCCTCTGTTGCGTATGGTAAGTGGCCAAGAAGCCAAGCCTAAAGCAGCAGAATCTAAAAAGCTAAGCAAAGTTTTAACAGTAACATAGTGCTAGAGAGACAAAAACTGGAGCTCAGGACCTAATAAGAAGGAAGGTACCTGGAACATAACCCAGGCCTTCAGCTGAGATTTCTGAAGGGCTCGCCATAAGAGGAGAGACAAACAGGATCATTCTTCACAAGTGCTGAAATATAACCCAAGTCTGCATATTAATCTCTACCTATTCTAATAAAATGCCAGATAAACTAAATCTCCCCTGAAATAAGATAAACTAAGAGAATAAATAATTTTTATGTATAATAGTTATTCAAATCAGCAATTGTAGATATATGAGGAGGATCAATCAATCAAAAAACAAGAAAAAGACCTGAAAATAAGGTTATTGGATTGGTGATCCATATACTCTAATTTTTAGGCATGAATTTTAGAAAAATGGTGTTCAAGAAAACAGATTTTTAAAAAGCCAAAACTTTTCACCAGGGAACTTTAGACTATTAAAAACAATCAAATGGAAATTCCAGAGTTGAAAAATATAACAACTTTAAATAAGAATTCAATAAATGGGGCCAAATAGACACTGCAGAAAGACAGTTGATGAACTACAAGATTGATCAGTTGGAATTGTTCAAACTGAAGAAAGGTGAAGAAAAATAATTGAAAAAACAAAAGAGTTTAAGAGGTATTTGGATCACAGTAAAAATTCTGACGTATAGGTAACTGGGATCCTAGAAAAAGAGGAAAGAAATAGAGGGGCAAAGCCAGTATTTGAAAAGATACTGGCCAAAAATATTTCAAAAGGTAAATTAGACCATCAAGCCACAGAGAGAAAAAGCTCTACAAATATACAACAGGATAAATGCAAGAAAAACATACCTAGCCACTAAAATAAAAAAACTAAGAGAAAATTTCAAGAGTAACGATTATTTTTAGTAAGACTGACTGCTGACATTTCAGTAGAAACACTAGAAGACAAAAGAAAATTGACATTTCAAAATGATAAAAGAATAACTGGCAACCTAGGATTTTATCTAGATTGGGTCCCACAGAATGTGAAAAAGAGCTGTGGATAGCTGGAGGCACTTGGCACCAGCACTGAGGTTCTTCCCATGTGAAGCAAGTAGCAGCAGAGGTTGGACCTGGTAGGAAGAGGCTGCCTTAGCCCTCATAATCTGCGTAGACCCTTACTCCTCCACCTACCCAAATGCACTGGCTACAGAGTTATTCTTAGCACTCCACATCCAGCAGCTTATCTCAGCTTCTTAAAGAATTAGATGGAAATTTCCATAATGCTGCTGTACGTGATACGGATATCATTAGCATGTTACTGGGAGGAAGTGTTCCAAACACAATATTTTCAATGAGACATTCTCTTTAGATATTTGTCCTTAAATGCTTCAGATACTTTTGCAATCAACATGGAATGATCAGCGCTATTGAGTTGTTCTTAGTTTAGACATCAATTAGCACTTAATAAAAAGTTCTCTTCAGAGACTGAAGCTCCATGTTTCTTAAGGAACATAACAGAGGGATAATAACACTTTGAGAATTTCAGAAACATGGTACTTTTGTGTTCCTGTGCTGTGTTACAACCAAGCCAGTTGCCACCAGAAAGCAAGAGCTCCTTCAACACTTTCCCAGGAACCTCAAAGGAATAGAAGCTCTTACAAAGATTGGTTTCTCAGAAGCATTCAAGCAACTGAAGCTGAAGAGAATTCCTAAGGTAATGGTCAGCTTTAGACCATTTTGTAGACCAGCTACAAAATGAAGCTACAGAAGTCTCTATTATGAAGATGGAAATTCTGTGCCATCCACTATGGTTTGAATACAAGGCCCTACCTAAGATCTGATTTACAAAGAAAAATATACATTAAATCCATTGCTATTTCTATCAGTTACTAAAAAGAGTTTAAAGTCTTTTGTTGGCTTTCTCTAGAAACTACAGACTCAGGAGCATTTTGAATGTTTGATTGCTGGTGTAATAAGTGATTTTGTATACGATCCAGGAGAAAAGATTAGAGTGAGTTGTTTCTCTGTTCTAGTTTTGTTTTGAGGTAAGACCTGATATGTGTGAAATGCCATTTGATCGGATTTTCCTTGGTAGAAGTATTCAGTCTCACACACTTGTTAATAGAGTCTATTAGAAAGAATTTAGGTCAGGAGTCAATTGTGTAACTGAGTCAGAAACCTTTACCTTCAAATCTGAGTTGGATGTTTTGTTTGTGAACACAGATTATAAAGGCTAAGCATACTTCAGAAGAAATGTGTCATACGTGAAGCAAGCTGAAGTTTTCATTTGGGCCTTTTTGAGTAAGCATCATAGTGTTATGTAAAAACTAAATTTTTTTTCAGAATCTTTGATCTTGTTCACAATGAAAATATGCATTACTGTACCTAAGGAATATGATACAATGTCATGTTTTGTTGTTCATCCCTAAATATAAATTTTCTCCTTTGATTTCAGTGGAGGAATGGAATGATACTGTTTTCTTCCAAAGAGGGAATAGTAAATATTTTAGCAATAGGATTTATCTCTTCTTTTCAGCACTTAAGTATTTAGGGTTACATGGAAATGTTCTAGGAAAGTATAGTGCTTTGAAAAACAGGTAGATCTACTTTAAAATAAGGTACTGTACCTTTTTTTTAATTTTTAAACTTTTTATACAGTTTTAAAGGTTACTTTCCATTTACAGTTACTACAAAACATTGGCTATATTCTCCATGTTGTACAATAAATCCTTGAGTCTATCTTATACTCAGTAGTTTGTACCTCCCACTCCCCCACCCCTATATTGTGTCCCCTACACTGATAACCACTAGTTCGTTCTCTGTATCTGTGAGTCTGATTCTTTTTTGTTATATTCACTCATTTATGTGTGTGTATGTTTTAGATTCCACACATAAGTGATATCATACAGTATTTGTCCTTCCCTGTCTGAATTATTTCACTTAGCATAATGCCCTGCAATTCCATCTATGATGCTGCAAATGGCAAAATTTTGTTCTTTTTTATGGCTGAGTAGTACTCCATTTTATATATAAACCACATCTTCTTCATCCATTTATGCATCGATGGACACTTAGGTTACTTCCATATCTTGGTAATTATAAAAAATGCTGCTATGAACATTGGAGTGCATGTATCTTTTTGAATTAGAAGTAAAACTGTCACTGTTTGCAGATGACATGATACTATACATAAAAAATCCTAAAGACACCACCAGTAAATTATTTGAGCTCATCAATGTATTTGGTAAAATTTCAGGATAAAAAATTAATATACAGAGCTCTGCTGCATTTCTATACACAAATAATAAAGTATCAGAAAGAGAAATTACAGAAAGAATCCCATTTACCATTTCATCAAAAAGAATAAAATGCCTAGGAATAAACCTACCTAAGGAGGCAAAAGACCTATACTCCAAAAACTATAAGACACTGATGAAAGAAATTGAAGACAACACAAACAGATGGAAAGATATACCATGTTCTTGGACTAGAATAATTAATATTGTTAAAATACTACCCAAGGTTGGGCTTCCCTGGTGGCGCAATGGTTGAGAGTCCGCCTGCCAATGCAGGGGACATGGGTTCGTGCCCCAGTCTGGGAAGATCCCACATGCCATGGAGCGGCTAGGCCCGTGAGCCATAGCCACTGAGCCTGCGTGTCTGGAGCCTGTGCTCCACAAACGGAAGAGCCCACAACAGTGAGAGGCCCGCGTACCGCAAAAAAAAAAAAAAAAAAAAAAAAAACTACCCAAGGCAATCTACAGATTCAATGCTATCCCTATCAAAATACTACTGGCATTTTTCACTGAACTAGAACAAATAATTTTAAAATTTGTATGGAAACAGAATAGACCCCAAATAGCCAAAACAATCTTGAGAAAGAAAAACAGAGCTGGAGGAATCACTCTGCCTGACTTCAGACTATACTACAAAGCTGCTGTAATCAAAACAGCATGATACTGGCACAAAAACAGACACATATATCAATGGAGCAGAATAGAGAGTCTAGAAATAAATTCACACACTTATGGTCAGTTAATCTGTAAGAAAGAGGCAAGAGTATAAAATTGAGAAAAGACAGTTTTTTCAATAAGTGGTGCTGGGAAAACTGGACAGCTACATGTAAAAGAATGAAATCACAGCGATCTCTAACACCATATACACAAATAAACTCAAAATGGATTAAAGACCCAAATGTAAGACAGGATATTGTAAAACTCCTAGAGGAAAACATAGGCAGAACACTCCTTGACATAAATCAAGCAATATTTTTTGGATTCATCTCCTAAAGTAAAGGAAATAAAAGCAAAAATAAACAAATGGGACCTAATTAAACTTAGAAGCTTTTGCACAGCGAAGGAAACCATCAACAAAATGAAAAGACGGGCTACTGAATTAAGGAAAATATGTGCAAATGGTGTCACTGGTAGGGATTAATATCCAACATATATAAACAGCTCATACAACTCAACATCAAAAAAACAACCCAATTAAAAAATAAGCAGAAGAACTGAATAGACATATTTTTTTTCTAAAGAGGAAATGCAGTTGGCCAATAGGCATGTGAAAATATGCTCAACATTGCTGATTATCAGGGAAATGCAAATCAAAACCACAGTGAGATATCACCTCACACCTGTCAGAATGGCTATCATCAAAAAGAACACAAATAACAAATGTTGGTAGGGATGTGAAGAAAAGGGAACCCTTGTACACTGTTGGTGGGAATGTACATTAGGCAGCTGCTGTGGAAAACAATATGGAACGTTCTCAAAAAACTAAAAATAGAGCTATCATATGACCTAGCAATTCTGTTCCTGGGTATATATCCAAAAAAACCAAAAACACTAATTAAAATAAGATTCTGTAACTAAAAAAAAATGTGTAAAACTTTATTGCAGATATTTTTCTGTTTGAAATAGTTATCTGTGTCACACCTTGTTTTATTAAAAGAAAATTTACCCCTGTGATTAAAAAAAAAATTGAAAGCAAAATAAAGATTTTTTCAGGGAAAAAAAACCCTAAACAATTTGGTTTAAGCAGATGTCTTCTAAAGGAGCTCTTCAAGCAGAGGGAAAATTACCTATAACGGAAGCATAAAAATTCACGAAGGAATAAGAAACACCAGAAAGGGTAAATAAATAAGCAAATACAAATTAATGCTGACTGTATAAAACATTATTAATATGAGTCAATATATTAAGAAAAAAAGCACAGTAGACTAGAGAGAAGTAAAAGGAGATCTAAGATCTCTGCATTGTCTTAGAAATGATGAAAATACTAATGTACATCACACTGTAGAAAGTCAAGGATGTACATTGCTATCCCCAAGGTAACCATAAAAAAAAAAAAAACTTGAGAGAGTATCAGGATAATTAAAAGGAAATCGATGAAGAAAGAAAGGAGGTAAAGGAGATATAGTAAAACGGTAGCTGTAAAACTAATTGCATTACAAGTAAATAGATTTAAAAGTCTTACCAAAAGCAAAATTGCCAGATTGCATTAACAAATCAACAACTGCATTCTGCTTACAAGAGATACATGTTAAATCTAATGACAGAAACATTTTTAAAAATTTTTAAATATTTAAAAATTTGTTGTGTAAACACTACCCACAACTAATGAAATCTTGAATAGCCATACAATATCAGGTAAAGATTCTGTGGCAAGAAACATTACTAGAGATGCAATGGATATTTAACAGTGATAAAAGGGTCAATCCATTGAGAAGATATGAAATTCTAAATGTGTTTGCAGCTAATAACATAGTCACAAACTATATAAAGCAAAAATCAATGTAATTGTAGAAACAAATAGAAAACTCAAAAAGTATTATGGTAATTTTTAATAGACTTTTCAAACAGCTGATACAAAATGTAGAAAAAACAAACCAGTGAAGATATAGATTTGAATAACAACATTAACAAACTAGCTCTAATTGACATGTATAGGGTACCATGTTCAATAATTGTAGCAAAATCATTATTTTCAAGTGCAGATGGAACATTTACCAAAATGCTGAAAGGAAGTCTTAATACATTTCTAAGGATGTAAATAATATAGAGTATATTTGTAGACCAGTTGAATTAAACAAGAAAGCAATAGGAACAAGATGATAAAAATATTACATAAACTCTTTCAAAGAATGTAAAAAAGAAGGAAAAACCATTATGCTTTATGAGACGAGCATAAGCATGATATGAAAACCTGATAAGTACATCACAAGAAAGGGGAATTATGAGTCAATCTTTCTTATAAGCATCATAACAAAAATTCAAAACAAATATTTACTAATTGAATCCATATATATATATATATATATATACACACACATACATATACATGGAAGTTCTGAATATACAGAAACAAGCAATAAAAGAGTATATTTTTAATCTGAGATAAGGCATCTGTATTACAAAAACCTTCAAAAAACATACACCATGTGACCTGGTAATCCCACTCCTGGGCACATATCCAGAGAAAACCATAATTCGAAAGGATACGTGCACTCTGATGCTCATTGCAGCGCTATTTACAATAGCCAGGACATGGAAGCGACCTATATGTCCATTGACAGAGGAATGGCTAAAGAAGATATGGTACATATATACAATGGACTACTACTCAGCCATAAAAAGGAATAAAATAATGCCATTTGCAGCAACATGGATGAACCTAGAGATTGTCATACAGAGTGAAGTAAGTCAGAAAGAGAAAGACAAATATCATATAATATTGATTATATGTGGAATCTAGAAAAATGTGCAAATGAACTTATTTGCAAAGCAGAAATAGAGTCACAGATGTAGAAACCAAACTTATGGTTACCAAGAGGGGAAGAGGGGATCGGATGAATTGGGAGATTGGTATTGACATATTTACACTACTATATATAAAATAGGTAACTAATAAAAACCTACTGTATAGCACAGGGAACCCTACTCAATGCTCTGTGGTGACCTAAATGGGAAGGAAATCTGAAAACGAGTAGATACATGTATATGTATAACTGATTCACTTTGCTTTACAGCAGAAACTAACACAACATTGTAAAGCAACTATACTTCAATAAAAATTTAGGGAAAAAACCCGGAAAATATACTTAAATTTGTTTTGAAAAACAGGCACATATATTTATGAAATATTGGAAAATATCCTTCACACCCCAAGTTTAGAAGTAAGACAAGAATACTCTTTATCATCGTTCCTACTGATCATTGTTCTGAATATCTTAGCCAGTAAAAATAAGAAAGGAAAGCAAAAAACTCATTATTTATAGTCAACATGATTGTATGAATGAAAAATCTTTAAAGAATGTATGGAGTGTACTATTATACTATTCTATGATTTAAATTTTTTTAGAATTGAACTATTAGAATTAGAACTATTAGAATTAATAAATTGGAATGGTTAAAGATAAAGGTTAATATGAAAATCAAATATATTTTTATGATGTTACATATTGAATACATATTTGTAAACAGAGCATAACCTTTAAAAGTGATACTACATACAGCATGTCAATAGGATATTTACAATATCTCAACATTGAACACTTACAATACTGTGGAAAATTAATTACCCAGAATGTACAGTGATAATAGATATATGTAACAATTCCAGAATGTCCACATTTGTTTCCTGACCCATGAAATAAGGACACTTACTATAGAAAACAAAAAGTGTCATCCCCTGGCTGGAACCACTCGCACCCATTCCAGTTAACACTGAGTCAAAGAATAAAAGCAATACCATGTGTCTGGGTTGTACAGGCCAGGATTTTAGGCTATACCCAATTTCCATGTGTGCTATAGGGCACTGTGAGTGAAGTTCCAGTTTCAGTTGTTACTGCCAGACTTGTCAGGCAGTGCTAGACTAGCTGCTCCAAATTCCATTGTGCATTTTAATCTGAAAGTGCAAGAGCTAAACCCTTAGATTCATGTGACTGTCCACAGGATTTTAAGGTTCACCTTCCACCTTATGGGCTTAAGTTGGCCTTGAATTTGTTAATTACATAAATTCTGATAACATCCTTTAAATCAGAGACTTTTTTTAAAAATGTATTTTATTGAAGTATAATTGACTTACAATGTTGTGATAATTTCTACTGCACAGCAAAGTGATTCAGTTATACATATACATGCATTCATTTTCATATTATTTTCCATTATGGTTTATCGCTGGATATTAAATACAGTTCCCTGTGCTATATACTAGGACCTTGTTGTTTATCCATTCTATACATAATAGTTTGCATCTGCTAATCCGAAACTCCCAATCTATCCATTCTCCACCTGCCCTCCCCCTTGGCAACCACAAGTCTTTGTCTATGAGTCTGTTTCTGTTCTGTATATAAGTTCATTTGTGTCATATTTTAGATTCCACATATAAGTGGTATCATATGGTATTTGTCTTTCTCTTTCTGACTTACTTCACTTAGTATGATAATCTCTAGGTCCATCCATGTTGTTGCAGATGGCATTATTTCATTCTTTTTATGGCTGAGTAGTATTCCGTTGTATATATGTACCACATCTTCTTTACCCATTCATCTGTCTATGGACATTTAGGTTGTTTCCATGTCTTAGCTATTGTAAATAGTGCTGCTATGGACATTGGTGTGCATGTATCTTTTCAAATTAGTTCTCAAGATATAAGCCCAGGAGTGGGATTGCAGGGTCATATGGTAACTCTATTTTTAGTTTTTTGGGGAACCTCCGTACTGTTCTCCACAGTGGCTACACCAATTTACACTCCCACCAACAGTGTAGGAGAGTTCCCTTTTCTCCACATCCTCTCCAGCATTGGTTTTTTGCAGACTTTTTAATGATGGCCATTCTGGTTGGTGAGAGATGGTACCTCATTATAGTTTTGGTTTGCATTTCTCTAATAATTAGCAAGATTAAGCATCTTTTCATGTGCTGTTGGCCATCTGTATGTCTTCTTTGGAGAAATGTCTATTTAGGTCTTCTGCCCATTTTTTTATCAGGTTATTTGGTTTTTTTGTTGTTGAGTTGTATGAGCTGTTTATATATTTTGGAAATTAAGCCCTTTTTGGTCACAAAATTTGTAAATATTTTCTCCCAGTCTATAGGTTGTCTTTTTGTTTTGTTTATGGCTTCCTTTGCTGTACAAAAGCTTGTAAGTTTGATTAGGTTCTGTTTGTTTATTTTTTGCTTTTATTTCTGTTGCCCTGGGAGACTGACATATGAAAACACTGGTATGATTTATGTCAGATAATATTTTGCCTCTCTTCTAACAGTTTTATGGTGTCATGTTTTATATTTAAGTCTTTAAGCCATTTTGCGTTTATTTTTGTGTATGGTGTGAGGGTGTGTTCTAACCTTATTGATTTACATGCGGCTGTCCAACTTTCCCAGCACCACTTCCTGAAGAGACTGTCTTTTCTGCATTGTATATCCTTGCCTCCTTTGTTGAAGATTAATTGATTGTAGGTGTGTGGGTTTATTTCTGGGCTCGCTACTCTGTTCCATTGATCCATATGTCTGTTTTGTGCCAATACCACACTGTTTTAATTACTATAGCTTTGTAGTATTGTCTGAAGTCTGGGAATGTTATGCCTCCTGCTTTGTTCTTTTTCCTCAGGATTGCTTTGGCAATACTGGGTCTTTTATGGTTCCATATAAATTTTAGGATTATTTGTCCTAGTTCTGTGACAGTGTTATGGGTAATTTGATAGGAGTCACATTAAATCTATAGATTGCTTTGGGTAGTATGGCCATATTAACAATATTAATTCTTCCAATCCAAGAGCATGGGATAGATTTCTATTTCTTTGAATCAGAAATCAGAGACTTTTAGGTCTCAAATTCACCCAGAGAAACATTATGGTTTTCATCAATGAACAAATGAAAGGAATATAGGTGTATATTATAAAGGGAGTATACAATCTTCTTGGGTTAAAAGAGAACTGAGAGAAATTATCCAAACCCACGCATAGAAAGTAATTAAACAGGGCTTTGATGAAACACTGTGCCTAGGAATCACGTTTCCTCAAAGAGAAAATGTGGTGATTTGTAAAAGATGCTTAAATGAGAAAGGAGCAGTTGATGAGAAAGAGAGAGCAAGAAAGAGCGAAGGAGAGAGAAGGAAGGAAGGAAGGGAGGATGGAAGGGAGGGAAAGAAAGGAAGACAAGATGATGGAAGAAAACAAAGATATCATTTGGGAAAAGATTTATGTCCAACGTTTAGAGAAATAAATTGAAAAAAATATATTGAATGGAAAGTTAATGCTTTCATATCTAATTACTCATAAAGAGATAAATAAAGGAGGAAAATGTGTTGGCTGTTACTAAATCATATTGAGTCCCAAGTGGAGCAAAGTCTGAAAGAATAGATTGGATCATTCTTCCAAAGCAAGCTAAGATCCAAAAAAATAATTGAGAAGTGTTTCTTAAATTTCCAGAGTAAGAGCAGTTTGGAAGCTGTCTCCTTAAAGTTTGAGACTTTTAGCCACGTGATTACAGAAAACAATTCACTGACTTTAGAGGGGAAGACTTAGAATATTGGAATAAAATATTCAAGGCATTAGTAAATGATTTTCAAGATGATATTATAAGTGGAACTACAGATACTACCTATGCCTAAAGGATGTGTGACATTAGGCCTCTGAGGGAAGGTCCACAAAAAGAGGCACATTAAACATAGAGGAGAGAGATGGAAAGAGACAGATTGATTACAGGCCTAGGTTATGTTTTAATGGGAGAATATCTCCTGGGTGTCATTCTTTCAAATCAAGAACTTCAAGGTGAAAAGAGTTGTTTGGACAGTGGGTGGTTTGGAGAGTCATTGAACTAATTTTCATTATTTACCCTATAGGAGATAACCCAAGACAACAAATAGAACATTATGAAAGTGGAAGGCAGGACAGATATTGGAGTAAGAAAGAAAAGGGGAAAGGAAATCGAAAGAAAGCATTCTGACCCAGTTGTAGTCCAAGAGCACTAAAGATGGAAAGGAAACAACTGGAACTTGTACCCACTCAGTTAAATCTTCCTAAAAAGGATAAAGAATATAAAGAAATTGAATATTAGAGGCATGATCCACTACTGCTGGTCAAGGCCTTAAAGCTACACAAGCCTTTCAAAAGCTGAAGAAGGACAATGCCTGGGGGAGTACATGTAGTGCTACTGGTTCTGACTTGAACTATGGGGCCCGCATTTCAGAGGTTATCAGCTGCACCTCAGTTCAGAAATCTCCTAAGAGCAAATAGGTAACTGAAACAAATGTGGAGATGAGGGATAAACCTTTCCTAGCAGTCAGGTATCACCTGAAAGACTATGGAAGACAGGTCATCCCTAGAGGCCACACCCAACTCAGCATAGGAGGAACTTATCAAGTAGGAGAGTTTGAACATGCTGGATGTACATATTGAGTGTGGGCTGGCCAAAATGCCATTCTCTGAGAGGAGAGAGAGTATGTATCAATGGCTTTTCCCCCCAACAGGAACATGCACAATGCCAAATTGGCCACTTGAAAGGGGTCTCCCAATAAAGTCTAACATCTCAAGTTGTACACTCTGGACAACTAGCACAGAAAAACTGGCATCAGTTGAGGCAAAGACAAATTTTCTCCGTATACTCTCCTTATATGAAACACCACTACATCTCCATTTTATATTTTGGAGTCATTCTGGAGTCCTATATTTGCCTGAAATAATTGCTTTACTGGCTAGGGCTTGACATTTTTATTGTTGTTGTTGTTTTTTAAATTTGGTGGCTGAGTGTCCAATGCATGATCATCTTATTCATTCTGCTAGTTCAGTACTTAAGTGCAAGAAGTTATTCTAGACACTGAGGATATGGTCATGAAAACACAGAGCAAGTTCTGGAGACTACATTCTAGTGAGAAAGATGTATAGTAATCAGGCAAACATAATAATAAGTAAGATAATTTTTGATAGTTAATACATTTTAGCCTCAATTTTCTTTTTTTATGAATTAAGAAAAATGCTGCCTACTTCATGGTTATTGCTGAGTTTAAATAAGATAATATGTGGAAAGCATTTAGTACAGTAAAAATTACAGCTCTACTACTACTGCTACTATAGGAGTACATGTTTAACTTTTGTTTGAATCTCTCTCTCTGTATATAGTTTCTTTTCCTGCCTATAAAGCAACACATGCATACTTTAACAAGATTTAAACAATATAACTGATTTCTTAAATATTACACAATAAGAATTTCAGTTTAACTTTGAAAATCTAGGCCCTCAATATGCCCAGGGTTTGCAATACTCTATTATCTGTTCAAAATCTTTGCCTTCATTAGTAGCTTTAAGGAATTTAAGATAAATATTTGCATAAGAAAGAGTTTTTATTGAAATGATCCCAAATCAACATATGCTTTGTCATTTGCAATATTCCCCCTAGGAAGTAGGGTGAATAATAAATGGCCAGCCAGATGTAGAACTTATTTAAGTACTTAACAAAAAGTTTATATTTGAGGCATTTAGCCGTAACCATACTTCAGCTGTGTTTTTGTCTTGAGACACATATTTTTTCCTAACTCTATGCATGTAGAGACCTTCAGACATCTACCATCTACTTTGACTCTTTCTCTCTCCCTTTTTCTTTTTTTTTTTTTTTTTTTGGCTCTAACAAAATGGGGTGGCAAGAATAGTTAAATGTGGTAAAGACAACAATTTTGCCTTCATCTGATGTCACGTTGCTCACACGGAACCACCTATAGGTCAGTGGTTGATGATTTATGAATATGAAAACATTGTAAAATATTCCTAGAGCACTTTAGCCTGGTTAGAATCATATAAAATATTATAAGTTTATACACTATAAATAAGCAGATAATTTTACTGTTCATTTTTAAAAACAAATATACTGAAGGTTTTAATTTAACAGCATTTAGTGGCACTTACTGTGTGCCATACAATGTTTTTAGCAATTTACAGATATTAACTAATATTAATACCTGGTAAGAACTAATGAAGAAGTGTCTAATACAGCCTCTATTTTGCAGTTAAGAAAACTGGAGCAAGAGAAATAAGGTAAATTTCCCAAGGTTGCACAGCTAGTAAGTGACCAAGCCAGATTCAGCACCAGTAGCTGGGTTTCTGAATCAGGGTTCTTAACCATAGGCCTCTGCTGCCTTACTTAAAAAGCATCTAGAAAAGGTCACTTATGGGTAGTAAAAGAAAAATCAAAGCTAGTTTTGTTTAATATTATAAATCCCTGAACTTTTGCTATCTCTTTTTAAAAATATTGTTTTTTCCAATATTAAGTAATAGTATTCTAAGATAATTCTTATATTTCTCAATAGTTATCACTTGCTCTACATCGTTACTGAACTTGGCATGATTCTGCAAAGGGGAATGGATTGTTATTTTCTAGGGAACAAAAGATATTACCACACTAATAGAATGTTCAGATATGTTTTATCAGACTTTTTTACATTCTTGGTAAAAAGAAGGATGAGAGAGTTTTTAATATGTAACACCAAATACATAATGAATTTTGTGAGAGTTGGCAAATAATATTTTCTGAGAGAATCATATAGTGTGCAGAGAACAGTAATTATAAGATAGTTTATTCCACTAATACTATATGCAAAAGAAGATTGTATATACTTGGATATTGACCTTTCAAGTCTTTTTTTTTTTAATTTGGGGCCTATGCTAGTTTCCTAGCAGACTTTAACTATGATATGCAACTATTAGCAATAATATAATGAAACCAAATGCTTATACTATTAGACACTCGAGGGTTTTGTAGCCCTGGTCCACCCACCAATTAGTTGAAAACTCTGGAAAAGAAGAAAAGAAAAAAGTGTCGTAGAAAAGAAAGGACATATTTCAGCTAATTAATAGAGAAAGGAAAAACCAAGGATTACTGAATAAATTACATTACACACTAAATCTGGATAATTTTATCATTCTAAATAGGAATGAAATTGTTATTAGCTATTAATACCTTGAAATTTTTAGCATAGTAATGTAGGTAAACCATTAATCACATGCAACTATTTTCCCACTTCGGGCTATCATGTTCAGCTGTATCATAATTACATAACGTGTGTTTGGCTCTTAATCCAGGTCAACTGCTTACTAAAGCACAAAATCTCCAGACTAGACTGACAACAGTAAATAGCTCTACAAAAATACTTGGAAGTTTAATCTTGAGTTTCTTTCACTTAATCTTTATCAAAGGTTCATCATTATTGAACAGTAGCTGATGAATTTGCATCCCAGTCCCTCTTCTAAGTCAGTCCCTGGATTAATCTAGAATCTGGATGACCAGAGAACAGTCTACCTGGATCTTATGGGGTGCATTTTCCTCTTAGAAAAGATTTCTCTGAAATGTTTTATTGGGAAGGAAAAAACTTTCCTCTACCCTTTTAGGTTCTTCTGGCTGGTCTAAGAATTAAATTGACATGATTAACAGGAGAAAATCAAATTCAGTTTCAGATGAAAGAGAATTCCACATACATGAGAGGTTCAGAGACAGAAAGTAAATGAGGTATATATACCATCCTGAGCTAAGGGATGGGATAGGGACCTGGGGCTTCCAAAGACAGGAGGATCAAGCAGATGTTTGGTAATTAGACGTTTGCCCTGCCATATAGATGGAACCATTTAGATAAAATTTATCTCCAGGAATAACTCTTTGTATGGGAAAAATCCCTTAGTCTATTAGTCCTGAGAACAGGTCAGTTCAGTTAAATAGTTGTATCTCATTTCAGTAGGTGGTGATGCAGGTACACTTCCAAAGCTAGGCCTATGGTGCAAGTAATCAGGTATTTAGTAAGAGGTATTTCTATGAAAACAAAAGAGAAACAATGGTTAGTGATTAGACTATAATCCCAGTTTCTGAGTTCTGAAAGTAGCCAGTCAATAAGAATTCTAGATATCAGTCTCAAAGCAGTATTTGCAAATGTTTGAAGGCAAATAGAAAGGGATGTGAGTGGACTTTTATTTTTGTTCTAATGTCTATCCTTCCATCTTACTAAAGGAATTCCAACACCTAGCCATTATACCAATATGAGAGGTCTCAAAAAAAATTTTTTTTAATTTAGCCAATTCAAAGAATCCATTATGTGGCCATTGATGAGTAGGATCTGTTAATCTTAATAGCAACTCAAACCAATAAGCCTTTTTATGGCTTAACCATGTAGGTAAGAGCTGTCCCATAAGACAGTGTAAATGATTCAGCCCTCACAAGATCCAGGAGGTTCACTCTCAGAGTTAGCCTAAGAAAGTAAAGTCAGTTACTATGAGGGGCTCTGTTTTTAAGCAGCTGTTCCAAAACACAGGGAATCACGTTTTCCCCTCACTGAGTAGAATAGGGCGGCTCACCAACCCACAAGTCACCCGTTTCTTTAGTTCCCTAAGCTTAGATCCGCAGCCTACTCAGCTGCTCACCAGGTGCATTTGTATCCCCTGGCTGGCAGAGATCAGAGAGAAAACAATGACCGTCTCTGGGAGGAATGGGATCAACAGAAAACCAGAGTATACTCATCCCAGATATTTTCTAGAGTCCCTTTTGCCCAAAGAACCAGCTCCACATATACTTTCGGTAATCTGAATTTGGAAAAGAGAGAAAGGGGGGTGGGGAAGACACTTACCACTCTTACTTCCAATGGACCCTACAGCAGGCAGAGATCTGGGAGAGTGACATGGCAAGAAATCTAACCTTCTGCCTGCTGTTGTCAGATGTCCCAGAATGTCTTCATCTGCAGTAGTCTTTGGGAGAAAGCACTTTTTTCCAGCCAGTGAGTGCCCTACATTGGGTACCAAAACTGTCAGAAAGGAAAAAAAACTTTTCTCTACCCTTCTAGGTTCTTCTGGCTGGTCTAAGAATTAAATTGACATGAGTCAGATTAACAAGAGAGAATTAAACAATTTTGTACATATGGGAATCCCACACACATGAGAGGTTCAGAGACAGAAAGATAAAATGAGATATATATGCCATCATTTAAGGAATCGGATAGGAGCCCGGGGCTTCCAAGGACAAGAGGGTCATTCACAGGATGATAATATGAGCAGATGTTTGATAATTAGATTTTTACCCTGCCATATAGATGGGACCACTTAGATAAAATTTATTTCTGGTAATAACTCTTTTTCTGGGAAAAATCCCCCATTTAATTTCTTCTAGGTAGTTAAGGGATGGACAGTAGTTTCTCTTGAACCTGCAGGGTCTAGACTGTCTTTAGCTCAAAATGATCCTCTTGCAAAAGCGACACATTTTGGGGAAGGCTTGTTCTGAACCCCTACAGTTTCTTGTTCAATAGTATTTGTTTAGATTTTTAAGTATTATGAAGAATGAAATTCATCACTGAAAGGATTTTGAGGACAATATTCATTACTTTAAACTATGTCTTTTTTGTTAGAACACTTAGAACAAATTCATTTCTGGTTTTGTCGTTAGGAAAGCTCTGCCTCTTCTGAGTAAATTTTGTCACTGTATATGGCTACCTATATGTTCCTCTTAGATTTGTTGGTAAGGATGTTTTAAAAACGAGTTGCCTCCATTTATCATTTATTATAATTTTGTGGCAGTTTTGTATATGTTTTAGCTGGGTCTCAGCTATCAGCTAGTATTTCCTGGGGTACCACATGGGACTGTACTACTTGTGGCAAGTTGCGATAGACATTCTCCAGAGGGAGCCAATGTTGTGATTGGACCAACCCTTCTGATTCTTATTATGATTGCAGGATGTACCTCAGCAACAACTATCAGGGAATTTTGAAAAGCAAGTTTTATTACTCACAGGTCCTGGAGGGTACACAGGACACCTAGGGCCACTCAGCTAAGTCACAGAGAAAGACAGAGACATAGCAATGACCTAGGGTTCTGCCTTTATTGGGGTTGAGGGTGGGGTGCCCAGGATTTTGTGAGTTCACTCTTTATCAGTGAATTTAAAACATAAGAATAGGAATTAAAGCATGGGAAGGGAAAAGAGGGATCACTCAAGGGGTCAGTTATCTAGGTCACTCAGGGCTTTCTAAAAGTAACTTTATGGGTCGGGTGGCCTGAATCTTTATTTAGTTGTATAGCTGGCAATATGTTTATTTGAGATGAATGTCTTTGAAATGGATGCCTCAGCAATCAAAAGCTTGATGTTGGGCACTTACATTACAATAAAAAAAGCTAATTGTCAGGCACTTACACTAAATTACACTACCCTCATCTTTACTCAGTGTTATGTGGATCCGGTTCCTTCCTGTCAGACAGACCTGCAGTGTCTCTAGTTCCTACGAGGAGACTGTAGTACTTACATCCCGTGACGCAGCCTTCTTGCCCTGCACTACCAGCTGAGGATGGTAGCTGCTTCCTGCTGTTGCTAATCTCTCTGTCCCCTATTTGGACTCTCCTCCAGTTTATCCCCTGTGTAAACAACTTTTTCTATTAAACTCACTTTATTAAAACATGATTAGAGCAGTTTCTGTTTTCTTGTTTACACCCTGACAGTTATCTTGCTGAATTTCATATATTTCCATATAAGGTATCTTATCAATAAATCTTTTTGGAACACAGCAGAGTCTGGATAAAGAGGGAGAAAGGAGAGAGAAAGAGAGAGACAGAGACAAACATAGATTCAGAAACAGAGACTGTATAAATATTCTAAGTTTATGATGGTTGTAAACAGATTTCTAAGGCACAATTGCTTTCAAAGTTGCATTTCATTATGTAATTCATTCAGGTTTTTAAATTCATTTTTACTTTATGTTCTTTATAAGATTGTCGTAAAAGGATGTTAAGGAATCTAATTTATGAAAAGAAACAATTAACTGTTTTTTGCATGACTGAGAGTAGCTGCAATTTTTTAATACTTTCCATTTCTCATTTGGATTTATTTAAAGCATTCTTCAGTCTTGGCTAAAATAACACATCTTACTTACTCTTACACTTTGGGTCAATTCAAAATTAATGTGCAAAATCTGATTTTTTCAAAGAAAGACACATTTGTTTTCTTTTTAATGTCATGAATAATAATCACTCCTAGAAATTCCTGATATTAATATATGGGGATTATAATGAAGATATTATAAATCTGTTTCACCTTAAAAAAGCAACCTAATTGCTCTCTTATTCCATATGTGCTCCAGATATTTTTCCAGAATCCTTTAATGAGACCTAGTTGTATTATTATGTACCCCTGATTTTAATGTGCTTCATAGGAGTTTATATTTTTTTAATTTTTCATCTTTTTAAGCATTCCTTTCTGACATGCCATTTGTCAAGAAAAGACACATGATGTGTGAGTCACAGCTCTTCAGTAGCAGATGTGTGTTCGTGAGAGACTTCAAGTTTCTTTTTGATAAATATTTATGTGACTTTAACACCACAAACTAAACTCTCAGCAGGCCACACTGATTTTTTTTCCTCCACAAAAATCATTTTTTTTTTTTTTTTTTGCGGTACACAGGCCTCTCGCTGTTGTGGCCTCTCCCGTTGCAGAGCACAGGCTCCAGACGCGCAGGCTCAGCAGCCATGGCTCATGGGCCTGGCCGCTTCGCGGCATGTGGGATTCTCCCGGACCAGGGCACGAACCCGTGTCCCCTGCATCAGCAGGCGGATTCTCAACCACTGCGCCACCAGGGAAGCCCCACAAAAATCTTTATATAATAAATACATTGACAAAGACAGCTACTCTCTTTTTTGACAATTATTATCAACAAAAAATCAGCAATTATTACTAATTATAATTTTTAACTTTTGAGACAAAGACCCTCTTCTCTCTTAAAAGAGAAGCTAACATTTTTCATGTTGATAATTATGATTTCCATTAGTAATTATTGTATATATTACATTGCAGGATTTATTTCTTTTTTCACGGTGGTTTGTTTTTTTTTTTGCCTGTTTAACTTATTCAATGAAAGCCTTTTTTTAATTGAAGTATAGTTGATTTAAAATGTCCTGTTAGTTTCAGGTATACAGCACAGTGATTCAGTTTTTTATATATGTGTGTATATATATATATATTCTCTTTCAGATTATTTTCCCTTATAGGTTATTACAAAGGTTATAATAAAATACTGAGTGTAGTCCCTGGTGCTGTACATTAGGTCCTTGTTGGTTGGAAGGTTAATCCCAACCTCCTATTTATCTCTCCCCAACCCTTTCCCCTTTGGTAACCATAAGTTTGTTTTCTGTCTGTGAGTCTGTTTTGTAAATAAGTTCATTTGTATCTTTTTTTTTTCAGATTCTACATATAAGTGATATCAAATGATATTTGTCTTTCTCTGTCTGGCTTACTTCACTTAGTATGATAATCTCTAGGTACATCCGTGTTACTGCAAATGGCAATATTTCCTTCTTTTTAAGGCTGAGTAATATGAGTAATATTCCAGTGTGTGTGTGTGTGTGTGTGTGTGTGTGTGTGTGTGTGTGTGTGTATATCACATCTTCTTTATCCATTCATCTGTCAATGGACATTTAGGTTGCTTCCATGTCTTGGCTATTGTAAATAGTCCTGCTATGAACATCGGGGTGCATGTATCTTTTTTTTTTTTTTGCGGTATGCGGGCCTCTCACTGTTGTGGCCTCTCCCGTTGTGCAGCACAGGCTCCGGATGCACAGGCTCAGCGACCATGGCTCACGGGCCCACCCGCTCTGCGGCATGTGGGATCTTCCCGGACCGGGGCACGAACCCGTGTCCCCTGCATCGGCAGGCGGACTCTCAACCACTGCACCACCAGGGAAGCCCTGCATGTATCTTTTTGAATTATAATTTTCTCTGGATATATCCCCAGGAGTGGGATTGCAGGGTCATATGGTAACTGTGTTTTTATTTTTTTAAGGAACATCCATATTGTTTTCCAGGAGGGCTGTACCAGTTTGCATTCCCACCAACAGTGTAGGAGGGTTCCTTTCTTCCACATCCTCTCTAGCATTTAATATTTGTAGACTTTCTGATTATGGCCATTCTGACTGGAGTGAGGTAACACCTCATTGTAGTTTTGATTTGCATTTCTCTGATAATTAGCGATGTTGAACATCTTATTGTGGGCCTGTTGGCCATCTGTATGTCTTCTATGGAGAAATGTCAATTTAGACCTTTTGCCCATTTTTTGATTGGGTTTTTGGGGTTTTTTAATTAATTTTTATTGAAATATAGTTGCTTTACAATGTTGTGCTAGTTTCTGCTGTACAGCAAAGTGAATCAGCTATATGTATATATATATCCCCTCTTTTTTGGATTTCCTTCCCAGTTAGGTCACCACAGGGCACTGAGTAGAGTTCCCTGTGCTATACAGTGAGTTCTCATTAGTTATCTATTTTATACATAGTAGTGTATATATGTCAATCTCAGTCTCCTAATTCATCCCACCCTCCCTTCCCGCCTTGGTATCCATACGTTTGTTCTCTACATCTGTCTCTCTATTTCTGCTTTGCAAATAAGTTCATCTGTACCATTTTTTCTAGATTCCACATATAAGCGATATTATATGATATTTATTTTTCTCTTTCTGACTTACTTCTGTATGTCAGTCTGTAGATCCATCCATGTCTCTGCAAATGGCATTATTTTGTTCCTTTTCATGGCTGAGTAATATTCCATTGTATATATGTACCACATATTCTTTATCCATTCCTCTGTTATGGACATTTAGGTTGCTTCAATGTCCTGAATATTGTAAATAGTTCTCATAGATAACTAATGAGAACCTACTGTATAGCACAGGGAACTCTACTCAATGCTCTGTGGTGACCTAAATGAACATTGGGGTGCATGTATCTTTTTGAATCATGGTTTTCTCTGGGATATGCCCAGGAGTAGGATTTCTGGGTCATATGGTAGCTCTATTTTTAGTTTTTTAAGTAACCTCCATACTGTTCTCCATAGTGGCTGCACCAATTTGCATTCCCACCAACAGTGTAGAGGGGGGCCCTTTCCACCACACCCTCACCATCATTTATTGTTTGTAGATTTCTTGATGCTGGCCATTCTGACTGGTGTGAGTTGATGCGTCATTGTAGTTTTGATTTACATTCCTCTAATAATTAGTGATGTTGAGCATCTTTTCATTGGCCATCTCTATATCTTCTCTGGAGAAATGTCTATTTAGGTCTTCAGCCCATTTTTGGGTTGGGTTGTTTGTTTTTTTGATATTGAGCTTCATGAGCTGTTTGTATATTTTGGAGATTAATCCCTTGTCAGTTGCTTCATTTGAAAATATTTTCTCCCATTCTGAGGGTTGTCTTTTTGTCTTTTTTATGGTTTCCTTTGGTGTGCAAAAGCTTTTAAGTTTCATTAGGGCCCATTTGTTTATTTTTGTTTTTATTTTCATTACTCTAGGAGGTGAGTCAAAAAAGGTCTTGCTATGATTTATGTCAGAAAGGGTCTGCCTATGTTTTCCTCTAAAAGTATTATAGTGTCCAGCCTTACATTTAGGTCTTTAATGCATTATGAGTTTATTTTTGTGTATGGTTTTAGGGAGTGTTCTAATTTTGTTCTTTTACATGTATCTGTCCAGTTTTGCCAGCACTACTTATTGAAGAGACTGTCTTTTCTCCATTGTATATTCTTGTCTCCTTTCTCATGGATTAGTTGACCATAGGTGCGTGGGTTTATCTCTGGGCTTTCTATCCTGTTCCATTGATCTATAATTCTGTTTTTGTGGCAGTACCATACTGTCCTAATTACTGTAGCTTTGTAGTATACTCTGAAGTCAGGGAGCCTGATTCCTCCAGCTCCATTTTTCTTTCTCAAGATTGCTTTGGCTTTATGGGGTCTTTTGTGTTTCCATACAAATTGTAAAAATTTTTGGTTCTAATTCTGTGAAAAATGCTATTGGTAATTTGATAGGGATTGCATTGAATCTGTAGATTGCTTTGGGTAGTATAGTCATTTTCACAATATTGATTCTTCCAATCCAAGAACATGGTATATCTCTCCATCTGTTTTTGTTATGTTTGATTTCTTTTATCAGTATCTTATAGTTTTCTGCGTACACTTCTTTTGCCTCCTTGGGTAGGTTTATTCCTAGGTATTTTATTCTTTTTGTTGCAGTGGTTAATGGGATTGTTTCCTTAATTTGTCTTTCTGATCTTTCATTGTTAGTTTGTAGAAATGCAAGCAATTTCTGTATTAATTTTGTATCCTGCAACTTTACCAAATTCATTGTTTACCTCTATTAGTTTTCTCATGGCATCTTTAGGATTTTCTATGTTTAGTATCATGTCATCTGCAGACAGTTGCAGTTTTGCTTCTTCTTTTCTGATTTGGATTCCTTTTATTTATTTTTATTCTTTAATTGTCGTGGCTAGGACTTCCAAAACTATGTTGAGTAAAAGTGACAAGAGTGGACATCCTTGTCTTGTTCCTGATCTTAGAGGAAAAGTTTTCAGTTTTTTACCATTTAGAATGATGATTGCTGTGGGTTTGTAGTATATGGCCTTTTTTATGTTGGCATAGGTTCCCTCTATACCCACTTTCTGGAGAGTTTTTATCATAAATGGGTGTTGAATTTTGTCAAAAGCTTTTTCTGCATCTACTGAGATGATCATATAATTTCATTTTTCAGTTTGTTAATATGATGTATCACATTGATTGATTTGCATACATTGAAGAATCCTTGAATCCCTGGGATAAATCCCACTTAATCATGGTGTATCATCTTTTTAATGTTTTTTTGGATTCTGTTCGCTAGTATTCAATATATTGTTGCGGATTTTTACATCTATGTTCATCAGTGATATTGGCCTGTTATTTTCTTTTTTTGTGATATCTTTGTCAGGTTTTGGTATCAGGGTGATTGTGGCCTCATAGAATGAGTTGAGAGTGTTCCTCCCTCTGCAATTTTTTGGAAGAGTTTGAGAAGGATAGGTGTTAGCTTTTCTTTGAATGTTTGATAGAATTCGCCTGTGAAGCCATCTGGTACTGGAGTTTTGTTTGTTGGAAGATTTTAATCACCGTTTTAATTTCATTGCTTGTGATTCATCTGTTTGTGTTTTCTATTTCTTCCTGGTTCAGTCATAGAAGGTTGTACATTTCTAAGAATTTGTGCATTTCTTCCAGATTGTCCAATTTATTGGCATAGAGTTGCTTTTAGTAGACTCTTACGATCCTTTGTATTTCTGCGGTGTCAGCTGTAACTTCTTTTTCATTTCTAATTTTATTGATTTGAGTCCTGTCCCTTTCATCCTGGTGAGTCTGGCTAAAGGTTTGCAAATTTTGCTTATCTTCTCAAAGAACCAGCTTTTAGTTTCATTGATCTTTGCTGTTATTTTCTTTGTCTCTCTTTCATTTATTTCTGCTCTGATCTTTATGATTTCTTTCCTTCTACTAACTTTAGGTTTTGTTCGTTCTTCTTTTTCTAGTTGCCTTCAGTGTAAGGTTAGATTGTTTATTTGAGATTTTTCTTCTTTCTTGAGGTAGGATTGTATTGCTATAAACTTCCCTCTTAGAATTGCTTTTGCTGCATCCCATAGGTTTTGGGTCATCATGTTTTCATTGTCATTTGTTTCTAGGTATTTTTTTATTTCCTCTTCTATATCTTCAGTGATCCATTGGTTATTTAGTAGCATATTATTTAGCCTCCATGTGTTTGTGGGGTTTTTTTACAGTTTTGTTTTTTTGTAATTGATTTCTATTCTCATAGTGTTGTGGTTGGAAAAGATGCTCGATATGATTTCAATTTTCTTAAATTTATTAAAGCTTGATTTGTGACCCAAGATGTGATCTATCTTGGAGAATGTTCCATGTGTGCTTGAGAAGAAAATGTATTCTGCTGCTTTAGGATGTAATGTCCTATAAATATTAATTAATCTATCTGGTCTAATGTGTCATTTAAGACTTGTGTTTTCTTATTAATTTTCTGTCTGGATGATCTGTTCATTGGTGTAAGTGGGGTGTTAAAGTCCCCCACTATTATTGTGTTACTGTCAGTTTCCCCTTTTATGGCTGTTAGCCCTTGCCTTATATATTGAGGTGCTCCTATGTTGTTCTTGGATTGATCCCTTGATCATTATGTAGTGTCCTCCTTTGTCTCTTGTAACAGTCTTTATTTTAAAGTCTATTTTGTCTGATATGAGTATTGCTGCTCCAACTCTCTTTTCCATTTGCATGGAATATCTTTTTCTATCCCCTCACTTTCAGTCTATATGTGTCCCTGGGTCTGAAGTGGGTCTCTCGTAGACAGCATATACACAGGTCTTGTTTTTGTACCCGCTCAGCCAGTCTGTGTCTTTTGGTTGGAGCATTTAATCCATTTACATTTAAGGTAATTATCAATATGTATGTTCCTATTGCCATTTTCGTAGTTGTTTTGGGAGTTTTTTTGTAGGTTTTTTTCTTCTCTTGTGTTTCTATATGGGCTTTTTTTCTTTCTATATTCACAATGTATTTATTTCTCTCATCTCAGTTTACTCATCATGCATACTCCACTCTCTTCCAATAAGATTTTGGGAAGAATAAAATTAAATATACAGGAAAAAGGGAAAAACATTATGAAATTTAAAAATAAATTTAAGCCACAGATAAAGGAATCATCAAGCCCTAGATTAAAAAATTACCAATATTGTTATAAATGATTATACATTTTTGAAAATCAAGGCCAAAAAAGGCAAACAGATATTGTGCTACTCACAAATTATACTAATTCACATGTAAATATACATCTTTTCCTCAGAAATCAACTGGGAATTTTACTCCATGACATTTAACAATAGAGTAGAAAATATCTTTAACTATCACAAAGGTGTCTTAATTAATTTTAATTATTCTAGTAATAACTTTTTATAAAATTTTCCAGAAGATGCAGAATCACTGTTTTAGTGGCTAGGACTTAAAGAATTCTTCTATGACGTACAGGGTATTATATTAAATCAATATAGAAGACTGAAACAGAAGGTCCAGACACTTTTTTTTATGTACTCTTAATACTGGGATAGAACTTGGAAAATATTTTCTGATGGATATTAAAAATGTCTTGTAGGCTGTCCTCAAATGTTAGTGTCTTAAAAGAGTCTTTGGCAGGTATTGAATGGCAGTAGACATGAATGAATCCCCTGATAAGTATATTTCCTTCACATATGTTGCTAAAGTGAAATTCAGTTGCTTTATATAGCAGAAGCAAGGGAGGGAAAGTCATCATACTTTGAATTTTTAAGAATTGGATGTTTAATCTTAAAGAAAATTCAGAATTGTTGCAGGCATTATGCATCATCAGTTAGATGCAAATCTGTACTCAGAAGAGAGCTTTGGCTCTTAAGTGCTATGAGAAAATGTTGGATGTATGAACTTTAAACCACAGGAGATATTACAAAGTGAAAACAAAAATTACGAAAGTGTTAGTAGCTCTGTATAACTCATAGAATGTCTAAATTGTATAAAGGATTAGGCCATAATAAACCATGAAGCCAAAGGAAAGTTTTGATGCTATCATTTAAGTCTACTGGTTTAAATGTTGGAGAACACACATGGAACACAAACCATTTTCGATTAAGTGGAATAGATACTGAGATGCCTTTCCAGTCATGAATCAGTCATGAAGCGTATCAACACAAACCCACTACCAAAATGCAAGAAGTATGAGGGTGTTGCTTTGTCCTTTTTGTATTTTCATAGAGGAAAGGCATTTATTAAATTCACTAAAAGATCTAGTAAGTTATTATAGATTAAATAGTAAAAATATATGAGGAAACAGCCATTTGACAATTTAAGGTTGGGATTAATGTCTGGGTATAAGTGATATGGTAATGTAAGCATAAAAGTAACTAGTAAAAATTAAAAGAATAAATTAAAATTTGTACAGAAAAATTAGAATCAATGTTTAAAGAATCATCCTGATAAACTGTCCTCTGTTTACTAACTCTGGGAACTAGTTCAAGAGATCTCTGGGTATTATAAATAGGCAGAAGATAACAAATAGCTTGTAATGTTTCCAAGAGTAATTTTGGTTTAAACACAAGGCTTTACATGGTAACTGCCCCAAAGTATGTTGTTCTACAAATCTTAACTTCTAACTGGTTTGAAAGACTGAAAGAAGGTAGACCAATCCATTAGGTTGGATAAAACTCTTTCTGAAACTATATTTACTTACAATTATAACTCACTAGCGATTTTCCTCTTTGAAGATCTCTATTTTCTAATGAAGTAGTTGGAATTGGTATATATTTAACACCTACTAAGAGTGTGATTATTCAATGTATGGAAGCAGAGTGTTAAGAAAATTCAAGTCCTTTTGAGGGGAGGGGGAATGCCACAATTTAAAGAGGAAAATTACTTTAACAGCTCAGTTTTGATGACAGTAAGTCTTAAAGACTTCTCTTTAAGGAATTATTCTGGCTTTCTTTTTCCTGAATAAATGTAATTGTCTTATAGTCAGCTCTCAATTACCTCCACCCAATCTGAGTGGAACAGAAATGTCCTACCCCTTCACGGCTATCTGTTGTCACTAATAATCTGAGTTGGAAAATCATAACTATGAAATGCATGTTTGTGCCAAGAAAAAGATTTCATAATTTTAAAGTAGTAGTATTACTTGAATTCATCTATTATGTATTTCTATGCTATGAAAACTGGGACCACAACTAAAATATGATACCAGACACAAACTCTTATTCAAAGATTGTAGCTCTCCCAAAGGATAAAGATAAAGCAAATTGATACCTTTAATCTCAGCATCAGCTATGGAGATTGTTAGTAAGACAGCTGAATTTACCCAAGAAAACCCCTAAAGTAGAAGTTATTTGTTCATATGCACAGTGCAGAATCCTCACATTTCAAATTTCTAACAAAATTTAACACTAATTCTAAAGTGTACTTTAAAGTTAATTAAAGGTAAAATGTCTGTCTTTAAGCCAAAGCTGAAAGAGTTAGAAAGTACTACAGTAACTTGGAAGTCAAACTTGGTGACTTCCATTCTGTGAAAGGACAGAAAAATGCTTCCTTGGCACTTAGATTCACACAAGTGTATATTATAGTTTAAGGCAAGTTAGCTTAATTAACCACTTGATCTTAATGTGAGTTAGTTAAAATATAGATACATATATTTTATAATAATTTATTTAGAGGTAAGAATAATTTTTGCTGAACTGTGGTAATGTTCTCTTTTGCTCTGACAAAGAAAAAGGAAAAGAAGGAAGAAAGGGAGGGAAGGAGGGTGGGAGGAAGGAAAGAAATTTGAAAGTTATGTTAATAAGCCAACTTGAAAATACACTGTATTTTATTATGTATCAGCCTAGTATTTGTGCAAGAGAAAACGTTGTTACCTCAATATCCCAAAGGATAAGCATTAAAAAAGAAAAAAAGAGCCAATTTGTGTCAGCAGTTCAGTCAGGGAAGTCAGAGCAGTGAGCTAATTGGAGCAAGGGAAGGTAACAGATTGGGATGACAATTTTCAAGTTTAAAATGTATTCGTCTATCCCTCATAATGCAGAGATATTTGTTTACTTGGTGTCTTCTTCACTGTTAGGATTTATCTTTTTCTCTTCTTCCGTGAATTTCTTTTTCCTTCTGTAGTCCCTTCTGAAAGGGAACAGGAACGCTGCTCTTGAATTTCCTTCCTCCATTAAGAGCCAAAGTCTACTCTGAGAACCTTCTGGGGAACTCCCAGTTGCTGAGACATGAGTTAAAATCTAGCAAATGGGGCTTCCCTGGTGGCGCAGTGGTTGAGAGTCCGCCTGCCGATGCAGGGGACACGGGTTCGTGCCCCGGTCTGGGAGGATCCCACATGCCCTGGAGCGGCTGGGCCCGTGAGCCGTGGCCGCTGGGCCTGCACGTCCGGAGCTTGTGCTCCGCAATGGGAGAGGCCACAACAGTGAGAGGCCCACATACCGGAAAAAAAAAAAAAAAAAAAAAAAAAAAATCTAGCAAATGGATTTATTGATTGTTAAAAAAATAAAATATAGATGTTTATAAGCTTAATAGCCTTACTACAACATTAACACTACTTCCTTGATCATATTAATGGCACAGACTGGACATTATTTCAATAGCCACCTTAGTTCTAAAGCCAAAAGAACTTAATTTATAAAATGGCCTTTTATTTATAACAGATAAATGTGCAGTACAGTTGCATTTGTACTTGATTGAAAGCTACATTGAATTATATGCCATTCTTTGGAGAGAATTCTACTTTAGATTTTTTTTTTTTTGGAAACAATCAAACAGCTGCTTTTAGTTTAAATAGTTTATTCTTGCTAAAAGCGATGGCAGTCCAGAAACATTTTTCTATCAAGGTTTATCTCCACTTGTTAAAGTTTAGATAAGAGACTGCCAGATTTTCTGCTTCAAAAGAGATAAGAACAACTGTAACCACAGACACTACTCATTTATCACTAGCATGTATGGTTCTGCAGAACAAAGTAAAAATGCATCTATCTCTGCTTAGAAAGAGGATACATTTGTATTAGACCAAGGAAGAAATATCAGATATTTAATTTCAAAAGATAGTGACACAGTTTTTGTGCAAGAGGAGAGAATAGTTCATAACTAATACAATAATGAAATTTCAAAGATAAAGTTGATAAGTTAGTTTTGAACTTCACTAGATTCAGGTGTTTTTAAGGGTTTTTGGAGAAGAGTGAATGTTTAAAATTGTCACTTATTTTTATGCTAATGATCAGGATTGAAACATAGTGGTTTGTCTATTCACGAAGATTTGCAAATATTTTTAATGACTACATAGTATCCTTTTTCAGTTCAGCCTCCAGTATTTATGTGTACTTAAATTATTGAGGATTACTAATTATTACAAACAAAATAATTATTAGCAATTACTGTTTAGGTAGTACAGTCTAGGCATGATGCTAACAGAGAATTAAAAGACAACAAATAAAGAATTCCAGAGGGAGAAGCTCTAAGAAAAATACAAATAATCAGAATATAGTATGAGAGGGATTATGGGAGAGCAATGAATAATTAATTTATGGATAAAGCAAAATTCATGGAAAGGAGGATATTGGACCTGGGACTTGAAGAATAATCAGGATTATACCAAATAGAGAATAAGAAAGGGTAAGGCATACTATTTAAGGGGCATAAGCAAAGGCACTGAATCATAAAATATTAGGAGTTTAGGGACAGAAATACAGTATGACTTGATCATACATTACCAGGTGCTGAAATGGTCTGGCAGGAAACACGTAGGAAATATAGATTTAATGAAGAAAATGTAATTGAAGCTCTGGCAGAATTGCATGGTACATTTTTGTCATGGCAAATACATCACTATGGCTAAAATATTTTTGGGTAACCAAGGAAAAAAGAAGCAGATAAAAGCCTGGAGAGATATGTTTGTAGCAAATTGACAAGCACATCACATCATGTTGTTTGTATTTAACTTCAGGCAGTGAAGGATCTCTGAATTTAAGCTGAGAAATAACGCCATGAGATGTTAATAAAGAAAACTACTCGTAATGCTGTGTAGTATAAGAATGTGAAGGAAGTGAATTGCATAAGACCAGGGTCATGTCGATTTTGCCTTCCCATCACTCTTCTTCCCCCTTTTAGTAAATGCACCTTTTCTTTTTTTCTGAATCTGGAAAGAAGGAGCATCCTACCTTACCCTGGCTGGGTTAATTTATCATTTATCCATGGCTACAGCTAAAGGACCAGATGTATGCCAGCTGCCTGACAGTTACAGATTAGAGGTGAAGAGAAGAGAGAAAGAGACTAATTCCTGACAGAATTCTATCCCCATATCTAATCTCTGAAAACAGCTCCATCCCATTTCCAAATTTTGTTTATGTGAGTATAGTATATTGAGTGTGAAAATGGCACCAACTCTTCCCTCTCTCTTTACCTGTGCCCTTTGCAATGTGAATTTTCATCTCCTTCCATCAAAAATAGCATCTATTTCCCTACACTTTAAATCTAGGATAGGCTGTGACTTGCTTTGACCAATAGAATGAGGAAGAAGTGACTGTGTTCCAGTTGTGAGCCTTGGCCTCAGAAGGCCTACGTTCTCTTGAAACCCTGCCATTGCCATAAGAACAAACCCAGGGCAACCTGCTGAAGGTTGAGAAACCATATGGAAAAAAGTTGAGTCAGCCTAACTACTAGGCAGCCAACCTGCCAGTCTACCTCAGACACATAAACTAGCCCAGCCAAGGTTATTCAGACCCAGTCCATGTCAACAGAATTGCTCACCCAACTCACAGACTTACAGAGCAAAATAAATTTTAGTGTTATATTCCACTGACATTTTATGTTTTTTTCTGATGCAAAATTATTGTGGCAGTACATAGTTGATACAATAAGCCAACAAATTTCCCCTTTTTTGAGTAAGTTACCTGGATTTGAGGTTCTGACACAACAGGTTAAGAAGGCATTTCGATATCTAGGTGAGAGTTCAAGCCAGAAATACTGTGGAACGCACAAGTCATTAACATTAAAAACCAGTCTAATGAGTAATGCACAAAACATTTATGCAATTGTATATGGTTTGGGACAAAGTGGGCATTATTATGAATGATGCTAAAATTTATATCTAGAAAAATTGGATGATTTATAATTAAAATGGAGAATAAAGAAGCAGACCAGGGCTTTCCTGGTGGCGCAGTGGTTGAGAGTCCGCCTGCCGATGCAGGGGACACGGGTTCGTGCCCCGGTCCGGGAAGATCCCACATGCTGCGGAGCGGCTGCGCCCGTGAGCCATGGCCGCTGAGCCTGCGCGTGCGGAGCCTGTGCGCCGCAACGGGAGAGGCCACAGCAGTGAGAGGCCCGCGTACCGCAAACAAAAAAAAAAAAAAAAGAAGCAGACCAGATAAATATGCCCTAGGAAAACAGTAAGTGTAATAAAGGTATTTTGCATCTGATGTCCTAAGGGAAGTGAGGAGAAGAGTGGAGTTAACATTTAATGTTTCAAATGTTTATGGAGTTCAGGAGTCTGAAATGAAGGCATTGTGTTTGATAATTAGCAACGCATGAAAGGTGGAACTTTTCGAGAGGAATTTCAGTGAAAAAAATACAGTTAAAATGTAGTAGAAAGTACAGTCTGTGTAAATCATTAACAGTGATTGTTATATTCTCTATATCTACACATATATATTTTTGAAAGGTAGGAATACATATGTATTTACTCATTAATTTATCCATTCAACATTTATTTATTGCCTGCTCTGTGCCATGTTTATTGCTAGGGGTGGAGATAGAGCCTCTGACCATAGTCTAATGGATGAGATAATTTGTGCATATACACCTGAAAAACACTAAAAATAAGATGATAGAGGAAAATATTAAATAATATAAAATGTCAGATTATCATAGAGGTAAAAATAACCAGCTCTACCTTTCATAAGACTTCCTAAAAGATAACAAATTAATTAAGTTTTAAAGTGTGCATGTAAATTCTCCATTTGTGTTTTTGTTTGTTCGTTTGTTTTGTTTTGGGGGATTGTTTTGTTTGTTTTTAAGCTTTTTTATTAAAGTATAATGCATACAGAAAATGCGTATATCATAAGCATATAGCTCAATGAATTCTCACAACCTGAACTTACTCAGTTCAAGAAACAGAACATAACCAGAACCCCAGAAGCACTCCCTGTGCTTGCTTCTAGGCCTTACTGTCCACCTCTCCTACCCCCCAGGTAAACACTACCTTGACGTCTAACAACATGGATTAGTTTTGCCTGCTTGGTATTTTATATAAATTGAGTCAAAGTTATATTTCATATTTTAGTAATATACTTTAGTGTCTGTCTTCTTTCATTCACATTATAAATGTGAGATTCATCCATATTAAATGTAGTTGTAGATAAATAATTCTCATTGTTATGTTATATTCCATTGTGTGAATATTCTACAGTGTAGTTATCCATTCGGAATAGTGCTGCTATACATACTTTAGTATCTATCTACTGGTGAACATGTTTATGCATTTCTGTTAGGTGTATATCTAGGAGTTGAACTGCCCGGTTATAGGGTATCAGGATGCTCAGCTTTATTTTATAAAACTAGTTTGCCAAAGTGGCCACACCAATATACACTCCCCCCAGCACAGATACAAGTTCTAGTTACTCTATATCCTTTCCAGCACTTGATATTTACCATCTTTTTTACTGTAACCATTGTGGTGGGTATATAGTGATATCTCAGTACAATTTTAATTTTTATTACCTTGTCCTCCATTCCCACCGTAGTGTCTTCCCAAGACAGTTGACTGATATCTGAGACCTGAGACCCAGGTCACCCTTCACATGACTGCACCATTTTATATCCCACTAGCAATAGTAAGCAATTAGTAAATTTAAATCTTCCCACACACAAAAAAAGCCTAAAGTCTGATGAATTAATTGGTTAATTGCATTAAGCATTTACAGGAGATATAACATCAACACTCCACAAAATTTTTCAGAAAATAGAGGAAGAAGGAACACTTTTCCACTCTATGAGGCCAGTACTACCCTGATACTTAAGCCATAAAAATATACCACAAGGAAAGAAAGCTATAGACTAATATGCTTTATAAATATAGATGTAAAAATTTTCAACAAAATATTAGCAAATAGAATCCAGCAACATATAAAAGGTTTATACATCATGAGCAAGTGGGGTTTATTCTGGTGATGCAAGACTACTTCAACATTCAAAAATCAGTCAATGTAATCTACCATATTAATAGACTAAAGAAGAAAAATCACATGATCTACAGATTCGGTACAACTTTATCAAATTTCCAGCAGGCTTTCTTTCCCAGAAATTGATGAACTAATCCTAAAATTTATATAGAAATAGAAAGGACCAAGAATAGCAAAAAGGAATTTGCCAAAAAGGAAAGTGGGAGAAGAGTCACCTCCCAATTTCAAAATGATTATAAAACTACAGTAATCAAATTACTATGGAGATAGAAAGAAGTAAAGATGAGGCTGGGGTAAAAAAACAGTCCAGATAACATGTTTTTCAACCATCAGTTATTTCCATAAAAGTCATCAAGATTTTTTGCATACCAATGTATTACCTATATATGTCTTTACTTATTGCTTTCTTTTGTATCAACTTGCTTTAAAATTCAAACCTATTCATTCAGAGAGAATACTTATATTATCTTAAAATAAAATAAATAACTTTTTTTATTTATTCTTATATGCAATCTAAAATAATCTTCTGTACTACTAGTGGCGTGTGTACAACTTAGAAAACAATACATTATCATTCATTGGTAACAAAAAGGAGAGGATAGAGTTGACAGACAGCAGGAGAAAGATTCACCAAGGCCTGGTAACTGATTGAATGATGGTGGGAATATTAGCTAATTTTATATTAGACACTTAATATGCGCTGAACACAACTGTAAGCACTTCACTGTGAGAATACCATTATTACCTCCATTTTATGGAGGTATCCACATTTTATAGATGAAAAATCAGGCATGGAGTCTAGTAGGATACTTTTCAGATTTCTCATCCTGTTGATTTTATCTAAAGATTCAGATGGGTAAAATAAAGAAAAATTCAACATTATTGTGAATAAGCAAACATTTATTGGGCACTTGTTTATTATTATTATTAGATATTATAATCAGATTTTGATGGTATATGTTGATAATTACATCCAGACACAAAGAAATAACCATATTCCCCCCTGCTTATGAAAACTAACCACTTGTCTTCTACTACCATGTTAATTTCCCTGTAGAATTATTCTTAAAGAATGGCAGCAAGTTAAAGATTAAAGTCCCCATTGAGACAGTGTCTATAATGCCAAGGGAGAACTCTGGTGAACTTGAATTGAAATGTACAACTTGGGCATACAACCTTCCGCTGATCTTTTTTAATCCCCCGTTCATGTGGTAAATGAATACTGGGTACCTGGTACACTGTGTCAAGTACTAGGATTATAAGATTAAACCTACATCTCTCTACCTTCCTGGAATTTATGTTCCATTGAGAGAAGAGAGACGATTAACAAGCAAATTACATTTTCAGTATATTGGATGATCATAGCTGGCATGGGGGAATAAATAAAGCAGCGAAAAGCAATAGGGAGAGCCAGAGGGATAGGAATGCAGTTTGTAGTGAGGGTGGATGAGGAAAGGTCTCACTGAGAGCTGTGCTCTTTGACAAAGACCTGAGGAAAGTAAGTCATGATATAACCAAAGTAAAAGTATTCTAGGCAGAGGTAGAGAGTGAGGGCTGGAAGGCTTAGCTAGGGTCTTATCCGTTCAACCACCTACAAAGAGGAAGTGGAAGAGAAAGAACCGAACGATGGCAACCACCCTTTAAGTTATTGTTACCCCATTTGCTGGTTATTGCGGTTGATGACATCTTGTACTTGAGCTCTGATCAGAGACCAGCAACTAGCTCTTCCCTGAAGAAAAACTAAGAATGGGTTTAACAGAGGCAAGCATGACATGAGAAAAGGGTAAATGTATTCTTCCCAATGCCAATCTCAGATTATTGATAGATGAATAGAGTGTCTTTGAATAACTTCAGTGTGTGCCAGATTGTGTTCAAAGGATTGCTTTTCCAAATTAACTTCCCTGTGTTATCATCATGTATGCATCTACTTGACTTAATTCATCGCCGAAATAAAGCCAATCCTATGCTTAAATACAATAGCTGTTTTCTAGTATATTATGGAATAATTGAAGGTAAGAAGTTTAAACACTATAATAATGCAATTAATCACTATTTTGGTAGAGTTCTCTCACTTAAATGTAATCTTATTTTTAATAAAGTATTGACTTTCAGTTTATAAAAATCAATACCTCATTGGAAAAGAATTTTATGATAGTATAAATATGTGTTCAACCAGTAAAGTTGCTCATAAGAGGAAAACAACCTTCAAATATAGGATATTATTGAAATGAGTTTCTTATATCTGCACTGGAAAGTCCCTGTTTCTAAAATTGTAAGAAGAGGGTGATTGTAAATATGAATCAAAAGCTGCTGAAATGTCAGCAAACTTCAATAAAAGAGACGCTAGTCTGGTTTTCCAATATGGCTTTACCAGAACTGGAAAATTATAAATGAAGAAGGTATAGCTATCATGAAATGGTTTGGTGCCTTTAAAAGGAGGCCAAAGGGAGTCTTCCCTCAGGTCTTCTTCTTGTGGCCAGCAAAACAATATACATGTTTTGGACCTAATACCATAGTAAACTCTGGCAATATCTATTGGCTTCTTTGAATTGTCCTATAGTGGAAAGACATGTCTGTCCAGCATTCTGACCTTTTTCATATCAGCTCTGGAGTAGAATAAGCCACAAAAGTGATAAATTTTAGACCATGATCAGTATCATCCACAAGGTACAAAAATACACTCCCCCAAAAGATGCAGATTTACACTAAATCAGTATTCTTTTTGTAGATTTAGTAATTTCTTATTCTGTTGTCAGAGTTGGTATATAACCTTAAAATAAGTATTTCATGAGATTTATTTAGCTCTCATTTCTTAAGCACTGACTATTCTAGCCAGTAGGCTAGACTGTTGGGAAGACAAACAGAAGCCTCAAACACAGATCTTACTTTCCAAAAGTCTGTGTTCCAGTGGAAATAAAAACATAATTGTGCTCTATTATGATATGTACTATGGTAAAGGCATGCAAAAATTTTTTTAGTAGCTCCTAGTAGGAAGTGATTTTTTTCTCTGAAGAAGTCTAGGAAGACTTCCCAGAGGTGGTGACAATTCAATGGTATATGAAATATGAATATATGTTCACCATTTGTAGAAGTGAAATGAGATAGCATGTGAGAAAGCATATGCAAAGTTGTAAAACAATATGTCATGTTTGGTGAATGAAAATTAGTTCAGTATGATGATGGTATTGGGAAGCAGGGGACAAATGTTTGAATGGCCTTTAAGCATTGTTGATAATTTAAGACTAAATCCTTTAGAGAATTTGAAGACATTGAAGGTTTTTAAGTAGGATTATTACATTTTATTTTAGGAAGATAAAATGTGGAGCAGTGTAAAACAAATATTATTTATTACTAACACTTAAATAAGTGACATTAAATGGTTTAATGGAAAGATTAAAGCCTATGTATTTATACAGACATGTTCATATACTATCACAGCCATATTATCACCTTTACTTTTTAACCTTTAGAGCCAGTTTTCCCTCCCTTTTGTAAAATGGTGATTATATATCAACTTGCATGATAGCTGGAAAAAATTCACACAGTATCAGGTACATGGCAGGTGTTCAGTAAATATTTTATCACCAATGGCTTTTATTCACAGGGTTGTTATGGAGATAAAAAATAATTTATACACTTCAAGTTCCTAGTATAAACCCTGGCACATATAAAGCACAATGTTTCATTTCCCTTTCTCTTTCTTTTTAAACTGAAATAAGAAATTTTTGATGGTTATGTTCACAAGACAAAACAAAAAATAATAACTCATTTTGAAGGTGCCATAAGGAAATCTTGGGGATTGAGCAGTGTGATTAAAAAAAGTGACATAATAAAGTTATGTGATATCCATTCAAACAAAAAAACGAATAGTTTTCAAGTGAAATGCTGACATCTATGTATAAAACTAAAATATAGAATGATTTCAGATATAAGAGAGATAATTTATCCATAAATGTGATCATGGAAACATGCACATGATATCGTGTTGAGCATACAAAAGTATATAGTATTATATGCATAAGATACAATTTGAAAGATACATGCCAAACTGTTAATATAATTTCTGTGATGATTGGTCACTTTCAATTATACCTTATATTGTTATATTGTTCTACATCTTTTGCATTTTTTATAGTTGTAGGCATGTTTTACATTTTTATTATAAATACGAAACTCGGTAATACAAACACACACAATTTATTTTACACTAAGATAAGACAAAAAATATGGCATTAAAAATCAAAACGCCAATTCCTTTTACAAAGGGATCCAGCTCACAAAAATGTAAAGGGGAAGTAGTGGCTTTACCTCAGTGATAAGGTTGACAGTGAGAAAGTCCAGGGGAGGGTAATTGAAGACACATACGGAGCCATGTTTCCACTCGTTTATGGTTGGTTACTGACTACCAACACTGCTGCCTTGTAAGGACCGCAGAGGCAATCTGTGTGGCTTACAATTAAGTAAGTAAAGATAAATCTCCTCCTTTATTCAACACAGAATTAGAAGCAAAAGGGGTCAGGGACTGAGGTGATAAACAGCATGAAATTAAACTTCAGTATATGGCACCTACAGTGACACAAGAAATACCTTCAGAGACTCCAGCTAGAGTTAATAAAGTTTTCATCATTTTCAAATGATAAATTGATGGTGTAAGATTATGAAATGGGTTAATATGGAGTTACAGAGAGTCTCGTTATGAGTTGCATAAAAGAATGTTGGCAATGTTAAAGGGGAAAATGCTATTTTTCATGTAGATGAGCACTATGATTTTCTCTTTTAAACACTTTATGAACATCTTGCATTTGTAATAGTATGTTTTTCTGATTAGAAAGCCCAAGGCTGAGAGGGAACATCTGGAAAAATACAAACTAAAATTACCTGCTAATCCAGTACATCATGTTTAATTTCTTTTCACCCTCAATTGAATCTTGTCTTTCTAAGATCAACTATAACACTCTACCTGCCAAATCCTATAGCCCCTATTTCTTCCTTTTTCAAATGTATGTGTTTGCATACACTATAGAGTAATAAAAATTAGTAAAAAGTAGCAAGAATAATTTGAAATCACTCCTTTGTTCATCATCTTATGACTATAGTTGTCACCATTTTGGTTTCTTGCCATCCCACAGTTTTCTTTTTCACTTTTATTTTTACTGTGCTATATATATAGACTTCATAAGCAGAAGCATTTTACATGTAACCTCAGCACGTATATTTTAATAGCAGCAAAATATATCTATGAGTTTGTACTATATATTACATCATTCTCAAGCTGGCTATTTAGGGTTTTTTCAGTGTTGAAATATTACAAAATAGTTAAATATGATAAATATATTTGCATGCTTTTTTTCTCTATATATATAATTGTTTCCTTAGGCTAGATGAGTTAGCCTTCTCGGCCATGCTATCAAGAATCAATAATAATACTTGTAAATAACTCCCTGACACCACTCACCCTGGCCCAAACCAGAGCTGCCTATGAGAGGTAGGTAAGCTCTAAGTCAACACCTCTTTATTTGGAGTATCTGCCTAGCTGAAATTTAATTTTGACTTCATACATGAAACCACCATTTGTTTTCTCATTCCATAGAATCTTTTTTCTTTTTTCAGCTTTATGGAGGTATAATTGACAAAATTGTCATAGAATCTTAATGCTTATTGTGTGCTGTTGCTGACTGACCTTTCAAGTAGGGGTCTTAGTGTATCTTAGTTGCAATCCTCTGACGCGTAATTCTGTCAGTCAAGATAGACTAGGTTATGTCATAGTAATAAACAAAATGAATATCCTAGTGGTTTTCAAAACAAAGCTTTGTTTCTTTTCACCCCACATATCCATTGCTAGTGGAAAGAGCATGGAAAGGGACATCTTCGGAGTGAGAGAGACTTGGTGGGGTTTGGGGGGCATTGAAACTCTAGCTCCTCTTGGAAATCAAAGTTGGAAAAAGTGTTCCTATTGTGCTATATGAAGAAACCAAAACACATGAAGCCAGAAAACAAACTACTCATGATGCTCCAGTGACACTTAAGTTTTCATATGTTATTGATGGACGTTTAAATTCATCCAACCCAGTGTGAAGGCAACTTGATTATATGTGTGAAGAGCTTCAAAAATAATTATCTCAATAATCCAGTGATTCTTTTTCTAGAGCTTTAAATAGAAATGTTGACCTGTTTGTCTGGCAGATATGTCTGTTACTGAAAGAGCTGGAACTTTGGTGGGGATTTTTGCAAAATTGAGAAAATTTATTTAAAATCATGTGATTTAAATTCTGTTATATGTATATTTGAAATTTGTTTGGGTGGCACAGAGGACCCTCAAAGTAACAGCTATTGTGGTACATTATGTTATTATTCATAAATGTTCCCTCCCACTCCCTGGGGAAGGACGCTCTCATCAATGAACTGAACAGAGAAGTGAAATGTGTTACCTGTGGGCAGCAGCTTTAAGTCCTTTCTGCAGTGATATCTGGCAGGGGTCCAGACTGAGGCTTTTCCATCAAGCTGACTAGGCAGAGCTTCCTATTACGTTTAGAATAAACCCATACTCCTAACCATGGCCTACAAAGCTATACATGATCTGGCTCCTGTCTACCTCCAAACCTCATTTCACTACTCTCCAAACTCTCCTCCAGACACTCAGCAAGGCTTCCTTGCTGCTCTCATTCTCCAAGTACTTGACATTTCATGTCCTTTATTCTGTCTTCCCTCCCCATGGAGCACATCTTTTTCCTCCCTATATTTTCTTTCTCTACTCAAATATGATCCTCATGAAGAGAGAGTTCTTCCCTGATTATAGGTCTAATACTACAGGCTTTTCTTCTTGTTTATCTTCCTACTCTTTTATTTCTCAGTTCTAAAACCATTGTTTTTATATTTTTAAAAATCTGTTTACTGGTTTACTGCCTGGATAGCTCACTGCTGGGTTCCCAGTGCTTAGAAAAGTACCTGACACATAACATCTGTTCAATAAATACGTGCAGGTTAAATTAATTAACAAATGTAACTTAGAGCAGGACCAAGGTTCACATTCTTGAATAAGTTGTTTGTTGTCTTGCTGCAAGAAATTATCATGAATATCAACAAGCAGAAAATAACTTAACTCCTTGAAACATATACTTAAAACCCAGGAAGGCAGACCATATAAATACAGCAACAACACTAGTATATCTGTCAAAATAGATGTTTTAGCTATTTCATCCTGATATTATAAAAGACTGAGAATAAAGCTCATGTCATGGTAGAGCAAGATGAAAAAATCTGTGGTAAAAAGCGCAAATTGGTTGTGAACACTTAATAGCTATCAACCATGCCTACTTTCTAATGTTCCATTAACTTGCAGGTAAAATGAAGATATACAGATTATTTTAAAGATTAAATTAGAAAACTGTATTATTTCTTACTCTAGTGTCTGTCATATAGGAAGCACTCAATAAATATTAGCTGTTTTATATTATCTTTAATAAATATGCTTTAAATTTTTGGGTATATAACACATCACTATTTTGAAGTAGATTACCTAATCATATTTTCCAAATCAAATGTCTATTTAATAATGAAAAAGTAGGCATTACATTAGATATACACTTTAACTTAAGAATTTGACCATTGTAGAATAAAACTTTCTTCCTCATAAGTACATAGACTCCATAAAAGAAATTCCTACAGTGTCAGGCTTTGGTGATATTTTTTTATCTACTACATGTTTTATCACAAGAATATAAATATGTTTGATTTAAATTGCAACAGCTGGGCTTCCCTGGTGGCGCAGTGGTTGAGAGTCCGCCTGCCGAAGCAGGGGACACGGGTTCGTGCCCCGGTCCAGGAAGATCCCACATGTTGCGGAGAGGCTGGGCCCGTGAGCCACGGGCGCTGAGCCTGCGCGTCCGGAGCCTGTGCTCCGCAATGGGAGAGGCCACAGCAGTGAGAGGCCCGCGTACTGCAAAAATAAATAAATAAATAAATAAATAAAATAAAAATAAAATAAAGGTCATATATGATAAACCCACAGCTAACATCATATTCAATGGCGAAAAGCTAAAAGCATTTCCTCTAATATTAGGAACAAGATAAGGATGCCCACTCTCACCACTTTCATTCAACATAGTTTTGGGGGTGCTAGAGACAGCAATCAGAGAAGAAAAATAATTATAGGAATCCAAATTGGAAAAGAAGAAGTAAAACTGTCACTGTTTGCAGATGACATGATACTACACACAGAAAATCCTAAAGTTGCCACCAGAAAACTACTAGAGCTCATCAAAGAATTTGATAAAGTTGAAGGATACAAAATTAATATACAGAAATCTGTTGCATTTCAGTATACTGGCAATGAAGTATCAGAAAGAGAAATTAAGGAAAGCTTCCCATTTACCATCACATCAAAGAGAATAAACTACCTAGGAATAAACCTACCTAAGGAGGCAAACGACCTGTACTTTGAAAATTATAAGATGCTGAAGAAAGAAATTGAAGACAGCACAAACAGATGGAAAGGTATAATGTGTTCATGGATTGGAAGAATCAATATTGTTAAAATGACCATACTACCCAAGACAATCTGCAGATTCAATGTAACCCCTATGAAAATACCAGTGACTGTACACTGACTGTACAATACATTTTTCCCCAGAAAGTACACATAATAAGAAGTAAACTGTATTAAAAAGTGAAATTTTAAGACTACGATCAGATGAAAACAATAAAAAAAAAAGAATATAAAAGGAGAATGTGGGGGGCTACGAATTTTCTTTAGCATATATTCCCATTCTCAGTCTGAATAACATGGAATACTTATTTGAACTCCTTACGAATACCTGATTGTCCCTTTCAGAGCCTGATCCTGTCATTTAAAGAAAATGCTATTATTAGTGAGTTAGATAATTATGTCAGTATTCCTCTAAGTGTTAGAATAATGCTAATTTGTTATCTTTCCACCCTTCCCCTCTAAGCCCTACTACACAAGGAAGAGAGAGCTATATGTTAAGCATTCTCCTCAAAAAATTTAATTTTTTCCTTAAAAAAGTAAATCCTCCCTATCACAGAGTTTGCTAGCATTCCCCAAATCTGTTCTCCACTTCTCCCTTAGTAATAGCGTCTGCAGTATTTAGCTTGGCACATGGAGTCTGACCACATTATCCTAGTCACAGTTTCAGCTCAAGTTTGGCCATGTGACTACGTTATGGCCAGGGGACTCCTGGGAAGTGCTCTTACACACAGGGTGCCTTTCCATCCTTCCTTTCTCTCTTCTGCTGTCTGGGACACAGACTTGATGATAGAACTTTGAGCAGCTATTTTGGACCTGAAACAGAGCTGAGTACTGAGAATAATGCAGCAATAAAATAGAATCCCTAATGATTTCCTTAATTTACCATGCCAACACTGGACTCCTACCTCCAGATTGCTTTTATATGAAACAGAGATAAAGTTATTATTTTGAATTTTTGTCAGTTGTAGCCAAACCTAATTTTAACTGAAAAACCCACACCCATGGGGTTTTCTTTTGTATTAATAAACAAAAATATTACTATCAGAATACTTGCAAACTATAACAACAAAACTATAGACAGTTAATTACTTAACTGAAGAATTAGGGTGATCCAAACTACTACTGATTAACTAAAAATCTAAAACTAAAACAAACCCAAGGTCATAATTATTTTAGAAAGCATTTATGTGTATTGTTTTCTAAATTCCACTTCATGGAAGGGAAAGCAAAAATATCAGAATCTATGGTTCATTGATAAACACCTGTTTCCCCCTGCAGTTGTGAGCATATTAGGTGACATGATGTGGAAACAGAAGCTCCAAGGAAGAGGGATCAACTGTGAGAATAATGTCACAGGAGTTTTACATTTGACTGTTGTTCAAGCTCCAAGGGGCTAGCCCCAGCTAACAACTACAGAAATGAGAGTCTGTTGCTTCAGGGAAAGTAGGTTCTTTAAGGATATCCATCTGAAAACAGATGGAATTGATCTAGAGCAGTGTTTTGCTCCCAGACAACAGGGCTGGCAGAAACTGAACAAGAAAGTTGGACCCAGCCAGTCAGCTGGTTGGGATAAAGGACAAGAGGAGGCTACACCTAGGGTCAACCTCAAAACTTAAGAAGTTAGCAAACCACAGAGATGGTAGGCAGAACTATTTCAGGAAGACAGACCATGACAAAGTTATTGAGGAAAGAAACAAAGGAACAAATAAAAACAAACAAACAGTAAAACAAAACAAATCGCTTCTTTAAAGCAGCTACCATGCTATCTGTTTGCCTGAAGCAGAGTTAACTAGGAGGGAAGAGGGATGGAGTGAGCTCTGAGGTCACTCAGAAGCTTGGGGTCTGCATCCTGGCAGATGGAGAGTCATATGTATGTTCTGCCTTTGTCATATGTGCCTTTTAAATGGATCACTCTATCAGGATGGAAGAGGATGGCTTAAGGGAGAACCAGTTTGGATTTAGCCTTTTAGGATACGGAGGCAGTGGAGGGAAATAATGAGGGCTTCAACCAGGGAAGAAGAGGTGAAAAGGAAGAGGAATGATCCTTTTCAAGGCATAATTAGGTGTTAAAATCAGCACACCTGGAGATCTGAGCAGTGGGGAAGGGGGAGAAGAATGGTATGAACCAGGGCTCTCACTATAAGAAGCCAGGGCTCTAGTTTGGTGGGTTTGCAGATGGTACTGCCACAACTGGAATAGAAAATAGAAAATATTGGAGGAAAATCAGGTTTAGGGGGAAAGAACCTGTTCTAGGTTTGGAAGATACTGTTTGAAGTACCTATTGGACATCCAGGTGGAAAGAGGCACAGGAGTTTTGTCTTTCTGAGTAAACCTCAAGAGAGCATTTTGCACTCTTGATACACTAAACTCAATGTAATGGCCAGTTACCCAGGTTTGGCTGGGGCCTGTGACAATGGCAAAATGATAAGACTACCCTTTCTTGGTCATAGCTATGGCAAGGGTCAGAGCAACGATACAGTGTGAGAGAACAACAGCTATATGCAGTCTATAATGCATTACAACGGATGGGAGACATTATAAAAGGCCTATGTGAGTCATCGAGCAATGCAGAAACCCACTATGCAGGGTCTAGAAGAGCTGTGCACGACATACAGGACCCCCATCGACATTGATAGTGACCAAGGAACCCACCACAAAGTTCAGGAATGGGCCTCTAAAAATGACATATGCTGGCATTTCCACCTGCCCTACAACCCCACTGCTGCTGGGCTAATTGAAAGGATGAAAGGACTACTTAAGCAACAATTGAGACAGGAAATCTATAACCGAACATTCCAGCCGCAATCATCCCAGGGCCTATGCCACGTTAACCCAGAGACAACTAGTGAACACCATCCGAGTTCAACTGTTGACCACCAAAGGACCACTGCCAATTATAGGTCAGGACAATAACTCACTTTTGCCCTTACCACAGAATCTTCCCCCCGAGGAACATATTATAAAATGGCCCTGGGACTGGCAGTATTCGACATCAGCTGTGGGGACTGAGTGTGGACAGGTGGTGTGGTACTGCAGGCCCGGACAAAAACCACAGACCACTATGGATACTGAAATGATTTGAGACGAAAGCACCTGCCAAGACGGTGTGACTCAGAAACATAAAAAGAAACCTGATGACCAAGGAGCCTTCATAGCAGCTTTGTATGAAGACCTTCGGCTCTCTTTCACATAAGAGAGAAACAAAATTTGTAAGTCATTTTATCGATAGTTTCTTTTATTTGCAGAAAAAAAATGTAATGCTATGCATTACAGTGCATAGCACTGTAAGAAAAATCCAAAAAAATTCAGTTGACTAAAATGTGTGGCACATTATTGTGAGGTTAATAAAAACATTTTTCAGTTTGTCATTACTATTGCCAAAAAAACTCCACAAAACTCAAGCTTATCCAACTCGACATCATTGACCATATGCTGAAGTGATAAAACTTGAAATGATCCAGAGGCCACATTTGCCAACCCTACCTCTTCCCCCAACAGGACTATTACATGATGCAGAGACTGCACGTTTCCGAGGCAAGATCACTACACTAAAGTAGGCCTTTGTTATGTTTTTAGACGTGAATGTCCTGAGAATGCTCATGAGGTACATAGAGGCAGAGTTTGAAAATTCAAACTGGTGAATTAAGGTAGCTGAGGAATATATAAATCATGTGTATAATATTGGGAATTATAAGTACTATTTTAATAAACCTTTAATCCCAATGTATAACTTTGTATTTGGGAAGTTTAGAGCTAGAGTTTCAAACTCATCTCCTTATCAGGTTGCACAACCACAGAACAGCCCTGACCCTAGAGGAGGAACTGAAAGCAATTCTAATCTGCAAATAAAGCCAATCTTTTAAAAACTGCTTTAAAAAGTAAAATCTCTGGGTGAGGAACTCTTATCAGTTTCTGAATTGGTTAGCCCAGTAGGTTTATTTCCCCAGGGGTTGGAAAGGACAGTCCTGTGCACATCATTTCATTTTATGCTACTGCTTGTTAGCATGTGTTTTTGCTGCTTCTGCATTTCAGTTCCATTTTTGCCAAAAAAATAATCCCCCAGCTTATCCTTAGAAGGTTTCTTCCCAGTCAGAGAACGGGTCAGATCACAAACTGAGCTAGGGAAGGAAGCCAGATGACATCCACCTTGGCTTACTCCTTGTGGTGGAGTTTTCTAGATCTCTACCTGGGATGGCCCTCTCTGCCAGGAATTAGGCCAGATCCCTTTAGGCTGTAAAGTAAATTGGACGTCACTTTTACTTGGGCAGTATTTTAAGTTTTTGTTAACCTTTCTTTTAAAATTCTTTTTAAGTACTGTAATTCTTTTGAGGTATTGACTAAATTTCAGTATTACGTATTTTATGACCTCAGTTCAAAATACGTAAATAATAAAACCAAGGTTTTGAATTTTAAAAACGAGTAGATTTTGTTTCTGGGATAGGCTCTACCTCTAGATGTGTGACCCTAGATAAGTAATTACACTTTTCTCTTTTTTTTCTCTGTAAATTGACAGCCTTTGCAGCTATCAAAGTCTATGGTTTCATGGAGTATAATGCAAAAAATATATATTAAATCAAGTTTTTCCCAGGACCGCAGTGGCCCTTTGTAAAAGATTATAATTTCCTTTGACGGTTTTTCCCTCTTTCATATAACACCCTCTGGTATCTGCAGTAAAGGACAAGCACCATTACTACTTTTCTTTGTTTCAAAATAAATTCTGAGTTCTTTTTCCCCATTGGGGCCCCTTTGAATTCTTACCACTACCTGTTTCTCTATGGTTCCTTCTATTTATATCTCACAAGGCTGTTGTACTTTTTTTGTCAATAGCTATATCCACCTCCCCCATCAAAGATAAAGAAACCTCCCCTGCTGAACTAGCTCCTTACCCCACTGACCTTCAGCTCCATCGTAATTAGCATTACAAGCAACTCATATTTTAGCCATTCATATTTGAAGGTGAGGAGGCCATGCTCCTTTAGCTGATGCCTCACAGAGATTTGGGCAAGGCCTGCTTGAAAAGCAATTTGACCCCTGAATAGCTTTTTGCTCATATAGTTCCCAGATGATGGCAGCGTTTTCTTGTTTAAATAAGAGTTTCCCCCTTTGCCCTCCTTTGCTGGAAAATAATTAAATTAAATACACATTAGACAGGCTAGAGTGAAAGAGTCAAGCAGAATTAATATTGAAAATCTGCCCATAAGTATCTTCTTATTACAGGTTACTTGAACACTTCCTTTTCTCTAAAATGAATATAAAACCTGCCTATATAACTTTGTAATGATGATTAAATGAGATAAAACAGAGTCTGGCAAATAGAAAGCACAGAATAAACATTATTTATTTTTATTAGATCATCTTCAAATATAATTAAACACTTATCATGATAAAACATTTATCAATCTTGCACTAGCAAAAGAAACCTTTATAATTTCATCTCTTAATATTGTTAGTGTTCTCTCCCTTTGAGAACTTACTTTATTTCCTTGATAATAAATGCATAAACCTCTCTGAGTCTACCAAAAGTGTCATAAGAGTAAGGAATGTAAGGAAAAGGGGGCAGAATTTAAAAGATTAGGAACCTGGAAAACTGAATAAAAAGGGGAAAGATGAAAGAAAAGGAACTGTAAATTTAGTTAAATAATTAGTAATGCAAGAGAAGCCACTGCAATGAGAAGCCCACATACAACAACAAAGAGTAGCCCCCGCTCACTGCAACTAGAGAAAGCCCATGCATAGCAACGAAGACCCAACGCAGCCCCCCAAAAAAAGAATAAAATTTGCAATATCACCCCTATGCTCAATGAGTACAATTATAAATCCAATAAAATTCTTCTGAAGTTTTGCATCAAAAAAATAATAATTAGTAATGCAATGATGGAAATGTTCATAAAATAGAAAAAGCTAATATTCAAATTAGCAGGATTTAAAGCTACAACAGTATAGAGGAAGATGAGCAAAAAGCTCAGTGAAATCTTACCATATGCTCCAGAAGTTATTCACACTTCTCAGTTAACACTTTCAGGTTCTTGTTTTATGCTTATCTCCCAGACGTGCCTGTATTTAGAATCAAGGTAGAGACCAAGTTTTATTTATTCACTATTGTATTCCCAGCACCTAGCCCTATCGTAGTAGGTGATCAATAAATATGTGCTGACATGAAACAGAAGTGTATGACAGAGGCCAGTAGAAACAACCTCCCCAACACTACAACTGAAGCAATTTGGAGATGTTACTATTTTAACAGCAAACAAAATTTAGAAATTATAAAGAGATTGTATTTTGGAGTTGAATGAAAAATAAAATATCCTGCAAGCAGATAATTACTGATACATTGACTTAAAAAATGTTTATTATGTAGTACTTAGCTGGTACTGAAGGTAAACGTGTGAAGAATTTAAATCTAGCCCATGTTCTCATGGAGCTTACAATCTAGTAGGAGAGACTATGCAAATAACAATTTAATTAACTGAGATAAGTGTTCTGAAATAGAAGTGCATCATACTTTAAGATGTGTAACTTGGTCAGGAGTGGGGGGGGATAATTTGTGACATTTAAGCTGAAGGATGAAGCTGGCATTAGTCAGGCAAAAACTGGTGGGTGGGGGGTAATCCCAGGCAGAAAGAATAGCAGATGCATAGGCTTTGAGGAAGTAAAGAGTTTAGCCTACTCCCATAATGGAAAGAGTCTGATATAGCTGAAATACAGTGGACAAAAGGAAAAGAGGTAATGGATGAGTTAAACAGTCAAGGACAGTTCATATAGACATTTGTAGACCAATAGGTAAAAAGTGTCTTTCTGGACTGTAGTTTGTGCAAACCAGACTGATGTGCCTTTTATTGAAAAGAAGATTGAGGGGAAAAGAGGGAGTAGTGTTTAGTTTTGGATGCATTCAGTTCAGATGGTGAGAGCACATCCAAGTAGTGATGTCAAGGGGACAGTTGAACTTTTGCCTTTGTGCCTCCATTTGATACCTCAGTTCTTTCCTGTTGTGCAGTTTTGCTGAAGGTCCAGCCAAGTTCACTTGTATGTTATGGCAGAGGAGAAGATGCTAAAGCCCTTGAAGGTGAGAAGGGGGTTGTAATATTTTACAGAGTAACATTAATATATTGAGAATTTTGTTTTTCCCTGTTGGGTCACAGGTAAGATACAATCGAGGGAGGCAGCAAGTGAAAAAGGAATAGAGAAGATGAGAGAATAAAAATGGGACATTGACTGTGAATGTAGACAATCTATACTCATACTCTGTGTTTGTTAAGTTTAGGTTGACTCATTATATTTAGTTTTTACAAGTGGATTTAGGCAATACAAATGATTGTGACTAAGAAGGAAAGGGGATAGTAAAGAATAATGCTTTAGATGAAAAACAAATACCGTATGCTAACACATATATGGAATCTAAAAAAAAAAAAAATGGTTCTGAAGAACCTAGGGGCAGGACAGGAACAAAGACGCAGACATAGAGAATGGACTTGAGGACACGGGGAGGGGGAAGGGTAAGCTGGGACAAAGTGAGAGAGTGGCATGGACATATATATACTACCAAATGTAAAATAGATAGCTAGTGGGAAGCGGCCACATAGCACAGGGAGATCAGCTCAGTGCTTTGTGTCCACCTAGAGGGGTGGGATAGGGAAGGTGGGAGGGAGACGCAAGAGGGAAGAGATATGGGGATATATGTATATGTATAGCTGACTCACTTTGTGATACAGCAGAAACTAACATGCCATTGTAAAGCAATTATACTCCACTAAAGATGTTAAAAAAAAAAAAAACGCATCCCAGCATCTCTAAAACTTGTTCAAGCCCCAAACACTTTGTTCTCAGCACAGCTTTTAGTGTCCTGCAGAGTGGTGGTCCATGACAGACCAGTTTGGGTAAAGCTTACCCAAGTCAATGATGAAATATTCCCTATTTTAAGAAACGTCCATAGTTAAGAGGTTCTCAGTTTTCTTATTCATTTTTGTATTCTATAGTCTTCAGAACTAGGGAGTTCTACCTGATACTTAAACTGTCTGACAGAAATATCAATCTGATTTTTCCCAAATTCTTACTTTCTTAATCAGAAAAATCTAAGCATTTATTTCCTCTCAGAATGACTCTGAACAGCCAAAGAAAGCTGTTAAATCCTATGTGCACCTTCTCTTCTCTACTTTAAAGAGACCTAATTAACTTTTATCCATGGTGTCAAATTTCTACTTTTTAGATATTTTATTATTATTCTTTTATAGAAAATAAAGTTTTAGGGTATAGTCTTATATTCCATACTGTCATTGTATTTGGATTTTAGTCACCTAAAAAATAAGATATCTGAAAAGTAGACAATATCTTATAAAGTGCTAAAAATATATGGAAAAGAAACACAAAAATACTTATCTGCTTTTTCTCCATTTCATTTTATTGTAACATATTACCTGAGTAGATTTGTCTCGATTAAGAAAGCTCATCAAATGAAAATCCTTTGCTAATTAAGTAACAATACTGTGAAATTTCTCAATGCACAGCAGATGGCATATTTGCACGTAAGTATTGAGTGGACTGTTGTTGAATCAGAATTTTTTTGCAGTAATTGACATAATCCTTTTCCCCTAAAAGTTATGACATCAAGGCTTCATAAACGAAAATCAGACAGTAAAATATTCACCAACATAATCAACATTATATTAGGTTGTATGAAGTAAATACCTGTATCCGTTGGCAAACTAAAATCTAGTTTTCCATTTTTATTTTAATAACTACATTTACAAATATAAATGTAAAAACTCTTAAAGTTAATAATTCCTCTCTTTTCCAGCTGTATGTTCTAGTGTGTGAAGTACAATAAACTATTTTTAAATAGTCCCACTTACTAATTCAAATCTAAATAATGCAGTTAAATATAAAACCCCAATTTCTTAACCTTCAGTGAGAGTTGCACAATTTTTACAAACACTACAAAATCTCTGGATAATAATGATAAGCCCTCAAAAAGAGGATGGATTATAGAATATTAATAATTATAAAATATATATTGGGTATTATGTGTAAGCACTGTGCAAAATAACGAATATACAAATATTAATAACAAGACATTGCTGATACCTAAGTGTACATCGACAGATGAATGGATAAAGAAGATGTGGCACATATATACAATGCAATATTACTCAGACATAAAAAGAAATGAAACTGAGTTATTTGTAGTGAGGTTGGTGGACCTACAGTCTGTCATATAGAGTGAAGTAAGTCAGAAAGAGAAAAACACATACTGTATGCTAACACATATATATGGAATCTAAAAACAAACAAAAAAAATTGTTCTGAAGAACCTAGGGGCAGGACAGGAATAAAGACACAGATGTAGAGAATGGACTTGAGGACACAGTGAGAGGGAAGGGTAAGCTGGGACAAAGTGAGAGAGTGACATGGACTTATATATACTACCAAACGTAAAATAGATTGCTAGTGGGAAGCAGCCGCACAGCACAGGGAGATCAGCTCAGTGCTTTGTGACCACCTAGAGGGGTGGGATAGGGAGGGTGGGAGGGAGACACAAGAGAGAGAAGATATGGGGATATATGTGTATGTATAGCTGATTCACTTTGTTATAAAGCAGAAACTAACACACCATTGCAAAGCAGTTATACTCCAATATAGATGTTTAAAAAAAAAAAAAAGACATTGCTGATGTCTCCAAGGAGCTTAAACTGAGTGGAGGTGACTGCACATTAAAAGCAAAGCAGAATACGTCAGCTGACTTTATGCAGAAATTTTTCAAGCCAGAAGAGAGCAACAATATACATATAAAATGATGAAAGGAAAAACCTAAAACCAAGAATACTGTACCTGCAAAGCTATCATTCAGATTTGAAGGAGAAATAAAGAGGATTACAGACAATAAAATGCTAAAAGAATTCAGCAGCACTGACTTTACCACAATGTTAAAGGAATTTCCCTAAGGGAAAAAGAAAAGACCAAAACTAGAAAGATGAAAATAATGAATATAGTTTAGCGTCCACAAAAACATGTGGACGCTAAACAATATGCTACTACATAACCAATGGGTCACTAAAGAAATCAAAGAAGAAATTAAAAAATACCTGGAGAAAATGAAAACAAAAATACAACAATCCAAAACCTGTGAGACACAGCAAAAGCAACTCTAAGGGGGAAGTTTATAGTGATACAAGCCTACCTCAGAAAACAAGAAAAATCTCAAATAAGCAACCTAACCTTACACCTAAAGCAACTAGAAAAAGAAGAAACAAAACCCAAAGTTAGTAGAAGGAAAGAAATCCTGAAGAATAGAGCAGAAATAACTGAAATAGAGACTTTAAAAACAATAGAAAAGATCAATGAAGCTAAGAGCTGGTTCTTTGAAAAGTTAAATAAAACAGATAAACTTTTAGCCACACTCATCAAGAAAAACAGAGAGAGGACACAAAACAATAAAGTCAGAAATGAAAAAAGGAAAGTTACCATCAACATCACAGAAATGCAAAAGATCATAAGAGATTACTACAAACAATTATATGCCAATAAAATGGACAACCTCGAAAAGATGGATAAATTCCTAGAAACAGACAATCTCCTAAAAGTGAATCAGAAGAAATAGAAAATATGAACAGACCAATTACCAGTAATGGCTTTGAATCAGTAATAAAAAACAAATCCCCAACAAAAAAAGTCCAGGACCAGATGGCTTCACAGGTGAAGTCTACCAAACAGTTAAACAATTAATACTTATCCTCCTTAAACTATTCCCAAAAATTGAAGAGGAAGGAACACTTCTGAAATCATTCTATGACCAGCACCACTCTGATACCAAAACCAAAGACACCATGAAGAAAAAAAAAATACAGGCCAATATCACTGATCAACATAGATGCAAAAATCCTCAACAAAATATTAGCAAATTGAGTTCAACACTATACTAAAAGGATTATATACCATGATCAAGTGAGATTTATCACAGAGATAGAAGGATGATTCAATATCCACAAATTGGTCAACGTGACATACCACATTAACAAACTAAAGAATAAAAATCATATGATCATCTCAATAGATGAAGAAAAAGCTTTGCCAAAATTCAACATTTATTTATGATAAAAACTCTTAACGAAATGGGTAGAGGGAAATACCTCAACATGATAAAGGCCATATATGACAAACCTACAGCCAACATCACACTCAATGGTGAAAAACTGAAAACATTTTTTCTAAGATTAGGAACAAAACAAGGGTGCCCACTTCTGCCACTTTTATTCAACATAGTATTGGAAGTCCTAGCCACAGCAATCAGAGAAGAAAAGAAGTAAAAGGAAACCAAACTGGACAGAAAGAAGTAAAACTGTCACTATTTGCCGATGACATGATACTAGATATCGAAAACCCTTAGACACCAGTAAAAAGCTATCTGAACTAATAAATGAATTTAGTACAGTTGCAGGATATAAAATTAACAAATAATTCTAAAATTGTATGGAAATACAAAAGACCCCAAATAGCCAAAACAATCTTGAGAAAGTAAAACAAAGCTGGGGGTACAGTCCTGCATGATTTCAAACTATACTACAAAGTAATGGTAATCAAAAGAGTATGGTACTGGCACAAAAAAAGACACATAGACCAATGGTTCAGAACAGAGACCCCAGAAATGAACCCACGCTTATATGGTCAATTAATCAATGACAAAGGAAGCAAGAACAGCCCCTTCAATAAATGGTGTTGGATAAACTGGACAGCGATATGCCAAAGAATCAAACTGGACTACTTTCTCACATCATGTACAAAAATAAACTGAAAATGGATTAAAGACTTAAACATAGGCCTGAAACCATAAAACTTCTAGAAGAAAACATAGACAGTGTGTCTTTCACATGGATCTTAGCAATATTTTTTGATATGTCCTCAAGGGAAACAGAAGCAAAAATAAACAAACGGTACTCCATCAAACTAAAAGGCTTTGGCACAGTGAAGTAAACGATCAACAAAATGAAAAGGCCAACTGAATAGGAGAAGATATTTGGAAATGATGTATCTGATAAGGGGTTAAAATCCAAACTATATAGAGAACTCATTCAACTCAACATCAGAAAAACAAACAACCTGATTAAAAAATGGCAGAGGACCTGAATAGACATTTTTCCAAAGAAGACGTCCAACAGGCACATGAAAAGATGCTCAATATCACTAATCATCAGGAAAATGCAAATCAAAACTACATTGAGATAGCACCTCACACCTGTCAAAATGTCCATTTTCAAAATGATTATATATAACAAGACTTGCCAAGAATGTGAATAAAAGGGAACACCCATGCACCGTTGGTGGGAATGTAAGTTTTTACAGCCATCATGGAAAACAGTGTGGAGGTTCCTCAAAATATTAAAAACAGAATTAACATACAATCCAGCAATTCCACTCCTGGGTATATATCCAAATAAAATGAAAACATTAATTCAAAAAAATATGCACCCCTATGTTCATTATAGCATTATTCACAATAGACAAGATATGGAAGCCACCTAAGTGCCCATGGATAGATGAATGGATAAAGAAGAAATCGTAAATATATATATACCATGGAATATTACTCAGCTGTAAAAAAAGGAATGAAATCTTTCCTTTTGCAACAACATGGATAGACCCTGAGGGTATCCAGGGTATCTATCTGATAGAGAAAGTCAGATAGAGAAAGACAAATGCTGTATGATTTCACTTATACGTTGACTCTAAAAAAAAAGATAAATGAGCAATCATAATAAAACAGAAACAGTCATAAATAAAGAGAAAAAATTAATGTTGTTGCTGGGTTAGTGGGGGTGGGTAAGGGATCATGGGGGAAATAGCACAGTATAGGTTTAGGATAGAATGGAGTTTTAGAAAAGAGTGTAAAAAAATCAAAATTTAGAAAAGTCAAACAGGATATACATTTGAAATATTCTTACTGACACCAAAAAAGATTGAGTACATATACTCTGCTTGGACCATAATCATCAAGAAGATTAAGTATTTTATAATGGGCTCTAGAATTAGATACATTAATCATCACTTGAGATAAGTATCTATGCCAGAAAAATTAGTAGAGCAACGTTTTGTTTTTTTTTTTCTTTTGCGGTACGCGGGCCTCTCACTGTTGTGGCCTCTCCCGTTGCGGGAGCACAGGCTCCGGACGCACAGCCTCACTGGCCATGGCACACGGGCCTAGCCGCTCCGCGGCCTGTGGGATCTTCCCGGACCGGGGCACGAACCCTGTCCCCTGTATCGGCAGGCGGACTTTCAACCACTGCGCCACCAGGGAAGCCCAAGCAACCTTTTGGAGGGAGAGGCAGTATAATATAACTTGAAATAGGCAATGGTGTTACAGAATTCTTTTTGTTTAGATCAGTTTATAATTAGTTCTTCCAATTTTGCTTCCAATTTGAATGAAATGAGTGAATTTGATTCATATTTATTCTGAATTTAATGCATATTTTGAAGATATATTCCAAATTGATTAATTGAATTATAATTCCCTTTGTAATATATAGTGATATGGTAAAGAAATTCAGATGATCATTCATGATTACACTATATATATATATATATTATAAGCAAATTATATCATAGCACCACTCTAGCAAATATGAAGAATGAATAATTATATTTTGCAATGGGAGAAACTGAAGTGCATAGAGATTAATAGTTTACTGAAGACCACTGATATTACCATAGATACAAGTTGGAATAGAATAATATTTTTTTGTCTTAGTTCTATAGACAGGTTACATGACATTTCTTGCAACAAAGTATATGTTATTTCTGTCAATGAGATCATTGTTGTTTTCTGCGTTAGGCGCTAGAGCAGATTCAAATATATCCATGTATATAACTAAAATAAGAAAAAGAGCATTTTGATAAAATATTTTATTATTATTAATAATAAAATAATCATGGTTATAAAAATAACAACTTTATTAACTACAGAAAATGTATATACACGTCATAACCACAGTGTTCCCCTTTTGGGTAAGCGTCCAGCTATACCACTCAATAGGCAGATTATCTATTTCCTATTTACACACAAGACAGTCATAACATCCACAGTATTCCATTTTCAGTTTCCTAAAGACAGAAACTTTCTGTGCAAATGGACATGAACCTACTTAAAATTACACTGTCAAGATTTACAGGGTCCAGAGAATTTTAACATCTTTTTTTGTATTAGTAAATTCTTAGCTGAAAATTCAGTTGAACGTTGAAAGATAAATTCTTATTGGATTTTATTGTGAGAAGTTATTTATTCACATAAAGACTATATCTCATTTAAAATAACTTTATTTCTCAAATGAGTTTGTCTATAAATATGGGATATAATTGATTGAAAGTAGTTCTTTTTTGGACCAAGTCAATTTAAAAGTTTTTTAGTATGAGAGTTTACTAAAATTCTTTACCTCATGATCCCTATATTGCAAAACCATTATTTCTTTTTAAAAAATGTTTAGAAACAACAAGAAAATTCCTGACAGCAATTTCTTATTTCTTGACAGTGTTTTTTTCAAGAGAATATTGTGGCTATAACATTCACTTTGTACAGTACCATTGGTACCAACAAGAAATATTCACAGGAATAAGTGAAATACAATTTTGCTATCACATGTCATTATTGTTATTTTTCTTGCCTTCCAGTGTCTCACATTTCCCATAGTTTGAAACACTTAGATAGCAAGCAAGAGCCTGTTAATACTAGAGATTGACTCAATATAAACCATTGTACTGAGGACCTGCCCACAGCAGATAGGTAAAAGTCATTACACATTTTACAATAAAATTAAAGAAGTATACAAAAGGATTATCATCCCTTCTGCACGGCAGAGGCATTATGACAAATATTTTAATTTTACATTACTATTCCTGGTAGACATAAGAAAATGTCCACAATTATAATAGCATATAACCATTATTCAAACAGCCAAAATAAAAATAACATTGAAAACTTCTAATTTGAAAGATCTTTTTTCCGTGACTCGAAATGGATTTTTAGATAAATTGGATTATTTATATTTTTTTTTTGTAGTTTATTAAGAAAAGAATGCCCAGGAAATAGTATCTTTCACCAGAGAAAAATGACATGATTATTCCCTGTTGTACCACCTAAAATAACATGGGTCTTGTTCATCTTGCTTTTATTATCAATTCCATCAATCTCCTCCTATTAAAAGGAAACTCTCAAAGAAAGAACTGCATTTTACACGTCTGATGGTTTATTGGTGGTCTTGTTTTTACCCTTTAATAAAATGGAAAACACTGAGTTCAAAATGTCTATAAAGTTAGCTTCATTTTGTATCTAGGTCATCCCTATCTCTCTGTGGAAATTTAGAGGAAAAGACATAAAAGAAATATTTTAAAATGTGAGTATTTGAAAGAATTACAATTCAGTAAATGTTTTACAAATATCATTAATATGTGACAATAAAATTTTGCCATTTAGCAAGAAGAAACTGAAAAATACTTTAATATTTAGACAATATGCCTTTGAAATTTCTGTATGTTGATTATAATGGTATAGTACACAAGGGAGAGAGAAATACAATCAGGTAAGCTGGTATGGACTAGCAACTTGTTGGATCTCTCTTTCACTGTTTTCAGCTTTCACTGTTTCTTGATACCAGCACGTATCTTATGACAGAGAATAAATAAATAAAATGGCACAATTTGGAAAAACATTTCTGGATTTGCTGCCCTATACTCTGTGGACTAAGCTCTTGAGTAAAGTTAAAACCGTTTTACTCAAGATTGAACATTGTCTTAGGGAGAATTTAGAGCATCATTTGAATCCCTGGCCTTAATTGAGACCATCCAAAAGAAACAAATTAGAGAAATGGAAATACTAGATTCAAAATATTCAAATAATTATTTTTAGAGGACTTTTATACAGGAATATTTTGTGAAAATTCAGATCTATCCTATTACTCTTTGTTATTTCATTTCTTGGCAAATACATGATCTTTAGCTAATCATGACTAATACAACAATAAGTATGATTTGGTTGTTATCATACAGAATACAAAATCTGAATATTTCCCATGCATTAGGAAAGATCTATGTAAAATAAAGATAAAATGAAGATATTTTTGATAAAATATCTCATTCAGCAGATTTAACTGTACTTTAAAAAATAACTGAATACAGAGTTTAGACAAGCTAGTTCCTCTCCTTTCCTTTTACATTTTTTTTCCTTTACTTGACTAAAGTTTTATTAGGCTAAAAGACTTCCAGGTAGAGAAAAGTGTTCTGACTTCTTTCTTCAATATATATTTTAATGCATAATTTGATGAAAAGCTGTTTACAAATTTTGGAGACATGGAAATTTTCCTCTTAAATATTGTTTTTAATTTAAAGAAGGTGAGATAGAAGCCAATCACAGCAGCAAGTCTTAGAGTTAACATATTTACATACATTTTAAAGACCAAAACACTTTTAAACTTCAATTAGTCATCTCAGAATTTTTTAAATACTTTAGGAAAAAAGATCTAAAAACATCTTGCATAAATAATTGTCCCTAAATTTGAAGGAAAGAAATAATACTACTACACATATTAGCCTCTTCTCTTTAAGAATTAGAAACTACATAAAATAACTTGGATAATAAATATATGTAAGAACCTAGGTTAGGTGTTATTTAATTTCGTAGGTCATGACCACACCTCACGTGCCAACCAGTAGAGGTCATCTGCAGATTATGGATGGAGGATGATCTAGTCACTTCTATCTTGCACCTTTCTTTAATATTTCTACTGGTCTTTAGAATTTTTTATATTTTTATTAAGGAAAAACTATAAGTACACAATTTCAGAACATTTAGGGGCTATATTAGATACACTACAATTTGAACTGTAGTGCATGCACATGTGTACCCAGGCATTTGTGTATAGGTATATGCGTTTATAAAGGAGTATATGTACCAGTATTACAGGATACATGGTGAGGAGAAATGAATGAAATATAATGTATGGCATATTAAAGGTAATATAATTTAATATAGAGTTACAATTTAAGGACACAAGATATAAATTGTTTTTGTGAGGTTGAAATAATGTTTAACTTATGGCTTATTTATTATTGAGAAACTAACCTTGGAAAGCAGCCGAGAGAGATTAGTTGATCTTTTCCATTATATCTTTAGCATCCAGCAGTTATACCTTTGCATTTTTTAATCCATTCAAGTATCTTCAGGAGATATGTTACTACACTTGCATGTACCTTAATTCACTTCAACATTTACAAAATAACACTGACAAACGAAACAACAGAAAACACCCATAAATATTAGTGAGTATCTTAACAAACATGACACTCAAGTAGTTGTCTTGAGATTTTTTAAGTTACATTTTAATTCCATGTTCTCTGAAATCTTCATGTAAAGGAGAGTTGTATTATTGGAAGCTTCAGACACAGTTACATCAGCTACAACTGTGGTACCTTATACGTTAATATAATTTTGTGTATCCATTTTGCATAATATGCCACTCGGACAAAAATACCAGGACGATTTGGAATGGCACATCCACGACCAGGAACGATGACACCAAGAACCATTCTCATTTTATGTTGTTCACAAACCAGTGGGCCACCATAATCTCCCTAGGAAGAAGACATGCAACAATAACAACAACAAAGTATTATTTTAGAAATAAAAATTGACAATTCATTAACATTTCCTGTATCGATTTATATCTCAAATATACATATATGCAAAACAAGAGAATAACTTCCATTGAAATATGAAGACATAAAATTGATGTACTAGGCCATTGGTTGTCTTTCTGTTGGACTGAGATAAGTACAAAAGTTCAAAGTGTTCTATCATGTGTAGTTATCATTTAAGTATGACTCACGTTTTAAAGTGTTTTTTGCCTTTGTTGAATGCAGACTAATTAACACGTGACCATTGATAGCTCTTTAAGAAGGTAGATTTCATATTTATTTTGACTTACTTCTGATGGTCAAAGTATGTTCAATATAGAAAATTTGGAAAATGTAGAAAAATACACGTATCAAAAACTCACCTGTAATCATACAGTTTTAAGGATTAACCCACATTAAGTTTTCTCTTATTTCTAATTTTTTTCCTTTCCCTCAATCCTGCCCCCAGAATGATTTTAACAGTTAAATAAAAACTTGTAGGTGGTAAAATAATTCTGTTTACTATGTGGAAATTGCTTTCCCAGGCAGAAAGAAGGAATGTTTCTCCACTTAGTCTTAGTAGTTAATATAGTTATATTTATATTTTTTTCCCCTTTGTGGAAGGTAGTCTGTGACTTCATGGCATTTCTTGTATGGTAATCCTGTTGTATCATCATATATAGATAGGTGATAGATGAAAGATGAATAGATTGATAAAATGATTCGTGTGCATATTTTTATATACATATATGTTTATACATATTGTTAAATATAATCATTAAAAAATGCTGCATCACTTTTTTGGGCCATGTAGCCTTCCTAGGATTGCAGTGACTAATTTTTGGCATCTTTGTATTCAGAAGAGTGCTTCCGACTATCTTAATTTTCCCCCAGTACTGATGTGATGAGATAAAACTAAACTACTGCAAAATTTAGTTCTGTAATACAGGTGGAAAGAAGAGAGCTATTAACATTCTGTGACAGAGAAAATCAAGGTGGGGGTGAAATAGAAGATAAAACACTAAGGAAAATAGTTTATTCAAAGAGACTTCATATAAACTCTGCCACAGGTGTTAATCTGGTTTTTTTTTTTTTTTTTTTTTTTGCGGTACGCGGGCCTCTCACTGTTGTGGCCTCTCCCGTTGCGGAGCACAGGCTCCGGACGCGCAGGCTCAGCGGCCATGGCTCACGGGCCCAGCTGCTCCGCAGCATGTGGGATCTTCCCGGACTGGGGCACGAACCCGTGTCCCCTGTATCGGCAGGCGGACTCTCAACCACTGCGCCACCAGGGAAGCCCTGTTAATCTGGTTTTTAAATTAATGCACCAGTGATTACTGATATGAACTCTTCAAATCAATTCATTTTGAGAATTGATTTTGAGGGACTTTCACTAAATGTGATGCTATTGCTATTATACAAATGTTTAGGAGATTTTTTTAGGTGTCTAGATTTCCCTGGTTTGATTATTATATTACTCTGTTTCAAATATCAGTGATGCAAAAAAAAAAAATTCCTGGAGGATGAGTGCATTTTTGAGAAGTGGCTGAATCAATTTGATTGATTATATAGATAAAAATAACTATGTGATAAATTTTTCAGTGCTAAAGTTAGGAATCTAAGAATGTATAGATGACAAACCAGATTATAGGCTATTCCTGAAGAGCAGATGTCAAAGTAGTAATGGCAGTAGGGCTGGGATAAGTGCAAGCTTTCTAAATATCTCAAAGATCTGGTCTAGCTCAAAACTTGGTGTTTACAGAACTCAGTAATAAGTAAACAAACAGATAAATAAATAATTCTTTCTCCTAGTAGATTTTCATTTGTGATGAAAACCTTAGTGATACTGATTTACTGGAAAAAACACCAGATTTGAAAGTGGTTATAAACACATAATCAGTTTTTAATCGTATTATTTTAATGCAATTTTAAAATTCTTTAACTGAAAAACATCAAAAATAACAGTTTAACAGCTTGTCTATGTGAAACAGGGATAGGAACACTGCCAAGTGGAAAGAACAGTTGCTTAACAAATGAAAATGTCCAAGCTCTTAAAATCATAAACTTTGACCTTTTGGTTTTTTAAATAGAATTTGTTTAAACACACACACACATACACACACAAACACACACACACACACACACACACACACACACACACACACACACACACACACACACACACACACACACACACTGGCTTAACCAAAAACATATTTAAAAGTTTAAAAGCAGGCATGTATCTCTTATTAAAATTAATAGAGTTAAGTTAGAATTTGGGAAGATCAGATACATTTAGAAAAACATTAGAAAAATGCAAGCTATTGTATCAAACTGCATATTGGATACTTCTAATTTGAACAGCTTTCTCTTAGAGTTTTGGCTGTATTCTTTTCTTGTTTCTTGAGAGACAAATGTCATCTTAGTTTGCTGCTAATGAAACATGGATTGCTTCACTGTTTAGCTAAAAAATTGTACAAGGATAATAAGGGTTATCTTTTTCAATTCCTCTCTCTTAGAACAGGTTGGTTTATAATGATTCTCATTTGAGAAAAATAGAAAATATAAACACAAGAAACTATGCTATCCATCACATACTCCTTACATAAAAATATCTGTTTTTACCTCGCATGGTCCTGATACAATATTTTCAGCCCCAGCACATATTTCAGACTCATTCAGAGTCACCTTCCCTTGATGATATTGGCTGCATTTCTCATTCCCCATAATATAGAGATGTGCTACTCGTAATAGACCGTCCGAGTTGATCACTAGAATGGCGCAAAATATGTACAGTTAATGAGCGCAGGGTAAGGTGAGAAAAATAAAGAAATACAAAATATTTTTACAAAATACATATGATATTGCCTTATCTTTCTAAAAATAGCTTACATCCAGTGTAGCCCCAGCCATAAACACTGCAAGTGGTTTTTTCAGGAATTGTGCACCCATAATTAGGTAAATCAATTGTACTAACAAAATCATCCAGAACAGCAGGCCTGAAAAGACAAAATATAATGGTAAGTAACCTTGATTGGATTCAACACAAAATTAACATATTAAAATATAGTGTGAATGTTTAATATGATTCATTTAGAGAGAATAAACAATTGTGCTTCGGAGTAGGTAGTAGAGAAATGAATATTTACTTACAAATGTTTAAGAACAAATGGTCACTGCTATTTTTTTAATCATTATTTTACCTGTTAAAGTTATCATATAATTGCTCACTAACCTTTGGTTTTAGAGCAGGCTGATCATACTGTTGGTCCAATTTCATTTATTCACTTTTGAAAAATTTGAAAATGCCCCTCTCTCTGCCTCTGAACACACACACACACACACACACACACACACACATACACACACACACATACACACACACACACCCCCCATGTGACATATGCTTTTATAATACATCTACATGAGAGAGAAAGAATAAGAACATAGTTGAAGAAAAAGCTTCAACAATTCCAATCTATATTAAAAATATGAAACTATCTAAAGGAACTCACCTAGCAAGCTTCAGTAATACCAGATCTGATCCTTCCGGCCCATATACCAGTTGGGTAACATTTAGAACCTGTTTGCGTTTCTCATCTCCTCTTCCATGGACATCATGAATTCCAAGCCAAGCTTCATAATCTTTCAAGTCTTTGTTTCTAAGTAAAAAATTAAAATATAAAAAATAACTTTAAAATACGTAATATTAATCACATATATTGTTATATTAGCTTATAAGGGCAGATAAATAACCTAAATTTAAACTTTAAAATATAATAAAGAGCAACACATTTGTTATGGGAGATTCTGAATACTACAAGAACATATAAGCAGGAAGAACCTTTAAATTGCTGAAATTCTAAATGGCTTTTTTTTTTTTGAAAACTTGCTTATTTTTGCTAGAGAGTAGGTCATTTATGAAACATTCTCAGGTAAAGCACATTACATGAGTTATAATTTATTGCAAATTTTCCTTTTTATCTCAAATGTGTGTGTTTGGTTTGTTAATAGGGATTGAATATTTATACTAACAAAATCAATGTGACCTTAATGGGAATCAAGGAGTAAGCTTACAAATGCTACCTCCTTATTTTTTCCTTAGGCTAATTTCCATTGAAAATTATTCTCAGTATTATTCTGAGGCTTGTTCTACATAAGAAAGAAGTGAGGATTGAGAGAAGTTTGTTGATAATTGAGAAAAAGAATATCTAGAAATATACAGTGCAAGAAGGAGGTTGGGATAAAAATTATTAACATAATTCTAGCAAAATTTTTCCTCAAATGAGAGTAGTGCCAATCGTGGAAAGAGGTGAACAGAAGTAGTACCCATAAGTAAGTATCAATTAAGTCAAGGTAAATTTTATAAGCTAAATCTAAAAAAAGAAATTAATTTGTTCACCCTATGCTGGTGAATCTCTGTTGAATACACATTCTTAAGCCTAAAAGCTAAATGGAAGCCATACATATTTTTAAATGCTCAAAACAAATATTGGTTTCAGAAATACTTTACCGAGAAGGGAAACACTGCCTTGCAGTAAGAATCCAACTTTCCTTTATCAATGATCCTCCACAGATATGTTTATTTCTAAGAGAAAGAGGAAAGAGAAACAAGTAACCTCTGTGCAGAAAGGGTGCCTGCCAATTAATGCAAAACCTATGGCTCCATTTGTTAAACACATTGAGAGAAAAATGTAGACATTAACCCAACTAGAATAAAACGAGTAATCCTTTTATCAGAAGGATGATATTTGATGATTATAGCATTAGAACTTTTTTCATAATGTGATTACAATTTTATGAAAGCAACTTTATTTTTGTATGAGGAACCCTGTCACTACACATGAAGATCCATTCCCAACACATATGTTCACGTGTGTGTGTGTCTATTCTTGTGTGAGAAAGTATGTGCTACAAATATAGGATAATTAGACCTATTTTAAATTCAGTGTTTGATTATGAAAACTGCAAATTTGAGTTTTTATTTAAAACCTAAAAACCATCTGGTGGTAACCATATGTAATATTTATGTGCTATTCCCTTCTTTCATTACCATTATGTAGTTCTGATATATTAACTTAGAGTATAACTGAGTTTGAGTAATTTGTTTGTTCAGCTTAAGACCAACAATATAACATTTATTTATAAAATCAAAACAATTTTGCAAGAGAGATCTAGGAAATTATAAAATATTTGTAGAGAATAATAAATACTAGAACATTTATTTGATGTATCCAAAATCTGTAAATCCATTATTTTTTGGCAGACACATGGAAAAAAGTACAACTATTCACAATTTACATTTCCAAAGAGTACAGATGTTCAGTGCTTCAGAGGGTAATAGAATAAGATTCCCAGACTAAGACCACAGTTATTTATGGCCTGTACCACACAGGAGGTTAAGAATATATATCGAGTTTGAATTTCTATTCCTCTCTGTGAGTTTTGGAAGAATAGCTAAACAGCTGTTGTTACTAAGAACTTGCATTTAAAAGGAAAAGTACTTTTTTAAAAAAAGTTTATACTACTCTGATCTGATGAAAAACAGTTTCACCTGCTTCTCCAAGGATGGTGACTTCCAAAGGAAGTCTCCTTTGAATAAGAATAAATTGAAAAGTATTTGCCTTTTTTTTTTCTCGAGTAATGAGATTTGCAAAGATCCTCTAATTAGTTCAAAGATGTAGATTCTTGGAACATTTTCTATAATAAAGAAAATAACCCCCCCCCCCAGTTTTACAGCCTTCATTAAGTCTTCATATTGCACAGCAGCTTTAATATTCTGGTGAGTTTCATAAATCTATTTCGGTACTACACACCCAGGACAGCTACTCTACAATTATCAACATAAATATTTATAAAATTGATGAGTTACTCCTTGGAAGAAAGATACACTAAAAGAGAACTTTAGGCCATCTTCTACCTGGTATCTAAAGTCATATATATATCAAAGTATTTAAACTTCATGCTTGTTAAGAATTGACTTATTTAAAAAACACTTCAGTTTCAAGTTGTCTCTATTCTAATTTAATGCCACCGTGATTTGGTTATGGTTAAAAAAAATGGATATTCTTCCTCTATTCTAGGAGGCTAGAGGTAAAGGAACAGGGAGGGTTTCCAAAAAGAGGAGATATTACAGTTGGTATTTAAAGAATGAAAGATTTTCCAGGCATAAAATACAGAGGAAGAAAGCTACAACATACAGTGGGAACCACAGCACAAAGGCTCGGAGAGAGAAACATGGGGTGTCTTGAAAACAAGGGAAAATGTGGCTAGAATTCAGGTGCACTTTGGCATATGTTGCATGATGAGGCTCCAATACAGATAGATATAGACAAAGATATTTTAACATTCTGATTACCATACAGTACAATATGTGTAGTACATAGAAAGTTGTATGATCAGGTTTTAAGCTAACTCCTGTTTTCAATATTTAATTCTTACAACATAATTACTAATCTTAATTTTGTATAATAGTATATTTTGAAAAATTTTACATAGAACATGGCATTGATCCTTACAACACTGAGAAATAGACATGTCAAGAATTTTTTTATCCACACTGAATATTATAATTTCAAGACTGTTCAACTATCAGTATAAATTGTTAATCTTTTCCTTAATGATGAAATGTCCTAGAATTTTAAATTATTGCTATTTTTCATTAGAATGACAATTAAAAAGTCAGAAATTAAAAACAAATATAAAATTTTTGATATGATTGTGCATAGACAAGTTAAAAAATAATCTCATAATATACTAGATTGGGAAATTAACAACATAAGTATAACTATATGGTGATATCAAGGTATAGGTAGGTTCTCTGTGTAGTTGTCGTTTGCTTTACGAGAATTGAAGTGCCATATCAGGGACAATGCAAACACATATGGGACCTTTGTAAGCATTTAAAATGGCACCATCTCTGGAGGCACAAATTGCAAAATCCATGGCTTTTGGCAAGCAGAATGTGATTAGTCCCCTCTTGTGCCCCCCCTCATACAGGTGCCTTGTGGAGGGCACAACCTGCATGACTACACGTGGCCATACTGCTGGGAATATAACTTTTGCAAATAATCCAGATATGTATGATTTGTGTCTATTAATAATTACCTGTATTTCAAACTAACCATCCATCCTACATTTGTTCGTGTTGGAATCCCATTTACAACTCGCAATTGTTTTGTTTTGGCGCAAGATATTACAGGATCTAAAAAGAGGACCAAACATAACATTTTGATAAAACATTTTGAAATAATCCGTGCCTGTCAGCTTTCTTTAGTGCAATGGTAACTACACAAATGTAACTACTGTAATTGTGTCAGAAGAACATTTTGGACAAAAGAAGGTAAATAGCGTAACTACAGTGCCAAATCAGGCCCAAAATGTTTGCTATCCTCATCTAAGTAGATGGGTAGCACAGAAAAACTAATCAACTCAAGGTCAACAGCATTACCATGATAGTGACAGTGGCTTTGCTCACTAGGTACAAGTTCTTCAGGTCTAACATTAATTGTATTTCCCTTAACAACCTCAACATAAAATGGAACAATGTTATTTACAGTGCTTATTTCTAAATGTCAATGAAAAGCAGTAGCCTAAGTGAAAATAAAAAAACTATATTTGGTTTATTACTCATGAATTTGTATAGTGAGAATGTAGAACCATTTTGCAACATGTTACCAAAGTTATATTAATTGAAATTTTATCCAAATGACATAATTATGTCTAAATCATTATATCCGAAAGATATAATTTAGAATTCTTTGAAGTAAACTTTTTCCTGACCCTCCTTGGTGTTCCTTGCCTTATCCTTTCCACTCTTGTCCATGGTCTAAAATAGATTTCCATTTGCTCTTCAGCCTGGGACACAGCAGGTGGTCTCTTAAATCAAAACATTTGAGTAACTTCCTTCAGCCCAAGAAATGTGTGAAAATCGGATACAAGCAGCTCCCAACAGATTTCCTTAAGCTGAGGATTAACTGAACCTCTCAGATTGTGTCATCTTTTGCCTCGTAGAGCATGCAAAGAGCTTTAAAGATAGAGCAGGATAAAGACGCTGCATAACTTTCCAACCTTCTGGTTTCATTCTTTCTGACTGTAGCATCCTGATTTAATTTAAAGGAGGGTGAAAGTCCAATGGATACCTTCTGCCCCCAATTAGGTAAAAGCAATATACATGCTTTTTTCAAAGATAAATATAACATATTTTGTGACAGAGCATTGAATTTTGATATTCAGTATGCAGTTGCCTTTGTAACACCTTTACACATGCACACAGAAAAAAAATGTTCAAATAAAATAAAATAGATTATTTTATTTTTATGATGGAAGTTTATATAATGATAAGTTATTTTTCTATGAAGAAAATAATGACATCACTTCTGACACATAGAGACTCATATATTATTTTGAAAGATTACTTACGGTCTAAATTGACTATTGTAGGTGTGGTATCACCTTCACCTGTAAAAACAAATATATATGTATATACATAATTTTTACATACATATTTCTGTTATATAGAACCAGAATTGTGTATTGAAATCCAAATATCCATAAATGGATAATTTACTACAATTCTTTACATTTTATTCAAAAATAAAATGCAATAATACTCTTTTGAGTAATTATGTATCACTTTTAGACAAAGTTGAAAGCATGCACCTACTGGTAGTGGGTCATGTGAGGAAAGCCCTGTTTTATGACTGTGAAGGTTATCGGGTATGTGGTTTGATGGATGTTGGCAGTTTGAATTACACTGCTAGCACCAAGGAGCTGCCTCATTCTCCCAAGATGCCAAACATCGTACACAATGAACATTCCACCGAACAGCACTAATGCTTATTATTGTTTATTTGGGCCATTCATATAGATAAACTATGTAGCTTTAATTTGACCCATTTATATTTTTTCTGAAAATTATTTTTTTTACTTATGGTTAAGGATAATTAAAACTTCCTATGTTCAGAAAACTTTTTTAAGAATTCGAGAAGATAGAAATCAAGGTCACTCATGGAAAAAGAGGGATAGCCAAATATAATTATGCTTTGTTAGTATATTTCAAAGACTGGTTTTTCTAGGTAGTAAGGGGAAAAGTATTTTAAAAAAAGAACACCAGAAACTGCCAATAAATTATAACTAAAATTTCATACTTACTACTTTTTTACAACCTCCCTACTGAGTGGGGTTTAATTGCTGCCAAGAGAAAGGCTTGGAGGATGCTAGGATTTGAAAATACTTAAGTAGCAATGAATGAAGTACATTTCCTGGAATTTAGTGTGTGACTGTCCAAAACTGATGACATAGAGTTTAGTCAGGCATTGTTTAGACCCAGCTGGTTGTTAGTCTCTGGAAGTGCCCTGAGCTCAAATAAACCGGCAACAAAACAAAAATGGCCTATGGATTCCTTTGTAATAGACGCAAATCTGATTTTTATTTATGGGAAATTTGAGAAAATTAATACATGCTAAAGCGTTTTTATTTATGTCCATTTTCCAGATCTAGATATTTTAAGTGAATAAGTGTAAACATACAAATTTCATCATTTCCCTTTCCCTTTAGTTTATTCTTGGGGATGGTTTTGTCTTAGTCACCTGAGGTCATTGTTTTAGTTCACAGTACAAATTAGGATGGAGGCCGACTGTGGTCATTAAAACATCAAGGATATTGCTTTTTCCACTCAAGTTATTTACATAAAAATTCTAAAATAAAAAACTAGATATCTATTCTTTGTATCGTTTGTGGTGAGAAAGACTACACTATTCATTGTATTCTTAACTGCATATCAAGTTTCCGATTTCTATGCATCAAGTTAATACGTCAACAAAGTATTTCGTTCATTATTGTACCTTACTAAAATATTTAAATTTTTTAAAATGTGTAAATCTTACCATTTAGGGGCTTTAATAATTAAGAGTATATATATATAGATTTTCCTCTAAGCCAACATTTCTCACAATTTAGAAGAAGCTGCATTACCACTTTAAATCAGATTTCTAGAGATTCTGAGTTGCTGGTTAGATTATGAATTTTTTGAAAGCATTCTAGTTTCTTCTGCTTTCTAGGCCTTTTCCATTTTACCTTAAAATACTATTTTCACTTCTCCTCTTTTACTTTTCCCTTACGTCTCCACCATAGTACTCAAATCTGAACAACTATATATGATACAAATCTTACTTTATATTGATTCACCTTAAATTTGAAGAAGGAAAACATGTCAATGATAAAAGTTTTTCCTATGGAAGTGTAGGAGTGTGTGTGTGTGTGTGTGTGTGTGTGTGTGTGTGTGTGTGTGTGTGTGTATGGCCTCAGAACCAAACATGTGCTCTTACTGAAAACATAAATAAAACTTTCTTTTAATAGATCCTTAAAGTTTCAACTCAAATTCGAAACTTTATGAACAGCACACGTTTTTCCACGCTGACATTTGTATTCCCATTCTTATTATATATTTTAATATTAATATGTATGTATTTAAATGACTTTATTTGCGATTATGTATGTAAAATGTCTCCTCTGTACACTGAAAACGATTAGAGCGTAGGAAACATTGTTTATATTTTCTATACCTAGAATGATATATAGGGCTTTGCACACAATAGGAGCACAATTTAAAATTATTAACAAATGAATAAATAAATACAAACTGAGGTGGAGGTAATTTACCCAAGGCACTTAAAGTGATAGAACTGAAATCCTTACCCAGGAAATCAGAGTTGAAACTCTAAACCACTATGCTCTCTTAATACTTAAGAATTTTCTAAGATATACTGTGTATATGTGTATAGACAAATATAGACATTTCTACAGTTTTATTTTTGCATCTTGAGAACCTTAAAAATATATGTTAAATATTATTTTGTAAGCATTTTTTTAAAAGGAATACAAACCTTTACATGTTTGTAATACAAATGTGCAGTATGAAAATGATATATAGTCTCTGAAGTTAAATAAATAAGAACTCAAATCTTCTATAGATAAATTTTATTAGCCTTTCACCAGCAAGAAAACTGTAAATAAATCCTGGCTATAAATATTATTTAGAAAAATGACAGTGTAGAAATATTTGTTGAAATTAATTAATGTTCAGAATACATTGAAATAAATGAGTTATCTGCAGTAGCATTTAATCAAATACTAGCAACACCCTGAAGTCTTTCAATAGCACATTACTTTTAGTTTAAAAATGTTAGTTGAAAATATGCTTTAAAAACTTTGAAGTTATTAGAGTCTTGTCTCAAATTTATAAGCCAAATCACAGTTCTCTATGGGAACATTTTACTCTTAACTATATCTACGTACTAAAATTAGGCTACTGTGATTTTTAGAAATCTGGAATTCTATAGAGAAAGCAATAGAACTTGTTTTAGAAGCCAGGTCATTGACTTTTATCCTTCTTCCTAGGTCATTGAAGAGTCTATTAGCCTCCATTATTCTTAATCGTAGAAACTTCACAAAGAGGTACCATGAAATAAAACTAATACTTAGAAAAAATAACAACTTTCACCATTAAAAAATTTTTTTTGTACACCAGAGAGGTTGGAAAGGTTGGTCTGTTTGCTTGTTTATTTTAATGTTAAAACCAGAAAGACATCTTCTATAAAAGAACATTTTCAGGACCTATGCAAACCCTAATCTGGGATAAATTAGGAACCTTAGGAGAACACTAATTAATTTGAAAGGCTATGATTAAAGCTGATGAAATGAAATATAACAATATGAAATACTATTTCTTTGTGAACATATAAGATATTTACTTACTATTATAGAAAATTTCTTAATTAAAAATAGATTGCGAAGTTCCAAGTTTTAACTATAGATATAATTGATTAACATCATATTTTAAAAGTTTGCTTTTATGCTAAAATTTCAGGAAACGTGACTAGTGTTACAATTTATGGTGAGAAATTATCTCTTTAATTTGATGTATATTATGGAAAATATAGACTTGTGTTTGTGTTTTATGTTTTAAAGCAAATATCATTTCTTAATCTAATCTCTTTTAAAGTGAGTATTTTTGCTGCTATTTTCAAGGTACTTGCTACTGCCTTGTCTCACGTGAAAAATATTCTTAAAACAGGACTCTTATTGAACATATAAAACGAGTCTTTTTTAAACAAGAAGGCAGTTTAACATAGTGTTTAAAGATATCTGCTATAGGGCTTCCCTGGTGGCGCAGCAGTTGAGAGTCCGCCTGCCGATGCAGGGGACATGGGTTCGTGCCTCGGTCCGGAAAGATCCCACATGCTGCAGAGCGGCTAGGCCCGTGAGCCATGGCCGCTGAGCCTGCGCATCCAGAGCCTGTGCTCCGCAACGGGAGAGGCCACAACAGTGAGAAGCCCTCGTACCGCAAAAAAAAAAAAATAGATCTACTATAAACAGAGGTGTGAGACATGTACTACAGTAAAATGGTCTCTTGCTACTAAGAGAGCTTTATAAGTCTTTTTCACTCAATCAATAACATATTGAGGATATATTTTCATCTCAATATACATTACTCTCCATTAGCAGTTCTCAGTGGAGGTGATACTATTGACATCTAGTGGGTAGAGGCCAGGGACACTACCAAACATCTTATAATGCATAGGACAGCCTCCCATAACAAAGGTTTATCCAGCACAAAATGTCAGTCGTGCAGAGGTTGAAAATCCTGATACGTTTCCCCAAACTGACTTCAATACAGGCTTCCCAGTACACAGAGCAGCACAGTATTGAGAGAGTCTGATTACCCAGGTTCTCACTAATATTAGGCATTAGCAATCACCTTCTTATTTGCCAACCTGATAGGTGGAAATGATTTCTTATGCTTTTATCTTTTCATTATAATTATTATATTTTCTTACTATTAAGTTTTAACATCTTTTCATTTGTTTATTAAGTTTATTCTTGAAGATTCATCTTCAGTTTTACTCGAATCATCTCATCTTTTACTTATTGCTATATAGGTGCTCTTTTACATGAAGTGTATCAGACATATATTATACATTTTACGTATATCTTTTACTTTATGTGCTAATACTTTTTAAACAAAATCATCTTGGGGTCAGAGAAGTAGATGGAATGTTTTAGGCTTCTTAGTCTTGGCCTAAACAGCTGAGAAGATAATGGAAGCACAACTATCTCTGATGTGTTTATGGGCCTGTTAGTGGGCTGGGGACTTTGCTAAGAGCTCTGCTACTTTCAGAGGCTGAACAGTTAGTATTTATTGGTGGGGTAGGGGGCGGAGAGGTCTTTCTAGCCCAGTCAGAACAATGGCCATGTATTACTTCTGAATTCCAAATAGAAATCTTCTGAGGGAGGAAAATCTCTTTTAAAAGTTCAGCAGATTGTCCCCTTGTCTAGAGGAGAGATGAAGTTGTATGTGTGTTGCTGTCTGGAATGCATCCTTATTTTGGGATCAACTCTAGCCCTCCTATACTATTTCCACCTCTGGTTAAGGTATCATTTTAGAGGGCATGCAGTATACTTAAAATGGTTCACCTGAAAAAGATCACAAAATATACTTACAACGAGAAATAGGGCAGTAATCCCAAGGAATGAGAGGATTCCCCGTGTAACACCAGGGACCATGGGCATCATCATCAGGATTGCGGCAGTAATTCTTATTCAGCTTACTAGCATCTGGTTCCCAGAAGATATGCCTGCATAAACAACAAACTCTGAACCTCACAAAATGCACATCTTGTCCAAGAGAAACAAAATGTCACGAAGAAGATATAATCCTAGTGCATAACTTTCATTACAGATACAACACAAGCTACCTGCTGTGAATTTTGGTTTTTTTTTTTTTTTTGAGACTTATTTTGTTGTTGTTCTTGCAGTTTGGAAGGATGTTCTTTAACTCAGGAATAAGGCTGAATAATCAGCATAGATAAAGTGATAAAAGGTCTTATGACTTTGCTTCTATTTAATAACTATACTGGCAAGGTAACAATACCCCTGTGACAAAGATCTAAGTTAGAAAATGCATAGAAAATGCAAGCTATTGCAAAAGTATTTTTTCATGTTTCAGAAACATGTAAAGAAGCATCACTAGCGACATTACTATGACAACGTACTGGAAGATACACGGAAAACAATAATAATGTGCTAATAAAATTATTAAATTCTAAAATTTCATTGGTCATATAGTTACAAAATATGATTTTTTGACAGATAATTGAGTAACACTTCAGCCTTTCTCATTTTACATCTTAACTAAATTTATTACAGAAGTAAAGCAAAAATACTCTATGTTATAAGACCATGCCCACTCATATAACATCAATATTTACATTTACCTCAGTAACATTAAAGAAGTCAAATTCCACATGGCCATCCTGACCATGTCATGAAAACTATACATCCTAACTTAATTTGTTTTGGATTACTAATTACTACCATGCTTGAACATAATTAATGTGTCATTTTAAAAAACTGGGAAGAGCTTCAACATAGAAACTTGAGCTATCTTACTAAACTTGGATTTACTTTTTGGACCAATACGACAGTAAAGACATACAATACTTACTATGTGACATATTCTATTACAGATGACTTACATATATGCCCTTAGACCAACCTGATGAGACAGGCTCGAAGATTATGCAATTTTGTATTTGACGAAATTGAAATCCACAGAGGACAATTAATTTTTCTAGGGTCACATGGTTTTTAAGCTGTAGAACAAGTGTTTGAACACACGGCTCTTTCCAGAGTCAGTGTTCAAAACCACCACACAGTGTTACCTCTTTACTCAGTCATAGTTTGTACTTAAACCAAAATGGTACCGTGCAACTTAATCATTCATCAGTATCCTACAAGTTGGTTCCAAATGACTTTTAACTATTTCCAAAGGCAAACCTAAACTCAATGAATTGAGTTATAACCATTGCATCCCTGAATAAATATGCAACGTGTTTCCAGTGGTATGCTGGTAAATGTTTAACAACTAGCACTCTGAAGTGTGTATGGGGGCAGAGGGTCTTTATTTGTTGTTCTTGCATATTTCTGTAGTGTAACTGTAACTACTTCCACCATAAAACTGTCAGACTTCTAATATGGAATCACTGAAGGCAGAGTTGGTTACAGTTGTCTTTCACAAGTCCGTGAAGAGCTAGATCCACCCCACCATATTTCTAAAAATGCTTTTAAAAATATCAGTGTTGAAATCAGCATTAATTTTAATCATGCCAATTCTTGCTTAAAATTCTTGAATGAATTCCTTTAATGCTTAGGATAAAACTCAAATTTCTTTTTTTTTTTAACATCTTTATTGGAGTATAATTGCTTTACAATGGTGTGTTAGTTTCTGCTTTATAACAAAGTTAATCAGTTATACAGATACATATGTTCTCATATCTCTTCCCTCTTGCATCTCCCTCCCTCTCACCCTCCCTATCCCACCCCTCTAGGTGGTCACAAAGCACCGAGCTGATCTCCCTGTGCTATGCGGCTGCTTCCCACTAGCTATCTATTTTATGTTTCGTATTGTATATATGTCCATGCCACTCTCTCACTTTGCCACAGCTTACCCTTCCCCCTCCCCATATCCTCAAGTCCATGCTCTAGTAGGTCTGTGTCTTTATTCCCGTCTTACCCCTAGGTTCTTCATGACCTTTTTTTTTGTTTCCCTTAGATTCCATATGTGTGTGTTAGCATACGGTATTTGTTTTTCTCTTTCTGACTTACTTCACGCTGTATGACAGACTCTAGGTCCATCCACCTCACTACAAATAACTCAATTTCGTTTCTTTTTTCTTCAAATTTCTTAACACAGCTTACAGGGTCCTGTATGGTTTTGCCACTGGAGAATTTCTTCTCTGGACATTAACCAAATTATACTGTTTCAAACTTATTAAAGTTATTTGTGATTTTTATACACTTCCATTTTGGGGCTTTTGAACAAGTTATTTCTTCTGCCTGATGTACTTTTCCTCCTACACTTCCTTTGACTAACTCCTTCTTATTACGTATGTCCCAACTAACATCCCTTCCTGTAGGAAAACTTCCTGACCATTTAAGTGTGGGTGTCACTTGTTTGCAGCCCCATAACATAAAATATGCTTTTTTCGTGGATTTTCTAATATGACATTGGCATTTGCTGTTTTCTGCCATTCCATACTAGAGTGAGATCCATGATGTCAGAATTCTGCTTAACTTTGAAGTCCTAGAGCTACAGTGTCCAATACAGTAGCTACTAGCCAGAGTAACCACAGAAAAGCTAGTATGTGGCTCGTCCAAATTGAAAGGTGCTATAATTATAAATATACAACAAATTTTGTAGCTTTAATATAAAAATGTAAAATAGCTCATTAATAGTTTTTATGTTAAATACATATTGAAATGAAAAGCTTTAGAAATATTGGATTAATAAAAACATTATTTTAAAAATTTGCCTGTTTAATTTTACTTCTGTAAGTATGGCTACTGAAAAACTTAAAAAGTACAAGTGCGATTACATATGTCAGTTGCATATTTATGTTAGAGAACACTGCTTTATAACTATCACTATTTGTGAAGTAAATTAGTCGGAAAAATACCATCCACTAGTGAGTAAATTTTGAAAGAGAATAAGAACTTTAAAGCTAAAGTGGAACCAGGAGCAAAATGACTCAACTTCTCTGGATCCTTAAATTATTATTCACACATACAGAAATATCTTCCATATAGGATTATGATGGTCAAATGAGATAACAACTCACAGAAAGCAACCATGTTGTAGATACTTTATTAAATAACACTACTGGGCTTCCCTGGTGGCGCAGTGGTTGAGAGTCCGCCTGCTGATGCAAAGGACACGGGTTCGTGCCCCGGTCCGGCAAGATGCCACATGCTGCGGAGCGGCTGGGCCTGTGAGCCAACGGCCGCTGAGCCTGCGCGTCCGGAGCCTGTGCTCCGCAACGGGAGAGGCCACAACAGTGAGAGGCCCGCGTACCGAAAAAAAAAAAAAAAAAAAAAATGACACTACCATTTTTCTTTTAATCCTGCTGTATATATTCCAGGATATTTAATAAAACTCTGTTCTATGTTGCAACTATGTCTCATACGTCTTTTGTAATTTCAAACACACTAGCACTACTGCTGGGGTCAAGTGGAAGATAACTGCTTTTGTTGTGAATATGTCCAATGTCAAAATCTCTAATTCTCTGAAATATATAGATTTTTTTCAATTACATATCCATTTCTTTAATTATAGAAAAATCATGTGTATCAGAATAAAGCTATACAAGGAAACATGTCTCAATAACTTTTTAGTAGTTAAGTGGAATTTTAAGGTGTGTATATACATGAAGATGGTCACTTATCAATTTTATAAACTAATATTAATAAATAATTATGAGAATATAATCCTATAATATACTATTTGAAACACTAGATTTGGCATTTCATTATACAATATCTTATCCAGTTGTGTAATTGTTTTCTCCGTATGACTATATCATGCTTAAAGGTGGAGCCCAAATGTATGTTAATGTTCTTTTTGTTAATGTTCCCGAGGCACCTGTTACACAGCAGAACACATAGTAAATCCTCAATAAATATGTACTGCTTTGAATTGTTTATTTAAGTTTGCCACGTAGAGAGAAAATGTTAAATTGAGTTGCACAGAACGATCAATCTAATGTTTTTATTAGCTTACTATAATATATAAATGAATAGAAAGAAATACCAATGTACCTCAATATACCTGTTTGCTGTTATCACTACATACTATATATTGAAAGAAAGAAATTTACATACCGATGTAAATCTTCCATGTTCTTGTCCCACATTGAACATGTTAGTCCAGATCGTGTTTTGGATAAATTGCCCATATAGTTTTTGCCATTCCCACGATAACAATCTAAACATAAAATATATGGAAAGAAGACTAATGAATACTAGGGAGTATAGGACAAAGACTTCTTTTACAAGCATATGAATTCATGAAAATCTACATAAAAATTAAAACAAAGCACTGAAATCTGTACAAAGCAAAGACACTTAACTATCTCTCATAAAATATCTTTATTTTTAGTCAAATTTCTTCTTCATTAAAATGAAAGTTTATGTATCAAATTACAAATTCAAAGAAAAAATTAAGTGAGTGGCTCTTAGGGACACCAAAGAAATGAGAATTTTGTGAGTGATTTATATTTTCCAATAGTTTCTGAAAAATTTTACTCCACAGGAAAGTCACAAGAATGATATAATGAGCACTCGTATACCAGTCACATTTGTTGTGTTTTGATTTTTGTCTTTCGTGAGATTGACATTCTGAGTCATCCAAGCCAGCTGTTTCACAAATGCTCTTTAATTTCATTTTGCCTCATTAGTTTCTCATGAATGAAATCAAGTTAAATACAGAAATATTGCCTAGGTGATATTTTGTCCTTTTTTCAGGATTATTTCATGTGACACATGATGGCAGTTTGTTCAATTATCGTTGATGAGTTTGATAACTTGGTTAAGTGGTATAAAGGAAAAACTTCTCTTCATATATAAGATAAACAAACAAAAAAATTTTGAGGCCTTTGAGGCTGACTACATCCTATTCCCAAACAAATTTTCACAAAATGGCTTAGGCATACTTTGATTAATTTTGCATGAATCAGTTATTACTCTGCTGGTTTTAAAATGATTTTTTTATTTCCTACTTTTCTTTCTTTCTTGTTATTCTTCTGTAAATGAAAGTTTTTCCTTTTCCTCTACTCCTTCCATTTAAGTAGTAGTACTACTACTAGTAGTAGTAGCAGTGGTAGTAGTAGTCTTCTAGTAGAAGTAGTAATGTAAATATGGACTCATGGATTCTCTTTTTATTCAGCATGATATATTATCTATTCCTGTTGTTCATTTTGATGCTCAAATTGTTCCATCTTTAGCCAATGGAAGCCATGTTAAAATGGCTCCTGTGTCTTTTATCATTTCCCATGTGGTTTTATTTTTCACTTTTTCTCAACTGAGCAGTTTGCGTTCTATTAAACATTTATAGAAGTGTCCGTATTTGGAATTTTAAAAAATAATAAAAAGAAGTTAAGTTCTTTCAAATATGTAAGTTGCAGTTCTACATTTGAAAAGAAACACTATTCCATATTTTGAAATAATCCTGCATATTTTAATAGTAACTATTTAAGAATTCTGATTTTTATATGAATAAAAACTGTAGTTTTAACTATAAAATATTATCTACAAACGTACGTTAACATTAAGATTATTCTCTGGTTTAAAGTTGGTAAGCCATAGTATATTATCATTGGTTTTAATTATGCTATGTGATTAGAATAAATAATAGGTACAAATTCTAATAAAATTTTTAAATGAATAATAATTTGTCCAGGAGTTAGTTAATTTAGTAAAAAGGAAATATAATAATATATTCAATAGTCATGTTTTGATATCCATAAATTTGAACTTAGATAGAAAAACTCAAATAGGATAGGATTTGATACAGATAATATATCAGTCATTACCATATACAATAAAATTGTTTTCAGAAAGCATAAATTTGTAAAATCCAATTCTTGTACATATGCAGAATATATCAGTTAAAATATTTTCCTCTGACAGTGCTATTTTTTTCTACATTAGGAAAGGTTAAACTTCTGGCTGTTAGGTAGTAAATTCTTCAGATAATTTCTTACTGAAGAAAACAATTGTGCAATGTGATATATTGGTACTGCTCTTTGATACATTTTTGATTTTACACCTGTGTTTTCTGTATTAGAGAAAGAGATCCTCCTTACCACTACCACCGTTTTATTTGAATATGAGCTAGGTGTTTTTTTTCTTAGCAAACTTTTTTTTAGAATAGTTTTTAATTTACAGAAAAGTTGTAAGTTGGTACAGAAAATTCTAATATACCACATAGTTCCCCCTACTTTTACTATCTTATATTAGTATGATAGATTTCTCACAACTATTTACCATACTGATGCATTATTACTAACAGAAACCTATATTTTGTTTAAATTGTTAGTTTTTTCCTAGTGTACTTTTTTGTGTCCTAGGATCCCACATGATACCACCTTACATTTAACTGTCATGATTTTTAAGGCTCTTCTAGATGTAACAGTTTTCTCAGACTTTGTTTTTTGATGATCCTGACAGTTTTAAGGAGAACTAGTATTTTGTAAAATGTCCATCAGTTGGGTTTGTCTGATGGTTTCCTCATGATTAGATCTGGGTTATGGGTTTTTGAGAGGAAGACATAAATTTTGAGCACTTATTAACTTGCTGGCATAAGATATTCCAGCTTCACTTTATGTTTTTCTTGCCCCAGGCCTGGAATCTTCAATTTCACCAAGGAGCCATTGTTTATGTTAGTGATGAAAGGTAAGGAGAAGACGTGGGTGCTATGTGTCTTAATAGCAAATAGCTCATTGCTATTTGGTACCATTGTTTCTAGTCCCTTTCATTTGATAGAGCTGGGAAGTGTGTGCATGTGTGTGTGTGTGTGTGTGTGTGTCTTCATGAGTAACTGATCCCTCTGACTCCAGTCTAGCACCAGAGTTCTTCCTTGTCTCCTCTTCATTTGTGTATTTCTTCTCCCATAGTGAGAACCATGATTCTAGGTAACATCAGTATTTTTCCTCATTTTCTGAATTCTCCAATGCACACAAAATAATGTTAAAGCTGCTACATCCTAATACAGCAAAATTACACTTTAAAGTTCAAAAGGTATTTAAAGTTATCTAACTTTAAATGTATTCCAGTGAGGCTATATATAGTCAGAAAATTGTGTTTAAAAATTATTTGGAATTTTTTTCTAAATTCTGTAGTAATGGTATCTATTTGATATACAGATAGGCACATTTCTGTGTTTTTTTCCATCTTTCCTGAGATTACTTTTTGAACATTTAAAGCATTATTAAAACATTAATATTGGTTGATAGTCAAAACTATATGAAAGTGTGTATTCAGAGTGTTCTCATTTTCCCCCTTGCTTCGTGTCATATTTCTACCCACTACTACCCACCGTTACAAGTAACCAATTTCATTAGTTTCTTGTTTATGGCTCTTGTATTTCTTTTTTTTTTCTTTTACTTTTTTGGCAAAGATGTATACACACACACATACATATGTAATATAAATATATAATTATATGTATATATATTCTATATATGTATTATTATATCCCATTCTTTATTACTAGTAGTAAATCCGTTTATTTATTACTAATAGAATACCAAATATATATTTTAGTGCTTTTTTTTTTAATTAATAATATACCTGAAAATCACTTCATATTAGTTCATGAAAAGTTTTATCATTCTTTCTGCAAATTTGCAGTATTCCATTGTGTGATTTCCCCAGAGTAGATTTGGGTTGTTTTGCTAGTACAGAAAATGCTGCAATGAAAAACTCGTGCATATGTTTTTGCATATTATTGGAGCTGTATATTCAAATAGTGCATTATTGGTCCAAAAGGTGAATGTATATGTAATTTAATTATTGTAATATTCTGTTCCATAAGGATTTTTATCATTTTGCACTCCCAAGAGCAAAGCATGAGAGTTAATTTCCCCATACAGCTTTGCCAAGATAGTGTTGTCAAGCTTTTGAATTTTTGTGAATTTATATGTGAGAAATAAAAGTCTCATATTATGAAAAATCTCAACACTTATATTTTAGTTTTTTCTTGTTACATGTGAATTTAAGCATAATTTTCATGTATTTAAGGGAATTTTTATATTTTTCTCTAAAGAAATCTTTCTGTTCATGTATTTTGTCCATTATTTAATTTTTTGGTCCTATACCTTTCGCTTTCACAGTTTTTGTATATTAAAAATATGTATCTTTATCTGTGATATACATTTTAAGACTTATTTCCAAATTTGTCTTTTGAATTTAAATATGATGGGTTTGTTTATGTTTTTTGCCATGGCAAGTTTTTGATGTAGCTTATTATTTTTTTCTTTTATTGCCTTTAGATTTTTAGTGTTAATTAAAAGCATATCGCCACATCTAAGTTATAAAGGCATTTTTCCAAGTTTACTTCTAGTATATATATGGTATCCCTTTTTACACTACATCTCTTATCCATTTGGAGTTTATTTTCGGGTATGGTGTAAGGGATGGATTTAATTTTATTATTTTTCCAAACGGTACTTTATTGATCATTTTATATTTTAAAAGTTTATTTTTACCCAGTGACATATAGTGCCACATTTTAAATGTAATCTCAGTAAGGAGTCTATTTTTGGATTCTGTGTTCTGTCAATTTATTTATGTGCTAGAACTACATTCTTTTAATTATAAACTCTTTATAAAATATTTTAACATCTGATAGGGTTATTTACCTCTCATCACTCTTCTTTCTCAAGGTTTTTCTTAGTATAGTTACATGTTTATTCTCCTAGGAAAAATTTAGAATGAAGTTTTTGATATCAGAAAATATCACATTAAATTTACAAATTAGCTTAGATGGAATTGATGTATTTATGATGTTGAGTTCTCATATCAAGAACAAGGGATGTTTTTCTACATGTTAAAGTACAATTTGGGGCTTTCAGTAGTAATTTAAAATTTAATTACATAGATTTCAACAACTTTCCTAAGTTTATTCCTAAGTTTTTCTCAGTTTTGTTTCCTATTATAGATGTAGTTTTCTCTTTAATTAGATTTTCAAAACGATATATGAATGCTATATTTGTATATTAATTGTGTATCCTGCTACCTTAGTGATTTTTTTATTATTTGAATTCAGATTTCCAAGTATATTACTATTATATCATTTTCACAAAAATCTTTTGCCTTTTTACCCAATCAATAAATATGCTTTCTTATCTTATTGTAAAAAATAATATCAACAATGCAATGTTAAAGAGAAATATAATGTTAAATTATATTTACAATATTAAATAGTAAAGGAGATGCTAGACATTCTTGTTTTCTTTTTGACCTTAGTAAGAATACCTCTAATGTTTTCGCATCAAGTAAGTGGTGGTTTTATGACTGAGATACATCTACATCTATATATCTATATGTATGTACTATATATATATATATATATATACACACATATATATATATGAGTGGATATATGGGTGTGTGTGTAAGTATGTGTGTATTCCACAGATTCTTGAGTACTTTTATGAAAAATGCATGAATTTTGTCACAGTAATTTCAAAATCTATTAAGATTTGTTATATGGTTGTTTTTCTTACATCTAAGATGAATTATATTAATGGGTTTCTAAAACTGAACCATTTTTGTTCTCAGCCTAAACGCCACTCAATCATTATGTATTATTTACTTAATTTCTTTATTGAACTGTTCACTCAAATTTCATTTAAGATTTTTCTATTAATATTTACAAATGAGATGTCTATAGTTTTCTTCTGTGATACCTTTATCATGTTTAGGTTTCAATATTATAATTCCATCATAAAAATAATTTGGAAATTTTACTGCATTGGTTAAGCTACAGGGCAATTTACATAGCATTGAGATCACCTGGTCTATGAATTCATCTAGGCATGATGTGTTTGTGGTGGAATATTTTATTAGTAAATTTCCATGTCTCTTCTGTAGGAATGAGTCTAAGTTTTCTTTCTCTATCAGGGTCAATTCAAATAACTTGAATTATCCTAGTATATTACCCATTTAACTTTCATTTTCAGTTTTTACATGAGGTTGTATAAAATAATCTCATGTTTTCCTGTTTCACTGGTTATTTCTGCCTTCATAATTATTATTTCATATATTTTTCCTCTCTTGAGTCAGTTATCTGGTGGTTGTCTATTTTGTTAATTTTTTCAAAGAATCATCATTTGGCTTTATTCATTAGTTCTACTGTTTTCTTTTCTTTACCTTATTAATGTCTGCTTTTATCTTAGTTGTTTTCTTTCGTGTGTTGCTTTTGTTTTACTTTTTCCTCCACCTCTTTGAGTGGGAAATTTCATTTCCCTGTCTTCATTATGTATATTATTGATATAAATATTTAAAGCTGTGAATTGTGTTTTGTTTCCTGCCTTAAATGTACCTTATATAGTATAATACACTGTGTTTTATCAGTATTTTTAAAGAAATTCTGCAATTTCAGTTTTCTTTTTTTTAACAGAGTTATTTAATATCCAACTGGAAGAGCTTTTATATATATGTTAAATCAGATGTTGCAAGATTTGAGCAAAAGTTTTTAACTCATCAACCTATATGTGGAATTTATATTTCCTTCTATATAGAGAAGGATAAGAGCAACATCCTTTTGTGTGTGTGTGTGTGTGTGTGTGTGTGTGCATGCATGCATACATATCAAATATGTAACAATCCATACTACTAGCTTGGCAGTATTATACAATGACATAACTCTCTGTTAAAATTTCACAGCTGTATGTTGAATTGGCTAACAGTGTTTCTTAAGTAGGACTTATTCATTTTCAAATTGCCCCACAGAGCCTAGCACATTGTTGCATAAATCAGGTATAATATATTGTTAAAGAAAAGGAATATAATATATTGTTAAAGTATTAATGAAAAGGAAAAAGCATGGAGTAATGGAAAGGTCATTTTAAGGAGAATTTGAGTGACTCACAGTTGTGCTAATTTGAGAGTTCAGGCAAGTTATTTAAATTCCCTAAAGCTAATTTCTTCATCTATTAATGTGCAGCTCTATTATATAAGCAATAACATCAGCTTAACTTTCAAAACCCCAAATCCTCATATTCTATTACCTGATCTTTGATAAGTGATATTTATGTACATAAAAGCATCTTAATACACATCAGAAGCTTATAAAACAATTGTTCTCACTTGCCTCTATCACTCAGAAATTATCAGTAATTGTTTAAATGACTAAGGCAGGGACAAAGAAGATCCAGCTGGTACCAAACCTTCCTTAATCATTGGTTTCAACTTTATTTCCAACTGACCTTTAAAGTCTGCCCAAGAACAGTGAAATTGATTGAAAAGGGACTCATCTCTTCTTCCCTCTACAACTGTTTTCCGAGTTGTTCACAAAAAATGGCACTGAGGAAAGTCAGGGGATGGAAGAAGTATGTACAGGGCAATAAATCCATGAAATAGAGTTTTAAATTTGGCTTGGACTTTTTAGAATGATTTAGGACTGACCATGGCCACGACCATCATAATTAAATTTATGTGAAAGAATGTGATTATTTAAAAATCATAACTCCTAATTCATTATATACCAATAAATGCCCAGAGCCCATTATTATTAATTTTTGACAAATGATTTTTTAAACCTATTTCAATGTGACTTTTCTCAACCACTGCTCCATGAAACAATTATTTTCAATGGTGTCTATGTTTCCAAGCACAATGGTGATTTATCCCAAATCCCACTGTTACATATCATCTCTACTACTAACACCCCAGTCCACATCACTCTCGTCTCTTGCCTAAATTACTGAAGCAATCATTCAGTTGATTCCCATTTTGGCCCTTTGTCAGGAGTTCTGGCTATTTTTCATAATGCGGCCAGAGTCATCCAGTTAAAATTTAAGTCAGACAGATCATTTAGTTCCCATCTTAGAATCCTACAACAGAGTCTCTCCCCTTTCAGAATAGAAGTGTAAATCCTTCCAGTTTCTACTAGGCTTATGGAATTTTAGCCCAGTTGCTCTCTAACCTTGCTCATTCTGTACCAGCCACAATGATGCGCTGTTTCTTTCTTTTAACTTTTCAAGCACTCTCCCATCTCATGCCATTTTCATTTGCAGTTTCCTCTACCTAGAATGCTCTTTACAAGTATGTGCACGTGGCACATGCTGCTCCCTGACTTATTTCAGGTTCTCCTTAAATGTTACCTTAATATGTAAGATCTTCTCAGACCATTAAAAGATAAAATAGCAACATCCTCCTCCCTCTAACTCTGGGACATTTATCTCTCTAGCACTTACACAAACTAACTTACTATCCCCACCTACTTTTTTTTTTTTTTTTTTTTTTTTTTTGCATTACACGGGCCTCTCACTGTTGTGGCCTCTCCCATTGCAGAGCACAGGCTCCGGATGCACAGCCTCAGCGGCCATGGCTCACAGGCCTAGCTGCTCCGCGGCATGTGGGATCTTCCCGGCCCGGGGCACGAACCTGTGTCCCCTGCATCGGCAAGCGGACTCTCAACCACTGCGCCATCAGGGAAGCCCCCCACCTACATTTTAATTTTGCTTGTTTTTGTTTCCTGGACATTAGTTCAATGGGGTCAGAGAATTTTGTTTTGTTTACTGGTATATCCACAGTGCCTAAAACTGTCCCTGGCACTAGTATACATTCAAATAAATAAAGGGATATTGAACAAATTAATATATAAAAGAAATCCAACTTCAGGCTTGGTGACTTTGTTTGCTAACAGTACAACAAGAAATAAGTCTTCTGCTGTAATGTGTACTCCATTTAGGCATTTCCATTGAATTTAATCATGCCCACACTGCAAAATGTCAGTTATTACCTTGTCCACTTGACACATCACATTTTGGAATTTGGGAGCAGTAGCCAACTCGGATGTTTGGATCAGTGGTAAAACACCACGGTGACTCAGCCCCATCTGGATTTCGGCAATAGTTTTCTCTTAGGTCCCTATTGAGAATAAACATGTTAATGTAAATTGCCAGGGTTTCTTACATTGGTGAAGTCAGTGTTAATACATTTCTAGAATCCTAGAATGTATGCATTCTATAAATAGAGCCCTACGTTTTAGATTTAGGATAGTTATAACAGTTTAGAATTCAGTATACACAACTGACACTGCCCACATTACTGAAATAAAATGCTGTCAGATGTCAGAATTCTTTTTCTTCCACAGACCTGGAGTTTCACACAAACACTACTGCTTCGTGAAAGAGAGAAATAGTACCACTTCATTCTTCTCACTCATTTTCAAGATGTGGACTCTCAACTGTTACAATTGTTAAAAACTGGTCTGTTATTACTTTTTCATGGACTGTATATAACGTAGAAACACATTCTCTTTACAGAAGAAAGGCTATTATAATTAGTAGTCTTTAATTTCTCTTGTTTAAAAATGAAGTTCCACCTATTCAAACATTTGCCACAAAACACATGACAGATATTTCTTCTTTAAATTCTGTATTTCTTTGATTTATTTAATTCACTACATAGATTTCTTTTAATTCCAACGTAGTTCTTTCTTGATTTAGAGATTACAACATGCAATTTTATATTTCTGTAAAATTAAATCCTAATTACAATATAGATAACCTAACTATAGAAAAAGTTGTCAATGTAATACATGTACTTCCTTTATTTTACCAATGATATAGTTAGACATTTAGAGTTCACAATAAGAAAAAAGTCTAAACTAATATTATTTGTATATAAAAGGATTTTACCTTAATGCAAGGTTCACGTTAAATAAAATGTGAAATTTATGATTTGCTCTCCTGATAATGCTCTCTAATTTGAAGAAAGCATGTACTTTCTTTCCGTAAATCCCTGCTAATAATTTAACAAAATTAATATTCAGTCTATTGGAAGGTACATTATTTATTTCATTTAGGCCCAATTAAAAATACTACACTTTTATTACTATCCAAATTGACCATTAGAAACTGAAAAGTTTTTAAAGAAGAAGCTTGAGTTTGGTTATAAAATCAACAGGTAATAGTTTATCTAGCCAAAATAGGTTCTGACACAACTGTTATTTAAGGTTGTAAGAACAGTGAATGCCAATAGCTAAGGCCATTGTATAGCAAATATTCTTATTTATAACCTATATTCAAGCCTTTACCCTTCTTATAAAATTATTAACTGGAATGATGAAGAAAATCTTTTCTTTCTTCTGACCAATTTATACTCATGTTTAAAAAAACTGTCAGTACAAAATACGTGCACTGAATTTTACATAAAGTGTACGCAAATTTGCAATTTTAGATGAATAATTGGTTAAATTATTTCAAGTTGTTAATTTTTTTTTTAACATCTTTATTGGGGTATAATTACTTTACAATGGTGTGTTAGTTTCTGCTTTATAACAAAGTGAATCAGTTATACATATACATATGTTCCCATATCTCTTCCCTCTTGCGTCTCCCTCCCTCCCTCAAGTTGTTAATTTAAGGCAAGATAATTAAACAGAGATCTGAGGCTATCAAAAATCTTAGTTTAGGCCTGCGTTTATAATCTATATCGAGAAGCACCTCATTAATCTAGATTAAGCAAGAATGAGAGTCAAGGTTTGCTCAAATATTTTTTCTAAGTTCTTTCCCTTCACTTGAAGAGAGAAGTGTTTATAATTATTAAAGCGAATTAATGATTATATGATTCATGTACATTCACCACAGGCAGTATTGTTCAGTTATAGTGTTTTTGTTTTGTTTTGTTTTGTTTTGATTGGAGTAAAATTGCTTTACAATGTTGTGTTAGTTTCTGCTGTATAATGAAGTGAATTATCTATATGTATACCTGTATCCCCTCCCCCTTGGACCTCCCTCCCTCCCTCCCCGCCCCCCACATCTCGTTCATCACAGAGCACCGAGCTGAGCTCCCTGTGCTATACAGCAGATTCCCACTATCTATCTATTTGACACATGATAGTGTATTTATGTCAAACCTAATCTCCCAATTTGTCCCACCCTCCCCTTCCCACCCTGTGTCCACATGTCCGTTCTCTACGTCTACGTCTACGTCTCTATTCCTGCCCTACAAATAGTGTTTTAAGGATCGTCATTTGTAAAGAGTCTCAGTTTTGGGGCATATCGTGTTTAGTACAACCAGAGATACCCAACCAGTATTCCATTCTCTGCTAGCCCACAAACAGTAAAGGCATCAATACTCTGAGTAAAATGTTGAGTCAGATTTTATCAGTTTTATAACACAGCTCACTTTTTGGTTGTTTTGACATTTATGTTTGTTTACCTTGACCAAATAACCAATTAAGAAAGAATGGCTTAAATTCCAATAACATGTAAGCTAAACTTTTGATCATTTTTAATTGTGAAATGTGTGGATTCAATTTCTATAATTATTATCTTTTTTCTTACAGATGAGGTTCATTTGGGTACTTACACATACACAATCTCTAACTTGAGTATTACCAGTCATTAGAAGTTGACAAAAAGTGTGCATGGCACTGACAGTCTCCTTTGTCTCCCTTAACTATTCGTTTCTCATTTTCTTTTCTCTCTCTACTTTTATGTTTATTTCTGAGGTATGAAACACATGGGTCAAAAATAGAGAGTGAATTGCTGTGAAGAAAATGAAGGAAATAAACCCCAGAGTGGCAACTCTAAATTTGTTATTATAAAATAATTTTAAAAACATAACAGATGAATATTTACTGTCTAAGCAAAGAACTCTGAATTGGCTTTTAAAATCTAAAAATAAAATAAAAAGCATAGACTATATCCCCTCTCCAGTGGATGGGCCAACTAATGTTCATAGTTCTCCATCTTGAAATGTTAAGCTCTCTTATTAAAAGCCAGTTACATAAAGGCAATATATGTTATTTATAGGTGCTATTTCAGCAAAGCCACTATGAATGACACGTGTGTTATAAATTTTAAAAGCAATCATTTTATGTTCCTAATAACAAGGTGGGCAATTTAAAAACACATGGCATTGTGGCTGTCTGTCTAACAAAAGTCAAGTGGTGAAGAAAAGCAGCCATGGAGAAGAACATAACAGCTATGTAATTGATATTCAAGGGCAGTTTCTTCCGTTTGGTTCATCTAAACAGCTGTTGTATTTCCCCACTTTTTAAAGAAAATTTAGAAACAATAAAAATCACTCATTCAAAATTTTAAAAATAATTTTTTTCAAGGCTGAAAACTCATCAGTTTACAATGTTGGTTGAAATCAAGGTGTGCCTTGTAATCTCCCCTAAAGTTAATATGAAAATTTAAGAAGGCACTAGTTTGAAACTTGCCTGGTTATCATTACCACTAATAGGTTTATTAAATAGACCTGCAAGAGCAAAGCTGTGATCAGAAACCTAGGGATGTGTTTCCCAAAGCATGGATGGTACATCAACCATCTGATTCAGAATCACGAAGAGTGCTTGTTAAAATGTATTATTTCAAGTCCAAATTTCAGACCTGAGCAATCAAAGTCTCGGGGGGGATGTATCTGCCTTTTCATTGCTGAATTTTCCCTAGGCACACTAAAGTTTAAGGATCACTCACACAGAAATTAGTAAAAAGCAACCACTCTGCCTCATTTCCCCCAGGGCCTACTGAAATTTATATTTCTCTAATTTACTCACTTGCACTTGAAATTTTCAGGAGTTATGTCATGCTGGTGAGGATACTGGGAATCCCAACGCTGACAGGGAATTCCATTCCAAATGGTATTGATGATGCCCCGGTAACCTTCTCCTTGACCTTGAATGCATTCAGTTGTTTCCATAGGGACATCCGTGTCATTCATAGTACTGTGAGCTATTGGTAAAAAGAAATATAAATTTAAATAAAATATTTCAATCTGTCATCTACCTCTTAGTGTTCACTTGCATTTTATTAGCAGGGTTTTCTGTCACATAATTTTTATAATAATTGAATGGAATAAAAAATTCAATTTATCACTACTGTCTCACTCAAACGAAAGGAGGAATTAACATGGTGGACTCAACCATAGAATTTCTCTACTTATAAAAAGAACATTCTGGCTTGACTTTATCTAGACCTGTTTTAAAAAGCATCATTTAATAATATTTAAATTTCCTGGATCTATCTACTCATTATTAACAATAGGTGTAAAATCTCTCTATTTATTAATGCTTAAGTATTGCGTATATGTTTTTTAAAAATCACTTTTCTTACTTTTGAAATTGGAAAACATCTACAAATAATATAGTGACCAAGTGGGGAAATTTTAGCACTGTGCCGTAAGTTTGGCCATTAAAAAAAGTACGAAAAAGAAAATTAATGCTAGTCTAGAGAACAGAGTTATTTTTTAAAAATCAGTTTGTCACTATTACTATCTCCATTCCAGTTCTTTTCATTCAAACACTAAATTAGTTTATTCTTGAAAAATTCTTTAAAGGCATTTTACTTCCGTATGTCACTATAACTTATACATGCCAAATATACAGTATTTCTGAAATTACTATACAATTACTCCTAAAATTAGTTTATTTAAATAGTTAAAAAGTTGGTAATGGTATTAACCGTGGTTTTCCTCTAAAATAATAAATATATTCTAAGCTGATATGTTACATTTTTCTTCTTAATCAACTTGTTGGCATTTAAGAAATATTACTTGCTTCTGGGCAGATTTATTTGATGCCTTTTTCCTAGTCCAACTGCAGTGCTTTACCATACTTCATGAAGATCCTGAAAATCTCAGTAAGAAAATTTTTAAAGTACAAAATTAAATTTACCACAACTTGAACTCTTGTCTTTTGTCTTAAGGTTTACTCACTTGCATAAAATATAACTCAAAACATTCTGGAGCAACTAAAATTCATATACCTTCTCAAAACATTCATGAAAATGTTTGTTTCCATGTAAACTCCCCAATTACCTTTATAACCTAAATGGTTATTCAAGGTGCCTCTGCATAAAACTCAAGTTGACAGCCTCTAGGATAGTTTAAGAAGTGAATAAATAAATGTCTTTGATTCACCCATTCTGGAATTCGGTGCATCATTTCTCCAAAGGAGAGGTTAGAATTAGACATGCCTTCAGAGGCTAGGGATGTCTATAATAGTGTTCCATATTTAATGGTGTAAATTCTTTTAAAGTGGCTCTTTAACTTTATTTTAAATTTCTTTCTTTCTTACAAATAATTACTACCTTATGTGGCTGAATGCTTTATTTCATTGAGTCCCATGCAAACTAAGTAGAGCCTAAGTTTGGAGTTATTCTGTGAAGTTTTGTGGGAAAAAAAGGAGGATTAATTAATGACCATCCCAATCACTAGAATGTTTTATGTACAGATTTCCAAAAATTGCCCTTTTAATAACTCTTCTTTTTAAAAACAAATCTCTTCTTCAGCTCATCTTAAAATGTGTTTTTATTTCTTATGTATCTACTTTAGGGAATAGAAATGCAGCTCAGAAATATCCTAAATTAAAAGGAAATTCAAATGGACATGAGAAAATGTCCAGAGATTGACCTATAGAATGGTTATTGAGAGTTGATGGCTTAGAGAATTTATATGTATTGATATTTGTAATATATATTGATTTAGGAAGAACAAAAATTTTGGACTGAGAGAAATGACTTCTATAGAAGAAGTTGGTGCTGTTTAACCAAGTTCATTACGATTTTAATATTACCTGAAGTTCTTTGATGAAATAGAAAATAAGATGGATTTCATAGGTTCTGAGGGTTAGAACTATATTTCATTAAAACAAATGCTACTAAGCTATTTTTCTGATGATTTGAGTTGATTGTTACATGACTTGAGGAAAATGAGTATGTGTGGGAAGTCTTTAAAGGGTGACAACTGTAAAACAGGAAAAAGTTCAAGCTTGTACTGACATATATCATTCTAATTGTAAAACTATAATGTGAAAGAAGACAAAACGAATGTCCCCAGGAATCTATCAATTCATTAGCTTAACATTTTAAAAAGAAAAGTTTTGATTCCCCCACTTCTTGGGTACAAGCTCCTGGGCAGCAAATTTGTGACCTCAGTTAGGACTCAGAATACTGACAATGGGAGGAAGGTCAGAGTTAGGGCAGCCAGAGCAAAAGCACTTCCACTAATCACAGATTTCATTGCCTGACTTGGGTACTACAGCTCTCTTACTTTCTTAGTTATTTGTGTGTGTTTTGTTTTATTCGTGTATTACTGATCCATTCTTCTCAGTACTGTTTTAGCACTGTGAACTTGTAACCAAAGGATCCAGTCTTGATGAGTCAACCAGGGCCACCTTTGGCTAGATATGGGCCTATCACATTTCACTAAGTATCTAGTTCAAGGCTAAGCCCATCAGAGATTAACACACTGAGCTCCTTGGACTCTAGTATGATTTTCCAGACATCAACCTAAACAATGAAAAAAGAGGAATGATACAATTTAAAAGCTAGTAGAAGATTAAAATTTTTCTAATTTAAGGGTAAAGTTTTCAAATTTTAGGAGTCCCTGTGAAAAGAAATATCTATATTACAAAAACCTTAGGTCAGAGAAAAGAGTACCTATATAAGAATACTGAGGAAAATATTTCACTGCTGATTGATACACTAAAATTTCAGTGTCAAGTTCAGAGATCTGAATTGTTGTACTAACTTTGCACCTCAACTGCAGAGGTTCCCAGCAAGATTTAATTAAAGAATCTTTCACTTTAAAAGTGAAATCCTCATTTGAACAATTATGTCAAAGATTTTTTTCTAAACTTTCATTATTATATTTTAAAACTTATGATATAAACTTATTTTAAGGGGGTCACTAAATATTCACTAAAAGACAATGTAAGTTAAAATGGTTAGATTGAAAACCAAAATTTTGGATTTGGATTAAATAATTTGGATTATTTAACAGATTCTAATTTGGAGGTGGAAACTAGAACCTTTTGAAATTACAAAAATTACAGAATACAAAGAATTACTGCACATTAATAAAATACAATATTGTACAGAATAAATACAAATTTTCATTAGGCCTTGCTATAAACTGAATGTTTGTGTCTTCCTCAAATTCATATGTTGAAATCCTAATCCCCATGTTATGGTATTAGGAGTTGGACCCTTTGGTAAATGTTTAGGTTGTAAGGGCAAAGCCTTCATAAATGGGATTAGTACCCTTATAAAAGAGACCCTGCAGAGCTTCCTTGCTCCTTCTACCATATGAGGACACAGGGCAAAGTGTGAACCATCTGTGAACCAGGAATCAGGCTCTCTCCAGACACCAAACCTGCTGTCACCTTGATCTTGGACTTCTCAGCCTCCAGATCTATGTGAAATACATTTCTGTTGTTTAGAATCCACCCTGTCTTTGGTATCCTGTTATAGTAGCCTGAGCTGACTAAGTCAGGCCCTATCAAGATGTAAAGAATCTAAATAATATTATTATTTTTGTCTCATTTTAATAAGCATCTGTAACTTTGAAATATATAACTAAAACACTTGACAATGTTATTTATTGTTGTGTTTTAATTCAGTGGAAATATTTATTTTGATTTTAACTACAAACTAGCAGTATTCACATAGTATTTTTCTTTATTTAAAAAGTACCCTCTGAAGTTAGTGCATCTGTATTTATCCCATTTCACATTCAGCTGCTAAAAGTAACCCCATAAACAAAAGCTACATAATTCTGGTGGTAATGTATAGAATAAATAATATAGGCAAAAAAAGATATATTAGTACAACAAGGTAACTACAGTTTTCATCAATTAGTAAGAGTTATTTTGCGACTTCATGCAGCTGTTTAATAAATATTATCTGATGGGGACCATGATGAATGATTTGTCCATAGACCATTTAACTTTGATATAAATGTCTGATCTTTGTTGCCTGCTTGAATACTTATGATTCGAACAAAAGGAATTATTCCTGAACCGCAATAAAACAGACTCCTTCAGCTGTCCCACTATATAAACATCAAAATTTGGTGCCAAAACAAAACAAATGTTTCATGCCAATTGATTGGGAAAGGGCTATTAAATGTTGGGAAAGCTATTCCTTTGGACTTAATACTTAAACATGAGACCTGAAAAAGGGAAGGCTCTGAAGAGTCTCCAGTGGCCTAGTGAAGAGTTAAAGAAACACAGAAACATCCCCAATATCAGCTGAAGATTATCAAGTTTAGCCAAAGCAACATGTTTTTAAAATACTGCATCCCCGCATCCACAACTGTTTTTGCAAGTATGTCTACCAAGCTCACACTGAAAATACCAGGAACTCTTCTGAGAGTTCCTCACAAAACATTTTGCCAGGGGTGTCAGTGGTGGTCACCCTTTGGAAGCAGATGCAAAGATATTTATATGATCCTCAGTGGCCTGTGAGTGAAGGAATGTTTTTCTTTCATGACTGACATGAAGTTTTCTATTTGGAAATGCTTTAAAGAAAACAACATTTGCTCTTGAAATTTTTCACTGTCCTGTTAGAACATGATCAAATATAATGGTTGCCTCTTGGAACACTAATTTCACTTTGCTGGTGTGGACCTGCTATGATCTGATTGCTCTACTATTTTGTAGAGAACTTTAAGGTTTGAATACATTTGTTGAGAGAATGAACATTAACTGTTATGTAATTGTTGGGAAGACCCTCTTGCCCCCCAACAGAAAGAGATCAACACAACAAGACAACATAGAATAAATCGAACCTTTTTCTCTATGAAAGACTAGCCAAATCCTTGCGGAGAGGCCACAAGGCCCTGACAGAGGTCCATGAATGGCAACTGGAGAATGTGAGTGCAAATGTATATTACAGAAAACCACACCTAGGGATCCATAAGCTTTACATGGACAATAAGTAAATCCTTATGTTTACTGTCCCCTTAACCCTCCAAAAAACCTGGATTTCTTAGTGGTGACAAGCTATTGCTATTCTTTTGCCTGTAGTTAAGAACAAGTTGCTTCTTAGGCCATTGGACAAATACCTGATTATTCTTGGAATAATTCAACCCAACCCACTTCTTATTCCCAGCTACTGAAGAGCAACTGAAATATAGGATTTACTTTATGATGGTCCCTGGATATTTAGAACAGTGTGTAAAGCTACTCTCCCATCAACAGACTTGTGCTCTTTGGGCCACAGAGGGCAGGATCAGGCTCAATGTAAATTTAAAGAGCTTCTTGTTTTAAAATTGACGTGGGAAAATAGTATAAAGACCTCCAAAGCACAAACCTCAAATTGCTTGCACGTTTTCTTTCCATGTGGACCTGGGATTCCTGTCTGAAACTTTTCTCTGGACTTTATCCAAGACGTTTCTGGTATAAAATACTCAAAAGACAAGACTTTCATGAAAGGTCTTCAATCCTATACTCTTACTCCTTAGAAGATGACTTGGAAAAGACCTCCAATACAAGATCTTTCCCTTGAGAAAGGATATTGATAGCATTGTTTTTTCCTGACACAGAATACAATAAGAGGATTATATTTCTATGAATCTCTGTTCTGGCCTTGGATGAATTAATAAAATTTAGAGAAATAATCAGCTTTCTTTAAGAAAGAAAATAATTTGCTAAAATTATTTTCCCAACACACAAAGACACTGAGGTTTAAAACGCTACATATTCCTTTAAAATGATGCCAGCGTACACTAGTTACTAGGAGGAAGGATTATTTTTATGTAGTACCAATGGCAACATATCTTCTTAAGCTACTGTAACAAAATAAGACTGAGTGACTTAAACAACAGTAATATATTTTCTCATAATTCTGGGAGCTGTAAAGTCCAAGATTAAGGTGGCAGCCAATGGTTTCTGGTGAGAGTTCTCTTCCTGGCTTGTAGATGTAGGTATAGACATACCTTTTTGCTATGTCCTCATATGGTATGGAGAGAGAGATCACTCTCATCCTCTACTTATAAGACCACAAATCCCATTGGATTAGGATCCCGCCATTATACTTCATTATCCTTTATTATCTACTAAAAGCCCTAGCTCCAAATGCATTCAGGGCTTAGAATTCAATATATGAATTGTGGGTGCTGGGGAGCACAATTCAGTCCTCAATGATAATTTTGATAGAAATCTTAACTATCAAAGATCTGCCTCGGCCACACTTCTGCAGTGGAGAGTTGTTCAACAGGTAATAAAGTTTCAGTTATGCAAGATGAATAAGTTGTAGAGATTTACTATGTATAGTAGATCTACTATACTATGTTGTACATAGTACCTATAGTTAGCAATACTGTGTTGTATACTAAACAGTTGTTAAGAGAGTTGTATTCTTACCACACACACACACAAAGGCAAGAGGGGGCAGGAGGAAATGTCTGCAGGTGATGAATATGGTTATAATCTTTGATTGTGGAGATGGATTCATGGGTGTATGCATATGTTCAAACCTATCAAACTGTGTACATTAAATATGTGATGTTTTGACATATCAATTATACCTCAGTAAAGCTCTTAAAAATATAAAATGGCTGTGGACACTTACATATCTAGAAGTTTAAAAAATAAGAAGGAAAAGAAAGAGGAAGTGAAAAATAAGGTAAAATATGATAAGATTTGCTTATTTTGTTGAATGAAAAGCCATCAAGACATCAAGCAATGAAGGAACAAAACTAGCTCATGGAAGCATGAAAACTGACAATGAGTTGAGGTGATGGGAAGAAGGTATGAAGCAAATCTTCCTGGTTGGCAATGTTTGGGAAAAGCCAAGTTTTCATATGAAAATCAAGAAGCATAGAAGAAATTCCAGGAGACACTAAAAGAAAATGAAAACTACCACTGAGCAGGAAGGTAACCGTGGTTCATTCAACAAAGACTTATTGAACTCCTGTCACATGCAAGGCAATGTGGTAACTCTGTGGAATACAAAAACGACCTGGTCCTTACTCTTTTGGAGCTTACAAATTTTGATAGAGACAGCTATTAACCAAATAACTTCAGAAATGAATGTAAAAACCAAATTCTGAGAAGTACATGGAAGGAGAGGTTTATGTTGCTATAAATATACAATAAGGAATTTGACCGAGTCAGGGGAAGTCAAATGAAGAAATGATAACTGACTTGAAATTTGAACAATGGGTAGCTGTCAACTAGGTGAGGAAGGAAGAGAAAATTTTTCAGGGGAGAGGAGATGGCAGGGGTGAGGGAACTATAATGAGAATATGGAAAATCTGAGGTATAGGGAGAAAACTATTCTGGCTGGAACAGAGAGCATGGAGAGAAATGTATATGAGGCTAAAGATAGGGGTGGAGGAGTAAAGGATGGTTTTGTTTTGTCTGTGTCCTAAGATCAAAGAAAATGATTAAAGAGTTTTAAACTGTTGTGTATGTGTGTGGTATGCTAGGCATAGGGAATGATATATTCAGATTTTTTTTTTAAATGTCATCCTGTTTGCAGTGTGGAGAAGGGATTGGAGGGGAAAGCTGGTGAACATGGATATAGCTCCACTCAGAAGGCCACCCAAATATTCAAGATGAAAATAATGCTGTCTTGGATAAAGGAGACTGTGATGAAGTGAAATGGAGATTTGATAGATACATAGAAAATAAAATTGACAGGACTTAATGATGGATCAAATGTGAGGAGTGAAGGAAAGAGCATGTTTAGGATTGTTCTAGGCTTTTGGGTTTTAAACTTTGTAAATGGTGGTACCAATCATGCAAAAGAGAGCTTAAAAAAAGCAGATTAGACCATCCTATAGGATAAATGAAGAAAATCAGAGAAAAAGATAATAAACGATAAAAGTCTCCAACCAGGCAAGTTGCTGGTGGTAAAAGGTGGGGAACAATTGGAACAGCCAACAGGTATATCCTAGCAGGTGTGCTTTAATGGGACATCAGCCTTACACGTATGACATGTAGCAAGAAAGTTGTTCTCAGAGGGATACCTGGGGTTCCAGAGATCTTTTCAGGGATCTAGGAGGTCAAAACTGTTTTCATAACAATGCTAAGATGTCACTTATCCTTTTTACAGTGGAATTTCCAGTTACACTTGATGTATGATATCCCAAAAGACTGAATGCAGAAGCAAATATGAGACACTCAGCTATCGACTTCTAATTAAGGTAACATTCAAGAAATTTACAAAAAATCTAAAGCAACGTCATTGTCCTCCCTATTTTTCTGAAAAAAATAGTTATTTTTCTTTTAAAATGTTATATTTATTAATATCCAATGAGCTTATTATTTTTAATGAATTAAATGTTTTTTAATTTATGTTTTAATTTCCAATACAGTAGATATTGATTCATGTAACCCACGCAGACAATTTGGGGTTCTCAATAATATGCAAAGATATCTTCAGTCCAACTGATTTAAATACTCAATGGGATATCTAAGGGACATCAACCACAAGATAAGGGACATTAACCACAAGTTAGCTTTTCAGTTGCCAAAGAGCTACTAAAGTTCACTTCAGAAAAGCACGATTAGTCCCAACAAATATTATTTCTCTCTGAAAAGCAGTGAACTAATGTATAAAACAAACTCTTATTCAGAATATGAAGTTATTATTATAGGGGAAAACCATAAAAATATCAGTACTTCATTTAAGCACTGCATGGGACTTCCAATCTTGCTATATGTTTGCAGTGTCTTAAAATTTTATATTCTTGGAAGTCTGTTAAAAGTTACACAGCCAGAATATGTGTGGGCTGCTGCCATTTAGGTAGACATCACCTTCTGAAGAACATGGTGTGAAGGAGGACTGAGAAGGCCTGTCCCAGAATACCCTGCTACACACTTGTCAGGGGATGAGCAATGTTCATCCTTCACTTTCAGTGTTATACTAATTGTAAGATTGAAAGTTGGAAGCAAAGTGACAAGAATAAATTTGTAGTTCATTCAGCTTTTTAACAAATAAAAAGAATTGAGAGCAGTATTCAAAACCTTGGATCTGGTGTAAACAGCCCAGGGTCAAGGCAATGTCAGCTTTTACTTTACTAGTTCATGCTAAAATTCTGAAATTTTAATTTTATCATAGGTCTTGGTCTGTTTTGTTCACTTCTAGGAAAGTTCCCAGCAACTAGGAAAGCATGTGACGTATAAGAGCTATTCAACAAATATTTATTTAATGAATTCTATAGAAAAGGGGCAAAAACTCCTTATGCTCTCTCTATGCTTCCTGGGATTGCTACTATGTCCAAGGCTTCTGCTATCACATTCACTTATGACTCTGCATGACGTTCAGGGAAGACTGAACTTAGATGTACTTTGAGCACAGACATGAAGCACCTGCATCTCAATATAAGCAGAACCAAACTTATTATCTTTCTCCTCAAATTTATCCCTCTCTTAAATATGTATCATCTACCCAATAACTTAGGAAGAATATTAGACTTTACCTTTTCCCTCTCATTTCCCACATTATCCAATTCATCATTACATATGGGACATTCTAACTCTTTAATATTGCTCACATCCTCCTCCACATTGTTTTGTCACTGCTTACTGCCTTAGTTCACATTCTCTTTCTTACTTGCCTGTTAAAATCAACTCTTATCAGATGCACCGGCCTCCATGCTAATTACCCAGAATACATAGTAATTCTTCTGGACCAGTAGTCTTCAAATGTTGTTGGTTTCTTTAATTTGTTTTTGTTTTTGCTTCTGTTACTAAAATAATTATGAAAAAATATTTATATTCCCTCTCTTGTTTTTAAAGTTGACATCTACATTTTTTGTGCTAAGTTTAAATAGCTGCAAAAGATGTGGTTTCTAGTATGTTTTAACTATCGATAGTTTTAAATTGAAAATTTTTATATCACTCTTCTAAAGGGATTTAATGGACTCTAAATACCACAGTGATTTGATACCTATACCTTTTTCTGGATAAAATGTACATTATCAAGTTCTTTTTCTCCTGGAATCATTTTTCCATTCCACTTTACCCACAGAATGTTATTTTAGTGTAATGTATTTTATTTTATGTTGGAGAATCTTTTATTCCTCACCTATCATACTTTCCTGAAAGATTTTTATATACTTAAATTTTTAAAAAATATCTTGTGACCACAAAATTCTAAGAGATAAATGCACACTATACTAAACACACACACAGCCACAAACACACAAATATACATATATATGTATACATGTTATGGATAGAGTTATACAATTATTAGCAGAACGTAAATGATAAACAGCATTAATATATAGTATTTTCAAAGGTCTCTTTGTTTAGTGTCCCCAGGACAGTGTACCACATTAATATTCAGGAAGGATTAGCAGTTTGGCTTTTTTCAATAAAGTAGCAAAGGGCAGTTGTCAATGGGCAGGGAGGAAGTTGAACTTGACTGACTCCTTGGAAACACATGCATCTCAAGCAGAAGACTTTGGAAAAGAATTCATATAGAAAACTAGGAGCTGGAATTTCAGCCCTTTAACCTATCCATGCCCATAAACCCCTAGGACAGTCTTTGTGTTCCCTGGGGTTTCATCGATACCGATTTGGAAGCTACTGTTCTAGATGACAAATCAGATAAGACCACTCTCCCTGCTTAATTTTTCGGTGTTTCTCATGGCAACTGGATGGGCTACTCTTGGATCTTACTTCATCTGCCTCACGTCAATCTTATTTTTCTTATCTTCTTCCATTTCTCTGTCTTTACCCCATCCCTACCCATATCAACCTAATTACCATGTCTTGAATATTGCCGTTCTGCTTCACCCATCATGTCTTTGCACACCTTTCTCACTGGCCTACCTAATCACATTTTGTAGAATTGAAATAAGGATTATTGACAGTAGATGGAAAGCACCTTTCTGTAGATGTTAAATAAATGGTAGCAATTATAACCTTCTTATACAGTTATTATATAATTTTAAAAAAGAGTTTTAAAATTCCCCTTCAGCTTTAGAGGAGACAAGTGACACAATCATAAACTCTATTCTTTTCTTCAAACATATTGAAAACTCAGAATGAATTCAAGCAATTGGGACTGAGAGAAAACCAGAAAGCTCACCGAAGAATCAAATGATACAAATAAAAAGTGACAATCAATATTCTCTTACAACTAGTGCATGTAAATATGTGTGTGGTATACAGAATTCTAATACACCCCTAAGATTCCTATCCACTGATGTAAACTCTGTAATCCCCTCCCCTGTGTGCGGGTAGAACTTGTGAATATAATGGGAGAGCCACACCTGTAATTAGTTTATGTTGTACCACAAAAGTGAAGAGACTTTGTAGACGTAGTTAAAGTTCCCAGTCAGTTGACCTGAAATTAATTAAAGGAAGACTTCCTTGGGTGGGCCTGACCTAATCAGGTGAGCTCTTTAAAAGCAGGTGCAGAGGCTTCTGCATTGAATCACAGTGTGGAGGCAAAAACTGACCAGTTATTTTTCAATCATTTTCCCAAATAAAGATATACTATTTTCCCAGGAAAACAAAACACTGTTATTTTTACCTTTCACAACTCTGTGTTAAGGGGAAAGAAATTATATGGAAGTTCTAAAGGATATGATTTCTGAACAAGTCCTTTTGACATTCATCCCCAGTGCAGAATCTTGGGTAAAGTTGGCTTATAAAATTTTAATACCTTTGAAAAATATTCTTAATAAATAAATGGAAGAGGGTGCAGAGGTCAGAGGTTGAAAGTAACAGAAAGCTATCCTGTTGGCCTTGAAGAATTAAACTGCCATATTGTGGAGAGGGTCATGTGGTAGGAAACATCAGGCAGTATCCAGGAGTTGAGGATCTCAGCACTACAACCACAAGAAACTGAATTAGAATATTGGAATGGGACACCAGTCTTAGATGAGACAATAGGTCTGGTGGGCACCAGGACTGTGGCCTTGTAAGATCCTAAACAGAGGACACACCTGACTCATGCCTTGACTCCTGACCCACAGAAACCATGAGATAAGAAATATGTGTTATTTTAATCTACCAAGTTTTTGATAATTTGTTATGCAGCAATCGAAAATTAATACACAATTGAAACCATCACCAAATTCCTTAGTTTTGCATTGTAGCCTTTACTATATGTATAAGCCAAAATATCTGGAAGACATTCTCTCTTATGCTTTCCAAAATTCCTGAATGTCACTTTATTTCATTAATTTTAATAAAAATATAGTCTCTCTATATAAATTAGAAACTAAAACGTGTCCTGTAATAAAACATTTTTAAAATATTCCCAAAGCTGAAAATATTTTTATCTTAACTACAATTGACCCTTTAACAGCATGGGTTTGAACTGCATGGGTCCACTTACACGCTGTTTTTTTTTCTATAGTAAATGCTATAGTACTACATGATCCCAAGGTTGGATGAACTCACAGATACAGAGGAACCCAGGAGGTTCAGCACCCCCTAATCATCATGTTGTATATACTATATACTGTATATAGGTTGTATATATTAATACTATATAGGTTGTATGTACTATATAGGTTGTATATACTATATACTGTATATAGGTTTGGGTCACAAATTCTGCCACCATTTTCTCAGAATTAGCATCCTATAAATATCACCCTCTGTTTAAAAAAGCCATCAGAATTGTTGCACGTTAGTTGTATAAATAGCTAAATGTGGACAGAAAAAAAAAGAAATTTATCTAATAGTTAGAAGTGTCATATTCATTCTATTTTTTTCCTCTCCCAATGTCTTTTAAAAATAGCCAGTCTTATGCTTGCCAGTTGAAAGGTGAACGTGCCAGTGAATATGCATGTGAGCGTGTGTGTGTGCGTGTGTGTGTGTGTGTGTGTGCGTGTGTGTGTGTGTGTGTCTGTTTATACTGGTCTTATTCCAGAGACGATTTTTGAGTGCCTAAAACACACACAAAAAGAAAAATGGAGGGGAAACTATTGGTTTATTGTACCTAGCTGGTCTAGAATTATGGACAGATTAACAAGATTTAAAAACCCATTGAGTTGAACTAACCAATCTATACAGAGAAGCACTGTCACAAGAGTCATCCCTTATTTTAAAGAACCAAACAGATGGTTCAATTTCCTTGGAACACTGTGTTCACATTGAGAGCCTTCCAGATTCTGCAGTTATTTCACATATGCCAGACACATCTCCTTTCTGTGGGCTTTATTTGAGTCGTCCAAAACATTTCCTTTTATTAGCAGGTCTAAGTGGAGAGATATTTACCTTGGCAGTATCATAGTGTAGATAATACTGAATAAGTCTGTTCAAAGAAAGAGCCTCATCATGCCAATCTAGGGAAATATGCAAATCCCTATCCATAGCCTCATAATTGTACATTTATCATTCTGGGTGCTGGTACCTGATTGTATGTCTTTACATTTTTCTCTCTAGATATACATATTTTTATATTAGCCAGACAATTTATAACATGATTCCACCTTACTAAATTTATGCAATTCTGATCTGAAAGCATTTTAGGATCCAGTTGAAAACATAAGACTGTACACATAGAAATAAAAGCATGTTTATGTCTAATTATTATCCAGGATTATTTCAGAGAAGAATAAAAGTGTGTGAGTTAACTGTGGAGGAGAGGACCAAGATTTAAAGGGATATCACAAAGCAAGTAAGAAAAGAAGCTTTTATCATAAACTCAGGAAAGTTGGGTAAAGGCCAGTATGTAGAAGGATAATAGGACTGCTAAAAAACAAGTTGAGGGCTTCCCTGGTGGCGCAGTGGTTGAGAGTCCACCTGCCAATGCAGGGGACACAAGTTCGTGCCCCAGTCTGGGGAGATCCCACATGCCGCGGAGCGGCTGGGCCCGTGAGCCATGGCCGCTGAGCCTGCGCGTCCGGAGCCTGTGCTCCGCTAATGGGAGAGGCCACAACAGTGAGAGGCCCGCGTACCTCAAAAAAAAAAAAAAAACAGGTTGAAAGAGAATGCAGGCTGTGTATAAGGACAGCCAGAGAGGTGAGGATCAGCTACTAGAGATTAAAGATGTCTGTGAGAAGCTTCTGTTAGACTTAGTTTTCTACATTGCAGCCTCTGTCATTCGCCAGAAGATGTGCATAGTCAGTTGACAGCTCATGTTATGTCTGGGAGGATAGGTAGGGAAAGGATACAGGATTGGAAGGTAAGAATCCGAGGTCCTAGCTCTTATGGCCCTAATGACATTATGATACTGCACATAATCCCTGATCATTTTCCTCCCTCTGTAGATTTTTTTTCCCTTTTTCTTGGTAACATGAGAATGTTTGTCTTTACCATAAGTATAAATGTTTTGTGTGTACGTGTGCACTTGTGTGTGTATCTCTTTCAAAATAATGGCTCTCTGAAAATGCAAAAGATTGGGTAGGATTATGTAACACATGCTAAAAATGTTAAAACCTATACACGTTAAAGTATCAAGTAAAATAGTTGTTAACTTGTCTCACTAATAATCGCCTGCTTAGATCCAGTCTGTGAGAGGAAAAGGAAGCAATAAATTTGACCCTAACTTACCGCACATTTTAATTGCACAGTACTCCCAGGGGGTGTCAAGGTCAAGAGTATAGCACCATGGCCTCGGCTTGCCATCAGGATTGCGGCAATAATTATCATCAAAGCCCTTGTCGGGATATCTGCAAACCACACCAAGAAAAGTGTCATGTAAATCTGCCTGGAACACCACCCAGCTCTCAGCTCACAAAATAACTTTTGACTTAGCTCGGATACTGTTAGCTGAGGAAAGAAGAGATTTTCTATGTTTTGCCTTACAAGGACTGCTAATCATTAACTGCTGAATCTATTACTGTGCATATTCTACTAAGGCTAGAGTACCATCCCCTTTGCTAATAAGTTAGGTCCACTTGGTACCGGTCCACTGGTTGAGGTCCCAAACTGAATCCCCTTCTTACAAAGCCCAATTAAGGACAGATTACGTAAACATGACCTCGTGTAGAATGCTCATTAAGAAAACAGGTCCTCTTCTAGGGCAGACTTAAAGTTCAAACTGAAAGTTAGGTTTCAATAGCTATGTTACTAATGATAGCTCAGTTTTAGAGCTAGAGTCTTCCTAGGTCATGCCCTCACCTCCAGCAGAGCTAGAGACACACTCCATCACACCACTTTCTCTATACCCACCTCCTTTTAAATTAACAGGGTCCTGAATTGGTGAGTTGTTTTTAATTGCTACCATATTCCTTCTGCTCTCACTTAAAAGACAAGAGATGCACTAAAAAACAAAGCAGTTTTAATTTCATCTAGAAGAGCAAGACAAAAAGAGAAAGAAGAAAGAAAAAACACCTTTCAGCAATTTCAGAAGAAAGGTGGGGATAGACCTTCTTCTGTAGTTATTTGTATTTTTATTCTTTATAATAAAAAGAAGGAAAAATTTTTTTCAACTAAAATGTTTCCTATGAAATGAATGGGCCAAAATACACATAATTTTTAAACCATCTAAACTCAAAACCTACTCCTGAGGAGAAAAGTAGACTTGGTTGCCTGACTTTTCCAGATGGGCAACTTCAAAATCCACCACAAGAAAGCAGCCAAAGAATTGTCTGCTCCACCTTTTATTCCCTCTCTATGGGCATGACCTGCATCACGGTGTCACACATTGACCCCACTTTACCTAAGTCACGGAAGGTGTGGCATTAGAAGGAGATTCACATTCACTTTTATTTAACAATAATGCCGCCCTCCCCAGCTTGGGCCTGTCAAAGTGCTTATTATTGAATGAGCTTTTCTCTTTTTGCTGCTGTGGAAGGGAAAGAGGAAGCTTCTATTACTGTTTTCCTTCTCCAGCCACTGATGCTTCTGTGTTCAGGACCATCCTGATTTCAGGGACTCTTAACCTAGTCAGCCAAGCCCAGTTGGAGGTGAAGCCAGCACTCTCATATACCTCATCATAAATCCCTGTGCCCCAAGACTATCAGGAAAACATTATATCAAGAGAATTTCCATGGTAACTTGCCATGGGGCAAATAACAGTTTGTAAATAGAATCACTGGACGCAGGATTTGGTGGTATTTTACCTTTCTGGCAAGAATTTATGCCGATGTGGCGTCTGATGATCCCAGCGCTGACAAATCTTGCCTGATTCTGTATGATCCATGGGACCTCGATAACTTTCCCCATTGCAGGTCATGCATTCAACTAATAAAATTAAAGCATGGCATGTTAATTGCTTCTGACAGCAAAATCAAGAACACCACTGTTCCATTTAAAGAACAGGAAATCACCTATTTAGCAAGGAGAGTTTTAGAAAAACTTATATACCCTTTTAACTTTAAATTAGGGCTTAATATCCATTCATAGTGGTATAAAATACTCCCTACTGAACTTTTCATACAGTTTAAATGGGATTTTTGTAGTTAGCGTCATACAGATTTACCATAGGGCCAAGATGCTGCCTTTCTAATTTTTTCATAACTGTCCAAAAGGTACCTAGAAACTGAAAATTCTTGGGGATTTTCCCTTTGTTGTTCTAAAATGCCAGGGGTCTCAATATCTATACTGTCAACACAATAGTGCTCTTCTCTCAACTTACCCTGCAACACATACACAGAAAATACGCAATTTAAAATGAGTACACATCATACTTCTACAGTTAATGCCAAGATCAGGACCAGACAGATCTGAGAATGTGAATATTTTACAGGACGAAATCACGGTTCCTTTCTATCAGTGAGTATCCACATCGAATAACTGAGCAGATTTGCATACTTATCTAGCTTAGGATAGAACATGACCTGCTATTGAACTTCTTGTACTCACTGTTTTTAAAATGTGTAAGCTGATCTAATTATGCTGGATATTGCTGATGACTCTGTGAAGTTAATTAATAGTTCTCTTCTGGCTGGCCTCTTATACCACACTGAAAACTCTGAATCACATCAACTAGCTGAAAATAAGGCTTCTCAAATGGACAGGTTGATTTGTAGCACGGCAGGCATCCTGTGGAATAAATCATTGCTTGGCTTTCCTACAGATCCGGCAAACTTCCCCAAACACATCATTTGTATCTTGTGATTACTGATTGTCTAACATTAGCTGAAGTGGGAAAAGATATCAGTGTTTAGTTTTATCCACCGGGATCTAGCCTAATGAGTATTTGTAGAAGTTCGGGATAAATTATTAGAATCGTCACTTTTGAACTTTGATTTTTATAACCTAATAGGCCGTTAATAACTAAATCCCTAAAACATGAAACCATTTGGCCTGATCCATCTGCTTCTTTTCGTGCAGGTTGATCTATGAACTAAGACAAGGGACCAATTCAGCTTCCTCTCATTTGATACTGAGATCCCCCAGACAACAGTCAGTAAGCTCCTGAAATATAAATGACAGGGATCCAAGAGCATACCGATAAAGGTGCTCTGGTTGGCCAAGGTCAGTCCCACATACGTTATGTAGTATCACATTTCAGCTTTCCATCTGAATGGGGGTACAAACTTAGTTCCCATTTTAAAAAGAATGCAAGGTTTGATATGTTCACAGAAAATGATACAACATTGATCATTGTTGTTTGCTCCTTTGTATTGAATGAAAGAGTAGAATAGAATCCTGTGATCACAAATAAGGGGATAAAATATCCACGCATACAATTTCTAATCTTGTATAGTACTCAGGAATCAAAATACACCTATTTTGTCTCAGTCAGAAAATGCAGTTTATAAGAGTATATCCTTTTCTAATTAGAGTGAATAAAAGTATTTTCCGGGAAACTGTGTTGGGGCATTATTTAAAAACACTTCTCCTGAAACTTTAGAATTTTTAATTTTCTTAAGGAAACATAGCTACACAAATGAAACAGGTGATTCTATAAGGTGACTGCTTTCCAGCATGAGCGGTAGACCAGTGCTTCTCCAAACTTTAATGTGCATAAAAGTTACTTTGAGATCTTGTTAAATAAAGGGCAAGTTCTGATTCAGTGAGTCAGGACTGGGGCATTAATAACAAGCTCCCAGAGGATGATGATGATGCTGGTCCTTGGACCTCACATTGAGTAGCAAGTTTGTAGATAATTTATTCAATTCTGAAAGTTCTTAGTGTTTGGCTTTTAGGAGAGAATGGATTTTACTTAGACCTTGAAGGATGGATAAGATGTGGATAAACTACAAAGGGGCAAAATAACATAAACGGTACAGAAACATAAATTAGTATGCTGTTTATAGTGAAGTGAAGAGAGAGTTATGAATGCAGGTGCAGAACTAATGAGATTGGAAAATAATAAAAATTAACCCAAAGAATGTTAGATTTTCGAAGGCAATGAAAGTTGCTGTTGGGGTGGGAATTAAGTGAATCCTGTGATAGGACTGAGATGCTAAGTATATTATAGTTACATATTCTTTGATTATTCAGTAATTTTAACATATAAGAAATCATTTGACCCTTGCAGTGAGGAAAACAAGGCTCACAAAAGTTTTAAGGGACTTACCTAAAACAGAAAATGCCAGATCTGTGCCTGGAACATAGGTCCTCTGACCCACAGTCCAGCGCTCTTTCCATTCTCCCTAATTGCCTCTTTGTTCTACATATTTTAACTTGTTTCCTACACATTCTTACTGGTCATACTTTAAGATAGGTTGAAAGCAAAACTTTTAGAAAGTCAGTCTCCCTGCCTTTGCTCAGTATTGTCCTCATTACCCTCTTCGCTCCTGTTTATAGCAGTAGGTTGCCCGCCTGTTGGATTCTCACCTATTGGGGGCTAGGAGAAACGAGACTGGCCATCTTATTCAAGGATGAAAAATTTGTGGTTTCTCCATTGCATCAAACCATCAGGTTATTCATAAAAATTACTTCAAGAAAGGCAAATTTTGAACTCATATTTACTTCTCAAACTTCAAGAATTCTAAGACTCTTTTAAGTTTTCCCAGCTCAAAGTCAAGCCGTATAGGTGGAAACCAAGTCCACCTACCTACCAAGGACTCAGGTGAAAGCATTATCTATATAGGAGTGCAAGAGGGTGAGGACTGCACCTCCTGCTGTATTTCCTTTTGACTCTCTCTATTGTTGCCAGTGTATTATTTAACCATTCCAGCAAGTTCTTCCCTTAAAAAAAAACAAACAAAAGCAAAATACTGTCCCAGTTCACAAAAGCTCAAACTAAATAAATGTTTATATTCATAAGTAAATGAATACCTTTTTCTAATTATAGTTCTGCTCTAATTGTTAATAGAAAACCCCCAAAACTACACATTAACTGTAATATAACTAGGATTAATTTAACACCTTTCTCATATACTAACTAAACTCAAAAATTACTGTGTTCCATTTTTATCAATCATAAAACCACAAGTGATCTGAGTTTACAGACTAAAACAGCTATTTTGAAAATATCTCTCAGACAAATCCACTCTAGTGATTACTTCAGCAAAACTGAATGTTTAAAATATGAATAGTCTCACAAATCCACATTTATAAATAATAGTTTTATTTAAATCTTTGTTTTTAAAAGTCTTTTGCCACACAGAGTATGGAATTACACATTTAAAGTTATGGCAGTATTATTTGGTATTTTAAGTGTAAGGTATTTAAAAATAATGATTATGGCTTAATAAAATGCATTTACTTGAATATTTATCATTTAAAAAATCTGTTTCAATGATTAGTGATTGCTTTCTTTTAAATCCCAAGCAAATGTTAAAGCAAGAAGTCAAATTTTATATACCTCTGTTTTCCGTAATCTTTGAATTAAACATTAATGGTAATATTTTCTTTACATAATTATGTAAGGTTCTAAATGTGATAAACGAGTATTCATTTTGGAATGCTTTATATATTTCAAAGGTTTAAATTAAAAGAAAATAATTTTAATCTTTAAATACCAGATATATTTTTATGAACCAAAATTGCAGACAAATTTCAGGTGATTATTTAGCAAATATTTTAATATAGTTAAAAAATTTTCAAAAAATATATACTGTTCTACTTGTCCTTCTCCAAATAACAGTCCAAAGTTGACCACATACTTTTCTTATTTAATTTTAAAATATACAAAATGATGTGATCATTAATATTTCATCCATAATAATATAACCTTTGGAACTTGACATTTACAATATCCATAGATTAAAATGTCTCACCCATCATACTATTTAAGCATTGTGGATTTTGAGGCTTTTTCCTCATATATGTATTTTAATAGAAATTTACATCATATCAACATTATTTTGTATATTTTGTATTACCCATTTTATAAATAGCTATTTTTCTTCATTAATGTATTGACAATGCTTCTTCTTATTTTAGATCCTCTTCATTAAAATCCTGCTAAAACATTGTTTATGTTAGCATGAATTTAAATATCACAGCTCAATTCACAGTCCCTGAAATACGTTTAGCCTATAGGACAGGTGTTGGTTTACTTCTCTCACAGGAGGGTTATTCTACTCTTTCTGACTTCTAGTTGTTTCCAGAAAAAGCATATCTGCAACCTTTAATGCCACCGTGACCAATAGCATCATGTGCCATTCATACTAATGATCAATGCCCTTTTCTGAGGGAGGTGCAATGACCTCAAATCATTAAAAAATATTAGGGACGTATACTCTAATGAGCTAAGGAATACCAGAAATTTTTCCAAGCATTTTTTTATCACATTTATTCTACATTGCCTGTCATTTTAGATATATGCCAATATAGTTTGATGAAGGTTCTTCTTTTAAATCAGGGGTTGAAAAATCACATTCCCACAGACTAGGCAGGCAAGGTAAATGCTAAACTGTTTAAAGTTTGACCAATTTACCTTCCCTTGTAAACACTGTCCCAGATCAAACAAAACCAATAAAGAAAACTCCTTGCCAATAACTTTCAACCTCAGAAAACTGTGATAGCGGAGAGTTCCCTAAAAGTAGGGTTTTCTTCCATGTGTAAATTTAAGACAAACATTACAGACTTATTCATACAAAACAGACATTCATAACGTTATCACAGATCAGTTTATTATTTTTAAAAGAAAAGAAAAACAATGAAGAAGTTATAGTGAACAGAATATGATATGGAATGGAAAGTAAGAATTTACAAACAGATGGAACTGGCTCTAGCACATGAATTCAAGAATGTTAAATTAACTAACAACAGAAAACAAATTCACCTTCTCTGTGACAGTTAGCTAACAATGGCCTTTTTATGTGATAAATATCAACCTAATACTTAATGAATATTATGGAAGAAATAGTTCAAAAAATATCTGGTTAATAACAAACAGGTAAAATACCTTACTATAAAAATTGGACAGCATTCCAGCCGTAATCCCCACCCCAGGTACTTCAAAATGCTACTAAATTTTGATCAGAATTCAATCCATGTTTCATTTTGATTTTCAGTATTTTAGTTTCTGACAGAACTAAAAAGCCAGCTATTCAGTAGCCAGATAACCAAGAAAAATGAAACCATATACAATGCTGAAATGGTTACTCTTCCTTCTTGCCCGTCATTCAGTTTCCACTGTAAAAGTAAGGACAGTGCCCTTTCATGCTGTGAGAGGAGGTGAAGACACAGACATGGGTTTAGAGTGCCTGCCTTCCATACAGCCTGTGATCTACTGTTTTGATCTCTTCAGATACCATTCTGAATGGTATTCAGTTCCAGACTATGTATCAAATTTGGTTCACCAAAACACACACAGGGCACTCGGACTTTCAGTGACCCCCTTCCTTTATTCTCTTCTGGGTCCGTATACCCTTGCCACACCACTTCAAAATAGCTTTGACAAAACTTCTGCAGAAGTGGGTTCTGGATGAGTAGAATTAGCGTTACTCATAAAGGGCTAAGTGTCATTCTGCTCCTTTCAGGTGATGTATGGGAGCAGATTTTGAGCTATTATGAGCTCAGAACAGCAGATGAGGAAGCCCAAACTTTTACTCTCCCCGAAGAGATACCTCAGGCTCTTTTGAAATTCAAACTGATAACTTGCTCCATTATTTTGCATTAATCTGATGATAATCAGTTTTTAAAACATCCTATAAAAATGCTCCAGTTATGATCTATAGTTGCAATTGAATGAACATCATATTCATTGTGATTTGATTCAATTCTGTTAACCTTTAATGTGAGTTGCAGTTTTACACAAAGGGAGAGCAGAGTGCCCCACATGGCATTCAGGTTCATTTACCTTCTGAACACTGAGGAATGTCACAGACTTCGTAGCGTACCTCTGGATTACTTGTGAAACACCAAGGTCCCCCTTCTTCCCCTCGAGGATTTCGACAGTAGTTTTCCTGTAGGTCTTTACCCCGATAGCTCGAAGGCAAAAAGCTAGTTTTAAAATGATAATCATTACAGTATAAGAGCATGCAACTTTTGGGGGGGGCTATTAATTTTACTAACTAGTGGGTATGTTTTCCCAAAAGTGGAGAAATCCTTTATTCTATCTCAGACCTCCATAGATATTAACTTGAATTCTGTCATTTCCATCTATGCTTAAGATACTTAAATTTTATAGACATTTACCTAACTGAATTCTCGTATTCAGCAGCCTTAAGAATGATTCATCTCTGGATTCACTAAGAGCCAATCATTCTAGAGCCTAATTGACATTGGTTGAGCCACAATTTCAAAGTTCCACTCAAAGGCAGCAAATGATTGAGGAAAGCCACTTAGGAGAGGACTGCAGAAACACTGCCCTAGACCTTGAAATCTCACTATTACACTGCTTATCTGAGATAATTATTTGTTTGTTTATTGCTTTTCTTATGAATGATAGCCCCCCATTTTTCTGCACAATTGAGAAATAGATTGATAAAGTAACAGGAACAAAGGGTCTAGAAACAAATTGAATCTGGACTCAAATTTCAGCTCTGTCTTACTAACTGGAAACCCCAGCGGGCAATTTAGCCTCTTTCAGCCTACTAGCTTACCTATACACTGAGTATAACCATAACTTATAACATCTTACACCTATGTGGTTGTTTTGAGAAGTTCAAAGAGATGAGAGAGTAATTGACACTTAATAAACTCCATCTGTTATTAAGCACACTCCACTTAGTAGTCTTTAGACTGTCATAGTAAAAAACAGAAATGCTTATTCTCGTTAAAAATTTTAAAAGTTTTCCCTGTGACTGGGGCTTGGTGCTTTCAGGTTTAGTTCATAATAGTTGGCCATTGCATGCAGACTGCAATATATTACCTTCATTTAAAATGTCTAATGCCCTGGTTATAATTTTGTTACCAGCACACAGTACTTCAACATAAGAGCAGAAGAGTTCAAAGCCCTTTTTATTCTTTTGTACTGCTTGTACCTTGGCCTCAATGATGCTGCAAGTGTCTGCTAGACTGCACATAAAAAAAGCATAAGTAAACAATATATATCTATAGGTAACATTAGTAAGCACTTCTTTTTGAAAATCCAGTTACATTTTCAATATTCAGTTCAATTTCTGCTATAAAGCTTAATTTCTACTTTTACTGACCTCTGAGATCTAAATGGTACTTAAATTACGGTGAAGTCCAAAGATCTTAGTCTCTCAGTAAATACCATTCAAATATGTTTCCTACCCACTGAAACCTCTAGTTAAGAAATAATCATTTTTGTTATGCTGTGGCATAAAATAAATATGGACATGCCTTGGGTACCAAGCAACATTTTGCAATGAAATTATTTAATTTGGACAGGAAATACACCAGAGTTAAGTGCTCAGAAAATGTAAATTATTGGTCAAAAATAAAGAGTCCAAGAGACTTACTACTAACCAAACATTTTCAAGATATCTATTAAGTATTATAAACATGAAATGCCAAAATGTCTTTACATAAAGAGTTTATATCCCTACTTCACTAGCATTTTAAATATTGGGGAACAAAAATTAGACATTATGTCTTATGACTGACAAAACTTATAATATAATGAAAACTTATCATGACTTTACAGTTCCTAACAGTAATTTTCAAAGGAAAAATAAGTCATCTTTTGTCTTAATTTTAGCCCCATTATTCCAGAATAATTTAAGATAATCTTTGTGCCATTGTGTGAAAATTATTTCCTTTCACTTTGCCAGTTCTTCAATTTTTCATACTAAATTTATAATGAAATACACATTTTTCTGATAGAATGAAAACTGACTTTTACTTTATATTTTTTTTCATAAAGTACCACATTAATCAAATTTACCTAAGAAAATCCCCCTATAACTCTATTTTCTGAAAAAGCTTGGTATAGTATAGTACTGAAAATAAGTTATTATTGATCACAAAAATCTACATTGTTGCCCCATATGTATCACTCGACTAGTATATGACACTAGCCCTTAGATAATTTACTTACTCTTTGGGTTTTCAACTTCACTTACGAGATGAATGGAATGAATTAGATTATTATAAGCTCCTTCATTTTATATCATTTTATGTATTAAGTTTAAAAAACTAAATAATGATTTAACACATGTTAAATGCACACATAAAATATCTACAGTTTTAGAGATTTTGTTACACACACATACACACACACACACACACACACACACACACATATACATATACACATATATACCTTTCCAGGGGATTTGTAAAGCAAAGAAGAAGCTGTGAAGAAGTAGCGAATGGGACTTCCCTGGTGGTGCAGTGGTTAAGGATCCACCTACCAATGCAGGGTACATAGGTTCGAGCCCCAGTCCAGGAAGATCCCCACATGCTGTGGAGCAACTAAACCCGTGAGCCACAACTACTGAGCCTGCACACCTAAAGCCCGTGCTCCGCAACAAGAGAAGACACTACTATGAGAAGCCCGTGCACCGCAATGAAGAGTAGCCCCCGGTCGTCACAACTAGTGAAAGCCCACGCACAGCAACAAAGACCCAACACAGACAATAATTAATTAATTTTAAAAAAATGAAGTAGTGAATGAATAAGTCAACAGTTTAGTAGGAAAAATGCAAGTAGGAAGGGAAAGAGATAAAGTAGAAATCAAAACTAGCTATGGTTAAAAGATGAATAAAGTTTTCCCACTGGAGTTAATAAAAATGAAAAATGAAGAGAAAAATGTGTGCTGCTTCCCACAATTCTATATCAATGCATATCACATTCCTCTTTAGGACATGCAGGGTAAAGAGCAGTCTGGGTCATCTCTTCTCTTCAGTCTTTGGTGTATATGACTTTTTACCCCGATTAACTGGTTTTCTTTTGTATTCTGAAGTTTTCAGCCTGCTTTTCTTTAGTATCCCATACTTGACCAAGCGATGAAGCCTAGCCCTGATCTTTGCACTCTATGTGTTCATTCAACACATGTTTATGAGAACCTATTACACACACACACACACCCTGTGCCAGTCAATAGGCTCTGTAACAAACTTTTACTCACATATATACTATTTTTGGTTCTCTGTCCTTGTGAGCAAGGCTTTATTTTTAGAGAGATAAGTGAAGGAATATTTAAAATTGAGTTATATCCAAATATACTTTGAAACATAAATTAGATCTTCTGGGTGCTGGCCACCTTTTCTTTTCTTTTAATATGAACTGTGTTCATAGGAAACTTGATCCATTCCATCATCTGCTTCTTTAATGAATGCTGGGTGGCCAGTGAAGGATATAGATGTAGATATCAGGTCACCTGATTTTCTAGTTAAGCTTCTGTACTAATTTCATCATCTATCATCATCTTCCCATTAAGCCATTTGTAAAATATTTCAATTTAGGGAGTTGACAATAAATCACTCCTCTAGACAGATGTATATAGATATATATTTCTCTTTCAATTTTCCATAGAGTTAATCTTTAGTTAACACTTAAAAGTATTAACCTAGCATGTAGATATTCCAATAAGTTGCTAATTGATGAAAATGTGTTTCTCCGATTGAATAAAAAAAATTGATTAATGTACAAGGTCCTCTCAGCCCTAAAGCTTTATATCACAAGGAAATGTTTGTTGGTAAAATAGCTGATTGGACTGGGAAGCCAGTTCCCAGGGAGATCTATTTCACATGTACTCCTGTAGCAGAGAATGACAATCATAGAGAATTTGGGTTGAAATAAGACCTCTAGTAGGTCATCCAGTGCACTCTCCTCAACTAGGGTAGGATTGATTTCAAACGCCATTCCTTTGTTCATGAAAAACTTAGATCCATCTATTTAAGCAAAATGTTTTCCTCACTATGCAGGGAGTGACACCATGCAAATCCTTATGAGAGGACAAAACCAATTACATTGTTTTGTAATGTAAAGATAAAACTACGTTTTGGAGGTACTCATGTAATTCATAAGTAATGAATTTGGAAAAATTAGTTGTTTTCTGTTATTGAAACACTGTAAAGCTGATCTGCTTGGACACTTACTAGCTGTTGTTAACAAGGCCAAAATCACAGGTTTGATCCCAGTGTAGAGCAACCAACTCTTTTTGTTTTTATGTGGGCCAGTGAACTCCGTTTCTGTTTACTGAAGTAAAATCATCTTGCATAGTTTTGCCCCCCACCAAATGAATGAAATGGAATAAAAAGTGAATTCATCAAGCAAGTTACTACCTCTATTGCAAAAACAGGTCACAGCATGTATCCTACTGATTTGCTGGGTGTTTAAGGCCCTGGGGTTGTTAAAACATAGGATACAGAGTGACACTGGCTGGCCTCAGATTCTGGCCATACCACTTGCTAGTTGTGCATGACCTTGAAAAGTTACTAAGGATCTTTGCTCTTCAGTTTCACCATGTAAAAAACAGAACTAATAAAATCACCTACTTTGTGGTTCTTGAGAGGATTAAATGAGATAAACCAGGTATACTGCTCAACAAGGTACTTGGCACATGGTAAACTAAGTCTTCCAATTCATCTAATAACCAGGGAGAGCTGTTTTAAACTACTTTAGTTCCTGTTAAAATTCTTTGTGAAATAAATCTTGAAAAACTCTGGCTATATATGGCTCTCTAGTGAGTAGATATCTATACTTCTCCTCCATGATGATTAAAATTCTCAGACTAATGAGCCTAATGAGCCTAAATAGCATTCATCTGTTATAATGAACACAATTCTTCTCTTCACTGTAGACATTTAATTTCCAAGGAATAAGAAGTTTTCTCTAGTCATTAGGCACTAGGTGAAATGGGAAAGTTGGTCAATCTGAGGCATGAATTTTTAGCAGAGGTTCTCAATTTTGACTGTGATTTAGAATCACCTGGGGAACTTTTAAAAAAATACTGGTGCCAAGTGATTCTGACTTAATTGGTCTGTGTTGACGACCGGGTGGTAGGATTTGTTAAGGGCTTGTAGCAGGTGATTTTAATGTGCAGTCAAGTTTGAGAACCACCATGGTTAAAGAACATTTGGGCCCTGGTTATGTAAGATCAGAATCTGTTCCATCTCCAACTTATCACAGGCAACCTCTCCACTCCAGCTGAAGAGTGCTGTGCCTCTTCGCAGGCAAAGAGAGGGAAAAAATTTTTTAAATTATTTTTTTATTATTTCTTCCCAAACATCAAGATCTATAAATTGAGGTTTTGAGGTGAAAAAATGTTAGGCTACATCTTAATGATAATTTTTTTATTCTTTGGCTAAATAGCAGTTACAAATTCAGATAAGCTTTGGCCTAATACACTTCTGCAGAGTTGGCTAAATTATTATAGAAGTGTAGGATTATTCTGAAGCACTAACCTGGGATTGGTAACAAACCTATAAAAGAGAGGCTCTATCCTCTTTTCTTCATGCTATTCTTACCTGTGTTCGTGTGGTATCATGGAATTCCAGGGCTGGCATTTGATGCCACTTTTAGTGATAGATACCGTTCCCTTATAGCTACCTCCTTTACCGATGATGCAGTTTCTAATGTAGTCTATCAGAAGAAAGCAGAGAAAAATGCTATCACTATGTGTAACATATCTGCTGTGTATATTAAAAATAAAAATGATAAAATTCCATGCAAATCTTTAAGTAATGCTTATAAACCATCACAAATCATATTGAAATTTCTTGCCTAAAAGTTCTACTAATATTTTCAAAATAATACATTTCAGAGTAATCCAAAACAAAAAAGACCATTGAGGAGTTTTAATTTTGTGAGTATATACCTGGATAACTGTAGAGATTAGTCTACCTACTTAATGTAGATTATTCTATATACTCAACTGGACAGGCAAATTTAATTTAGCATAATGATTTGCTCAAATTCACAGACCATTTTAAGAACATATTAAAAACAAAAATTTGTAAACCTATATTGATTTCAAAAAGTTACTTTAAGATAATGGAAATAACTGATTTGTCTTTATATCAGTAAAATTGTGTGGGTTTTTGTGTATGTGTGTGTATGTGATAATTACATTATGCTGATTATTATTTTCATATTTTTGCTAACAGATCAGCTGCTAAATTATAGGACAATCAAATTGAAACAAGCTGTATATTTCTATCCAATAATAGTATATACAGTTGTTAGCAACCTAGAAGATTAAAGATGGTTTTATACTAGATTATGAATTATGTTTAGGATTTACAGAATTATTGGGGTGTATAGAGATCATCTTATTTTCTAACATGAATTAATTTTAATTTCATTTAAACATTTTCCCTATTAACAAAGAAATGTCTGTGTATATTACTAAATACCTAAGTTTAATAAAAAACACAGTATGATTTAAGAAAACATTAAAATTGAAATAAATAGTATTATCATAAACATAATTCATGATTATTATTTTGTGTAATGAGAGATTTATTCTGTAAAATACACATTTAGTAAACATTCTTCAATTATTTTATTATTATAAATCCACTGTTGAACAAAATAAACACCTTGTGAATATAATATCAAACTACCGAAGTAGACAAATTAATAATATGGTGTCAATTCTTTCAAAGATTTTTTAAAAGTATGTAACTAGGAATAGATCCAACTAATTTTTTAAAACCTCCACGTTTTGTTGTTATCAGCAATCATCACTATAACTTAGATTAATTATCCAAAGTTATTAAAATTTAGAATACTTTAGTAAACTCAAAATTTGCTGTTATATAAAATGTCTTAAACTAATAACTTAAGGTGGCACTTTCTAAAACGACTGTGGAGAATATCAGTTCCGGGAGATGTTACTAGAAATAAACAAAGAGGGGAGGGATAATCTAACTATGGAAAATTTGGGAAAAGCTCTCTTTAAAGTACCATACTGAAAATAGTCAAGGCAGTAGTGTCATCTGTCTTAATAGATGAATTGACTGCATAATAGATCCATGATATAATGAAAAAATCAGTTAGAAAGTGCACTGTGGCAGGCAATTACATATATTTTATACTGGTTTCATTACGAAATATTTAGGGAGAAGGAAGTTACCTTTGTTTTCATAGAGGTCAAATTCATGGCCAAACTCCTTTTTCACTCCACTTGACATGCTATTGAAAGGGAACCAGAGGCATCGCTTTCTTGCTTTGTCAAAAACAAAGGCCCTGAAAAAAATATCTGAATGAAAAGAAGGAATACTACTATTTATACAGTTTTTAAAGAATAGGCACCTGGTTTAAACAAGGAAGGCAATATAAAAACAGACGCATTATTACATATACAGAAACATGAGGGATATTTGAACCTACCATTTTGCTAGCCAAATAAGACAGAACAAAATTAAATTTTTATAGGTGTAGATTTAAATATCAGATAGAATAAAATTTGAAATGTTCTCATGTTATTCTCAATGACACATAGAAGAATGAGGTCTTCAACAAGCAAAATCAATATATAGCACAACTACTTGGAATATTTCTGAAGACTTTATTTTTTTTTTGTAAGTACACAGCAAGTTGGAAGATATTTTTGCAGTTATATACAAATTATTATATTTGAAATATCATGATTAACTTCTAAAGGTTGTAATTGTATAAAGCACATTCTAAAGTGACATGTCCTAAAATGCATTAGACAAATCACCACCCCAGGAGATTCTCCAGCAAAGAAGGATCTAAAATCAAATGTTTGGGAAATTTTGCATATAATATCCCTTCTTGGTGAGTTATAAAGCATTTAAGCTTATTAAAGGCGATGAAAATCCTGCTCTTAGGTAACTTTGCATAAGTCAATGTTTCCTAAATGGATTTGCTTGCATAAGCATTTTTAATTTAAATAAAAAACTAATATCAGAGAGAATACATTTTTGATATATCATCTTGACAAAAATTGCTGAAATGTGTTAACTCCTAAAATTATCATTCCTATAGCTAAGTATTACATTGGTATTTTCTTGCTCACTAAAAAAAAGTATTTCTAAAGAAAAATGATAAATACAAAAATCCCTTAACTGAGAATATAAAGTACTTAAAATTTTCAACACATTAAGTGTTACCATTTCTAAAAATACAGGAAATAAAGTTCGAATTCTGAACTATTTTCTTTCCATTAAGAAATAGTATTAAAACTCCTGCTTAACCATGTTCATGCTAATTATAATGTCACCATGTATAAGCATCTACTTAAGAAAAACACATAGATTTTCTAAGAATAAAGATTTTTTGCTTCCAGACTATATATATATAATATAGATATATAATATAGATATATATTATATATATATACTATTTTAACATCTTTATTGGAGTATAATTGCTTTACAATGGTGTGTTAGTTTCTGCTATATAACAAAGTGAATCAGCTACATGTACACATATATCCCCATATCCCCTCCCTCTTGCGACTCCCTCCCATCCTTCCTATCCCACCCCGCCAGGTGGTCACAAAGCACAAGCTGATCTCCCTATGCTGTGCGGCTGCTTCCCACTAGCTATCTATTTGACATTTGGTAGCATGTATATGTGCATGCCACTCTCTTACTTCGTCCCAGCTTCCCCTTCTCCCATGTCCTCAAGTCCATTCTCTATGACTAAGCCTTTATTCCTGTCCTACCTCTAGGTCCTTCATAATATTTTTTTTAAGATTCCATATATATGTGTTAGCATACAGTATCTGTTTTTCTCTTTCTGACTTACTTCACTCTGTATGATAGACCCTAGGTCCATCCACCTCACTACAAATAACTCAATCTCGTTTCTTTTTATGGCTGAGTAATATTGCATTGTATATATGTGCCACATCTTCTTTATCCATTCATCTGTTGATGGACACTTAGGTTGCTTCCATGTCCTGGCTTTTGTAAATAGAGCTGCAAAGAACATTGTGGAACATGACTCTTTTTGAATTATGGTTTTCTCAAGGTATACGCCCAGTAGTGGGAATGCTGGGTCATATGGTAGTTCTAGTTTTAGTTTCTTAAGGAACCTCAATACTGTTCTCCATAGTGGCTGTATCAATTTACATTACCACAAACAGTGCAAGAGTGTTCCCTTTCTCCACACCCTCTCTAGCATGTATTGTTTGCAGACTTTTTGATGATGGCCATTCTGACTGGTGTGAGGTGATACTTCATTATAGTTTTGATTTGCATTACTCTAATGATTAGTGATGTTGAGCATCCTCTCATGTGTTTCTTGGCAATCTGTATATCTTCTTTGGAGAAATGTCTGTTTAGGTCTTCTGCCCATTTTTGGATTGGGTTGTTTGTCTTTTTGATATTGAGCTGCTTGTATATTTTGGAGATTAATCCTTTGTCCATTGCTTCATTTGCAAATATTTTCTCCCAATCTGAGGGTTGTCTTTCCGTCTTGTTTATGGTTTCCTTTGCTGTGCAAAAGCTTTTAAGTTTCATTAGGTCTGAGTTGTTTATTTTTATTTCCCTTTCTCTAGGAGGTGGGTCAAAAAGGATCTTGCTATGATTTATGTCATAGAGTGTTCTGCCTATGTTTTCCTCTAAGAGTTTTGTAGTGTCTAGCCTTTCATTTAGGTCTTTAATCCATTTTGAGTTTATTTTTGTGTATGGTGTTAGGGAGTATTCTAATTTCATTCTTTTCCATGTAGCTGTCCAGTTTTCCCAGCACCACTTATTGAAGAGGCTGTCTTTTCTCCATTGTGTATTCTTGCCTCCTTTATCAAAGATTAGGTGACCATATGTGCATGGGTTTATCTCTAGGCTTTCTATCCTGTTCCATTGATCTATATTTCTGTTTTTGTGCCAGTACCATACTGTCTTGATTACTGTAGCTTTGTAGTATAGTCTGAAGTCCAGAAGTCTTATTCTTCCAGCTCCATTATTCTTTCTCAAGATTGCTCTGGCTATTTGGGGTCTTTTGTGTTTCCATACAAATTGTGAATTTTTTTGTTCTAGTTCTATGAAAAATGCCATTGGTAGTTTGATAAGGATTGCACTGAATCTGTACTTTGCTTTGGGTAGTATAGTCATTTTCACAATGTTGATTCTTCCAATCCAAGAACATGGTATATCTCTCCATCTGTTTGTACATCTTTAATTTCTCTCATCAGTGTCTTATAGTTTTCTGCATACAGGTTTTTGTCACTCTAGGTAGGTTTATTCCTAGGTATTTTATTCTTTTTGTTGCAATGGTAAGTGGGAGTATTTCCTTAATTTCTCTTTCAGATTTTTCATCATTAGTGTATAGGAATGCAAGAGATTTCTGTGCATTAATTTTGTATCCTGCTACTTAACCAAATTCATTGATTAGCTCTAGTAGTTTTCTGGTAGCATCTTTAGGATTCTGTATGTATAGTATCATGTCATCTGCAAACAGGGACAGATTTACTTCTTTCTGATTTAGATTCCTTTTATTTCCTTTTCTTCTCTGATTTCTGTGGCTAAAACTTCCAAAACTATGCTGAATAAGAGTGGTGAGATTGGGCAACCTTGTCTTTTTCCTGATCTTAGTGGAAGTGGTTTCAGTTTTTCACCATTGAGAACAATGTTGCCTGTGGGTTTGTCATATATGGCCTTTATTATGTTGAGCTAAGTTCCCTCTATGCCTACTTTCTGGAGGGTTTTTATCATAAATGGGTGTTGAATTTTGTCAAAAGCTTTCTCTGCATCTATTGAGACGATCATATGGTTTTTCTCCTTCAGTTTGTTAATATGATGTATCACATTGATTGATTTGCGTATATTGAAGAATCCTTGAATTCCTGGGATAAACCCCATTTGACCATGGTGTAGGATTGTGCTGTTGGATTCTGTTTGCTAGTATTTTGTTGAGGATTTTTGCATCTATGTTCATCTGTGTTACTGGCCTGTAGTTTTCTTTTTTTGTGACATCTTTGTCTGGTTTTGGTATCAGCGTGATGGTGGCCTCATAGAATGAGTTTGGGAGTGTTCCTCCCTCTGCTATATTTTGGAAGCATTTGAGAAGGATAGGTGTTAGCTCTTCTCTAAATGTTTGGTAGAATTCGCCTGTGAAGCCATCTGGTCCTAGGCTATTGTTTGCTGGAAGATTTTAATCACAGTTTCAATTTCAATGCTTGTGACTGGTCTGTTTATGTTTTCTATTTCTTCCTGGTTCAGTCTCGGAGGGTTGTGATTTTCTAAGAATTTTTCCATTTATTCCAGGTTGTCCATTGTATTGGCATACAGTTGCTTGTAGTAATCCCTCAATATCCTTGTATTTCTGCAGTGTCAGTTGTTACTTCTCCTTTTTCATTTCTATTGGTTTGAGTCTTTTCCCTTTTTTTCTTGATAAGTCTGGCTAATGGTTTATCAATTTTGTTTATCTTCTTAAAGAACCAGCTTTTAGTTTTATTGATCTTTGCAGTCATTTCCTTCATTTATTTTTCCTTCATTTCTGATCTGATGTTTATGATTTATTTGCTTATACTAACTTTGGGTTGTTTTTGTTCTTCTTTCTCTAATGGCTTTAGGTGTAAGCGCAGGTTATTTATTTGAGATTTTTCTTGTTCCCTCAGGTAGGATTGTATTGCTATAACCTTCCCTCTTAGAACTGCTTTTGCTTCATCCCATAGGTTTTCGGTCATAGTGTTTTCATTGTCATTTGTTTCTAGGTATTTTTTGATTTCCTCTTTGATTTCTTCTGTGATCTCTTGGTTATTTAGTAGTGTATTGTTTAGCCTCCATGTGATTGTATTTTTTAGAGTTTTTTTTTTTGTAATTGATATCTAGTCTCATAGCGGTATGGTCGGAAAAGATACTGGATACGATTTCAATCTTCTTAAATTTACCAAGGCTTGATTTGTGATCTGAGGTGTGATCTATCCATAGAATGTTCCATGAGTACTTGAGAAGAAAGTGTATTCTGTTGTTTTTGGATGGAATGTCCTATAAATATCAATTAAGTTCATCATGTTTAATGTGTCATTTAAAGCTTGTGTTTCCTTATTTATTTTCATTATGGATGATCTGTCCATTGGTGAAAGTGGGGTGTTAAAGTCCCCTACTATGATTGTATTACTGTCGATTTCCCCTTTTGTGGCTGTTAGCATTTGCTTTATGTATTGAGGTACTCCTATGTTGGGTGCATAAATATTTACAATTGTTATATCTTCCTCTTGGAGTGATCCCTTGATCATGATGTAGTGTCCTTCTTTGTCTCTTGTAATAGTCTTTATTTAAAGTCTATTTTGTCTGATATGAGAATTGCTACTCCGGCTTTATTTTGATTTCCATTTGCATGGAATATCTTTTTCCATCCCCTTACTTTCAGTCTGTATGTGTCCCTAGGACTGAAGTGGGTCTCTTGTAGACAGCATATATACAGGTCTTGTTTTTGTATCCATTCGGCCAGTCTATGTCTTTTGGTTGGAGCATTTAATCCATTTATATTTAAGGTAATTATCGATATGTATGTTCCTATTACAATTTTCTTCATTGTTTTGGGTTTGTTATTGTAGGTCTTCTCCTTCTCTTGTGTTTCCTGCCTAGAGAAGTTCCTTTAGCACGTGTTGTAAAGCCGGTTTGGTGGTGCTGAATTCTCTTAGCTTTTGCTTGTCTGTAAAGGTTTTAATTTCTCCATCAACTATGAATGAGGTCCTTGCTGGGTAGAGTAATCTTGGTTGTAGGTTTTTCCCTTTCATCACTTCAAATATGTCCTGCCACTCCCTTCTGGCCTGCAGAGTTTCTGCTGAAAGATCAGCTGTTAACCTTATGGGGATGCCCTTGTATGTTATTTGTTGCTTTTCCCTTGCTGCTTTTAATATTTTTTCTTTGTATTTAATTTTTGATAGTTTGAATAATATGTGTCTTGGCATGTGTCTCCTTGGATTTATCCTGTATGGATCTCTGCCCTTCCTGGACTTGATTGACTATTTCCTTTCCCATATTAGGGGAGTTTTCAACTATAATCTCTTCAAATATTTTCTCAGACCCTTTCTTTTTTCTCTTCTTTTTCTGGGACCCCTGTAATTCGAATGTTGGTGTATTTAATGTTGTCCCAGAGGTCTCTGCGACTGTCCTCAATTCTTTTCATTCTTCTTTCTTTATTCTGCTCTGTGGTAGTTATTTCCACTATTTCATCTTTCAGGTCCCTTATCTGTTCTTCTGCCTCAGTTATTCTGCTATTGATTCCTTCTAGAGAATTTTTAATTTCATTTATCATGTTGTTCATCATTGTTTGTTTGCTCTTTAGTTTTTCTAGGTCCTTGTTAAATGTTTCTTGTATCTTCTAAATTCTATTTCCAAGATTTTGGATCATCTTTACTGTCATTACTCTGAATTCTTTTTCAGGTAGACTGCCTACTTCCTCTTCGTTTGTTTGGTCTGGTGGGTTTTTACCTTGCTTCTTCATCTGCTGTGTATTTCTCTGTCTTCTCATTTTGCTTAACTTACTGTGTTTGGGGTTTCCTTTTCACTGGCTTCAGGTTAGTAGTTCCAATTGTTTTTGGTATCTGCCCCCAGTGGGTAAGGTTGGTTCAGTGGGTTGTGTAGGCTTACTGGTGGAGGGGACTGGTGCCTGTGTTCTGATGGATAAGGCTGGATCTTGTCTTTCTGGTGGGCAGGACTGCATCCGGGGGTGTGTTTTGGGGTGTCTGTGGACTTATTATGATTTTAGGCAGTCTCTCTGATAATGGTTGGGGTGGTGTTCCTGTCTTGCTAGTCGTTTGGCATGGGGCGTCCAGCACTGTAGCTTGCTGGTCGTTGAGTGGAGCTGGGTCTGAACATTGAGACAGAGATATCTGGGAGAGCTCTCACCAAATGATATTACAAGTGGCCTGGAGGTCTCTGATGGACCAATGTCCTGAACTTGGCTCTCCCACCTCTAAGGCTCAGCCCTGACACCCGGCTGGAGCACCAAGACCCTGTCAGCCAAACGGCTCAGAAGAAAAGGGAGAAAAAAAAGAAGAAAGAAAGAAAGTAAATAAAATAAGTGAAGTTATTAAAATAAAAAATTAAAAATATTATTAAAATAAAAAAGTAATTAAAAAAAAGAAGAGAGCAACCAAACCAATAAACAAATCCACCAATGGTAACAAGCACTAAAAACTATACTAAAAAAAATGGATAGACAGAACCCTAGGACAAATGGTAAAAGCAAACCTATACAGACAAAATCACACAAAGAAGCATACACATACACACTCACAAAAAGAGGAAAAGGGGAAAAAAAAAGAAAAAATATATATATAAAGGAAAAGAGCAACCAAATCAATAAACAAATCTACCAGTGATAATAAGCTCTAAATGCTAAACTAAGATAAACATAAAACTAGAAACAAATTAGATGCAGAAGACAAACCCCAAGTCTACAGTTGCTCCCAAAGTCCACCGCCTCAGTTTTGGGGTGATTCATTGTCTATTCATGTATTCCACAGATGCAGGGTATATCAGCTTGATTGTGGAGATTTAGTCCTCTGCTCCTGAGGCTGCACAGAGAAGTTTCCCTTTCTCTTCTTTGTTCACACAGCTCCTGGGGTTCAGCTTTGGATTTGGCCCTGCTGCTGCATGTAGGATGCCCTCTGGCGTCTGTTTGTTGCCCGGAGAGGAGGGGCTTAAAGGAGCAGCTTTAAGATTAGGGGGCTCTGGCTCACTCAGGCTGGGGGGTATGGAGGGGTATGGAATTAGGGGCGAGTCTGTGGTGGCAGAGGCCAGTGTGAAGTTGCAACAGCCTGAAGTGCACTGTGTGTTCTCCTGGGGGGAGTTGTCCCTGGATCTCAGGCCCCTGGCAGTGGCGGGCTGCACAGGCCCCTGGGAGGGGAGGTGTGGATAGTGACCTGTGCTCACACACAGGCTTCTTGGTGGCGGCAGCAGAAGCCTTAGCGTTTCATCCCCATCTCTGGTGTCCATGCTGATAGCCACGGCTCGCGCCCGTCTCTGGAGCTCATTTAGGCAGTGCTCTGAATCCGCTCTCCTTGCACACCATGAAACAATGGTCTCTTGCCTCTTCGGCAGGTCCAGACCTTTCCCCGGACTCCCTCCCAGCTAGCTGTGGCGCACTAGCCCCCTTAAGGCTGTGTTCCCGCAGCCAACCCCAGTCCTCTCCCTGTGATCTGACCTCCGAAGCCTGAGCCTCAGCTCCCAGCCCCCACCCATCCTGGCGGATTAGTAGACAAACCTCTCTTGGCTGGTGAGTGCCGGTCAGCCCTGATCCTCTGTGCAGAAATCTCTCCACTTTGCCCTCCGCACCCCTATTGCTGTGCTCTCCTCCACGGCTCCGAAGCTTTCCCCCTCTGTCACCCACAGTCTCTGCCCATGAAGGGGCTTCTAGTGTGTGGAAACCTTTCCTCCTTCACGGCTCCCCCCGCGAGGTGCAGGTCCCATCCCTATTCTTTTGTATCTCGTTTTTCTTTTTTCTTTTGCCCTACCCAGGTACGTGGGGAGTGTCCTGCCTTTTGGGAGGTCTGAGGTCTTCTGCCAGCGTTCAGTAGGTGTTTTGTAGGAGTTGTTCCACGTGTAGATGTATTTTTGATGTATCTGTGGGGAGGAAGGTGATCTCCACATCTTACTCCTCTGCCATCTTGAAGGTCCTCCTCCAGATCATATATATATATATATATATATATATATATATATATATATATATATATTTTTTTTTTTTTTTTTTTTTTTGCGGTACGCGGGCCTCTCACTGTTGTGGCCTCTCCTGCTGCGGAGCACAGGCCCCGGACGCGCAGGTTCAGTGGCCATGGCTCACAGGCCCAGCCGCTCCGCGGCATGTGGGATCCTTCCGGACTGGGACACGAACCCATGTCCCCTGCATCGTCAGGCGGACTCTCAACCACTGTGCCACCAGGGAAGCCCCAGATCATATATTTTTGAAAGCACATAATTTTCTTATAATTTTATGTAGTTCAAATTAGTCATTTATTTCTTAACATTGTAACAACTTTTAAGTAATTTTAAATAAGGGGAAATAACTTTTATAAAACAAATATTAAAAAGATGTTATAAAATTAAAGTATTTTAACTATTATTTTATATTTTTACATAGTGCATTTTATTCTATATCTAACTAACTTCAAAAATTATATGTATAAACTTTGTGCTTTGATTTACACGTAGACATTTTGAAATGTCCACCTACAAGAACATTTTACAGTTGAAATAGTATTAAAGAACAAACATAAAAGTCTGTTTTTGCAACTGTGGCAGAATAACTTGAAAAGAGAAAAACTGGCTGATAATATATTTGAATTTTGATCTGGTAGATAGTAAACTTATGCAATCCATGTAAAATTTCCTATATCCCTATTGTAGGGTGTTGGGGGAGAGTTAAATAACCTTGAAAGCACAGTAATTAGATAAAGAATACATATGAAGATAATTAAACGAACATCTAAAAAGAAATTTTAAAATTACAGACTCAAATACCTACTAGTTAACATTAAAATAAAAATGTACCACACATATATAAACTACTACTTTTTTTTTTCAGTAATATGGCTTTGACATGAGATTGCCTTGCAAGTGACTCATAAGCCCCATCAGGAACATTTGAGATTTGCTTCTGTGAATACAAAGGTGATTCCATCTGGAAAGTGGGTGACAGGGTTTCCAGTTTGCTGATTTCATTCACCCTTTTCTCTCATTCCGTTACAATTCCATATACCCTCAGAAAATTGTATTTGCTTGTATCATTTTACACTTCCATATGGACTGGATCCAAGCTGACAAATTCCATGCGTTGCATATCTTCTTTGAAGTTTGACTTTAGGAGTCTTTCTCTTAGCCTTATTTTAACTATCATCTTCCTTTCAATAATTTATTTTGTTGAGTTGTTTATGGCAGAAGGGCAATTCCAGTACCAGTTACTCAGTCATGGTTAGAAATTTTCATCTCTTGAGTCAGTTCATGTACAGTAATTTTTTTGAAACGCTTAGAATCAGGCATTCTGGTCATCTTTCTCATCCAGCAAAAACCAACTTCAGTCTCTATAAAGTCAATATTGTTGATACCTTCTCAAGAGGAAACAAAATTTGAGACCTCCACCTTATGCCCACTGAATCACAGATGCTTTCACACAGCATTGTTGGTATTTTCCAAACATTTTAGTGTGTTTGCCACTGTCCTTCAATGATTCTAGTTCATGTAACAAGTCCTCAAAAAGATCTTTAATTCATTAAGAACCTACTTTCAGCGTATCACAAGTATGTCCATTCAATTCTGAATAAGAAATGTATTTAGTGATTCCAAATAAGTATGTATATATATTTAGGATACACAAGTGTGAAGGATGACACCATTTCTGAGCAGAGAACTTTAGCTGTACATTGGTATTACTACATGTGGTTTTCTGCACAGGTTGCCATAAATTTGGAGACTAAATATAACTCAGCCACAATATGGTTGAAAAGCATGAAACCTCATATATATGGGATATGTAAAGTTTTATTAATCTGGTCACATATGTTCTCCAATGCAGCAAAATCATTTTAGTTTCTCCTAAATAAAACAAAGGGAAAGCTGTTTTGTTTGGGTTTTTTTCTAGGCATAAGGCTGACTAATGTGAAAATCGAGGCTTAGCAATACTTTCCTTACTTGTGAATCCAGAAGAGTGTATTTTCAAACTCAAAGTTAAAAATCAACAATGAGATGTGGTTCTTCCATTCCCTTTGCCCTGCCCTTCTAACCCTGAAAGGGGAAAATACAATAAATCCAACCTCCTCAATTGCCAGAAGAACATCTCCATAAATCTACACAGCTGAGTTGTTGATTGAGAGTAGTTTTCTCTAGTTTATTTTTTTTAATCTCAAGGCTTTTCTAGGAAAGTCAGGGAAAGAAGGAATTATCATAAGAATTACTTGGAAAGTTAATTCCCCACTCCCAGTGCCAGGAAATATCTCCCTGAAAGTGGCAGTTGGGCTATAAAAATACTTCCAGAGGAGATCTAAATGAATAGAAAAGAGATAGTCTTTCCTCCTGCTAAAGAGCTCCTCTAACCATGTCCCTTCTCCTCGGGCCCATAACACTTACTTCTCTGAGAAAGGCAAGACGAATTTAGGACCTCTTGCCATGACATTACTAAAATCTGTGTTTTATCTGTGTTAACTACCCAAATGTAATAGAGTAGAATTCAAAAGTGACAGGATACCATGTGCACTCCTGTTAAAGTGGGATGAAATAGGGAATAAAAAGGTGGAAAGTAAGTGTGGGGAGGGAATATTTATGAAGAACTAGGAAATGCATTTTCTTCTGGCAATTTGGAAAACTATTCAGATGAAATTGTCACCTTCATGGCCCAAAACTCCAAGTTTTATCCTTTGGCATACTGGCAAAGTTGTAAGGAATTTTTCCCTGGGAGGTCACAGAGAAACTTTCAAAAGATAAGAAAACTCTCCATTTGAGTCCCCTCATGCCTCTTTGAATTGCCCCAACACTTTTCACCTAAAACTTCATCATCACTACCCGCTAACTTCTTTTAAACAGTCCCTCTAGTTTTTTTAAACTAATTATCTCAATGTTTTTTATTTACATCCCTAAAGACAATGATACAAGTTGCAGTAAGTTTTGGTTGTTGGCCAACTTCTATTCTGAAAATTCCTCCACTCCTCTTGTAAGAAAAAAAAAAGTTTACTCTGAATATTGTAAAATATTAGAGAGATAAAAAGTTAATCTAATTGAATTTTAGTTCCTAAAGTTCAACTGTTCATAAGATGAGAAAATATAAATTCCATAACTAAAGCCACTGTGGATTCTAAAAGATCTCAGTTTATGTGTTCTCCCTTACTCATATTTCCATCAAATAGAGCTAAGTCTGCTGTTGCAATGAGTTAAAACTAAAATCAAGCTTACAATTTTAAGAGTACATTGCATTGAATACAAAAAAGATGATGATAATGAGTCCATGCTATATTTGGAAAATTATTCTAAGAACGAAATGAAGCAACTTACTTGCAAGTGAATGGAAGTCCTTTATTCCTAATACATCTATTGGCACATTGGTCTGCAGTGTTCATTTTTTTTGTTTTTATCTTCAGTAATGGGTCTTCTTTAATTAGAGTAGTCTTTGCTGACTTTTTGAATTCATGAAGTGTGTTTCTTCTTTTCTTCTGTCCTTCTATTAATAATAATATTTTTTTAAAAACATAGGGGAAAAGCTTTTAAGGCTCATATAGAAAAAGATATCCCTAAGAATCATCTACGAGGTAATGATTTTATCTGACAACATACCAGACCTCCAGGGGTTGGGGGGTGGAGTAATGTGGGTAATGATACTTTCAGATACTTAAGAGCAAGAGAGGAATAGTTAATCAGTGAAGAAAAAATAACTTCACATACAGAGTCATTCATCTACATTCTTTCAAATGAAGGATGCTTTTAAAAATTAGGACAGAGTTCACTCTTAAGAAATAAATAACATGGTATTCTCCAAACAGTATGAAAGGAAGTGCCAGGACATATCATATCATGCTCTATAATTAAATCTGTCATTTCCTTCTACAATTGGTCCTTATGTAAATTATAGTACTAATTAGATAAGCCAAGTCAATGACAGGTGAGAAACTTCTCACTAAAAATGGTGCACTGGGTAAATTCTTCTGACTTGGTCTTTAAAGTATTTCATACTATTCATATTCTAGCCCTTTCATTTCCTACATAAGTGTTTTCTGTGCTTTTGGGCACTATTTCTCAGTATCACTGAAGTGTTTGTTTTGAAATCAAGCCAAATGTTGTAAATCAAATGTATGTAAAACTTCATCCTTTAATGTAGCAATATCATTTTTCTTCATCAAAGTATTGTACCAGGCCCCTAGATAGCATGAAGCCTCCTATTAAAAAGCTGAAGAGCAAAGCTAAAACATCCCAAGAGACTTAATCTTATGGATAACTTTAGAATATGAAGAACTTGCTTCTTCATTCTTAATTTGCCCAAAGTTACCTGGTTTCTAATGATAATCATCTCTTCACAATGAGGATCAAATTGTCTAAGAGACTGCAGCTGTTGTAGAACAAGGATGGATATAATTGTGCCCCTCCCCTGCCTGTCAATTCATTTGAATACCCTTATAACAAAGGCAGTAATAATACGTACATTTTTAAGATATGAAACCAAGACATGGGAAAGCTGATGACTTAGAAGATCTGATTGAAAATCCAGCTGCCTGGCTTCAGAGCCCCCACTCTTAAACACGTATGATGCCATCTCTCTCTAAGACTTGCTAAGAAAGCATGTGGAAATAACGGCTTGTAAACAGTTTCTGAAGATTTGCTTAAAGCTATCAGTAGAGAAGTAACTTGGATGGCAGAACAGGAAATCACTTCTTGTCTTTAAACGTGGTGAAATGTGCCAAGAAAAGAGGGTGAAAATTCTTCTGTAGAAAATTTGGAAATATGGCTTAACAGAGTGAGGTACCAAGAATGCCATCATACTATTAAGTCTGCCAGCAACCACTGGCTCCAGTTGTTTTATTAAACATGGAGATGCTACCCATTAATATCTATCCTAACCTGAAGTCCACAGTAAATAAGAGAAAACATGAATTCCTCTAAATTTTGGTTCTCTATAAAACTCCAGAACACAATCCCCAAATGACTGGTACTAATTTCTGTAATAATGCTTTCATTTTCTTTTCTTTTCTTTTCTTCAACTTTTCTTTGCCCTATAAGATGGAATGGCTATGGTAGAACAGGTATAATTTAAAAGACATCTTAACATAGAAATTCAGTCAACCAAATAATCCATCAACATGTTATTTATTGAGTGTGGACCAAACGCCTTGCATAACGTTGGCAGACTGATGATAATTCTGGCATTCTTATTGACTTGCCAAGTGACTTTGTTTAATTACCTTAAATGCTAATATCCCATTACTCAATTTACAAAATGAAAGTTATATGTGAACTAAAAGGAGCTATTTAAACTACAATCATTTGGAAATCAATTTGGGTTAAAAATGTTATGAATATGCAAAGTTTTAGTTTTGTTTTTGAAATTTCATCCTTTAATTTCTGGCATAAGAGAAGAAACCGTTATTCTCCCAAGCAAAGAAGTGGTATTAGTCTTTTCAAATTTTGGTTTCTGCCACAGGACCATGTTAATGGGAGATACGTTTCTCCACTAAGAGTTTCCACTTCTTTTGACATTAGTGCACTCTTTCTTAGGTGCTGTGAAATGTTTCACAGCATAAAAATCATCTGAATTCCTGTATAAATTGGAATACTTCTCAGAAACAAATAGTGGTTAATGGACGCAGAAAATCTATTCAAAAAACTATCTGCCAAAGTGGAAAAATTGTGGTATATATAAATATATATGTGTGTGTATATATATATATATATATATATAATATGTATATATATGTGTGTATATACATATATATATGTGTGTATATATGCACATATATATAAAATAAATTCAATTAACTAAAAGTATAGAATTAAAATTGGCCTAATGTATTATGTATTTATTACCTATGTTTAAGTGTGAGAGAAGAACATAAAACTAAATTTTAAAAGTCTAAGACAAACATTGAGTTCAGACATGTATTTTACCAATTACCAAGTAAAATAGAATACCTGGTCAATGCTCTGGTTTCTTTTCTCAGAACCATACAACATGAAGGAAGGCACTGAGGATGACTAGAGAAAAGTGGTTTCTGTGGGATCGTTGATTATATTTAATTCTGCAGATCCTCAGCTGTCCTATTGAAATGTGTTAATGCCTGGCTGTACCTCATAAAAATAGTCTACTCTTGCTTGCTGATAAACTTTCGATCACTACCTTTCATCTAAAGATCAAAAAGTATCCTGAAAAGCAAATAAATCTATGATTTCCCTTTACTAGATAATAAATAGGAGAGAAAAGCTTGTCTGGGGCTACAAATCTAATCAGGGGCAATCAGAACCAGATACTAAGATTCCCTTCTCACTCTTTATTTCTCATGACTTAGAAGCTTTCCCTTATATTCAGTCATATCATTAGGTCAGTAACTAATTATTCAAAAATGCAAAGTTCAAGCTAGTTGTACGTCATGTAATCCACACATCAATAAAATTAATTCCTTCTTCAATAAAAGAAAAATTCAAAACAGAAGTCATTCAAAAAACAGCATCTGAAAATAAAATTCCTTTGCTGAAAATACTTTTAACTTTCTCTTCCATATGTATTAACAACTGATGCTTGTTTTAACAACAGTTAAAAAACAAGCTTAATTTGGGAAGAAACTCAAAAATATCTTTGGATCAGATTTTTCCCTACTATTTTTTGTGCATGACTGCTAGTTGAAGTTTATAAACAAAACATTGAAATGAAATCAAAGGGTAAGAGATCACTGCAACTTTGTCATGCTTTCTTATATTTTAAATTGCAACTCCTTTTCCCTCTTCCCTCAGTATGGGAAAACATTCTGTAGCTATATTTCCTGAAGAAACCAAAGTCCCTATTTTAAAACTGAAATCATTAGGCTCTTAGTGAAAAGCTACAAACAGAAAGTAGGGTCAAATGTATCAAGGTGCGTGAAGAAAGACACATTTCTCCCTCTGGTCCCTGGGCCTCACACTCATTTCTCTCAGTACCTCATATATTTTCTTCTCTGTATGGACTAACCATTGACTTCAAAGAAAAATCATGCAAAGGAAAGGATTTGCAGGGTGTGGAAAGAAGCAGGAATCTGGCTCCACATATTCTGAGAAATCTACCCACATGATTAGTGATGAACAGCTTGAAGTGGCAAGATGTTAAGATGAAAGTACACAAATAATTAATGGAAGGGAATGGTGGTGACTGGAGATTTACTTCCCAAAGGCAAAAATCATAAATACAAGTCCAAATCTTCATTTCTGTTATCTAGGACTTGGGTTTCACAAGTGGACAATTTTCATCCCTTCTTTAGAGAAGGGAACAATATCATAAATAAAGATGTCAGGAAGGGATCAAGTCAGATTTAAATCAAATGTTGGTATTTGAGAAGCAGCATAAGTATCTCTTCCAAAAAGATTTACAAATGAAATGATGTTCAGTGTGAGAATAGGGACCTCCCTAGATATTTCCCTCCTCCTACTTCCATGCCACTTCCTCATTCATCCTCCTCCTGGTCTCTTCCTTCACTGTCTGTTTCTGCCTGCAGCTCTCCTCCACACACCAACTAAAACAACCACACTTCAGTCAGGTATCTTGTCAACTCAGAACCTTCCAGCTGTGACCCATAATGTTTAAAATAGTGTAATTTAGCATGATATTCAAGCGTACATGCTAGTCTCTCTTACTTTTCCAAACCCAGGCCATACTCCTCCTCAGGTACTCAGTACACCAGCCCTACATGATTGCCTGTCCTCGCTTCGGTACCTTCAGCCACTTTGTGTTCCCCTGACTTAAGTAATGACCATACTACTACCTGTATTTTCACACTCAACTTGAGTATTGCATACTCCCTAAACCTGGTTCGATCTTCTGAGCTAGAAATAAACTCTCAACCATAACATAATAATACTTCTAACACAGAATTGTTTTTCTATTACTTAGCAAAATGGATTTTTTAGAGCGAGTTTCAGTTGATTTCATCGCTGCTGTATTCAATATAAATAAAAGGGAAAAATGCACATTGCATATTTCATTCACATAGATCTATCCAATATGTAAGATAATAAGAAAAAAATTAAGATCTTTAACTTCAGTTTCCTCATGTAAGATGAGTCAATACAATAATGCCAATCTTATTAGAATTAAATAAGCTTTGTTTTAGAACTTGGTCCATAAGAGTCGCTCAACAAATGTAGGTTTCATCATCAAAAAATCTACAAACAATAAATGATGGAGAGGGTGTGGTGAACAAGGAACCCTTTTGCACTGTTGGTGGGAATGTTAATTGATGCAGCTACTATGGAGAACAGTATGCAGGCTCCTCAAAAAACTAAAAATAGAGCTATCATATGACCCAGAAATCCCACTACTGGGCATATACCCTGAGAAAACCATAATTCAAAAAGAGTCATGTACCAAAATGTTCATTGCAGCTCTATTTACAATAGCTAGGAGATGGAAACAACCTAAGTGTCCATCATCAGATGAATGCATAAAGATGTGGCACATATATACAATGGAATATTACTCAGCCATAAAAAGAAATGAAATTGAGTTATTTGTAGTGAGGTAGATGGATCTAGAGTCTGCCGTACAGAGTGAAGTAAGTCAGAAAGAGAAAAACAAATACCGTATGCTAACACATATATATGGAATCTAAAAAAAATGGTCCTGAAGAACCTAGGGGCAGGACAGGAATAAAGACGCAGATGTAGAGAATGGACTTGAGGACACGGGGAGGGGGAAGGGTAAGCTGGGATAAAGTGAGAGAGTGGCATGGACATATATACACTACCAAATGTAAAATATATAGCTAGTGGGAAGCAGCCGCATAGCATAGGGAGATCAGCTCCGTGCTTTGTGTCCACCTAGAAGGGTGGGATAGGGAGGGTAGGAGGGAGACGCAAGAGGGAGGAGATATGGAGATATATGTATATGTATAGCTGATTCACTTTGTTATAAAGCAGAAACTAACACACCATTGTAAAGCAATTATACGCCTACGCCAATAAAATGTTAAAAGAAAAATGAAGGTATTGGGGTGCAGAGTCAGTAAAAGAAACAAAACAAAACAAAAAAAACAAATGTAGGTTTCTTTCTCGCTTGTTCATCTGTACATCTCCCACAGGCTCCTTGATAGTAGGTGCTCATTTAATGTTTTGTTGTTGTTGTTAGAGGGGATTGGATATTTGTATCCAGTGTAGGTGGGAGTGGATAGAGGATAATCCTATGTAAACCAATTCCTATAAAGATGGCTTGGGTCTATTATATTGAACATTTCTTTAAGTTTTTTGAAACTTCTCTAAAAATATCTCCATAATATATTCTGCTCATAACTGGTTGTCACCTCATTATAGTATCCACTTCTTTTCAAATATTGTCTTATTTCACAATAGGTAAAAAAGCAGACTCATAAGCTAAATCAAAAAGTATAACCAAAGCAAGTAACAACAAAATTCTAAATGTTCAATGTTAGATGATATAAAAAAGAACAGACTTTCTTTATATGTTCTAAGAGGACTATCCATGTTTTCCACTTTGAGGAATGTAATTTTTTTAAAAAACTATCAAAATAAAGTTGCCACCCAGACAAAGGCAGACCCTATTTTGTTAACAATTTTAGCATTATCCACTTTAGGAATTATTCTATTACTTGTAATTCCCAACTGGCCTCTCCTTGCCTGCGGCATACTCTTGGGCTGCATTCCCCCTATCCTCAGGAAACGCAGTCATTTCAACATTAGCCAAAATGAAATATAATTACAAATGTATATCTCCTGCCAAAACTTCGCAATGCATGCCAAAAACAAATAGACATTGTCTATGGTTGATCTACTGTTTGGGTTTTCCACACTGTGTTCCCCATGCATAAGCACAGATGATTCCAGGTAACCATATTCTACTTCAGCCCATCAACATTTTGATCTTTGAAAATGAAACTCCTCAAAATATTAGCTGTCATTTCAATTTATACTCAGAATCCCACAAAACAGCAATGTCATATAAGAATCAATTTTAACATGACCCATCTCAAAGGTGATAACCTGCTAGATTGAACTTTTTTTTTTTCACCTCTTCAGAAATCTAACATAAATGTTCTCGAACTGACACTTCCCACACAGCATTGTTTTCCAAAAGGGACATCACAAAATCGAAGAAAGCCAGGTGGGACTGATTTTCCTTGTCATTTTGCAAATTCTTGGTGTTTTCAACCTTTGTATTACATTGGAAACTAGATTGGAGGTCTGATAAATGTCATATTTAACTTATCTCAAAAGATATAACTGAGATATTTCTCTGTCTTATTTAAAAAAAAACTATGTCTACTGTCTGGGCATTTATTCCATTCTTTTATTCCCCTGTGCCCACCTATGATGCTCACTACCTTCTCCCGTTGGCATCCCAGCCACGACAATGATAACACAACCAAATACAGATGTTTCCTCTTGCCCTGATAACAACAGAAAACTTCCCAAAGCAGCAAATGAAACCTCTAAACTTCCAGGCAATATGAACTCCCAAGCAACTCCTTCCCAACCTGTAAATTCTGGGGAGAAAATGGGAGACTGAAAGGAGCATTTCTACAGCTATAATCAGAGTCACACAATTTTTGCCTCCTTGGCCCTGCAGTTTCAAAAGGGCAGGCATCCATACCCAGAAAGAATGAGACCTTAGGAGAGAGGCTTTCTCTTTCATTTTTATAACATGCATATACTCAGACTTTAATCTGCCTTCTCCAAATGAAAATTATTAAGTGATAATTTGGCCCTGAATGTTGACTGAGTGATGTGGGGTAGTGGATTGTCATGGAAAATTCTCCTCTGGGGAAAAAAAAAAAAATGTCCCTGCTGTACTGACCATCACTTTCCCCCCCCTCTCTTCAGCTTTAAATTTATCCAAACCAGCAAAGTTCAGCCAGTGTTAGCATCTCGCTCCCATCCCACCATCCCTGACTATCAGGCTAAGTGAGAGGGGGCTGGATCAATGGGGAGGGGGATAGAAACAACAGAGGGGATGCTAAGTATCTTTTTAAATGCTTATCAAACAGAAAGAGAATGTAAAAAGAAAGCTGAATGAGAGATTTAAAAAACCCATACCACATACAGAGTTAAGGAAGGATGCTGGGAATCGGGTAAAGAGAGAGCATTAGGAAAAGGAGATGTTAGCAAGAGAGAGTTAAAGAAGAAGAAGAAGAAGGAAGAAAAGAGAAAACTAACCTGCATAGGGGATGGCAATGGGAAACAGGAGGTGGAGGAGGACGTGCTGCAGCAGTAAGACTGGCAGAAGTTTGGTCACCCACATGGTGCTGCTGGATGTGCTGGCGGATCCCACTGGCGATGCCTGCGTGAAAGAATCCTGTTCCGACTCAGTGCCTAGAAGAGCCCGTCGGCTCTGAGCTGCTTTTTATTGCGATGAGCTAAGTTTGTTGTGTGATTAACTGGAAAGATCTAGGTCTGAACTCCCTCTTACGGTAAGAAACTGTTTAACAACAGCCCTTTACTCTCTTCCACCCCCCTCCTTTCCTCACCACCCCCCACCCCCCAACAGCACCAAACAGATCCCAGCTCCCCACGACCCCACCCCCACTCTGCTGAGGAAAGAAACTTACAAAGAGAAGGTCACCTGGCCTGAGGCCAGCTTCAATTTGGAAGTTGGAGCTCCAGATCCCAGTGGCTCCTATCCGAGCAGGGAAAGGAGCTGCAAGGCTCAGCCCAGTAGCTAAATCAAGGCACAGGCAGAGGACCAATTCGCTAAATTTAAAACAGGAAAATACACGTGTTTACATCTCTATTTGGGAAAAGAGGAAGGGGAAGCAGCATAAGAAGAAAGCAAAGCACTGCCTTTCTGTCAAATGTGCGTCAGCTCCTAATCTCTCTCGTTTCACTACTGGAGCAATCCAGGGATTCCAAACACGGACACAGGCTCCCCAGGTGGTCAGAGCCCGGGAAGGAGGGGGGAGGCAGGCTGGCAGGCAGAGCGCAGACAGGTCCAGCCCAGGTAGCAAGAGGTCCGGTGAGAAAAGGGTATGTTGTTGTGGGGTAAAAATAAATAAACAAGCAAAACAAAAGCACCCACATTGTCAGGCAGGAAAATTGCCCCTGCCCAATGGGCTCAAAGCAGGTAGCTTTTTTCAGAAGCTGAGCTAAGCTCCCCAGTCACCACAAAGCTACCAAAAGCACATAGAAGAAATGTGTCTGATTTGGGGTCTGTGATAAAATCTGGTCATGTACTCTTCTTAAAACGTCTGAGACATTGGGATCACCCACTGCCTCTCCCTGACAGATAAATGTGGCATGGATTAGATGTCCTTGTACACACACACACATACACACTCACACATGTGGGTAACTTCTAAGACTGACTTTCACTGGAAATCTCTTAAGGGGGCTGAATTCATAAATAATTCATACCCCTCTCTTTTCTAGCTCCATCCCACCTGCATGCACTCAGCAGCCTCCCTAAATCTAAGCGGAGAGAGGAGGAGCTTGCACTGGGGTGGCGGTGGAGATAAGGGACAGACACTTGTTATCTAGAGATTTGTCTTTGCACCTTGAGGTGATGCTTTGATTACTTTAGGTAAGAGCTTGCTTTATTTTTAATGGATTTGGGAGGATAGTTGCCCCTGTGTATCTCTGAAATGGGTACAGGTAGGAACAGTGTCTCTGTCCACAGAAGAAAGGAAAGTGGGCATAATGTGGAATGTCTCTGGAGCAGTGTGCAGCTGTACAGAGATGGTAGTGGGCGAAATTAAAACCATCCACAGACAGCCTTCCCTGCACAGTGCTCACTCATCCTCCAGTTCAGTCCACCCCCACCTCCAGAAAGAACGTAAGGTTGGGGGAGAGCTAGAGAAGCTAGTGATTAAGAACTAGTTTTGAGGAATCCACTTCATCTTACCTTTTCCTATTGTTAATCCTTCTCTTTGATCCTTTTCTCCTTATAGAAACAAAACCAAGCAAACTTAAAAATCATTCCTCAGCCTATTTTACTTTCCTTTTCACTTTCTATTACAATGCTCAATTTCAGTATATTGCGTGACCATGATTCTGAATTGCCCCATGGTATCTCCTGTGCTTTACTAGGGATTCAGACGCCTTTTAAAGAAGCTAGATTTTTCTGTAAGTAAATTCTTATAGGTAAAGAATGAAGACCAGTCTTTCTATTTGTTTTCTCTTTCTCAGAGAAAACAGAATCAGGGCCATAAGCATAATTGCAATTATCATTATAGCTTGGGGCAAAATCTATCCTGGATAAGAGATTCAGGGCACTGAAAAGAAATTGAATAAACTTACTTAACAGGTCACATATTTTCACAATTTTTTATTGGCACATTAAATATAATAAATGCTTAACCTTATTTAGAATTATTTACTTATATTTCTATTTTGACAGGTTATTTGGTTTATCTATATTGAAATGACAGCTAATATGCATTGAGTTTTTAGTGTATGCTAAGCATTGTACCAAGTACTCTTAAAAAGATTCTTATTTAATCCTTACAATAAACCTACATTAAAAAGAATTATTATAATTCCCACTTTATAGTTGAGGAAACTTAAGTAAATTATTATTATTATTAAATAACTTGTTCAAGATCCCAAAGGAATAAAGATTCAGGTGGGAGAGTTGAACATTGTTGGTCACAACCCATAGGATGGGGTTAACTTCTGTAAACCTCATAAGAAGAACCACATGTCTTTTGTACAAGATTATAATCACTAAAATTAGCCTAAGACCAAACATAGGAGATGCTTAATAATAATTTACAAAACAAACCAAAATATAAACAATTTAAAATTTCCCAAAACTATGATAAAATACACAAATAAAATAACAAATTGTGCTGTTATTTTACTTTGTCTTGATAATACTTTTTCTTTCTAAATTATAATAATGATGTTTTCCCCATGCCCTGCTCTTACCTTTATACTCCTTAGGTGTTAAACTGTGTAAATCCCCAAAACTGTTTCTGAAAAATTGTTGATGAAACAGAAAATATAAGGAGAATACTTTAAATGCTATAATTTGTGTAATTACTTAAATACAGGATGGATATTCATTGCCCATATAATATCATTTTAAATCTTTCATAAGGTTAAGGTCTCTAGTATTCCATGTAAACTGGATTGATTGAATGGAAAAATGTACGCCCCTGTAGTTTTTTTTAAAGCCTGCACTTGGTTCCCCCCCAAAAAGAAAAAAAAAGGTCCTTGTCGTCAAAAGCCTCCTGTTTCTCAAGCACCAGTGATGTTTGCATTTACATCAGAGTGAAACTGATAGGACTTTGTGCTCTGCAGACCACTAATGAGTTCTGCACTCTTGGACTAGTCATTTCATTTATTAAGTGATTGGCACATATGTGGTACCATTCTGTTTGCTACTGCTACTCCTGTAGACTCAGTTTAGTCGTATGCCTGGTTTCAAATCCCAGTTACAATTGAGAAAGTTAATTTATCTCCCTAAAACTCAGTTTCCCGACCACTAAAGTGGGATACTCTGTAGCAGGTATTGATACTTGAGTCAGCATTTCAAATGTGTTATCTCACTTACCCACCCACCCCTGAACAGAAGCTATATAAGTATAAGAGGTAAGTATTATTATTGTCTCTGATTTACAGATTAAAAAAACTGAGATTTAGAGATCATAAGTAACTCACTTTAGGTTAAATTGCCAATAGCATGCGATTCTAAGCCACAGCTATCCAGGTGTCAAGTCACTGCTATCAAATACTATGCCACACTGACAGATCCAGACTGAACGATTTCCAACCTTCTTCCTAGCTTTAAAATTTCATTATTCTACTTATATGAATTCTTTAGTGGTCACTATACTTTTATGCAATTCTTGCCTTCAATGTAAGAAAAAAAGTACCTGTGTCATCTTTGAGATGGCTTATCTTTCCCATGCAACCATATCTTCTCATTCTTTCCCTACTTATTTGTTCCACCCTCTAAATGGTAATTTTTCATCTGTAGGCCTCACCACTAAACAATCGTGTTGATTACCTTTAATGTAGGAAATATTGCAAAATTCATTATGATTTGTATTGATTTCCATTAGATAATATAGCTCATTTCAGAGCATGTACATAAAGTTGTAGTCGACACATTAATTTGCCTTGACTTATATCCAAGGTGCTACCATCTGAATGTTTGTGTCCCCCCAAAAATTCAAATATTGAAATCTTAACCCCCAAAGATGATAGTATTAGGAGGTAGAGTCTTTGGGAGGTGCTTTGGGAAAGGGATTAGTGCCTTTATAAAAGAGACTCCAGAGAGATTCCTTGCCTCTTCCACCATGTGAGGACACAGCAAGAAGGCACCATCTATGAACCAGAAAGTAGGCCTTCACTAGACACCAAATCTGCTGGTGCCATGATCTTGAAATTCCAGCCTCCAGAACTGTGGAAATAAATTTCTGCTCTTTATCACCCACCCACTCTGTGGTATTTTGTTGTAGCTGCTCAAAAAGACTAAGAAACAGGTACCTTTAACAGTAGCTCCTAGTGAAGGAGTATATGTTCTAGGGATAGAAAATGGTTATTGGGTAATTGCTGTTCAGAAAATAAAATTTAAAAGTGTCTAATGTCTAACACTGAGTACTAGTTCAACTAAAACTTTGGAGCAGATAGAAAACATTTATAAATAAGTGAAGCAGAATCAGAAAACAGTATGATAAAAGTAGGCATGATAGCATGTTTATTTGAAAATTTCTTCAAGACAGGGTACAATGGCCACGTAAAAACCTCACCCTGTACTGTCAGCATGTTAGCCACAAGCCATATGTAGCTATGTAAAAACTTAAGTAAAATTAAAACTAAACTTTCAAAGTTGCACTATCAGTGTTTCAAATACTTAACCGTCAAATGTATGTCGCTCCCATCATGAACAATGCAGATACGGAATATTTCCATCATTGCAGAAAGTTCTATTAGATAATGTTTATCTAGTCTAAGATGTCATTTAAATGTCCTTTTAATGTGATTGTAGGCTCAAGCAGAGGGGTAGAGCAAAACAATGGCGGTTAAAGATGAAAGAAAAAGAATACTAAAAATTAATCTGTACGTTGGTGACATTTACTTTGAAATCCCCCAACTTTCTTTCTATTAGTATTTTACATAGTTTGAACAAGTATAACAGGACTCCAAATTACTTTGTCTTTTGAACAGAAGACAGGTCATTGTTCGGAGGATATGTCAGACGTACAGGACAGACCAAGCACAGAAAAATTTGTCATGAGAAAAAGTTTTTAAAATAGATATTTTTAACAAAACACCTGTCTACTAAGGAATGTGATACAACCCATACATTCAAGTATAGGGTCTCTGGGAAAGTGGTAGGTCTTTGTCTATTACATTTTTTTTAAAAATGGCCTAATTGAAAACGCCTGGCAGGACTTTAGGATGCATTATAGATGTAACGTAAGGTTTTTAAAGTTAATTCAACATTGATTTACCACTAAAAAGGTTAATGTTTACTCAATCAAATCATAGGCTCAACCCTTACCCCTGACTTTTGCCACACTCCCAGGAAATCTGCTGCAGAATTTGTGGTAAGACCACAAGGCAACATCCAGGAAAATGACAGTAACATCATCACAAGGTAGGAATGGTCAAGTGTGTGAAAAAGCAGGGTTATTTTTTCTGTAGAAATGTATCATACATACTTAAGCAGAAATCTTCATTTTTCTTCATGCAGTTCATTAATGTCTATAAAGCAATGGCAGGGTATGTTAGAAAAAATTCTTCTAAAACCAAAAGGACAGTCATGATTAGAGCTATTCCTTGCCTTTGGGGAGTAAAGAGAAGATAGGCATTGAGAACGCCAGGAAATCTGAGCTAAAACTAAACTATGATGCTGCATTTTCAGTTTTCTTTTTTGAGCCACGAGGGGCCATTCTTTGAATCCAGGGGGCCTAGTTAACTAACACTTATCACCTTGCGCTTAGAGGCCAGCTGTTATGTATTTCCAGGTGTTGGCTGCTTTGTTAAATGTGGAGTGCCCCCAAACTTATGAAGCCTAAGGATTCCACACCTGGTACATTGGACACTGACGTATTAGTAAAATGTATGAATTTAGGGAATCACGTCTTTTTTCTGAGTTTAGAATCCCACAGTGATAAAATCATTAGTATAAGAAAACAAATATTCACAATAAGAAATTTTTCAAAGCGACTGTTTGATCCATTTATTTTTTACATCTAAAAAGCCACACAATAAAATTGAGGTTTCCTTTTTATTATATATACATGTTGCATGTTTATTGTGGTCTTGGGGATATCTGAGGGCAACTCCGTTTACCAGATGGCACTCAATACCAGGAATTATATTTCAGACTTGAGAGAAAAAGGCTTCGCCTGGTTGAGTACTGCTTTCACATGAATGTGGACGTATGTGTGTTGGGGGGTGCAGGGGGGGGAGTGTTTTTTCCTTATAATATTATATACTGTACATAGCTCATCTGGTCTATTGGCCCTACTTATGAGTTACTTAAAGAGCTATTTAACTAATGCTATGATAGCATGGTCCCATATAACATAATAACCTTGGTAATTTTTTTAAATGACTGAATTTCTATCTAGTTTGTTTGTAAGGCAATGGGGTTTAGGTTGTTAAGCAAGCTTACCCTTAAATTCCTAATCTATGAGCCTGGGACTCCTTACTCTAAACGGTAGGGTCCTTGGCTGACTTCTTACCCCTTTCAAGTTTGGGACTATTTGTACTCACTGGACCCCTGGAGACTTTATAGAGCCAAATCCATCAGAAACATCACTTTTTACTGGCAATGCAGCATTGAATATGAGGAGGCAAATTCATGGTTCCTGAAACTTTTTTTTTTAATTGCTAAATTTATATGCTGTTTCAATTCACAATATTAGGGGAAAATAACAAACTTATGTAAAATGCCAGCCTTAAAGGACAGATGAAGTATGTTGCTGAATGCTTTAATCTAATCCTGAATGACGGGAGAAAAATAACTCTAGAATGAACCAAGTGTTCTCACCCTGAAACTCTAAAACAGAATTCCACCTCATTTATTGAATAGGTGATGACATTTAGCAGGACACCCACAATGGAGAACACTCGATTATAGCTATCTTAAACTTTTATTTTTTATTTTTATGAATAAGAGAGGTTATAACCTCCTTTTAAAAGTAAATAAAATAATTTCTTTAGCTATTCTATCCAACCCCAAAACAATATATTTATCGTAACATTTCTTGTGTTTAAAGGTATACTAATATTTTTTCCAGGTTTTAGGTTTTGTTTTGGTTTTTTCTCCCTAACTTTTTGCTCAGAAACAACTTCCTAACTCTCCGAAGTGCTATTTCATGTTATGGTTATTCTGCATCATCTGACAAGTTAATTATCAGAAAAAAAACAGTGTCTTGCTTAATTTTTAATTCAGGATTTCTATACAATATATAACCTTAAGGCCCTACAATTTAACGTTCCTTATTATGGATTTATTTAATTCTTTCTTAATGTATGCAGAGAGTGCAAAGTCAAGACTAGCTAGTTCAAGTCCTAATTATTTCACTTACTGAGCAAACCTGGAAAAATTAATTCACTCTATTCATTGGCAAACTGATTAAAATTAGGGTTGTAATAATTTTTTTAAGTGAAAGCAAGTTTATTCAGGGAGATACACACTTCATAGATAGTGGGTGGGCCATCTCAGAAGGCAAGAGTCCCCAAAATATGAGGTGGTTAGTTTTTACAGGCTGGGTAATTTCATAGGCTAATGAGAGAGAGGATTATTCCAGCCATTTTGGGGAAGGGGAGGAAATTTCCAGGAATTGGGTCATTGCTCAGTTTTACAAGACCCTGAGGTGCTTCATAGGCCTTTAACCCGTGTTCCTCTCCACCTCCTTTTTTTTTTTTTTTAATTTTTTAAATATTTATTTATGTATTTAGGCTGTGCCAGGTCTCACTTGCAGCATGTGGGATCTTTAGTTGCGACATGTGTGTGGGATCTAGTTCCCTGACCGGGGATGGAACCCGGGCCCTCTGCATTGGCAACGCGGAGTCTTACCCACTGGACCACCAGGGAAGTCCCCTCAATTTTTGGCCTTTTATGGTCGGCCTCAGAACTGTCCTGGCGCCTGTTGGTGTGTCATTTAGCATGCTAATATATTACAATGAGCATATAATGATGCTCAAGGTCTACTGGAAGTCATATCTTCTGCCATCTTGGGCCTAGTTTGTTCTAACCAGTTTTTGTCTTATCCTCAATGGCTAATAGTTGTGCCCTGCCCCCTTCCCTCCTGTCTCATTCCCAGCTCAGAGATTTTACTCCCATAATCTTATGGGAAGCAGAGGGGCAACGGTCTGTCTTCTGTAGCTGTTTCAGGGCTGAGTAGGAACATCGACTCTGCCTGTCAGAGAGTAAAAATCTCTCGATGCCTGATCTGTGGGTCCAGGGAGAGGACAGCTTCTTGTAACAATTATTTATAATTATATTTATTTTATAATTATTAATTATAGTAATTGTTGCTGAATTGGTTGACTGGTCCCCACGCCGGGGCCCTAGCCGCAGCCTAGACCTCCTTGTCTCAGCCAGGGAGGTTCTTTTTCCAATTGGATTTGCATAGCCAATAATGAAGCTGATGCTGAGACTAAAACAGCACAAGCTTTATTCGACGCCCAAAGAATTGAAAAGCAAGAACTTAGTTCACAAATCAACTTCTCAACCCAATTTGGGCAGAGACACCAAATTTATAGGAGGGTTGAGGTAAAGGGTGGGGAAAAGGAAAAATTGGAAGGAATAGTCATGACTTATTCACATGGGTGTGGTTTGGACCCGGAACTGATGCAACCCTCCTTTTCAGTCCTTGCTTGGGCTTTTCTGGTTGTTGTCATAGCAATTGTCAACTGTCATGGCACTGGCGGATGTGTCATTTAGCATGCTAATGTGTTACAATGAGTGTATGAGGCTCAAGAACTGCTGGAAGTCAAGTCTTCCACCATCTTGGGCCCAGCTGGTTCTAACCAGTTCTTGTTGTTTTCTCTTTGCAGCTTCCTCTTGAAATTTAGGTAAGAGTGATTGGTTTCCATTCAAGGGAGAGGCAGGGGTATGATGCTGGGGCAGTAGCCTTGGTAACATAGTGATTAGCGAATAGTCATACAAAGCACATGGGAAATATTTAGGAATGCAATACAATTTTAATTATTATTGTCCTTTTAGACGCTCTTGTCATTTAATATCTCAAACAGAAAATACCTAAATTAAAATTCAGTGGGAAGACATGTTCTTGGCATGATGATGTTAGGAAAACCCCTAGTATTTAACAGTTATTTAATCCGAAGTGTCTGTTAATATTTTGTGATAAATTTTAAGTGGCACTAAATATGAATTTAAGTTTTCCATATGTATCCATGTATTAACTAACCTAGGGAAGTAGAAAGAGCCACAGAATTCCATATTACAAAGTAATGTGAGTGAAAATTAATATAAGTAAAATAATTTGGTAATTTAAAATGTAAAAAGTTTTGGGCATGCTCAGCTTTGCGTTGGCATCTTGCTTGGATAAATGTCATTAAAATAAATTCCTTGAAGTTACTTAAAGGAAATACAGCATCAAGAAACTAACAGTATTTGTGTTCTGTTCCATTAAATCAGTAAAAAAGGTATTAAATGCCAGCATGTTTTATCCAAAAGATTCTTATCAACTCCCTTTCTCAATGCTAAAACGTTCACTGCTTTTTTCCTATTTCCAAGTAACTCAAGCTACCCACTCATTTTACATTCAAGTCTGCAGAGGAAATGGTTGAATAGATATTGTCCACCTTGCCAGTTAGAGCCTACAGCACTGTCTGGAATATCTTAGTGACTACCAAAAACTATTTAGATTCTGAATAAGCTTTATGAATTTTCACCTAACGTATCCAAAATTTTTGATGTTTGTCTTCAAACAGCATGACAAAATAGTAGTAAATTCACCATTTAATTTTATGCACATAGGCTTACAGATACACACATGAGTGCATAAATAAAATCTATTGGTCAAAACTACTATAAACTCCTCTAAGGAAAGCCAGTTTACCGTTTAGTAGACCGCTACATTTTTAAGTGACCCAAAGTCTGCTCTTTACAAAAAAGAAATTTAAAGTGAAAGCAAAGTTCTACTTTTGTAGAACACTCAAATATCCCCTGTTCTCTGACATACATCTTTAGACATTGATTTAAGGCAAAACCCAAGGTCTATGTCCGTTGATGCTCTATTGAGATTGATTTCAGCTCTAATAAATACTATCTTAACAGTACATGATTTGTAATAGCAAAACTTAGGAACTATTTACATGCATCAAATTAGATTTATTTTTGATAATTTAACAACATCCAATGACATATCTATAAGCATGTACTTATAATAAATTCTAAATAGATATCTTTGAATCTTTTGACTTGAAATCTTTTCCTTCAAACAACTATATATTTCTGTAGCCATAGCCAGGTCTTGTAAATTTATGTACAAGTGATATCTGTTTCCACAACCCAAAACACACTTTCCTTGTATCTTTAATATATTGCTTTATAAATCTTTCCATTCATTGATTCAAACCATTTATGGAGCACTCTGCTAGGTGCTAAAGATGCCACAGTGATTACACATGTTGTGGTAGGCAGAAGAATTGCTCCCAAAGATGTCTGTGTCCTAACCCATCAACCCAATGAATATACATAGCAAAAGAGAAAAAGAAACTTTGCATATGTGATTAAGGTTAAGGATCTTTTGATGGGAGATTATGTTTGGTTATCAAAGTGGGTGCTATCTCATCACAAATGTCCTTTAAATCAGAAAAACTTTCCCAGCTATTTCAGAGAGAGAGCCATGATGACTGATAAAGAGTCAGAGAAGAGCAAATTGCTGACTTTGAAGATGAAGGAAAGGGGACACAAGCTAAGGAATTGGGGTAGCCTCTTGAAGCTGAAAAAGGCAAGGAAACAGATTCTCCCCTAGAACCCCCAGAAGGAACATCGCCCTGTTGTTACCTTGATTTTATCCTAGCGAAACCCATGTCAGACTTCTGACTTACACTAACTAAGGTAATTAATTTTATTGTTTAAGCCACCGGGTTTGTAGTAACTGGTTACAACAACAATAAAAACTAATACATATGTGTATGTCTAACCTCCCTGAGTAGTTTGTAAACTCTTTAAAGGTAGGAGTTAAGCCTTATGTTTCCTTGTATTTTCACTTAGTAAGTATTCAAGAAGTCCTGATTGAATGATATAATATGGAAGTTTAAAAAAAAAAAAAAAACCGTCTGTACTAACCAGTCTGTGATGGCAATCTTAACCTCATAGTGGTTTCTGCCTTGCCCTGTGCAATAATGCACTAACTACTCTCTGAGAGAGACGTTTTGCAATGTGCTGTCTATTCAAGTAATCAGGAGAAAGCCCCCAAAAATCACACTTGACAGTGCAGGAAGATTAGCAAACAATACTGCTGTTTTGAAAGACAGAGATCTGTATGTTTGAAAGGGGAAGTTGCAAAACTATCTTTTCCTTTATCTATTCAGATTCCTAAGGAAGGAGGATTTTACAACTAGTATTATCCTTGTTGGAGACTCTTTTATATGTCTGGCACTCCTCCAGTCCAAGTTTATCTGATACCCTAAAACTTCCCAGAGCCTCCTCTGGGATGTAAATCCAAAGTTCTTGTGCAAAAGTAACTGAAAAATTGACTTAGCAGTGCAAAGAAAAAGCCAAATAATTTATTAAAAAGGAGCAGAAAAATAGTTATAGGAATTACACAAAGTCTGTCAAACACAGATGGATTTTGCTAAAAAGCCTGGCCACATACTCTAGGACCTATGGGTGTAAAGTGGGTAATTGAAAGTATTTTTATCCCCTCCAACCCATTTACAGTTTCTTGGATGACTGTTGTATTTACACATCTTACTACAAACATAAAATCATATGTCAAAACCTACTCCAATTCTTGCACCTGCTGGGAAATAACGTTAATAATCTTTGACTGCCCAATGTGCTAATAGATATGAGACCATACAAAGGAAAGGAGATATGATCCCCATCCAAAGGATGAATTATCTTCTACCAATAAGCCTAGCAATGATAACCTTAGAGAGCCACTAGAGATATATTACATTATTTCATGTATTTTTACATTTCATTTTGTGTTTCCATTCTTTGTATTACATTTCCTGTGATTTTTAAACTGTTGAGTAAGCAAGTAGAACTGGGTTTATTCTCTTCCTTTCTTCCTCACTTATCATAGTTTTTGGTCATGATGATGGCTAGTCAGTACTATCCATCCATTTCCAGTTTCTGCAGCCTTAATATTTTCACTGTATTTTCTAATTTAAAACTAACTAGACATGCCATTTTCATTAATTTAAGAAATGTGCATGGGAAATCACCAGGTTATCTCCCTTATTAATTTTGCCGTAAGTTAAACGTATTAACTCCAGATCATAAATAATAATAAACATTTATGGGAGCACTATTCAAAACACAGCTGATTGGCTTTGTTGTACAGCAGAAACTAACACAACATTGTAAAGCAATTATACTCAAATAAAGATGTGGAAAAAATAATATGAGACAAAATAATTTAAAAAATCATCACAACAGGGGCTTCCCTGGTGGCGCAGTGGTTTAGGATCTGCCTGCCAATCCAGGGGACACGGGTTCGAGCCCTGGTCTGGGAAGATCCCACATGCCGCGGAGCAACTAAGCCGGGGCACCACAACTACTGAGCCTGTGCTCTAGATCCCGCGAGCCACAACTACTGAAGCCCGCGTGCTTAGAGCCCGTGCTCCGCAGCAAGAGAAGCCACCACAATGAGAAGCCTGCGCACTGCAACGAAGAGTAGCCCCCGCTCGCCAAACCTAGAGAACGCCTGCTTGCAGCAACGAAGACCCAAGGCAGCCAAAGTAAATTAATTATTTTTTTAAAAAAAAAAGTATAAGGCACAGAGTTATGTGAAATAGTATGTTTGAAAAATATAGAAGATATTTTAAAAAAATCACAACAGACATCTGGATAGGTACTATTATTATCTCCACTTTACAGATGAGGGTCTGAGTTTTACTACGTAAAACTAGTATATGGCAGATATAGGATTTGTACCCAAGCATTCTGCTTCTGAAGGCTACATTACTAGCCTCTATCAAAACAAAGCAAAACAAAACAAAAAGAGTAATATACTGCACGGTTGTCTAAGGACAAGGGATAAAGGGTTTCCTCTAATTTGAACTTGAATTAAATGTGGAAAATGGGGAGAAACCTGTCCATTAATATAACTGATTTCTCCATCTGGTGGATGGCAGTGGGATTAGTCATTTCTCGTAATCATTACTCAGGACTGCCCCATTCCTGTGTACGTCTATATAACTTCCCATTTTTTCTGAACCCTATTAGTGGTTACAGGCTTCTTCGATATTGAAATAAAATATTGATTCCAAAATCCCAATTACCCATTGTTGCAAGCGACACCTTCAACTAGTAGTCATTCATCCCCTCTTATTTCTTCAAAGACAAGAACTCCACCATCATTTTAGGTAGCTCTGTCTGTTGTTGAGCATTTGTACCATTAGATAATTCTCTTTCATCTTGATCTGAAGTCTACCATTTATAACTGTCATGTATTTGGTCCTGATTCTGCCTCCCGGAGCCAGAAAAATAAAACTACTCCCATTCAAACACGTAAAGATGTGTACTGCTTCTTTAAGCAGTGCACCTTATTCCAATCCTTTCAAACACTCACTTCAGCTTTTTCTTAAGTTCAACTGCCCTCGTAAATCACCAAGTCCAGAGGAGAAGGGAATGCTATAAACATGAACCAATCCACACAGAGTGAAACTCAGATTAACTCTATTCATGAATTAAAAACTAAAGAGATGTCAATTGGATTCAATTCTTATAATGTAGACTCTGCCATCTATTGACAAACTATTATGTGCCCAGAACTGGGAAAGAATTTTGTATAACAACATACCATTTAACCCTCCTAACAACCCCAGGAGATGGATACTGTGGGGATCAAAGCATACCAATTCTATCCAGATGCAAATTTTCCTTCTCCACGTTTTGTTCACTGTGGTCTCTCAGTGCCCACTCAGTATCACTTCTTCAAGCAGCCTTGTGAATATTCACATACTTCATGGATATTTAGGAACAATAAAATATAAAATGTACATAAATATATTTTATAGGAGTATTAAAACGACGTAGTAAAATTATTCCCACATAATAAATCCTCATAAATGCAGTAATTTTAAACGGTTATTTTCCCATGTAATCCATGCTTTAACTCATGCTTATAAGGTTATATCAGCTCGTATATTTACATATGATTTATGTAATATTTACAGATAAATATTTGGTGTTAGAATTTTTATCTTTTGTTCAAAATTGAAATCCACCATAATTAGGGAAAATGCATATCATTAAGTAAATGCTGTTTGGAACACAAAAATTAAAACAACTATGCAAAAAGTATTCATAAATCACAAAGAAAAGCCTTTGAAATATTCACCCACATCTAAAACTAAAGATCCTGTTTTTTAACTGGAATAAAATTTAATTATGATACCGTTAGGATCAGGAATAACTGTCCAATAATGTGTTTTAAATTAACAAAATGACACCTTACACTCTTTCACATCTACTCCAGGAACCCCTGATCTTCATAGTTCACAAAAATATAAACAGACTTGTCAGACCTCACTAAATTTATTAAGGTTTGGCAAAATGCCTGTGGGAGAAAAAATCATATTTCAGAATAAAGTTTAAAATGAGTAAGAAAAATAACCTCTTGAAAGTCGAGCAGCAGAGCAAAGCAGGTTGCAGCTAACTGGTGAAATAATGAGTTCCTTTAGTATTTATCTATCATGTGCTTACCATTCTTTTTTTTTTTTTTTTTTTGAAACAAAGTTCTAAAGCAGATTTACTGCAACCTGAGTTCTGTTCATTCTGGCAGATGCAATCAAAATCTTACTGAAGTAAATCTGTGTCATGAAAATGAGGGAGAAAGATGAAGATAAGCGTCTTAACTAGATGATTCTGTCACCTACACTGATTCTTAAAATTTGTGTTCACCTAAAACTTGAATCTATATAGAACTTGGTGAATCACGCCTGTATTACTGGACTTTAGCATGGAACATTAGACTGCAGCTGTTTCAAAATAAACAATAAAACAATGGATAAGAAGTCTTTCATAACATTTATAGAAATAAAATGCATTTAAATCACTATTCTTTATTAATAAATTAAGAAAATATTAACGAAAAATGAATGCACATGTATAAATATTTACTCAAAATGTGTGCAGAGAAATTACTGTGTTGCTTTTATTTACCAAGATTTTGATAACTATTCGTTAAAGATTTCTGGAAGTGTAATATTTTAAAAAGATAAGTCCATTTTAAACTTTAATGACTCAATATATTTAAGAATGAAAAATAATTGTTTTCAATAGAATAAAAATTACCCAAGGCCTTACTAATGTGATACATTAATTGTGTTCATGATTAACCTAATTTTCTGCTACTATGGTTAAAAATGTGCATAAGATCTAGTCATGTAAAAAGAGGATATGAATTTTCTAGATGGATCTATAATTTAAAGTGATTGTTGTTAATGACAGAAAGGAAAATGACTTCTGAAAGAAATAGAATTGTTTTGTAAGTTCTTTATTTTAATTCTTGAAATAAAAACAGAGAAGTCAGTTTTTTACCTCCCATTGAATATATCATAACAACAAAGACATTCAAGATAAAATAGTCAAAACTCAAACAAATTTGGAGACTAAACTAACTATAAAGTACACAGTGGCCCCATGAGTTACAAGCTGAGTATAACTTTCACTAAAATAAAATTTTAGTGGTAGTAATTAAAAGGTAATTTTAATTTTCTGCCAAGAGAAATATTGTTTTCATTCTTGCTAATCTTTTCCAGCTATTGAACTACCACTAATGTTACACATATCTCCACATAGGGCCACTGATTTCAGAGGAAAATGATAATATGTAACAGGCCAAATAATGTGTTCTGCTGTAGAGAAGGATAATTCCACTTAACTGTTCAGATGTAGCATAGATTATTATATTTTTTCTATTGTTATTATATATTTATTATACTATGTAAATATGATCCAAAAAGCACATGCAAATTTGTATTTCACACATTACCATTGAAACATTTCAGGAATGTTAGGGGCCAAAAGCAAAATTACTATAAATTTTTAACGTATTACTTATTTTTGAATAAGAAAGACTGAAGATAGAGTTAATAACTTAGCATCTAACTAGGCCCTACATATTTTTGTTATCTCTGAAATTAATCAGTGAATGCAATTTAATTTTTTATCCTGTATCACAAATGTTCACCACAATGCAATTTTCTCACTTAGTTTTTATATTATTCTATCATACTTTTCTTTTTCTTTTTCATTGCATCAGTTTTGTCCCACACACCATGTCTTTGGCTGCTCCCCAGAGTTTAGTCTTTCATTTTTTTCTTATACCTAAATACCTTCTCACAGAAAACTGCTTTATAGTCATGCCTTAACTCCTTAACACCAAGTAATAAGCTTCACTAAATTATGAATCCTCAGTATTTAATTCAGAGACGCACATATATTTTGGTTTAATTATTTACATTTATTCCTTCTTTCTTTCACTTATTTTTTCTATAAAAATTTATTGAGTGCCTTTCTTCCAATAATAGTTCTAGGCTCTGAAGATACACTGGTAAACAAGATAAGCAAAGGCCCCTGGTCACCTGGAGATTATATTTTAGTGGGAAAAGACAGCATACAAGTAAATAAATAATGATTAAGTTTATTTCAGAAATAATAAGTGCTATGAGAACATAAAAAGATGGTGATGGGTAGGTAGGAATGGAAAATTTAGATTGGACTAGGGAAGGCTAAGTGGAAGAGCTAACAAGAGAGTTAAGACCAGAATATCAAAAGGAAATAGCAGGTATAATTTCAAAGCTGTATGTCCAGAATAAGCCTGTCACATAAGCTACCCTCTCAATTATCTTTAGTTACCTTCTGGTCATCTCAATAAAATATTTGTATATCAACTCAGAGTCAGTTTAACAAATCACCATATTAACTTCCTCTTTAAACTTACTGACCCTTCTACCTTTAAAACGTTTTTGGTGACTTTACCATTTTTCATATCAGGTTCAGAATCTTGAATTAGCTGACACCCACATCCTTTCTTTTCAGGAAGCATCAGCTACTATTCTTTTGCCATGCTCTCCTATCTCTCTTCTAACTTCCCTGGATATGTCAGCCTAGACCAGTTCCATGACTTCCTTAAAACAATTTTTCATCTGTAAAACAGAAGTAATGATTGTATACACTTCTAGAGGAAATAACAAGGGTTTTGGAAAGAGGTAAACAAATTTAAAATGTAGCTCACCACTTATTAGCTATGGCCTCAGAAATGCGACAACTTTTTACTTTTTTTTTTTTTTGGCTTTTTTTTGTGCCAACTTATTTTACTTCTTAAAAATTTTTAATTGAAGTATAGGTTTTTTTAGATAAATTTATTTATTTATTTATGGCTGAGTTGGGTCTTCGTTGCTGTGCGCCGACTTTCTCTAATTGCAGTGAGCAGGGCTACTCTTCGTTGGGTGCGCGGACTTCTCATTGCGGTGGCTTCTCTTGTTGCGAAGCATGGGCTCTAGGTGCATGGGCTTCAGTAGTTGTGGCTCAGCGGCTCTAGGGAGCAGGCTCAGTCGTTGTGGCACACGGGCTTAGTTGCTCTGTGGCATGTGGGATCTTCCTGGACCAGGGTTCGAACCTGTGTCCCCTGCATTGACAGGCGGATTCTTAACCACTGTGCCACCAGGGAAGCCCCTACTGAAGTATAGTTGATTTACAATGTTATGTTAGTTTCTGGTGTACAGCAAAGTGATTGAGATATATATAGAATATACATATATTCTTTTCCATTATGGATTATCATAAGATATTGAATATAGTTCCCTGTGCTGTATAGTAGGACCTTGCTATTTATCCATTCTATATATAATAGTTTGCATCTGCTAATCCCAAACTCCCAATCCATCCCTCTCCCTCCCCCCATCCCCCTTGGCAACTACAAGTCTGTTTTCCTTTTTTTTTTTTTTTTTAATTGGGGTATAGTTGATTTACAATGTTGTGTTAGTTTCAGGTATACAGAAAAGTGAATCTGTTATACATATACACATATCCACTCTTTTTTAGATTCTTTTCACATATAGGCTATTACAGAGTACTGAGGAGAGTTCCTTGTTCTATACAGTAGGTCCTTATTAGTTATCTCTTATATATATAGTAGTGTGTATGTGTCAATCACAATCTTTCAATTTATCCCCCACCCCGTAACCATAACTTTATTTTCTACATCTGTAACTCTATTTCTGTTTTGTAGATAAGTTCATTTGTAGCCTTTTTTTAAAGTTCCACATATAAGCAATATCATATGTGTCTTTTTCCATCTGACTTACTTCACTCGGTAGGACAATCTCTAGGTTCATCCATGTTGCTGCAAATGGCATTATTTTATCCTTTTTTATGGCTGAGTAATATTCCATTGTATGTGTATACCACATCTTCTTCTTTTTTTTTTTTTGCGGTACGCGGGCCTCTCGCTGTTGTGGCCTCTCCCATTGAGGAGCACAGGCTCAGGCTCCAGACGCGCAGGCTCAGCGGCCATGGCTCACAGGCCCAGCCGCTCTGCGGCATGTGGGATCTTCCCGGACCGGGGCACGAACCCATGTCCCCTGCATCGGCAGGTGGACTCTCAACCACTGCGCCACCAGGGAAGCCCTGTACCACATCTTCTTTATCCATTCCTCTGTTGATGGACATTTAGGTTGCTTCCATGTCCTGGCTCTTGTAAATAGTGCTGCAATGAACATTGAGGTGCATGTATTTTTTCTAATTATGGTTTTCTCTGAATATATGCCCAGGAGTGGGATTGCTGGGTCATATGGTAGCTCTATTTTTAATAGTTTTTTTAAGGATCCTCCATACTGTTCTCCATAGTGGCTGTACCAGTTTACATCCCCACCAACAGTGTAGGAAGGTTCCCTTTTCTCCACACCGTCTCTATGTGACAACTTAGTTTAATCTCAGTTTCCTTATCTTATAAAAAGAGAATTCATAAAATAGAAATGGTGTACTTGCTTCACAAGAGTTTTATAAAGAATAAGGGGAAGATATTACACCAAAAAACCTGACAAAGAGTTAATGAGTGTTAAGCAACCTTCCTTGTCCTTTTGATTGTGGAACTGAAGGAATTAATATAGAAACTACTTTCCTGTTGATGTAAAATATTTTGTCAGGTTTTTTTGTTTTGTTTTGTTTTGTTTTGCTCTTATCTTTCCAATGTCACCATCTGATTCAAATCCTCATTTCTTCTTACTTGAATTTTTCTCTAATTTTTGGCTGTTAAGTGAAAAATTCAGAATCCTTCTGCCTTTAGCTCTCTTACATCAAGCAAATGGAAATTGGGACACAGGAGCATACAGCCTGGAGATTTTGACTGGAATTGGTTATAGGGGACAGAAACTGTCTTTGAGAAGAGTTGTGGAAGTTCAAGTATCATTTGATTTTGCTCCACCAGAAATAATCCCTTGGGAATGAAGGCCTAAGCCCAGTGCAAGTTAGAAGGAGGATTCCAATCTCCATTAGAAGGAGAAACTTCTCCATTTAACTGTGATCTCCTGAAGGTCAAAGCCAGATCTCATTCACCTCAGTATCACCAGTGCCTAGCATAGTTCCTAGAACATGGTAGGTGCTTAATAAATGTATTTATTTTCAAGTGATGCTGATACAATCTTGAGTAAGTTTTCAAATAAGAGGAGGATGTATTACTGAATCTGAAAGTTCATCATACTTCCCATGATTGAGTTTCTAAGGGTGCAGAGGTTCACGTGGGGAAATCTGTGACCCCTGGCACCGTGTGGTTTGAGTGACTGGTTATTCTGAAAGGACTGTAGTCACTGAGCCAATTGGGAAGGGAGTCCTCGCCCAGTCCTGTAAACCCCATACCACCCCCTGTGATCAGGAGCCTGGCAGCTTCCTTTGCAGATTTTGCCAGCAGAGTGACTATAATATCATAGAGCAGGTCATAGCCCTCAAAGATCAAGAGAGAATCTCTTTCTGAAGCTATCATTCCCTGCACTGGGAGGTCCAGCAAAGAGGGTCTTTTGCTGTGGTCGCTTTATTTGTTTTTGGTTTTGTTTTGTTTTGTTTTTGCTTTTTTTTTAAAAAACCAAATTCAAGGCCAGAGAAGTGTATCGCCCATAAAGTTACCCCAGAACTTCATGCCAGGGAATTTCTGACAAAATGAATGGTTTCAAATGCAACAGCTTGCTACCAAGTTCCCAGCTTGTGATCTCCCTGGAATCTGCAGTTTCAGATTAACCCTCAGCTAAAAGCCCCTCATTCTGATGCCTCTGCCATCCCAATAGTCTGCTCCAATCCTAGGGACCCTCCAGGCTGGGTAAGCTAATTTGGACAACTAGATGTGTGATCATACTTAAAAGCCATCTTGTTGTATTCCTTCCAAATGTATTTTTTAAAGAATGTAAGGAAAAGGTAGCAAAGCCTCTTTAAATACCCAAATTCAAAAAACAGCAGAAGGAACACGAGAAGTTTTACTGAGTAACTGAAGTGATTACATGCAAAGCACTTTCCCATAATCAAGGAGTTTCAAAGGAGGGTAGAGGTGATTGACAGTGTTGGCCACCCTTGAAACTACATCCGGATTGGAGGAAATAATTACAAGCAGGGAGAAAGAGACCCAGTACTCTACATTTCTTTATTTTCAGATCTAATCTGGCAGAAGAGAGACAATAGTGGAAAATAAACTTTCGAAAGTTTAAAATCTTGTTCTTGGGGAACAAGAAAGTAGGAGTCCCTGATATATCTATGACATTTCCTTTTCCTTTTTTCTTTTTTAATTCATTTACTGAACACCTACTATGCTCCAGATTGTAAGAAATATTAAAGGATATCATGTCATGAAACCCATTCATGTGAACTGTAAACCTAAAAAAAGACATAAACTGTCATTGTGGATATTAACTCTTCAAGAAAAGTGATTAGGGCAAAGAAACAAGCCATGAGGCTGGATTAAGCTTGCTGTGTGTCTGCCAGAATGTACATCTGTATCCACATATATGCAGATAGATGCAGAGCAATTTCACTTGAAGCAGTCACGGTGTCACTTGACTCCAAGAATTTTAGAGGTCAGGAGAGCCCTTGGAAGCCACTGGGCTTGAGGAGTATTCATGCATCTTTGTCTGCTGTTGGTGCTTTGGCCTTTCAGAAGGAGCCAGGCTGTTTTCTTGATGTCTTTGAAATGCTTCCTCCTTTTTACCCTCTAACTTGTTTTTACACTCCAATGCTCCTACCTTCAATTCTTGATTTTTTCTTTTCTTCTTTTTTTTTTTTCCTAAAAAAGCAAAAACTTGACCATCTTCCCTGAAGATTCCCAGATTCACATTTATCTTTTGATTTCTCTCGGTTGTCTGTGGTAACTACTAAAAGTACAGTATTTAATTGTATACATTTTTATTACTTACTCAATGTATGAGTTTCTCATAAGTCCCAAGAAGCTCATGAGATAATTATCTACATCTTTTAAAAAACTTATCATGAGTGCCCAGTCTTTGGAGTCAGCTTGTGAAGACTAGAATCCTGGCTCTACCACGTTTTGCCAGGGCCTAGAAGTAAGCTACTTACCATCCCTACACTTCATTTTCTTCATCTATAAAATGGTGATAATACTAGCATTTACTTTTTATGGTTGTTTTAAGTGTTAAATAAAATAATAAATGTACAGTGTTTAGCACCGTCCTGGCATGGATTACATACTCAATACATTTCAGCTATTATTGTTATTGTCAGTACTATAATTATTTTCTCAGGAAAATCATACTAAATGGAATTCTGTTGAATAAAAATTAGAATAGCTCTATGTTCCACATTCTTTCCCAAAGAGAAAAATGGAAACTTTTCAGAATGTCCCCCATTCACAAGAATGCATTGCCACAGCCAAATGGGAAGGAACTAGAAAATCCTGAATGGAACTGGCTAAGCAGAAAGTATATTAGACTAAACAACGAGCCTGGTGATGTAGGGGAATAAGGCATTAATAAAAAGAGCATTGGCTTTGAAAACCCTGGTAACCCATGGTCAAGTTGGATGAACAGAAAGTGATGCAGCCCAGCTGCCTTCCTCACCACGGCTTTGTCCATGTTGCAAGCATTTTCTTATGATAGATATAATATCAACAGTATTGAATCCTACCTCTAGGTATTCCATTCCATTTAATGATTAATCATTCTCTAAGGTCCTTAGTGGATTTTGTAAATTAATTATAGGTGGCAGAATTTAATTGGTCTAGAAACAAATGTGGAACTTGGATGTTTTTAGAGACACAGATAACCAACTACTCTTGGTATAGGAGCTGGTCCACCAGTTCTGCTTTTTAACTGTAAGAGAGTTGTGTGCTTTTTAACTGTAAGAGAGTTGTGAACCATTAATGCTGAGCAAAACTTTAGATTCTACCAAACAGAAAACATTATGACATTTACAAAATGAAATATTCCATAAATAGCATATACAATGAAACACTTTAAAAGGATTTCTCTTTTTAATCATGTTTAAGTAAATTATTTAATCTTGTACATTTTTCTAATTTGGTTGACATTCTCTCAGCAATCTTGTTAAGTAAATATCTTGGCTATTAGTCCAACACCATCTTATGTGTAAAAAGAAGCTGTTTTAGGGCTTCCCTGGTGGCGCAGTGGTTGAGGGTCCTCCTGCCGATGCAGGGGACACGGGTTCGTGCCCCGGTCCGGGAGGATCCCACATGCCGCGGAGCGGCTGGGCCCGTGAGCCATGGCCGCTGAGCCTGCGCGTCCGGAGCCAGAGGCCACGACAGTGAGAGTCCCGCGTACCGCAAAAAAAAAAAAAAAAAAGCTACTTTATAAATAACTGAAATTTTAACTATCTCATCCCATATGTGACATACAAGATAAAAGCAAAATACTAAACCCCCTTTTTAAGAATATAAACTGTATAAATTGCATAATCCACTAAATACATTTGTGATCACAAAAGTAAGTAAATTTCCCCAGGCTCAATATATCATGGACATTATTGGGGGCAGAATAGAAGAGAGAATATTTTTAATTTTTAATAATTTCAGTTATTATCCCTATTTTTAGAAGCTGAAGAATCATAGGACAGAATTCAGCCACTCATTTAACATATATTTTTTGAATTCTCTCTATGGCCTTAGCAGTTATAATCCTCTGGTATGCAAAAAATTATTTATGTTTTATTATATATATCTATATAGTAGATTCTATATAGTAGATGTATGCATATATGATCTATAGGATATGATATTTATATATAATAAATATATATATCAGCCGGCAACTACAGAAATCTTTTTACGTGCTGGAAATTGCTCAAAGCACTTTACCTATTTAATATTTCCAACAACTGATGAAATATGTATTATCTCCCATTTTGTAGATAAGTAAACTGAGACACAGAGATGTTAAACAAATGTCCTATACTCATACAGCTATTAGTGGTTATAAATCTAGGTCATCTCTCTCCACAGAAGATGGATGAATACAAGAATATTAACCATGAACAGAACTTTTAACCAGGAAAAGAAGAATATTTGTTTTTTCAAAGTTCTTAGCTGTTGATGGCAACAATTTCCTTTCTTCTGAATTTGAACAATAGGAGTTAATGTTCAAGAGAAACATTTTAATCATTACTGATAAAGCTGATTTCTCCCCAGTCCTTAAATCATTCTTGCATTGGTAGTACAGTAGAGAGAGGTCTTGATCATAACACTTGGCATTTATATGTAGTTTATTAAAGATTATTTAATGGCTGTAACATTCCAAAAATGAAACTTTTGAAACAGATTCTTCAGCTCCAGTTTGAAACTTTACTTTCCTTTTTTTTTTTTAATTACACCAAATTACTTCCCAAGCAGCAAGGCAAATGTTATTTTGCCCATTTAACAGATCAGAAAACTGTAGTATAAAGAGGTCAAGGAACTAACCACTTCCCACTACATTGGACTGAGATAGTCTAAAGGCCAAATCTCTTCATTCCTACTCCAATTTTCCAGCCACTTCATGCTTCCTTCCCACATCAGAGAGTGCCTAATATTCTAAAAACAAATTATAATTAACCACTGTGTTTAGATAGTGGTGGATGCTGTTGTCCTTCCCCCCAGTGTGTGCCCTTCCCATCCACCCATCCACTGTGTGATTTCACTTTCAAAATCCAGCACCTGTGCCTCTTCCTCTGAGGGTGACTGCAAGGGCTTAGGAATTTTCTCTCTAAATGGTAAGCAGTCCTGAGGGTTTTCAAGCTCCCTTTTGCCTGGGGCAATAACCCTGAGGCACATCCTAAACTTCTAAGTCCCTCTACAGCATCAGGCTGAAGCTACACTCTGGAGGATTTTGCCTGAGATGCTCCTCGGTTTGGCTTATTCCCCTACCTTGCCCTGCTTCTCCCCTCCTTTCCCACTTTATCTGGGGTTCCTCCTTAATAAATCACTCATAGCTGTATCCTTGTCTCAGAGTTTGCCTCTCTGGAACTTAATCTAAGACAGATGGTATTTGTTTATTAATATTAATAATATTATTGTTATAATAATTATTTTTTTGCTTTCTGTACAGTCCCATGACTACAATACTATTACATAACATCTCTACCTCTTCCTGAGATCTAGCTTTGGGTTGCTAACTACTGAGCACCATCTATGTGGATATTTTGAAAGTCCTAAAATCCAAAAGTGACTGTATCTTCTCCATACACCCTCACTGCCTTTCCTCCTTATCTCTGTTAGTGGAAATTTCATAAGGAAGAAACAGCAGTCATTTTAACTTTTTCTTCTCTTTTTACCTTTTTATATTAAATCTATCCCCAGTATCTACCTGTTCATGCATTTTTTTTCAAATAACCTCTATTACTCTTCTTTACTACTTAGTTTACATTCTCATCACTTCTTTCTTGTACTACTCTAATAATGTTCTACATTTCTCCATTGTCTCCATTATCTGTCCTCAAATTTATTCTACACCAGAATGATCTCAAAATATGATCATGTTATTTCTTTGCCTGAGGAACCGATGTGAATGTTGATATTTTAGTTTTAGCAGGTACAACTTGGTTTGGTTCAGACCACAAGTTCTGATCAGGCTTCAGTGAGTAAGCCTTCAATGTTTCTTTTTTTCAAAGACTTTACCGGTGATACTTGTATCAGCCCCATGTGTGTATCACCAGGAGCCAGTCTGCAATCTTGGTGGTGGTCTGTCTCTTAATTCAGTTCTCAAAGTCTGGGCCAGTCTGCAATCTTGGTGGTGGTCTGTCTCTTAATTCAGTTCTCAAAGTCTAGTCGGCTGTTAGATCCACATGTACACAGCTTGGTGGTGAACCCAACCCAGTTCTAATCAAAATCTCCAGTTTCATCTCATGGCAAATTCCTCCACTCAAGGAAATGCTCATCAGAACTACTGGGAAACTTTATAATGTCCCATGCACTTAACTCAGAAGTGTCCATGGAGTGTCCCGTCCACCTGGAACACACTTTTCCCAGTTATCTACCTTCTGGCTCTTTCTTCATCATTCTATCTTATAATCCAACACCTTCATTGAATTATCTTCTCTGTCTTCACCAGACAAAAGTAGTTCCTCCCTCCTCATTTGTACAATGAACTGGTTACAATATTTGTCATGTGGCTGTCTCTCTCACTTTAGGCTCTTAGCTCCTTGAGGGCAAGGACTTTATTAATGTCATGTATTTTCAGTTTGAGGCACATACTAGAGGAACGAAACATGAATGTTGAGAAAACAAATGGTAAATATTTTGTGACTAAAGAAGAATATATTTTTTAAAAGTTTTCTACTAATCTGAAGTGTAGATTGATCGAACTGCTAGGTTACTTTTTTGAATTCAAAAGTTTGTTCAACCCCCATCCCAATTCCAGGAAGCCCATTAACCAATGTCCCTAATATGAATTGTTCATCCACAATCTGCTTGGACACAATATTTTGGGTTTCATTTCCTTGTTTGCAAATGGGGATAATTATATCTATCTCACATATAATATGTAAAACAAACAACAACAACAAAAACCCAGGGCATTAATCAGCTTTTACAAATTCTGATGTTACTGTTGGCACTAAAGAGTAACAGCAAGTGACGCAATGACCAGGGACTTCCCTGGTGGCGCAGTGGTTAAGAATCCGCCTGCCGGGCTTCCCTGGTGGCGCAGTGGTTGAGAGTCCGCCTGCCGATGCAGGGGACACGGGTTCGTGCCCCGGTCCGGGAGGATCCCACATGTCGCGGAGCGGCTGGGACCGTGAGCCATGGCCGCTGAGCCTGCGCGTCCGGAGCCCGTGGGGACACAGGTTTGACCCCTGGTCCGGGAAGGTACCACATGCCGCGGAGCAACAAAGCCCGTGCGCCACAACTGCTGAGCCTGCGCTCTAGACCCCAAGAGTAAGAACTACTGAAGCCCGCGTGCCTAGAGCCCGTGCTCTGCAACAAGAGAAGCCACCGCAATGAGAATCCCGCACACTGCAACGAAGAGTAGCCCCCGCTCACAGCAATGAGAGAAAAGCCTGCACACAGCAATGAAGACCCAATGCAGCCATAAGTTAATTAAATTTAAAAAAAGGAAGAAGTAATGACCATTGAGATTGCTGAGATTGCTCAATAAAAAAAACATTAAATTTAAAAAAAAACTAAATTTAAAAAAAGAAAAGAAAGGAAGAAGAAGCAATGACCATTGAGATTGCTCAATGACCATTGAGACCATTGGAAAGCCACTCCCAGGAGTAAAGATTTGTCAATTATCTTTGAACAACATTCTTTTTGGGCACAGTTTTAAGTCCACATTTCAGTACACAGTGTGATCCACTTAAAATGCTAATGGAGATGCCATATGATACTCTTTCAAAGGACAAAAAGGAATACTTATACCTCCAGAATCTTTGGGGGCTAATAATTACATCAGATTAATCATTCAAGATATTCCTTTAGGTGACCAACAGGGTTATTATAGATTTGGCTGGTTCTAGATTTATAGTAAATAACTCTAGATTAAATACCTCATCTTCTAAAATAATATCTTTTCATTAAGAAACAGGTTAAACATTATAGATTACGTGTTCTGAAATGTCTAAGAGAATGATATCATTAGCTTCTAAATATTCTTTGGCTTCGTATAATTCTTTGATCCCATATAAGATAGAGATAGATATACAAATTGTTCTATAAATATTGATTGCAAGTATATATATATGCTTTACTAAATCAAAACGCATGAGAACATGTAAAATTTCCAGATTTAAATGCTGACATATTTAGTCACGCCTGAGAGATTCTTTCTATAACCCCTACTTCTGATTTAAAAGAACTTTAAAATATACGTATTGACAAATACATAGATACTTTAATAGAATTCCCTGATTGATCTTGATCTCTCTAAATAATACCTTAAGGAATTGTGTTTCTTTGTTACATAAAATGCAAATATTTTCAGGTGAACTGTATAATGCACATTGTTCAGTGAAGTTCATGAGATGGTATAAATGATAAGAACTTTTATTTAAATTACTCCTGATGTAAATGTAGATGTAGGATAGAAAATAGTCAAGGCTCAATGGGAAATATGCTTACCTTAAAACATAGTGTGTATATTTTTCTATGTTTGGGAAAAGTAAGTGGTCGTTATTTTCTTCACTGTGTTATAACCCTATGTTGAAAATGTTACTAACAGACTATAACTAATTAGATAGTGGCTAAAAATAATATTTGTATAGAATGTTAAATCCATTTAACCAGTGCTGGTTAGAAAATCTCCACCACCAGCACCAAAACATGAAATCAAAATGTAAATAAAGATCAAAGGCTTTGCACAGCTGGCAACGGTGGCCACTCAGTTCACACCAGGCCTCATTGAGCAGTTAACAAAGTCATGTTTAATAGCTATGCTGAGTGTCAGTGTCACCCTGAAAGCAGTGTATGGTTGGAGATCAGGGAAGGAAAATGGAGACGGGGTTATAAGAGAAATATCGGGAAAATTCCCAGGAAAGCCTTGCCCTGAAGAGAAGAAAAATGATTTGGGCTTTAACACTTATTTCACCTTTAATAAGCAGCTTCATTTTGTAGGCTTTTGTTTGAAACAGTTTCTTGAATTAGTAAACATTTTGATTGTCAAACAAAACCATAGGACACTATCAGGTAACCTTAAGATTTGACACACTGTACATCATCAATTCGTCTCTTTAAATCAGGCATGCAAATTCCAAGTCACTTGCTAGGGATCAGTAGTGAATTCTGTCTTGCTTATATGAGGTTGCTTTATGCACAGAGTCTTCATTCATGGAATCATTTCAAAGAACACGGTGACGAATATGAATTGAATTCTTCTGGAATGAGATTATTACACAGAGCAACAATGGGTGGATCCCACAATTTGAGAAATAGACCATTCCCCCTACCGCCACCCGCTTTTCTTTATAATGCCCTTTAAAGTCTGTCTATAATACATCTGGTGTTTGTTCTCCTAGACTGAAAATAACTAGTAGACCACCAGTAATTTAAATTGTACCCTGTTCCAAGGATATTTGACATGCGGTCCCTTTGGAAGAACTAATGCAAAAAACTGGCTCTAACCCTGGAAATAAGGTTACCATAGACTCACAGAAGGTTGCAATTAACTAATATCAAGAAGGTTAACCTGCAAATTTCTCTCTCAAATACATACTAATCTCATTTGTAGCCCATTTTATGCAGTTACAGAGAATGAAATAATAAGGGTTATAATGTTTAATTTTAAATTTGGTTTCTTTTCTCTGAAAAGAAAAATAAGAAGGAAATGTCACATTAAGTTAATAGTTGCCAGTCTACCAAAGAACACACACACAGTGAATTTATTCAATGCCTAAAATTTATAGATAGCTCTGAGAGAGATTTCTTCTGAAGACCATGACATCTGTTTTATTTGTGTTTAAACGTGTTTAAAGGAAACAAATAAAACTTTATAAAGTCTTTCTCATCATTCTCCATCATTGTGATTTTCCACTGAGGTGGGGAGAAAGAAGAGACTCATTAGAATATTGGAGCATAAAGAGTTAGAAATTATGTAATTTAACCACTGCACTTCAGGGATTAGGAAACTAAAGCCCAGATCACTGAAGTGACTTGCTGCAGTGCACACAGACAGTTATTCGCAAACACGAGCTAGAGATCTGTTTTCCTGATTCAAAGTCCAGAACACTTTTTTACAGTTCCATAGTGTCTCTCATAAAATATTCTGCATGTATCTCTGTAACTGACAAAATGTGGGCATACTTAACTAGAGGTTTAAATGGAAGCATGTAAAACTAGGTGACAAATTTAAATAAATTCCTGTATAAAAAGTTTCCATTTTAGGGCTTCCCTGGTGGCGCAGTGGTTGGTTGAGAGTCTACCTGTCGATGCAGGGGACTTGGGTTCGTGCCCCGGTCTGGGAAGATCCCACATGCCGCAGAGCGGCTGGGCCCGTGAGCCATGGCCCCTGAGCCTGCGCGTCCGGAGCCTGTGCTCGGCAACGGGAGAGGCCACAACAGTGAGAGGCCTGCGTACCGCAAAAAAATAATAATAATAAAAAAGTAAAAGTTTCCATTTTAGAGATTTTTTTTTAATAAAGTGGTTCAAGAGCATGAATTTTCTAATAAAAGGGAATAAATTATTTATTTGATCCTTTTTAAATAAAAGAATTTGATCATGAAACATTTAAGACTTACCTGTAGTTTAAAGAATTATTTTAGATTCATGCTGACTAATTGGAACAAAGTCCATAAACTGAAGTAGGGAGGAACATATTACTGTGTTTCCTGTGAATTAGGACGCTATCCATCCACATCTTACTTTGTAATAAGATCAGTAGAAATCCCTGTGTTATTTTCTTTTTTACTTCTGTTGCTTAAGAAAGCATGTTACAGAACCACACAACAAGCTAAAAAAAAAGCAAAATAAAATAAAAATTGAAATGGACACAGAATATTAATTTATATGACAAAATAGATTTATCTATAAAACTATAGAAATTATTATATAGTCATCCTGAGAATAAGTAAGTTATTGATTATTTTAGTCATTTACATTTTCCCTGTAGCCCGGCAGTACCCTCTTCCCAGTGACCGCCCTCTCATGCCCTCCAGCTCTCTTTTTCCTTGGCTGGTTTATGTATGGCAAAGTGGATCATTCATTTATTTCCTTCATGTGAATATTAAATACTGAAACATAAGTCATAACACCATTAAATCCTAAAACTTTAAATACCATTGCACTAAAATCATTCTTGTTTTTTATAATCTATTCAAAATATACAAAATTGAACAACAAAATTGACACTAAAAATGTCAACAATTTGGCTGAAGTGCAGATCTTCAACATGGGGAAGGAAATGAGCATTTGAAAGACTTGAAACAATGTCACTGATAATAAGGTTAATAATACAAATAAAGTCAGCAATACCTACAGTTGATATTTTTACAGAGTGAAATAAAAAGGAAAAATAAACATTATTTTGCAAAGTAAAAATGTTAGAAAATGTTACCTTCTGATTATGAAATTGTGACACACTCTTGAATTTTACTTGAATATTTACTTGAATTTTACTCCTGAATATTTGATCTTGAAAAGTATCAGAAAGTCAGGAAAGATATCAAATATGAATAAAAACAATATTCAGCAACTCCTCTAAGTATGATCGAATTAATTTCCAGAATAGGTCTAGGCTACTTTTATTTTTGGTACAAAGCACCATTAAGAGAATATATCAAATTTTATCCTGAGTTTCCTTTCAAAGACTGGAAAGAAAGTCTTCCAGAAGGTGAAGTGATAAAGTAGCTATGAAACTGTAGAGATTATTGGTGTGACTCGCTTTAGTTTCCTGAACCACACTTTTCTCATCTGAAAAATATGGAAACTAATAAATGTCTTGCAGAGTTGTGTTGAGTTTCACAAATAACACATGTAAAATGCCTGGTGCAGAAGAGGAGTTTAATAAATGATAGCCAGTGTTACTGATGTGATTGGAGGACATAGGTTCAGCAAAGCATGGGAGAAACTTCAGACAGAGGAAAGGAATAGAAAACGCCAGTTTTGCTAGGCTTGGCTCTATTAAACATCATCTTGGCAAGAGCAAATAATTTGTACAATGCAGCATTTTTTATGCAGGTGCAAATGCATGATTTATGCACTTATAAGTAAATCTGGCTTTACACATGGTTGACTGTGTAAAATGGGGCTTTTTTTCCAGGGGATTTGTTATCATGGTATTCGTGCATAGAAGAAAGTGGAATTACTGAGAACCCATAACAATAGGAATTATGGAAAGGATGACTTTTCTTTCAGGAAAAGATTGAAATACTAGAAAATAGTTCTTTTAAATGCCATTATACCAAAGCCCGTGGTCATGGTTTACTTTGTAGAAAATAATACCGAAAAGAAGTTCAAGATTAAATCATAGGCAGTGTGCTGTCCATAAAGATCTATATGGAGGGGATCATTAAGCAAGAGATAAAATTTCAGTTATTCATTTGCTATCTGTGGGACCATAGTTAAAACACTGGGCACATTGTTTTATTAACAATAAGCTAGGTCAGTGTGTCACTGGCTTTTTATAATTTTATTCTATTTATTTAAAAATTTTTTTGTTTAGCCATGAAATCCTTACTTCAAAAGATAGCTTACTCATATGCCTCCTATTTAAGACAGATAAAACTCCATCTTCTCTGACTGAAGCAGAGATGGTACCCTGGCATTCTTCCAGCTTCCAGAGTGGCCTACATACCCTCGTCCCAACCATCTTACCATCTTGGTGCACCATGCGCAGTTTGAAACAATCTTTTCAGGAGTCTTTTGCCAGTTAAAAAAAAACGTTTGGTCCAATGGTTCATTAAGAACAATGACTACACATTCCTTAAGAATATATCTCCCTTTTTGATTATTCAAAGAAAAATAATTATCTCTTCCATTTATTGACATGAGTCATCCACAGTTCTTCTGAAAAGACATATGGTATGAAACAAATAACAGTGGGTTTTGAGCAACAAAATCTGGTTTGGTCTGCTTGCCTCCATTATCAACCTGGGTGACCTTGGCCAAATCTAACTTCTCTGAGCCTCTATGTTCTGAAATACCTAATGTACATGATGATCTCTACTTATCTCAAAGAACTGTTTTGAGCTTCCAATAAGGTAAATATATAAAAGTGCTTGTAATATTTATAATGTTCGCATTCTGTACTATGACACTAATTTCCACAGATTCAGGTTATGAGTTTTTGTTCAATATTCAATTTGATTGCTGATTTATTTCTCAGTTTAACTCTTTGAAAATAACTGCTTTTCTCACAAAAATGCAAATTTATAGAGTCATAATATAAATAATACAGAATTTTACACTTGTAATAATACATACATATTTATACTTCAATTACTAATAGGATTCAACATATGAAACACCCAAGAATCTTTTACTCCAAAGGAAGTAAATATTCAGGTATGAAAAATAAATCTGAATGGCGTGGTCTATTTCTTTTACTGGCATTGATAAGGCAATTAGAGTTCATGGGAACCCAGTTACTTTTCATATACAAGCTCAGAAATGCCAGAAATGACGTGGAAGCATTCACCTTTTTGACTTTCCAAAGGCTGAGGTTGAAGCCAAAGCCAATTAGCAGATTTATGCCAAATTTAAAGGCTGAAGGAAAACTTTGGTGCGGCTTTAAATGTATTTAAACTTCATGAGTTATTTCTTGTTTTCTATTTGTTTTTTTCTTTATTTTGTCTTATTCTTGGTTTGTGGAAATGATTATCATTTCAAGTCTCTCTGAGGGTAACCCATAAAGATTTATTCAAGTTTGCTCTGTGTTCTAAACGGGGAAGGCCTGCTTCATGGGTGTGCAATCATGCAGTCTCACAAGGCCCTCTGCTTAGAAGGTCTCTCTTGGCTTCATGCTCTGCTGTAGCCATCTTGGAATATTTAATAATTTTTGAACAAGGGACCCAACTGTTTTTCACTGGGCACCACAAATTATTTGGCTGTCCCAGGTCCTAAGTGTGCTCTTTATTCTTCTCTTTATTCTTCTCATTGTTTGCCTCATTCTGCTTCTTTTCTACAACTCTTTAGTCATCTTTGGTTGCCTATGCATTTTTTAAGGTGAGGTGATTAAAAATGCTCTTGGGATTTCTGTGTATACAGACAGGGCTTTGCCTTAAGTTGCTCAGACAAGGAGCCTTCCCCTTCCTGCAGGGACTTAAAGCTTGTTCTTGGGACGTTCAATTTCTTCATGGAACAAATTTCTAATTAAATGTAATACTGATACAATCACCTTTCAAGTTAGGGTCACTCCAAGGTACAAATGAAAACAGACCCCTCTTTATCCTCCCCACATGTAGCAGAATACATCTATATAAATTATTTTCCTAGAAAAATCCACCTTCTATGATGATCTCATAATCTTATCATCAAACATCTAACAAATGACTCATTTCAAGAGTTAAGCAATAGAAAATGATAAGGTTGATTTAATGGAAGAAATGCTGTTTGAGTAGCTAAAGGAGCCTCTTTATAAGAAAGTTGGTTTAGGTATAGAAGATACTGAGGGAACTTCACGGTAAGATTCTTTAATGTTTACTGTGGACATGAGAAAATGTTAAACCCTGTGTGTCCCATACACACATATGTGGTGCCTCATCCTGCATATTTTTAATTATAGAAAGAGCTGGTGCATTGAGGAGGGTTAGAAATGTTCAGAAAAGCCTGGGAATGCTGAGAAAAATTAGTAAACTCAAGTTTCATTTTAACCTGTCTTATTCTCACCCATTTCATATTCAAAGTGTTGCTAATTTTAAAATTTGAAAAATACCCCAAAAGTGAAATTTTCTAGTAGTCAATAATATTTCTCAGAATATACTCAAAATAATAGAAGTTCACTGTACCATGTCAATCTATGTGATAGAAACACAATTTAAATTTGTAGCAAAATAATATATAACTTTTATTATTTATATCATATATAACATATATAGTATATATTTATAATCTATATTATAGCATATTATATCATGTATAATATATATGGACATCATTGCATATAAAAGTCATATTTCCTGGTTTAATCTCTTAGTACACATTTCCATAAGTTGATTCTCAAATGAAAGAATACTAAATTAAAATGAGAGGTCTTACCATAAAACTATTGTCACTTGAATGACTTTATTGTGCAGTGAACCCCCTCCAAATCATTTATAGACTTGTGGGAAGTACATATGTCTGTATGGGTGTGTATATGTATATACATATATAAACATGTATATATATATATATATATATATGTATATATATATTTTTTTTCCTAAAAGAAGGAGATGGAGTAGGTTCAGTTATCAAATTCTCCCATGGATCTTAACATTGACAAAGTTAAAAAAAATCACTCCTTTTTTTTGAAACTAAGACTACAGAGCAGTGACAGAAGTTGGGATATAGTAGAAGATATATTTCTTCAATTTCTTACCTTGCCACTCAAATAATTTGATTATCATTTTCTTGGAGAGAAATATGAGACATATAAGATTTGGTGACATAAAATTTCAGTTAATAGCTTTCTCTATTATTTGGCTCTAATTCTGGGATAGAAATATCCCACAGCCATCAAGGAGTCTGCCTGTTTTTTGTGAACAGGGGTGTTTTAAAAAATGACACCTCACACTATTTTCATCTAGGGAATGGGACTGGCAGAGGATATGGGCATCAGTGACAAGGAATTTTCCTTTGAAGCTGGAGAATATCTGAATTTTTATAAAATTATTGGCAACATATTCCTTACTATTTTTGTTTTTTAAAATATGCAAGTAGAAAAAGAAATTAAAAGACTTTGTCTAGAATAGACAGATACGTTTTCAGAGAAAGCAATTTTAAATTCTGTACCATTAGGAAAAAAAAAACTTCTTATTTTTTCTAAAATAATATTGACCTTCACCTATGGCCTCATTTATTTAGCCTTATTTTTGGTATGAACTTGATACTAGAGGGGTTTTGTTTTTTTGTTGTTTTTTTTTTAAATTAATTATTTGTTTATTTTTTTTAATTTAATTTTTATTTATTTTTGGCTGTGTTGGGTCTTGTTGTTGCGCACGGGCTTTCTCTAGTTGCGGCAAGCTAGGGCTACTGTTCATTGCAGTGCGCGGGCTTCTCATTGCGGTGGCTTCTCTTGTTGCGGAGCACGGGCTCTAGGCACGCAGGCTTCAGTAGTTGTGGCACATGGGCTCAGTAGTTGTGGCTCGCGGGCTCTAGAGCGCAGGCTCAATAGTTGTGGCGCACGGGCTTAGTTGCTCCGTGGCATGTGGGATCTTCCCGGACCAGGGTTCGAACCCGTGTCCTAGAGGGGTTTTTTAAATAATATATTTGACATACATTTTTCTGAGTATATTTGATTATACACTCAGTGCTTTCAAGGAGCTCTGATTTTGCATTTATTTTTGTGAGAAGAAGCTGTATAAAAGCAGTTTCTGCATCTATTTTAAAACAGCTATTGAAGGTGTCCGTAGGGATTAAGAACATGAGTCCAGAGGTCGGGTGTGAATCCTAGAACCATCCCTGATCATCTGAGTGTCTTTGGCAACTTACTTATTAAAATTACAGTTATAAATTAGTACCCCATCTTCATAGGGAGGTTGTGAAGATGAACAAATGTAAAGTACTTCGAACAGTGCCTGGCAGATAACATACACTAAGTGTCGGGTGAGGTACTGTTGGTTGCTGTTCTTGCCTCTGCCACCCTAACTGGACCTTGATCCTTTTGGATTGATTGCCCAGCAATCCATTTCCCCTTTTTTAAGATAACACTGATCTCCTGTTGAGGAATTGCCACTCCCCTGCTTTGTGTGACTTGGGGCGATTGTAAATTCAGAGCCTCCTTTACCACTAGGGAAGCCAGTGAGCTCGCTGGAGCCTCCTTACTTCAGATCCTTCCTCACTCTGCTCCATACAGCAGTTGTATGGGCTTGTGTGTCACCAAGCTCAGCCAACCACTCCCTCGCGGGATTTGATCCCGAGTATCTTACCGACATGAAGCCATTGTTTAAAGTATCTGATATACCTTCTGCTTTTCTAGGTGTGGCACTTTATCTCTCCTTCCCTGAGGGTGATAGGTTTACTCCCTCCCCCTTCTCTTTCCTCCTGCACTCTGGCCTGAGGGTAAGGGTGCGGAGGAGCGAAGACAAAGATTCCCATTTAAAGTGTTTCATTTTCTCCTGAAAACCTCTGTCTCTGGGTGTAATGATCTGTAGTCTTATCAGATTATTAAATTTCACTCTCAATTTCAGCTCAGTATTCCCTCTCCCCTCAGAATAATTTGCTTAACCATATTTATCTTGACCTGACAAGGGCTACCAGCTGCTGGCATAGTGGGAAGGGGTGGAGGTTGATAACGGTGGCAAGAAAAGGAAAGCAGTTCCCGATCTCAAGTGACTTCCACAAGTAAATACTTGTTATAGAAGCAAGAGCAGTGGAAAAATTGGACTAATTCATTAGCGTGATAGTGCCTGGGAGAAACTGTCAAATTCTTTCTACTATTGAGACACGAGTCACTTTGTTATAGTACCAGACACAGGGACAGCAGGAAAGTGGGACTTACTGAAATGCTATTGCCTGGGAGAGGCTGTCAGATTGTTCCAGCTGTTGAGACTCTTAAAAAGCTTGCTTCCTCTTGGGTCCAAGCTTGGGATTTCAACCATCCCTTTGATTCTGGGAGCTCCCTCATATCTTTTCAATGCGTCTCCTCAAGTTACCCAGAGGTGGTTTCTGCTGTTTGAAACTGAAGACTAACTGAATCAACGCTGTGCAGTGTCACTTATGAGATAAAATCCTGAAAATTAGTGCTAGGGGAAAATTTGTTTTCCTGGCATTCTGTTATGCTTCCCATGAGATAATTTATTCTATTCCTCTTTTTGCTTAGTTGCTAGAAAATTTAGGGCCAGAAATAGTTCATGACTACAGTAGCTATCTTTAAGCTAGGATTTGGGGGGAAAATAATAATGCCTTTTTTTCCTATTAGTACTTCTTTACCTTATTTTGAAGTTTTTTACCTTATTTTAATTTTTAACAAAGATTTGCCTTGTATTCCAGGTTGCTCACTTTATGCTTAAATGGATTAATAAATAAAAAACAGAACTTAAAAAAAATAAATCAAATCAAAAATAGAGATGGTATATTTTTATTTCAGGCTATCAAACCATTGCCCCGTTTTCATCTGCTCTGCTGCTCTCCTATACGTAGCCCCAAAGAATCAACTGTGAAGACATAAACTTTTATTCAATGTAACAAATTAGTCTTTACATTTATTTTATCAGATTTCTTTTAAACCTGATATTTGCATACACATATAGGTATGGAACTTTAATATCAGTAAGCCAGATTACCATGAAAATTTGCAAGATTCGTTTTTCCTCTGATATTTAATGTCATTGGACCCTTTTCTTTATATTTAAACTCTTCAGTGACACTCACTAGTGATTAATGACCCACTGGCTCGTGCTGCCTTATAACATGAAAGTCACCGAAATACCTTTTCCCCAGAGAGCAATTATTCTATGGAACAATATCCCCTACCTGGTGCATTGAAGTCCCAAAGGCTGGCTGTTAAACTTGCAGTTGTAATTTGTGAAAAAGTCCAGAAAGCCAAGTTTTGAACTGCTGGGGATTTTATGCACAGTTGTTTCATTTTACTAGAGCAACTTGTTTCTTTTCTGCCTTTTCTTGCAAAGATTTTGAATAAGTGGCAAGAATGGCAAAGACTTGATTTAGAGGTTTTTCTATTTAAGTCCAAGGATAGCTACCTGGGAGCTATGTATCTTCTAGTTTTTTGGTTTGTGACACTCTACTGCTAACATGAAAAAATGCAGAAATTCAGCCCATGTGTACATGTTCAGATGCTCATCCATTTTGATATCTCAATAGGGTAAGACAATTAGAAAGAGGATGCAGCTCAGACATCAGAGTTACATTTTGAAATAGTGAAGAATGTCAATATGTAATTCTGCATGTAAATCTCTGGTCCATGAAGTAAAGGGTGCATCTTATTCCAATACTTCCCTTGTCATCAGAATATTCAGAATATTTGGCTCAGGATAAGTATATAAATAAAGCCAAAATTATTAGACTTGTAAAATCTAAAGAAGGTCACTAACCTCCTTGAGATATTTGATACTGATGGATACCTTGCCCGCTTTTCCTATCTGCTTATAAAAAATAATAATGCCTGTTTAGTGAATTAGTCAATTAGCAAAATATTACTTTTATGTGACTTTAACTGTTTTGGTGCTATGAAAAGTGCAATTAATATTAGTTCTACACAATAAGTATTTATATTCTCTTTGGTAAAATAAATACACCATATCTGTTAGAGCACAGTGAAGGACCAGAGCATATGATACTGATGAGAACATGTGAATTCAGAAAATAGAGACATCATTACAAACTTCCTTAATCATAGAAGACGGAGGACAATGATTTTGAGGTGGGCCTCCAAGTGTGGTTACAGTTTGAATAAAAGAAGAGAGGGAAGAAGGAAGGAAGAGAAAATTATTCAAGACAAAGTTCTGAAGCAGAAATAAGGAGACTTTGTGTAGGAGGATGGATGGAAAATGGCTTCCCTTGAGCTGAGAGTAAAGGTTAAGACTGTCCTAGAAAATTGACTTAGATTAGAAAGACTCAAAATCCCAGAAGAAGTGTTTGGACTAGCTAGTGGCTGTGAATATTGACGGGCCACTGGTCTGAGGCCAGAGTGGCAGATGATGGAGTATAGGCAAGGGAGTCATCCTGAAGCCTCTTTCAGTAATTTAAGCCTGAGGTGATGAAAGCCCTGAGTAGTGAGGTAGCTGTGGGAACCCAGCAGGGGAGGCAAAGATGAAGGGATGATAACTCTTGGGGACAGATGGTACTTAGATGATGAAGGAGCAGAATGAATAAAAGATGACTCCAAAATTTCTAGTCTCATTCAGATGACTAGAAGAGTAATAGTATCTGTGAGAGATATGATGCAGTTAGGACTTGATAAATTAATTGTAGTGGCAGACAGTTCAGTGGTAATGCCCTACCAGTAGTTGTGACTCAGGATAACTGCTGAAAGATCGGATATATATCTCCTGAGATATAAATGTTTATATATCTCTTGAGATATAAGTGTTTCTATGACACTTGGATGCATGCCATAGAAATTAGTAAACAGGAAACTGGGAAACCTAAACTAATTTCAATTTTAATATAAGTAAAAACAAATTGCCATATTAAGAAATCTCATTTATTCAAACTTAATATCAATTGACCCTGGATAAGTGCCTCAGCCACTTTGCACATCATTCTCCTAATCTGTAAGCTGGGGATAATAACCTTGGCCTTTCCCAGCTCAAAAGAAAGTATCCAAATTTTTATCCTAATTATGCTTTATATTTATTTTTAAAACTCCCCGGTTAGTCAATTAGCCAATAGGTAAAAATCTTTTTCTTTTTTTGTATTTGTATTTTGTTCTTAACTCTTAGTGATATAAAGATACGTACATAAGATATAAACTATATATGGCAGTTTCTGACTACTATGCACGTCTGTGCTGGTTACTTCCCGATAGCTACCTCAACTAGCCAGCTAAGGGGCTTACACTCGGGGTTATTGTAAAGTATACCACTTCCCTTACCCAACTGATGGGGAACATGATCCAGTTGATGTCTAACAAGTCCACTGCAACCCCCCAACACCTGCCTAACACCGATTCCTTCTGCTTCTCCCATTCTAGACGCCCATGGGGAGCAGTGGGTCATGGCTGCCCTGACAGCTGAGTGAGGAGAGCAGAGGTCTGAAAAGAGTGCCCTGTGTCCCAGACGCCATCAGGGTGTTAGCAACCAGAGTATTCCGCAGTTCTCCTGCTGCAACAGAGAGGAAGTAGAAAGGAAAGAGAAGGAAGAAGCAAAGAGTAAAGTTGAGAAGGAGAATAAATCACGGGAAAAGGAGAAAAAGTTAAGTCCTTTTCAATCATCAGCAAGTGGTCTAGAGCCCCTCTTTATCACTTTAACACTTCACTGCTATTTCTCAGCCTCTAAGCCCTGATACTTGAATTCTTCTGTGTCTCCTCTACCCACTACCTGGAGTCCTTGCTTTCCAGAATCTTTAGGTCCACAGTATTGAAAACAGTGCCGCTAGTCTAGAGTTGGGGTCAGTCTGGTTTATCATCATCTATCAACATCTAGCAGGACATAGAAGGGATGGAACACTAAGAAATGAGAGAGTTTTCTGCCTTTGCACTGTCGTGCCATCACAATAGTGATGTTCTTGACCTCGAAATTCACTATTATAAAAAGAAATTGATGTCACTGAAAAGGTAAAGATTTTATTGTCCTTTTCCTCTCCTTTCACTATACATAATACATTTTCAAAGATTTCTTAGCATTTACGCCTTGAGAATTCTAATTTCCATTGTTCTGTTTATAATGTGTTTATCATATTTTTTAATCTCTAGGTGAGATCCAGTCACTGGTATTTTCTGATTTCTTGATTTCTTTAATGAAATATTTTAGAACTTCCCTACAATTTCGTATGAAAGAAAGCACTGAACAAAATTTTTTAAAAAAATTCTTATCCCAACTCTGCCTCAGGAGCCTTGGGCACATCACATCGATTTCAGTCTTTTTAAGTGTATGTCATCTCTGAAATTCAGTTCCCTCAATGTACACTTGAGATGATAATATTTATCTCACTGGGGTCTTGTGACCTTTACATTAGGTAATGTAATTAGAGCATTTGGTAAATATTAGTATTTGGTGATAGCTTTAAGTACTATCTTTTATTAGTCTTTAATGAGAATCACAAATGTTTTGCAATATGGGATGACATCAGTAATAGTTTGCATAATGGAATTAAGAAACCAACTCGTATTGTGAATTAAACATTTTTGAATTCAGAAACTATTGATTTTATAAAGATTTAAACATCTCTTTCAAATAGAGAAAAAGGTTGCATTTTAAGGCAAAGGAGAGTTGGATAAAAATAGTGTTAACAGATGTCTAGAACTTCAAGCAAGTAGATAGACACCCCTACCCCTGTGTTCTTGGAAGATAAGGCAGTCCTGGTCCACTCACAGTTTGCCACTGGCAGAATTTTCCTCTCCCAGTTGGCATCTGCTCTGTATTTAAGTAGCATTTTAGTCCCATCATCAAGGCAGTGTCAGGAAAACAGGTATGTAGAGAATCATCCAGGTGCCTACTTTCACAGGTAAAACAGAAAACAAGCATTGAAGATGGTCTTAATCTATTGCAAATAAACTTATAAATTTATTTTTAATTTAGCTTTAGTTTTTATTGACTATTAGAATCATGAAGATTAAAATAGAAATTTTAAAATTTTAATTATAACAAAAATAATCCAGTAGTTTTAAGGATTTATAACTTGCATATTATAAACACATCTCTTTTCTTTCACTATATATTAATGCATTTAGGCACTAAGTTCATTTTATTCATAGCAAAATTATAAAATGCATTTGTATTCAATTAAAATTTAAGTAAATATTTTAATAATGGGGCAATATAATATATGTATATTTTCCATTTTAAGGAATTTTGCCTCCGTTTTGCTAAACCTCTGAACTTCCTACAGGCATTTCCATATTTAATCGGTGAAATGTACAATTGTATGTTTACTCATCTGAAAATTAGTGATATTTTTCTCTATTCATTCACATTCTGAGGGAAACAATCATGTCTAGTGTTGTGATTTCTATCATAAAGATACTGTACAAATCGTTCACAAACATTCTGCTATCTTCTCTGGCACCAGCAGCCTTCAATGGAAAAGATTAAATTTCCTCTATTCCAGAGTTTGGCACATAGAATTCTTTTTATAAAATATTTTTTTAATTTCAGAGGCTTGGTCTTTACTACATTTAGAGATAACATCAAAAGTATCTAAACACTGGAGTAAGGCTGAGTTAGTCAAACATCAGCTTGGCTTCCAGGGCAAGTCATTTCATTTCCCTTTGCCTAGGGGCTAATCAGGCCTTTCTTTCTAGGCTGTTAGGAGCAATCAATGAAGCAACCCACTGAAGGCAACGCAAGACCTAGTAAAACTGTTAAGCACCCGCATCATGCTTGGCACTGGACCGGGAGGAGGAGGTTAAGGGCATGAGCGTGTGTACATGCAGCACACACACACACACACACACACACACACACACACACACACACACACACACACACACACACACACACACACACACCACTCTTTCCTTCTTAGGGCTGAAAGATGCAATGGCACTGTTCTGAAAAGCCTCTATTTATTGTCTTCTAATGAAACTACAGTTTATAAATACAAGCTGGGTGTGTACTAACACAAAATGCAATACAGTTCAGTTCATATTCTCTTTGGACCTCGGGTGTGCTTCTCCGTCAGTCACAACTTTAACTGCAGACGCTCAAGAGAGTGTAGCAGGGACAAGGTTTACTGTCTATCCTGGACTGCACAGCTGCAAGGAGGCATCCTCTCAGCCTTCTATCAGCTGGTTTATAACAATCTCCACTCGGGTCTCACTTAGAAGAGCGCAGACCCAAGGGAAAGTCATTCTGTTTGTGACACTTCCGAAAACATTAAACTGAACATTAGAGCAAGTTTTAAAGGGAAAAGAAATCTTAGAAGCACAGCTTGAATGCATCTTTGCTATGCTGCTTTGGGATTATTGGCAGCCTGCCAGGAAACACCTTACATGCTCATAAGAGAGGCCTTCCTAGACTTCTTAAAAATAGTTTCATCTATAACTGAAATAAGACAATACGGGACTGACACTTTGATCCCTTCAGAGATAAGCACTGAGTGGGGGAAGCTGAGCTTAGTATGTGGTCACACCAGAAATACCAAAGTTAATTTAGGGAACTTAGAGTTTATGACAAAAATTTTTTATAGTGGTATAATCTTTACATTTTGATACTTTCTGGCATTTGTTTTACCATGCTGAAAAGAGTCTGGTTTTAACAAAACACCAGAGCAATGGTCCTTTACAGATGAAAAGAGAAGCAAGTGATACTGTCTTCAGAAGAAACCTTAGTCTCTCAGGGATTCAGGAATGAAGATATACTACAAGACTTGCTTACAGCGGTCAGTGCAAGGCTCTGAACTTACCCCACCAATCTGTATGGTCATGTGGTCCACCAGAGCCTGGCGCTGACAACACAGGGATTGCTTGCTGAGGCAGCAGGATTATTTTTAAGTATTATTTAATGGTCTTGAGTCTGTTGTTGAAAAAAAAGCAAGCAAATGAGAGAAGATTCCTCTTTTCTTTCCTAAGTAAGGCAGTACATATGTGGAGGCTCTGACCAGATCACCAAGACCTGATGCAGCACAGCTCAGCCTCTGGAATAAAGCTCCACCTCTCAGCTGACTGCTCTGGCACCACACAAAAGCTGCTTTAGGGAGAAAGAGAAGCAGCAAATTAAAACATCCAAGAGTCTTAATTTCTGAAAGTGCTGTACAATACTTGGTGAAGAAAATCAGTCACTGAATGAATGGGTCAGCCCAGTAGTCCCTACTATTCAGTGACCCCTAGCAACACTAACTGAAAGCACAGCGTGTACGTAAACACAGGACACATGCCGTCACTGTGGCCAGCACTGTGGGTCATTGAGAAGAAGGCCGCTAGGGTGAGACTGGACTCTGCCACCTATGTGCCTTTCTAAGAGGCTTCACCATTGCACAGCTCCCTAGGGGAGTTGTCTGATCCTCATAACTGAGAAGTGTAGAAAGCTTATTTAGTCATCACAGCAGAAGTGGTGTAAAGCAAATGTATTAATCTGGTTCACAGTAAACTCTGGACAAGCCAGAATGACAATTATCTATTTACAGCAAGAAATACAGTTGTATTGGAAATTGAAAACCTTGCCCATGTGACCATTTTCTGTATTTGGGAGACTGGCGTGGGGATCCCAACCAAAACTCGAAGTGATAAGCACAATATCAGAACAGAGAGAATTACATAGGCAGCATATCTTGGTCATAAGCTCAGAAGCTTGCTAAAAATATAGATTATCTAGCCATACTCTGGAGATTATGAGTGGGGCATGGGAATTGTACTTTAAAAGCAACTCAAACAACTCTTTGGCACCACTGTGCATGTTGAATGATGTAGAGATCATCCAGTATGCACTGGGATCAGTCTAGGACAATCAAATGAGTTGACCTCCACATCAAACATATAATAACAGCCTCCTGGCTAAACAGTTCTTACCCTTATCTCCTGTCCCTTGGATGTAGGTAAATGAGCACTGCCCGTGTGAAGTTCCTTCTCAAAATGCCTATGGCTGAATAACTGCTTTTTTAACCAACACCTTCTTTGTTTACATAAATTGCTACCGTCATTTGATTTTGTTATCAACTGGGATCTATTCTGTTTCCTCAAAGGCAGATTTCTCAGATAATAGTTATGTTCATGAACACTGATTTGTTATTTACAAGATCTAAAGCAAAGTAGTTTATAAACATTTTCTCATTTAATTTTCACAATTGCCTTGATAACTTACTCCTATTTTAGAGATAAAGAAAACTAATTTCAGCAAAGTTGTTATTTGCCCAAAGTAAATCTAGTAAAAAAAATATGGTGAAGCTGGAAATCAGATATATTTTGGGCTAACTTAGATCCCAATGCCATAACCACTAGGCATATTGCCTTGTGCATTGGTTTTTATAGTTCAACTCACAAAGGACATTGTTAATTCCACGCACTTGTTGTCCTGTTTTCTTTCTCTTTATGTATTACCTCTCATAGACTTGATACCTGATTGTCTAACAATGTATTTGTCTGGTCCAGACAAAGGATTCTGGAATTTTATGTATTTATTTATTTTGTCCATTTCTTCATTCTATTCATAGGCTCAATGAGAAAATGTTTCAGTTTTATCAACAAGTGCACATTAATTTTAATAGAATATTGGAAAATGTCTAATATCAGGGGAAAACTTTTAAATGATTGGTTTTAGAATGGAGATTAAATAATACATGATAATTTTTGTTAGGAGAATGTATACACATATGATGATGGAATAGGAAATGGCTAATAAATATTGAAGAAAATATGTTCTTAATTCACCATAAGGTTCTTTAAAAACATATAAATTTCTTTTTTTTTTTTTTTAGTAAGTATTTATTTATTTATTTTTGGCTGTGTTGGGTCTTCATTTCTGTGCGAGGGCCTTCTCTAGTTGTGGCAAGCAGGGGCTACTCTTCATCGCGGTGCGCGGGCCTCTCACTATCGCGGCCTCTCTCATTGCGGAGCACAGGCTCCAGACACCCAGGCTCAGTAGTTGTGGCTCACGGGCCCAGTTGCTCCGCGGCATGTGGGATCTTCCCAGACCAGGGCTCGAACCTGTGTATCCTGCATTGGCAGGCAGATTCTCAACCACTGCACCACCAGGGAAGCCCTAAATTTCTTAATTTTGAAATTCTGGAGGTCAGAATACCTCCCTCCTCATTTTTTTTCCTTCCCTTCTTCACCCATGGTAGTAAGGTAAGATTAGGGCAGGGGATATCTTTGGTAAAAGAAACGGACAACACCAGCGCAGGCAAAGTTTATTTGGCTTTCGTGATGCTTCAACGGGAAATATATGAAATATTTAAAATCTCTTCTAGCAATGAAAAGTAAGTCACTCCTACATCCCTTCAGGGAGCATAACCTAGAGTCTCCATTATTGGAAGGACATTTCTCCTAAGTCATGAGCTAGGGGACTTGACAGAGAATTGCAAAATGTTGAGAAAATAGTGAGGAGAAGAGAGAAGACAGCAGGAGACTATGGTCACAAGATTTCAGAACATTGGAAAAATCCTAATTGGGCTAAAAATTAACTCAATAGGAAAAGGAAATAAATGTTTGGCACCATTGGACAGCCTCTAGACTTCAGTAGCATTCTGTGTCATCTAAAATGACTGTTCTCTTTCAAGGAGAAGACTATACCTAAATGTCCTGCTGGGTGATGAAGATATAATGAAGAAATTAGCTTATTCACATTTTCTTCTAACAACTTGTCCAGCAATTAAAGTCCCTAAAACTCAAATTCTGCCAAGTCCTCACCTTTACTGTTGCAAAAAGCATCAATGTAATTGGCAAATGTTCATTCATCTCCTGCCTAATTTCACACTTGATTCTTCCTCCCCATTTGATTTGAAAATTGTTCAACTGTTATTCACTCAACAAACTTCTGTTGAATAACTGCTATCATCTAGACACAGTTACATAGTGATCAATCTGCCTGTGGATTAAAGCTTTACCAGTTTTTGTTATTTTTATGAGTTCCTAACAAATAAGTTCCCAGGCTGTTTAATATTTCTATACTTTCACTCAGGGTCTCTCTTCTTGCTGTCATGTCTTACTACATTGGTACAAAAATTAAACATCTTCTTTATATTTTAAAACTCAGGCCAAAGTTTTCCTAATCTCTTAAGCCTTCCTTGACCCTTCCCATCCCTCTAGAATACTGGACACCAATTACTTTGTGCTCTGATTAAGCCCTTCTCTATTTCTATAATACCTAGGTTATATATCTTTAAAATATTCATAACAGACATCATATTTTATCTTCCTAGTTATTTTTTGGAAAATTATTTCTCTTCATTTTGGTCCCTATGGTTCAGGCTGAACAGACTCCACCTTCCTGCTCATAGGATAGATACACAAGCTACTCAAAGGATAGATACACAAGCTAATCATAATACAAAATGCCTCTGGCCACAACAAATAACTGAGGAATAAAAAATGACCCAAGTGGTAAAAGCCAGATTCCACTTTAAAATTGATATTGACACTTGAAAAGAAAGGGTCTCTTTTCTGGGATTGCAGTTGCTAAGCATCATGTAAATTTGCAGGTCATATTTGCCCCCATTTATTGGAAGCCCACCTGAGAGTGAAGTTATCAAAAAGTAAAGAAAAATCAAGAAGTCAAGAGGAAAAGAATGAACAGTAAAATATTATTTTAGTGCCAGGATTTAGTGCTGAAGCCATCTGGATATACCCCTTGGATATTCCAGCTGTTCTTGCTAATGGACATTACTCTCAGCTAGTTTGGGTGGAGTTTTCATCATGTGCAACCAGAAGAGTCTGCATTATTACATCATGTCTGTGTCTGTCACTACAACTGCGATATAGAAGTTGCCTATTCTATTCTATGACAGGACTTGGAACAAAGTGAATACTCTGTTTACTGATTAAAGAAGCAATGAATGGATGAATGGAAATAAATAAATAAATGAAGTATAGCCTAGGAATATGAGAAAAATATATATATATATTTCTTGCTGTAGACCCAGGACATCAACAATTTGGTGCCCTTCTCCCAAGTAAAAAAAAAAAAAAGAATTTCCCAAGTAAAAATTAATTATTTTCAAACTATTGTACTACATGGTGCTGGGTCATAGTGGTTTGTGATTCTGAAAAATATCCTTAAGGTGGCTTACTCAGGTTGGATGGATTTAGTAAATATCTCAGGATAATTAAGCCCTTTATTTACTTCTTAACACCAAATGATATCCTCCAGGTCCTAAAGTTATTTTAAATGGCACATGAGATAGTGTCTCTGTCAGTTCCCTTTGGATTGAATTTCATGGTTTAATCAGACTCACCATTAACAATCTTCCCCTGGACAGGAACAGAGCTAATATAGTGTGATGAGAGAGTGTTGGCCAGTGGCTCAACTAGCTCCGCAAGTCTGCACATGTGGATTCTATTTTCAAACCTATGATTGATTTACTTTCTGACCATGGCAAACCACTCCATTCTCCCATATGATGCTTATCAACAAATGGTGTCTGCTCAACTCATTTATTGAGAAAATATAACCGCATTTCAAAAATTGGAAATTATTTCCCATGAACAATTTTTGCTTTTTTACCACGCTGCTGTTCTGCATATATGATTTACTACCTGATCAAAATAAAGTTACTTTGGGACAACACCAATAACAAAATAAAGTTACTTTGGGACAGGGATTTAACATTTTAGAAATTCATTATTTTCTCTTTATAAAGATACTGACCTCTTTAGATAATTTGATATTTCTCTTATCTCAACTCGTATGTCATTTGTAATCTCTACTGTAAAAAAATCCGTTTTGAGGATGCATTGTTTTTAACTGTTCTCCAGTTGGTTCCCTACAGATTGTAAACTACTTAGACAGGGAGGAAAGGGGATTGAACAAATATTCGTTGATTTGACTTACTGACTTTTGAACTCGATGCAATAATCATCAGTTTCACATATTCATATGCAGTGATGTGTGTATGTGTGTGTGTGTGTATAATCTCCAAATGCAAACTGCTAGAAGGAAGGAGTACTCACTTGGGATTCATTTTTCTTTTCTTGTTATACAAATTTGAGCTGGTTTGTGATGGGAGGAAATGGCATGGGCTGTGAGAAATAATTACAGCTCCTAAACTACTGCTGTACCTTAAAGTCAAGAGTTAGGACAGATGACTTTAATGGATATTTTAGGAGTGATTTTGTTGTTTGAAAAGTGATATTGGCCAACAGGAGAAATTATATAACACACGGTCATATATAAATTTTCTTTAAATTTAAAAAAATCTGTTTGTATATGGATTTATGGTCAGAGGTATGCTGATGTACTTGTCTCCATGTTATGGAACACACTAAATAAGATCAGCATTGTCTGTTCCTTCAAGGATTGAAAAAGAAAAGTTACCTGGGAAATTATCTAAGACTGACACCGGAAAGACTATTAGCTTCCACGGTGATTTGTTTCCATGGTTAATGGTTTGTTCAGTGTATTTCTCTTTTCTAGGAACACTTTGGTGGTGTTGTTATTTTAGTTTTTTGTTTTTTTAGTTATTTATGTACTTTGGTTTTTATTGTAGAAAATCCTCCATTTCTTCTAAGATTCTGCATTTATTCACATGTACTTTTGCAAAATAGGGCACTACAAGTTATTTACCTCTGTGTCTGTGCCTTTCGGGTTTTTTATGATTGTGTAGCTAAGTTTTTTGATTTCATTTCTTTGTTCAAAATTATTTTATCTAAAAAACTTGGTTCTTTATTTTTTCTATTTCTTAATCAATTTATTACTGCTTTTAACTGTATTTGTATCCTTCATTATTCTTCCCTTAGGTCTATTTTGTGCTCTATCTCTATCTTGTCCTATTAAATGCTTAATTTAATCTTTTACATTATTGTAGATCAAATTAAGTAGCATTAATGTGAAAGCCTCTAAATTTTTCATCTCAGCCTAAATTTACCTCTATCTTATATATTTTGTGCATGTGGAGGTTCCATTTTGGATATTTTCTATCTACTCTGAATATTAAATATATTTACAAACATTCATATATTCCCATATGTATTTTGGAATGTGTTGTCTAAAATATACTATTTTTTGGAAATGCTATAAAATAACTTGAGAAGTTTTACCCTAATGCCATGATATTTATTCACACATATATTTGGATTAACCTTATTAATAACTGTATACATTTATAACTTTTTGTTTGTCTACCTGATTTTGGGGGGAATGTAAGATTTCTTGACTTACTCTCTTATTTCTAGTGTTTCTATAGATTTATCTTTGAAAATCTGCCATTCTTGTTTAGTATATAGTTGACCCTTGAACAATTTTGGGGTTAGGAGCACTGACCTTCTGCACAGAAAATCTGCGTATAACTTAGTAGGCCCTCTGTGTCCACGGTCCCTCATCTGAGGATTCAACCAACTGCAGATCACATAGTAGTATAGTGTTTACTACTGAAAAAAAATCTGTGAAGAAGTAGACCTGTGCAGTTGAAATCTGTGTTGTCAAGGGTCAACTGTATTTGACTATTTACTATTTACTGCATAATGAGTCATTCTCTAGTTCAGGAACATTAGGAATTTCCCCTAGAAGTTTAGTGTTAATTCTGTACCCAATCTAAACCATCTTTTCTCTAACTACTTTTCTGTGTCTTCTTTATGTCATTATTTTAGTTTTTATATATGCATATTTATTCTTTCCTAATACTCACTTATTTATTCATTCTGTAAAGATATGGGTTTGATTCTCAATTTGTTTCCTGGTTCCACCATCTCTAATTTATGTCACTCTGTTCTTTCATTATCTCGTCCTTGATTTATTTTTTGTTTCATTGATCTCATCTTTCTTAGCATTTCATCTGAATTTGAAAGTATTTTTTAAGAAAATCTTTTTCGGTATTTGTGTAAATTCCATAAGAAGTGTTTTTAAGCCTGCAGTGCATTTTATGTTCTTAAATTTGTGGTGGCATTTTTTTCCACAGTAGTCCGAGGTTTTCTCTCCATCTTTCTCATATTTAATGTGGGTAGTTATATCTGAATATTTTTCCCCAGATATAGTTTATATGAATTCCCTGTGATTCTTTTACTCACTTATCTGAGTTCTTTTGGTGTCCACCCCAGACTATCATGAAGTTTGAGGGCTGATTATTACTGGTTTGTGTTCTGTCTGTATTTTTGTGCACTTATTTTAGATAGGAGGCATGGATTTGTCAGTAGATTCTGTGTATTGACATGACTGGTGGATTTGGTCTCTGATCTCTTTTTTTTTTTTTTTTTTTTTTTTGCGGAACGTGGGCCTCTCACTGTTGTGGCCTCTCCCGTTGCGGAGCACAAGCTCTGGACACGCAGGCTCAGCGGCCATGGCTCACGGGCCAAGCCGCTCCACGGCATGTGGGATCTTCCCGGACCGGGGCACGAACCCGTGTCCGCTGCATCGGCAGGCGGACTCTCAACCACTGTGCCACCAGAGAAGCCCGCTAATCTCTTTCTATTAAACGTTTTATACCACCTATTTACAGTCTCTCCTAACCCAATAGGAGATACATTCGAATTTAATATCAAAGTCAAATCGTGAAAGCTTCATCTCTCAAGGACTCAGAGGAGTTGAGCTCTGCATTTTTGCCAACATTTCCCCAGCAGCTCTCCACCTCCTCTCTTAGCCAGAGGAGAGAAAACTAGACGAAGTTTGTAGAGCTCAAATAGAGCTTCCTGGGAGGCCCTTGCCTTGGGCACTTACACAACCTCAGAGATCCTTGTGGAACTCACTTTCTCTTTTGTGTTTCTCTCTGGACAATTCCATCTTTACTGTTGTCGCCTCCCTGCCCTTCTACCTGCAAGAAGACAAACTGATTCATCTAAAGTGAATAATTCTTACGATGATGATGACATTTGCCTTTTCTTCCCTTTAGCTATATGTCTGCAGATAAAATTAATTATTCTAGAAATGAGGTTTGCTGATTATTTAACCTGAAGTAATCCATTTTTCCACACCTCAATCAAAATTCTGAGAGATAAGCAAGACTTGTGAAACAAATGTTCTTCACATCTACAATGATCGATCCACCAGAATACTCATTTTCTTCTGAAAATATTCATTTTACTTTTCTTAGTTCCGTAATGATGATGAGACATGCAAGTCATAAAAATTTTTATTTTTTTTTAAATTTTAAAATTTCTATAGGCTATGATTTCTACAAGTCTAAAGGAAATGCTATTTCTTTAGCTTTACCACACTAATTTGTTCTGGTCAAGCCAAAATATCATTTTAGTTCATGTGGTATTTAATTGTGAACAGCAATGGCTGGAGGATTTTAAGGGTCACTAGGTCCAGATGTTTGGTCATTAGTCACCACCATATAACCCACCTTCAATATAATAAATATGGATAAAATAAGGAAACACTTCACCCGTCAACAAGATTAGTGTTCAAGACTAATAGGAGCCTGATTTCTGCTTTTTAACTTTGTTAACATTTAACCCTTTGAGGGCAGAGGATTTCACTTGAAGTAAATCTCTCCTTACACACTCTGCTCTTATTTACTGAAGTTTATATACCTTCATTAATGGCACATCTATTCTCCAAAAAAGTGCAGGCTTGCTTTTAAGTATTTTAATACTTAACATCACACTTCATATCTTTTTCTTAACAACATATTGGAATGTTTAAAAAGGTGGTTTTGTTAGACAGTCATGTAATTGTCTGATAAAGGACCTATGTCTGTGGCTATGAAGCAGCCTATTTAAAAGAATTCATTGGACATATTGGGCTGATCCGGACTCCCCCAAACAATAGAGATTCTTTCAAAACCTCTTTGTATGTTTACTTTCCTTTTTTTTTTTTGTATTTGTATAGAATGAAAAGCAAATATACTAAAATCTTTTTATCTCTAATGTAGTATTTCTCACCTGCTTCAATGGAAGTAAAAACGTGCAACAATATGGTGCAGGCCTTGGAATCTAGCTGCACTGGAAGCAATTTCTGTAGGTTCCCCTGAAGAAAATTGAGAATAATAATACTAACCAGGTAGAGTTGTTGTTTGGATTTAATTTTATGTAAGTAGGCCTTCAGTTAATGTTAATTCTGTTTTCCTTATTTGCATAGACATAGTACAATATCCTGACACATGTGTTTGCAAATCAAATATCTACTTGAAAAAGTGGATAAGAGTATTGGCTACAAGGTGCAAAGTATCCAGTTTGGATACTTTCACTGATATTTTGCTGGTATTTTGGCATTACGTAATGCATATAGTGTCTATTATTTTGCATCTAGCCCTTTCATGAACATTCTTATGTTATATTGTCAGATTAGGTATCTCCTTGATTCCATATTAGGGGAACTTTTTCTTCCTGTCAAAGCAGTCCTCATTCTGTACTATTAATAAGTTGCTTAAATTCTAGCTTTATGTTAAAAAAAACTTTATTAAAAAAAGAAAACAAAGAAAAATATGTATCTCTGGCTAGTTGATTCAGTTTATTAGGGTGTATTTTTAATAAAGACAAGATGGCAACTCTGACCCCCCTTGAGTACAGATTATTTTTGCCCCATTTCATTTCTCCAGAACCTTACGGCTGGCCCTGTTAAATCATAGCTTGCCTCCCCCAGGACTTTGAGTCCTTCCTTGACCTGTCACAGGAGCCAGGTGGCAATGATCCAGGTAAAAAGAATTGTTCAACTGAAGGAAAACAGTGGGGAAAAAATGGATCACCCAGTCTAACCAAGAAGTGGGAGTCCATTGATTAAATCTCAAAACAGCCTCAGAAATTCTTCCTTTTTTTTATGAACTGTATGGTTTTCTTGTTTCCTGCTCTCCCTACTCCTGCTTCCTCTTCTGTCTCTCTTTCTATAATTTATTCATTCCTCTATTCCAAACATTAAAAAGATTAATCTCACTCCACATGGTCTATTCTCATATTCCATTTTTAGGAAAATAAAAAACAAGCGATTTATTTCCATGCCAATTTAATGATCATAAAAAGCCAACTTTTTATAACCATCTATATAATAACTAGCTGAATTATTCATTTTCTATTGAAATATTTCATTTTTTTGAAAACTCAATCAGCTTTTGGTTTTATTTAAATACTGAATTAAATATCAACTGTTTACTTACCCATAACCTTTATTTTTCAAAACCACTTCTCAATCAAAATATATTAAATGTCTACATTTAGGACGTATGTGTAGCACATATATGAATAAGTATATATTGTTCACACCAATATATACATGTATGTACCTAAATATGCAAATTAATATCCATTTGTATTCATTTGGTCCTGTAAATCTAGAAATAAGCTTTCCAATGCTTATTTGCCTTATTTTTATTTCAATCTGTCTCTATTGAATCTGGGAACATTGTCACAATTTATGACATACACTACTATAAAGCTATGCAGAAAATACTCAATTTCTTTTTCAAATGTCGACCAAACACTTTATAGATCTTTTTTCTCCATCCCCTTCTTTAACCCTTTTACTTAAATTAGCAGAGCTGTCTAAAAAATCAGATTTAAAGGCTTCAAACGTTTTCTTGGTCTTAGAACAGATGCCTCAGGAGACTTTCCACCAGGAAAGTACATTGGATTAGCACAGCCTGTTTTCCTACTACATTCTTTAAACATAACAGACAGCCCCAAAATAAGGAGGACAATTTATTTGTTAGGACGTGTATGGAATTTAAAGAGAGGGCATATTTTCACCATACCAGTGTGATGGAGACCAGAGTAGGTTGTTTAGGAAACAATTTCATACCATTTCAATGAACAATAGGAGGTCAAATAAAATACTTAAACGTGGCAGGTTTCTATCAATGAAATGGATACTTGCAAAATGAGAAGATAGGTTTGATGGTGAAGAAAATTAGTGTATCAGCTTAGTAGAGCTATCGCTCCAGGCATAATTCTGTGCTAAGGATACTTGACATATAATAGCATTACTGAGTGCGCACAGTATGGTCTGGTTTTATTGGAACACACACATCGATAGAAGCCATGTTTATTGATTAGACAGAAATGAGACATTATGAGATCTGAGACAGAATCTGCTACCCCTCAATAGAAAAATGGGTTTAGCAAAGAATGCAGCACCTGCGGCTTTTTACCAAGGGAGATTTAAGGATTTTTCTTCTTTTTCTTTTAACTCTGAACTGAGAAAGTAGACTTTGGATAATACCTCAGAATTAGAAAACACAACTCCAAGATGAAAGGTTAAGGTATGTCACAAATTATAGAGAGATGACTCATGAAAAATGAATAGGAAATATAAGCAAAACATAAATAATTCTGTCGCACTCTTCCAATTATGTGAGGGGGGAAATGAGTCTGAGTATAAACTTGTGTTTTGGGCTGCAATGCTCTTCCTTTTTGGCCAAGGAATTTTCCATCATGAATTAGTAGCTTTTGTATACTGGATTCTCTAGCTTCTGACTTACTTTATGCAGGCACTGGTTATGCTAATAGTGTTATTCAAATAATGAGACACGTTTCTACACAGTGAAGACCAAGAATCCCCACACAAACAACCTGTACATACATTTTCACTTTACTATTTTAATAACAAAATACACATTTTAATACATGTGAGGCAAAAATGTATCTAATTATGACTTGTTAAGTATATCTAAATTTTATTTTTTACAAAGCTATGCCAAATAGAAGAATTTTATTTAAAGCAACAAAACACTAGACTTTCAACAACAAAATAACTATAAGTATGGTAAAGGTAAAAAGAAAAAAGTCATAAAATAAAGAAGAGACAAAATACTTGTTGAGTATTTAATATGGGCCAGTTGACTTCTGATTTCTGATCCAACATGTAAAGAGCTTGCAAGTCATCACTCCCATCCAGAGATGAGAAATCCTGAACAAACTGAAAATCAACAGATCTTCTTAGATACAGCTGAGAATTGAGGTCTCAGCTCTAACTGCTATCCTGAAAACTGGAAAGACAGGCAGATACAGAGAATCACTGCTACCTGAAGCAGAAGCACAGGAGCAGAACCCTGCAATGGATCTAGTATCAATAGGAAGACTTTAAGCTATGATTGATGAACTGCTGGAGGCACAGTGAGAGTTGAAGACTCAGAGGCGGCCCATTCTTGTTTGGGGAGCGGACCACTTTCGTGATTCTTACTTCCAGTTGCCCTATCAGATTCTGTGAAGATTTGAGAAAAATTACCTCATGTTTCCAGCAGGGGGAGGGAAAAAAGTAATCTTTTTGATATATTTTCACATCTCTCTGTTCCTGGCCCCAGGGAAACTATTTACCAAAGTCTAACTGATTGGGTTTTTACCAGAGGCTGTCCAACCTAGAGAAGGGAAATACCCAACTCAAGCCTCCTCTAGCCTTTGACAGTGGGGAAGGGAAATACCCAACTCCGACTCACTAAAATAAATGAGACCTAATCATGGTACTAGAGATCACTTTCCCTCTCCCACACCTTTACCACCATATCCAGTATAAGAACAAGAATACAGCTAAAGAAGTTCAAACCTCAGACCCTATTAAGAAGTCTCTAGGAAAACCCAAAATCACAGGAGAGGCAAAAACATGGACAGTAAATGAAATGTTAGCCTCTGAAACTATAGCTACAGCAAACATACACACAGCCTAAGCCCTGGACAGAGAGAGATAAAACCTCACACTAAAAGTCTATCTACCTCATTCCTTTTACCTTATAGTCATGTCTGGCTTTCAACAAGAAAATCACAAGGCATGGTAAAGACAAAACAATATACTCTGAGAGGTAAATTAAGTATCAGAACCACAGCCAGATATAATGGAGATTTTGAAATTATCACACTGGAAATTTTAAATAACTATGGTTAACATGCTACGGGCTCTACTGGAAAAAGTGGACAACGTACAGGACCAGATAGGTACTGTAGGCCAAGAGATAAAAATTCTAAGAAAGAATCAAAAGGAAATAGTAGTAATTGCAAGACTGTAAGAGAAATTAAGAATGCCTTTGCTGGGCTCATCGGTAGACTGTACACAGCTGTGGAAAGAATCAGTGAGCTTGAAGATATGTCAACAGCAACCTCCAAAACTGACACACAAAGAAAAAAAAGAAAAAAAGATGGAACAGACTATCTAATAACTGATGGATGATTATAAAAGGTGTAATATATGTATAATGGGAATACCAAAAGAAGAAGAAAGAGAGAAAAAGTAGAAGAAATTTTTGAACAAATATAGTGGCTGAGAATTTTCCAAAATTAGTGACAAATACCAAATCACAGACACAGGAAGCTCCAAAAACACCAAGCAGGATAAATACCAAAAATCCTGTACCTAAGCTCATATATTCAAACTTTAAGAAATCAAAGGCAAAGATTAAATCTTGAAAGAAGTCAGAGGAAAAAAAAAAAAAAACTACATTACCTACAGAGAAACAGGGATAAAAATTACATTGGACCTCTCTTCAGAAACCATAGAAACTACGCAAGCAAGAAGAGAATGGAGTGGAATATTTAAAGTGTTAAGAGGAAAACATACCAAAAAAATGCCGACCTAAAATTCTGTGTCCAACAAAATTATCCTTCCAAGAAAAGGAGAGTACGTTGGTGATTATGATGTGTCAATGTAGGCTCACCAGTTGTCACAAGTGTCCCACTCTGGTGAGAGATATTGATAATGGGGGAGGCTATGAATGTGGGTATTTGGGAAATCTCTATATCTTCACCTCAATTTTTCTCTGAACCTAAAACTGCTAAAAAAATAAAGTCTTTGAAAAAATTGCATTTTTAGGTTAAAAAGAAAAAGAGTGAAGCAGGAATACTTTCTCAAACAAAAATTCAGAGAGTTTGCTGCCAGTAGATTTGCCTTGCAAGAAATATTAAAAGAAGTTCTTCAAAGAGAAGGCAAATTATACAGGTCAGAAAGTCAGATCTACACGAAGAAAGGAAGACTATGAGAGAAGGAGTAAGTGAAGGTAAAATATCTTATTTTTCTATTCCTAATTGATCTAATAGATAACAATTTGTTCAAAATAATAACAACAATGTATTTGGTGATTATAGCTTGTGGTTAAGTGAAATGAATGATAGCCATGGCTTAAGGGAAGAGAGGGAGGAAATAGGTACTTGTTATAGGTACTTGCATTGCCCATTAAGCAATACAGCATTTGAATGTGAATTTGGATTATTTGTAAATATGTATTGCAAACTCTAGGGCAAATATGGGTCAGTCATTTCACATGGTTTAGCTCCATAATTCCTTCAACACTGTAGTAAATACTTGTATTCTATTATAGATGTGAAAACTAAGCATAGTTTACAAAAACAAACTAAATATTTTGTAAATGAGAAAACTAAGGCTCATAGAAATTAGATAAATCACATAAGGAGGACTCATGATTTTAACACGTTTCCGTCAGCCTTCAAATACTGTAATTTCCACCACACGTCCAAATGAGATCCTTCTCATTTGTGAGAAATGTTTAAAAGATCAAGGAGCAAACTCATAACTAAATGATCAAAGCAAAGCAAAAAAAAAAAAATTTAGTTAATATTTTTCTTAAAAAGTGATATCATTATAAGAAATATGTTTGAAAGTAGCAAATCTGTTTGCCACATCTACATTAAATAAAAGGTAATGATGGAGAATACATATCTAAAAAAGTTCAATTCCTTACATTCCTGAAACAGTACTGTTGTCAATCAACTTAAAGGTATATATATTGTCAAAGGATGGAAAACTGATGTCCTCCAGTGTCCTAGAGAGGCATCCAAATCTTACCTCCCAACCCTGTTCAAAGTTTCATTCATTCCTTCAGTAAATGTTTATCCCCCAAGTACAGCATGCCCTGAAGGAGAAGACGCTCTGATAGTTCTGTGTCAGAACAACTCTAATCATTAGAAAGTCCATAATTACATTGTACTAAAAGCTGCTTCATTAGTCCTAATACTGCTTTTCAAATAAAAACCAGTACATTTTCCATATGGTAGTCTTGGACATATTTGAAATATGTCTCATGACTTGTCTGGACTAAACATTCCTATGCTTGTCCTTTGTGGGGGAAAAGTCATGACTTGCATTTTTCTAGCTGCTACCCTGAGGAATAGTTCCAGATTAGGGGCCCATGTTTGCAGAATATTTTTCTTGACCCATATATAGTTTTAAAAAATCAATTGCCAAGATTAAAAATCAGAAGATATCACATAATAATAAATATATCTCACATTTTGGTAAATACTTCAAGGTCCCAAGATCAAAGGCCCCTGGGGTAGCAGCCCCTTAACCACATCATGCACTACCCAGTTCACCACACCCTTCGCCTGTTCTTATTGCCTGAGGGAGGCCAAGTGGCAGTTGCCATTTAACATCTTGCTCTTTCTTTCTCTTTCTCCCACCCCACTCCCTTTCCTCCCTCCTTCTTCCCTGCTTTTTCCCCTTCCTTCCTACCTTCCTTTCTTCCTTCTTTCCTTCTTTCAGTTCTGGGTCAACTTCATTTCTTTACATTACATGCCTGGTATCTTAAGCAATTAAATTTGCTCCTAAACCAGACATCACTATCCCTTATAAAACTTTATGTCCAGAACTAAGCACAATACAGCACTTTTTAGACCACTCTCTTTGATCATGATGCTATACTCTTATATGCAATAACAACTGCATTATATTCCTAAGTATCCAAAATATTCAATTCACAGTCAAGTAAAATTCTCCAGGCTGAAGCAGCCCTTTCTACAAAGCTGGAATTCCTTGAAAACCACCTGCAGACTCAGCACTTCCTTACAGCCTAGAGGAATACTTGGAGCTCTAGCTAACTGTGAGACTAAACGTAAGTCACCCCCAAAATGACACATAGCTATGTTCTAATAACTCAGCTTTTACCTTATTCTCACTTGAATCTTTATTCTGATAACTGAATCACTGCTTAGTTACCTGTGCAGAAGCTCATGCTTGGAACCTTGTCATTCCAGAACATGTGCCTGGTCCCTAAACCCTAGCACAGTAACTGATGCTGTTATTGACTTTAGATGAATGGTACATTGCTTGTATCTGAAAATGAACCTGGCTGTTGTCTGTCTCTGTTATCCCAGCATCCTCATTTGTAATTGTTCCTGTTCTACCTGTTGGATTGATTTGCCCCCTTCTGCATAGGCTCTGGATCCCTCAGTGTCAACCCTATGAGCAGGCAAACCCAGATCCAGGTCCCACTTCTAGTGATCTACGTGATCTGCTAAGTAAACCATACCAACTTTTATCTTCTTAAATCTAAATAGTAGATAACTGAGTCTTTGTAGTGTAACAGTTTGAATTTTTTAGTCTGAATTAATAACAATATTTACCAGCAGTATAATTAATGATGTAAGTACATGACTATTTTTAAATTAGCATAGAGTTACAGTCCCAAAATATTCACAAAGGGCCTTTACAGTGTCCGTGTTTTCCAACTGCTCTTTCCTTTTGGTTACCATCAACCTCCATGTTGCTTGTTTTAGCAATAAACTATAAGGTGGAGTTTACCTTTTGAACCTCGATGTAGAACTTTATAGATGTCCCTACTACATTTACCTAGTTAGATATAGCCTTTCATTTCACTTTTAAACACCTTTTCAACCTTAAGTTATACAATGTATTACATATGCATTCTAGTTTTAAAGATTCTGAAAAAAATGATAATCATCCCCTTATTATCTACAAAGTAACTAAAGCAAATTTTGAACAGGCCAAGTATGGAGACTTGCAGCGCTTTTCTATAGACAATTCTCTGAGTTAATATATTTCTTGATTTACTGTGCCATTAGGCCTTGAGTTTTAGCCTTTTCCTTTCTTCTTACTGTAACATTGATGTTTTTAGTAGTTGGAAAACATTCAGTAAATAAATATGGATTCTGGCATTTAAAATTCATAGTTAAAATTTCTTCTTCACCAGTAAAATACAAACAGTCCAGGTAGAAGTGGTAGATATCTGGTATAAGTGATATAAGTAAATATTTGAGCGTAGAATCCATAGAACTTGGGCTAATTCAAAGTGAGGTTACAAAAAAGAAAGGCAGAATCTAGTCTGACTTCTAAGTCTGCGATGTGTGTGATGTGTGATGGAGTGTATGGAGTACCACAGCCAACAGAGGATGGGCCTTAGGAAGAGGTAAGACAATAAACTATATTGTAGATGTGTGGTGTGTCAGGGTCCTGTGGGATATCCAGGCATGGATACATAAAATACAGATAGGTATATTAATCTGAAACTATAGAAGGTCTATAGAGGAGAAAAAGATCTGGAATTCATTAGTAAAACAGGTACGGTGTGAAGCCATAGGAAATGATGAACTTGCTCAAGAAAAACATACAGATGAGAAAGAGGAGCATGCAGAAGAAAGAACGTTGAGGGACGTAACAGCACTTGGTTAAATTGTGACATTAACTACCCCACTGGAAAAATAATATTTTAAAAAATTGGATAGGCTGCCAAAAACTCCATACCACTGCACATAAGGCACCAAGGTCAAATGGTTTCATAGGGAAGTTTCACAAACATTAAACTTTTCCAAAGCATACACCAGTGGATTTCAACCGGGGAGGATTTTTTTGTTTGCCAGGGGACATTCATCAATGTCTGGAGATATTTTTGTCCCAACTGGGAAAGGTGGTGGTGGTGATGGCGAGGGTGTTCTATTGGCCTCCAGTAGGAATAGGCCAGAATGCTGCTGAACACGCTACAATACACAGGGCAGCCCCCGCAGCAAAGAATTACTGGCCCAAAATGTCAAGAGGGCCAGAGTTGAGAAATTCTAGCACAGAAGAAAAACTTGTAAAATGCAAAAAGCTTATTCTTGGTTTCTATTCGAAGGCAAATGAAATTCCAGAACTAAAGACTATCAAAGATGGCTGGGATAAAATTATGAATAAAGCTTACTTACAGTTGTTGATGCAGTTATATCAATAAAATATGAGAAAGTGCAAAGTTCTTATTAAAATAATACACATGACAGAGAAGGCTTTACTTCAAGAGTGCATGGATGATTCAACAAAAGCAAACCTGACAATATTTAATATCAAAAAGAATGGAGAAAAACTGCATTTCAACGTATCCCAAACAGTATTCAAAAAATTCAGTATCCAACCCTAATTAAAATTTATAATCCTAGCCTAGTGAATGAAAGAACCTTTCTAACACGGTAAAAAGCATATATTAAAATTTTAAAACTCTTATTCAATAGTGAACTACTGGAGATATTTCCATCAGAATTAGGAAAAAGAAAAGTGTGACATTCATCACTGTGTTGGGTAATACTCTGTATTATAATAAGACAAGAAAAGGTCTAATAATATAAATTTTAGAATGGAAGAGACAAAGTAATCATTACCTATAGATATTTTGAATGCTTAGAGAATTCAAGAAAAAAGATAGAAAAATATTGAAAGAATACAGAAAATTTTATTAAAGCAAAATTTAAAATTAATTCTAGAAATAATCAACTAATCATCGAGTTAAAATTGTTATTCTGTTCACTTTAATAATAATGATAATAAGCTTAAAATAGAGCCTATCTTTTGTTTTTGGCTACCCACCATCTCCTCCTCCTTTTCTGTGTAGCAACCTCCTCGTTCTATGGTGGGGAATTGGGGATGTCCGTTACATGCTGCTACCTCGATCCCCAGAGCTGCTCTGGCCATCTTTTTCTGAACCCATTATTTTTCTTTGTTTGTAGAGATACCCTCCAAAGGTTCAATTGATTTGAAATTGTTTGTTAGAGTAGTTTTATTGCTTTCACCCAAAGAACTAAAAAACTGATATACGGAGGACAAAAAGAAAGTAAAGTTCAATCACAAAACCGAAAGAACACATGAGCAATTAGGTGTATGTTGCTCCTGAGTGGAGGGACTCAATCAGTAAAGATGTAAGTTTTCTCCCAAATTAATGATTATAATTCTCTGCAATCACAATTCCACTGTAAGGGTGTGACTCTTAACTAATTAATACTACATTTTATTTGAAAAACAAATGCAAGAAAATAGGACAACTTTACAAGTATCATGCAGTGTATCTTCCCATCAGATAATAAAAACAGAACAAATAAGCCCTGTTTGTTGTAGGAAGGAACAAGAATAAAAACATAGATGAACAAACATAAAAGAAATTCGGGCAATAACTTCACAAGTAATAAAATTCTAATTGAAAACTAGTAAAAAATTATTCAAACAAGTTATACCCTCTCCCCCTATATTACACACACATTCACAATGCTCCAGTTTGATTAAAAGTTTAGATTTAAAGTATAGAACCATAAAAATTTAAGAAAAATTTAAGAGAATATTTTCATCACCTTGGTGCAGAGAGGGTCTAAATTTAGGAAAAAGAAACCTTGACCAAACATCGTAAAGGAAAAAACGGATATATCTGTTTCAATAAAATATAAAAGTCGCTACACAACAAAAGTCACCATAAACGAAGTCTGAAAATTCATTTGACAAGTGAAAACATACTTTACCTCATTAGTAATCCAAGAACTGCAATTTTAAACAGCCAGTCAAATTGAGAATGATTGAAAGACCTATCGAGAAGGAGGCTCCAAACACTGTGGACAGAGATCAGTACATTTCTGACAGGCAATTTAGAAGAAGGACTTTACATTCTAAGTGCACAACAATTTCTACTCAGCAAATTTACTTCTAGGAATTGATTAAATGGGAATAATTTGACAAGTACAAAAAGCAGATATATGTTTGGTTCTTTGAACATAATAATACTAATTTGGAAACAGCCTGAATGACCATCAGTGGTGGATTATTCATGAAAAAAGGACAGCACAACCATGCAGGAAAATATTTATTATACAGTCATTAAGTATTCTGAATTATGACTAGAGGTAATAAACAGATGTCCACAACACATCAAGTAAACTAAAGCTGGTTGCTATTCAGTTTGTCTCTATGCTATGGAGTATAATCCCCAATTATTAAGACAAAGTCTAGAAGAATATACATCAAATAATTCGAATGATTACTGGGGGGTAAAAAATGTTAAATCTTAGGGTTTTACTTCATATATTTTCTTACTGCTTGAATTTTTCACACGCATCAAATATTATTTTTGTAATTGCAACACATTAATGTCAGTACACTTTTGAAAGAAAAGTTGGATCAGAAAACAAATCATACATTTGGACCCAATAATCTCACTTACTATAGTTAATCCAAAGAAAAATAATTCAAAATAAGAAAAATCTACAGAAATATTTTATTGGATCATAATTTATCATTGTAAAGTATTAAAACCAGCATATGTGTCCAACAATAAGAGAATATGTTATCTGATGTAAAATTGTACAGCCATTAAAATGCAATTACGAAGTTTTGTCGGAACTTGATACAACATATTTGACAAAAATAACAAGTGAGAAAGCAGGATATAAATTATATGTGTTTAATAAATATCCAAGTGTGTGCAAATGGATGACAGATTTTAATGGGCATTAACTTAGATGGGATTCTTCTTTGTCTGTATATATGTTTAAAGTTTAAACTCTTAGTAATATTATTTAATTTTATTTCATGAAAATACTTTTAAAAATGAGGCATCCTTCGTTTCTTTCCATTAAGTCTCCTTGGCTGTTCAGTGAACTCCTGGGAGGCAATCAGTTCATTTTACCATTGACTCTTCACTGCGATTTCACATTACTTATCCCAGTTTGTGATCATTTGTTTATTTGTATATTTACTGATTTTCAGTCCTTTCAAACTTAATCGTCCATTCATAAGTTCTATATTTTTTCCCATTTTACTCACTAAATTCTAAGGAACATGAGGGCAACCACCACACCTATTTATTTATACTCTTTTCTAGTAAAGTTATTGTAATAGTTCCACATTTACATCGTTTAATACTGTTTAATAAACTGTTTAATACCGTTTAAGAAACGGTATTAATCTGTCAGAAAATAAAAACTGCCCAGATAGGAGAAATATATTTATAAAAAAAAATAAAGGAGGAGAGGACAACACACAACACTTACACAGTCCTTTATTAGGTTCTAGGAACTGTTATAAGCACTTTACAAACATCAACCCCTTCAATCCTCCTAATGAGCCTATGAAGTAGGTACTACTGATAAACTATTTTACAGATGAAAAAAGCTGAATTATAAGACGATAAGGACTAGATAAATCCTGGTATGGACCAGTCTGGACATTCTGGCTCCAGAGTCTGCGACTCTTTACCACTGGTGTTATCTAACATGGCTCTTTCGTACTGTTATTAAACAAGTACATCAATTAATATTATGTGATATGCACATAGAATAACTAAAGAAAACTGTTGAAGATATGCATACATAGTGCACATAGTATTGAAATTTTAGGAGGTTTTTTTGAAGATTTTGTGTACTTATAGGAGTTGGTCATAGGGAACCCACTAAAATCTATCTAAACTATATTTTTGGTCTAATTAATAAAAAGATCTCTCTGAAAAACTATCAGATAACATTCCTTTTCTCTAATTCCAAAGTGTCATTTAAAATTAAGAAGTGAAATTGCATATATTTAACTTACACAGAATCTAGATTATTTGGAAAGTTCATTTGTCCTCACTGGTTTTTTGAGATAGACTGAGTAAATAAGACTAGCAATTATAAAATATGGTTCATCAAATTTTCCCTGAATCATCTTAATGGATTGCTGGCAATGGAATAGGAATTTCCATTATATAGAAAGGAGTGGTCACTAATTCTACTTAAAGCCAATGGCCTGAAAGATTTTGGTCAAAAAATGTTGTAAACTCATTTGCAATGCAGCACTAAAAGTATTTGCAGGGAGACAAAATGATTATTTTTAGCAGGTAGGGTCTTCCACATGTTAAAAATGTGTTCTTCACTGGTACTTCCTAAGCTCTTGGTAAACTGAATTTTACAGATTAACCTTTTACCTACTATCAGTGCAGTACAAAGTCAGGGTATTTAAACTGTAAACGTGATTAAATTGTACGCCTTAGAATGCTTTACAAACGTAATCATAAATTCATAGTTCCTTTTTTTTCCCTGTTTCAAAATGGGCTGTTGATAGCTATAGCTAGGATGGTCCTATCTCGTCTGATGTTATTTTATTGTTTCGGTACATTTGACAGTAAGGAATGTAGTTATCTTTCCTACAGACTTAGCAATGGTACGATGAGACATTAGCAATCAACAAAAGCAAAATACTTAAAAATTTCGTACCTCTTTTAGGTCAAGCAAAAGGACAATAATGCTCTACTGTTTTGTGATGTATGGCAATGTTTGTTTTTTCTTATTTTGAAGTGTCCCATGCCTTTATAGAAAGCGGATCGTACTCTTCAACTGTGAGTGTAAAACAAGGTAATATGAGTAAAAGCACTATGGAAAGTGTAAACTAGGCAAGGTATTCTTCATCATTCTTATGTCTTAATTCTTACGTCTTTTTTATTATATTATCTCCCTCTCCCTATCCTTCAGCCTAACTATCAAGCTGCCCTCCCTTTGTTCCACATAGGGTAGATTCCCCACCAGTCATTAATCGATGAAGCCATTCTGTGGGGTATGGCCAGGAAATTTACCTCATCTTCCAAATTTTAAATTTGCTGTGTTTAAACAATGGGAAGAGATGAGTTGTCACCTCACCATAATGTCATTTTAAAAATCCAACATTTCTAGTTAAACATTTGTGATTTGATAATCTCCTTTTTGGTCTTTAGATTCCTATCTCCACCTCCCTCAAATAGATCCTAGTTAGGTTCACAGTAGGAAACACCAGGTGAAATAAAACACGTGAACTTTGGAATAAGACAGAATTGGGTCCCCATTCTTAATTTGGTATTTTGTGTTTGTGGGTTTACCATTGAACTACGTAATCTCATCATTGAACTACATAATCTTTCTCAACATCAGCGTTCATAGCTCTCAAGTGAGCACAGTAATAAAACCTCTTAAGTTGTTATAAAGCTTAATATACAACCTACTACATTTAGTAAACTCTCTATGTGTGATATTTAGTGCATTTTCTTCTTTCTATAACAATTAAGGCCAACTCTTCTTTGGAGAGCTATTTTTTTAAAGTCCTAAATAATCTTCTTTAATGTTGCCTATGTAATAGGAGCTATAAACTCTTTGCCTCTCTGTCTTAACAGGAATGACCAAATTATATGTAAACCAAATGTTCTAAAAAGTTCAAAATGATATGGTATTTGTTTGAGAATTAGATGTATCTTACAGACTAATTTGGATTCTTGATGTTTAGTTTCCTCTTTCATTCTGCTCACAACCCAGATAACTGAAAAGAGATATAAGAAATGTTTACAGTTTAGTTTATCCTCTCGTGTTCTTCATTAACTTACTGTGGGTGTTGTTCTTTTAAAAGGCCAAGGTTCATGGTTCTGTTTTTTAATTGCAATTCACTCTTTCCCACTTCTTCCAGGAGCTTCAGCTTTATCATTGCTGTGAGATTTACAGTGCTTCCTTCCGTCGTCGTCTTGCTAATAGGCAGTGGTTGAACTCCCCAGAGCCTAAACTAGGAAATATGAGCAGTACGTAATTGCTATGGCTGGAATCGCATTCCACTTCAGAAGCTTCTTAACAGCATTCTCAGATGTGTGACTATCCATTAGTGACCCAAGGGGATTACTCCCTGGCACCAAGTTTACCTTTATGAGGGGCCTGCATGATGAGCCCTTCCCTCCCATAAGCAGAAGGTGAGGAGAGGCAGGGGGCTCAGAGGTTGGTGAATTCAAAAGGAAAATATGTGGAAAAAGAGAGTGCTTTTAAAAGAAAGGAATTCAAAAGGGAAACTATAAAATTTGGCCTTGGGGGTATGTAAATTTAGTATTTATACTGAGTAAATAGCTAACATATTTATCAAAACATCCAAGGGCAGTAAGGCTAAGTAACATGACTTGATCTTCCTGTGTCTGTTTATGTGGATGGTAACTGAGAGTAAGCAACACTGAACTTTCACTTCCTGTTCACTGGATCTAGGACAGACAACACTGGGACGATGACTCAGTTGCTCCAGCAGCAACTGCCCTTTGAGGAGAAAGCTTCCTGATTTCACCATGTCTCTGTTTAAATATTTCTACCCTTCCTGCCCACCCCCAACAGCCCTTCAGCTTCTCTTTTTGCAACGTCTCTAACCACTGTCCCCTAGATGTTATAGCAATCACAAAGGCTCCTTTTCACAGTTTTTAGATCAAAGCAGAAATGTTTTTGCATGGATGTGCTTATTTTACAGAAGAGGTTCACGGGTTTTCTTGCATAAACAATGTCTGCATTATCACGTATGCACAATCAGTGTGAAAGGCTACTACGTATTCAAGTACTATATACAGTGAGAAGATAAACAGAGAAAATTCTAAGGTTAAATTTATGGTTTAAACCCATGATATGAACAAAGTGAGGAAAGAGTTCATTCAAAAATATCAGAATCTGGAAAGTATCTAGCCACACTGTATAGCCTTTCACAACTCCTAGTAGAAACCTTTGCTTCTAGCAATAAAGACACTATTTAATGTTAGTGCAACAAATAGAGGATTTAATAAAATACAGTTTAAAATTATAAGTTTTGAAGGCTTATATGAATAAATGAATGAATATAAGGATAATTTAATTAGAATTAGAAATTTCCTAGGCCAAAAATAACGGCTTATATGGTTCATGAACAGATGGGTATTCAGATTTCATCCATTAGAGTGTGTTTCACAACCCTGGCTATACGTTAAAATCACCTAGGGAGCTTTTAAAAAATGCTTCCTGAGCCCCACCTCCAGTAATGCTGATTGAATTGGTCTGTGGTGGGCCTAGGCATGGGTATTTATTGAAAGCTCCCCAGGTGATTCTAATATGCAGCCAGGGTTAAGAATCACTACATTACAGTCTCATAGGTAGGCTTTTAGAATTCCTTGCAGATTATAGGAATGAACATCTCTCACTGATCTATTAGGGAGAGGGAACTGTGAAAGAGATAGAGAAAGAGGAAAAGATGTGGAGAAGGAGAAAGAGAGAAGAAAAGGAAAGAGAAAGAAAGAAAGGAAGAAGAAAGAAAAGAAAGAAGGAAAGAAAGAAAGAAAAGAAAGGAAGAAGAAGGAAGGAAAAGAAAGGGAGAGATAAGAAAGGAAAGAAAGGAAGGAAGGAAGGAAGAAAGGAAAAGAGGAAAGTAAATAAGTGAATTCTGGCTGTTCCCCATTAATATGGAGCTCTTACTGGATAGCTGTTAAATATTGACAGCTATAGTAGTGACTATAAACACACTATGGTGAAGCTTATAGTCTATTGAGAGGAAACAGACATTAATCAAATAAAACAGAAATGCCTATGAAATTATAAATGACAAAAGCCTTGAAGCCAAAAGTACACAGTGCTATAGGAAAAAGGTTCTTCTGTACTATTTGGGAGGCAGGGGTTTCCCAATGAAATAATTTTGAACTGAGATCCGAATTACAAGAAAAGATGAGGGAGTGAAGTGATAAAAGACAGAGGGAACTGCATGTGCAAAGGCCGTGAGCCTCCAGGGACTGTTTATTGAAAGGAAAACAGTAAGGTTCCCATATAGAGATCAATAAAGAGTTTTTTCATAGGTGATACAAATTTAGGAGTCATTTCCAAAGTGAGTTAATGAATACTATTGGATGGAATTTCCTTTGGAGAAAGTATAAAGAGAAGTTTGAAGAGAAGAGAGTCTAGGGCCTGATCTTTAAGAACATTCTCTTCAGAAGAAAACCAAGAAAATATGGTCTACATTTATTTCAAATTTTATTTCTTTTATTTTCCTGAATCTATGCATCATGATATAGAAGTTTCCATGAAGTTCGAATCAGTTTAAATGAAATATGGTCATTACTGTCTTTGCTCCCAACCAACTGACTTCTCTAAGTCCTAATTCATAATATTTTTTATAATAAAGATAGACTTTTTTCTTTTAAACATCTTTATTAGAGTATAATTGCTTTACAATGGTGTGTCAGTTTCTGCTTTATAACAAAGTGAATCAGTTATACATATACATATGTCCCCATATCTCTTCCCTCTTGCATCTCCCTCCCTCCCACCCTCCCTATCCCACCCCACCTCACAAAGCACTGAGCTGATCTCTCTCTGTGCTATGCGGCTGCTTCCCACTATCTATTTTACGTTTGGTAGTGTATATATGTCCATGCCACTCTCTCACTTTGTCCCAGCTTACCCTTCCCCCTCCCTGTATCCTCAAGTCCATTCTCTAGTAGGTCTGCATCTTTATTCCTGTCTTGCCTTAGATAGACTGAGAAAGAGCAACCTGATGCTCAGAGAAAAACAGATGATTCAAAAGAGAGTGAGAAGTTTCAAAATTATTAGAGCATCCAAAATCTTATGGAAATTAATATAGATCTAATCAATGGTGTGCTGGTAATTATTTCACACTTGGTTCTTCAAAATGGAAAAAAGAAGCTGATTTGGAACAATTGTCCATTTTCATAGTGTAAATACTCGCACTCTGGCTGATTTCCAGCTTCAAGGAGGTCACTGAACTCAGCGTTTAGAAGAGATTCACAAAATTGATCTTTGCAAGCCAGTTCAAGCCAGCTCAAGATGAAAACACAAAATCTCAAGAGACTATCCCAATTCCATAATCTCATAGTTCTAGCATATGGAACATCTGAAAGAGAACTCAGAACATTTCACAAGTCTAGTGGTTTTTCTACTCACCATGCTAATAATAGTGATATAGACTAGTAGTTCTCCAAATATGATCCCAGAACCAGCAACCTAAGTAGTATCTGTGAAATTCTTAGAAATGCAAACTCACAGGTCTCTTCCCAGACCTACTGAACCAGAAAATCTAGGACACAGCAATGGGAGTTTTAATAAGCCTTCCAGGTGACTCTGATGCATCTTAAATTTTGAGAACCACAGATCTAGACAATAATAATCCCTTGATGTTTAGGTAAGAGATGCTTTCCAGAGAATTATTATCCTCTCATCCATGTTTCCTATAGCCCTAATTCTAATAACAATGTAAAGCTGCTCTTTAAGAAGATCAATCTGGAAGCTTTGTTAGCTTCAACAAAGAGAAATTGAAACTTTAGAAATAAGTTAAGGTCTTGATGTATTGTGCTGATTGTGAATGGAGAAAGGAACAGTCCCAAGGTAGAATCTGTAGCAACATCTTTTTGGAAGTGAAGGCTAACATCCAGAGAAATTTAAAATGCCTTCAAGGTTTTCAGCTTGGTTAGCTGGAGGAACAAGTGTTTCACACAGAAATGAATTTAAAAAAAATCCTGTCTGCAAACCTATCCTGGTTTCTCCCCAGTTTGTCTCTATGGTCTTTCTCCTTTTAAACACACTCAGAACTTTATAAATATATCTCATATAACACATAATCTCCTGAATAGTATTATATTTTCAATCTCTGCACTGGAGGGTGCAGAGCTGTATTCATCCTTACATCCATTGCAAAGCTTGGCAGAATGTCTTCCACATAGTAGATTACCCTAATAACTGAAATAAGGAATCCAGATGTAGGAATCATTTCACAAAGGTGATTAATTTCATCAATATTTATATACTTTGACATCTCAGGACAATGGGAAGCATGAGGTGAAAATATAAGGAACAGTTGGAGTCAAATTTCCAGGAGTGCTCACAACCACATGTAAACCTTCAAACAAGGTTCAGTCACAGTTTAGTTCAAGCCAATACATTTTTAAGTGAGTTTCCTTTGCTGCAGCCAGCACTCATTTTGTGTATGCCAAGTCCCTGATTTTAGCGTTTTCCCTGATTTTATAGTTCCTATAGTTTGGGGGTCCTAAAACTGTTAAGCCTTTCATTTTACATTAATGTAGAAGTCAATATCAATTATGGAACCTATTTTTGAATTGAAAATGTAGAATTACATGTCAAAATATATTTTAAATATTAATTCTCTAATAGTCTTGCTGTCTGAAATATTTTAGCTAGATGGAAAAAAACATTTATCTTTACACTTATATGCCAAGGCATGCATAAACTATTTTATAGAAAATAAAACAGAAGCTTCTAGTAAATTCATTATTAAGAATATAGAATATTATTATAGAATATAAAATAGGCATTTCTGAGTTATGAGCAAAACCCAAGTACATTTACTATCAACTGGAAAGGAAAAAGGAAAGAAAAGAAAGAAAAATGTATTTGTAGGCTATAAGAAAGAAAAGTATGTTTTTGTACATATTCAAATACATGTGGAATTTTAGAAAAAAGTGATGTATATATTTGGGTGTAATTCAACTCATATTCTTCTACTTTGAAATAAACTAAATTATATGGATCTAGGTAAAAAAGAGTATAAGTAGTGGAACAAGATGCCAGGAATTGAACCTGTTCTGCCACTATGACCTTTGGAAATTCATTTCATGTAGGTTTCAATCTGAAAAAAATGAGATAATAATAATACCTACTACAAAGTGTTGTTCAGAAGACTAAATTCTGTTTCGAATAGAGAAGTTAGCATAGCACCTGAATCAATAGCAGCCCAAGCAGCTAAAACCTAGATAAGAATATTCTGCGGGGTAAGAATTTAATTATTTGAAAGTTTAATCACATGAAGGAATTATTATTCACTTTTACTTGTCATAATCATATTGTGGTTATGTTTTTGTTTAAAGAGTATTTGTCTTTTAGAGATTTATTGATGTACGTATAGATGAAATAATGTCTCAGATTTGCATGAAAATAATCTGGAGGGAAGCAGTAGATAAAACAATTAGACATATTGTTGAAATTAGAATATATATACACGGGTTTCATTTTACTATTCCATTCACTTTTGCATGAATTTGAAAAAATCCATAATAAAAAAGAGCTAATAAGATTAACTATTTGAACTACACTCTCTTGTGCTTTAATTCTTGTTGCTGCTAGTCTCTGGAAAGCTTGACTGTCAAGTAGGAAGCTACCTTGCCTGTATGCCCATGGCGTCAGTGACTGCCAAAATATACAAAGTTCACTGAAAGAGGAGGAAAATGCTTGCTTCTGGAGATCTTTCCTAATAGCAAATAGGTTCATTCTTCCTCCCTGCCCATACATACAAATAAAGGAGACTTTTATGCAAATAGAGTATGTTATATATTAATGAGGTAATATTTCAGTAAATATGAGTAAGAACAATACATTTTTTGTGGCTCAAAAGCCTAGTATCCTAGTGGATTTAGAAAACTCTGTATAGTTGGATGAGGCATATCTATATATGATAAGACAGCAAGGAATAAGGCAACTTCAATATAAAGATATATCGGAGTAACGAAACTATGCTAAGTGTTGGCCATATGACAAATTTTCCATGACTGTAAAAATGAGACTACTTTTCCAAACTTTTTCAAATTCACCCTTATGGAAACCCTTTCCAAGTAACAAGATATGCTCTATGAGAATCAAAGGGAAAATGCATGGTTAACCTTGAACTTCATTTAACCTAACCAAATCCCACATAATTGATGGAAGGCAGTTTTCAAATCATCTCAAAATAAATAAATTTATCTCAAGATAAAAAAAAATACATGTATTTCTTCCACTTAAATCTAATTTTGGCAATCTTCCTTATTGGTTAGGTTTTCATTATAACTATCAGAATAAGATTGTTCTTAATCTTAGTAAATTTTTCATGTAATTCATTGTTAGGTCATTGTTGTGGTGAAGGTGAATGTTTAACTCCCAATGAATTTTTATGATAAGGAGGTATTGTACTTCAAAGTCATTTCTTAAAGTGACTTTGGTAACTGATATGTTTTAATTAGACCTACTCTTACAATCATCCAAAAGGAGCCTAAATTTTTTGGTTTTATCCTTTACAAATATATGACTTTCTGACAGACATGTACTGGTAATTAAATATAGATCCGGTGTAAACATAAGAAGCCATAAATCATAGTATCTTTTCACAACTAGCTTAGTTCATGTAGGCATTTCAGAAAACCTGGAGCACCTTAAGCTTGCTCAAAACAAAGCAAAGAAAGCCCCCTGTATTGCACTTGAGTTTTATTGTTACTGTGGTTTTTGTTTAGTGATTAAGACAAGCAATGGCGATAAACTTCTAATTCATGAAAACTGGGGAAAAAAATCTCTGTTTAACCTCAGAAGAACTTATTCTGACTTATCATCTAATCCTGATAATCAGACTATTGAAAAGGAGTCACCTTCTGTAAAAAAGGAAAAGGTTAAACTGGACAATGTTATTTTTATAAGTAATATTACAGAGCATGCGCTTTCAGCTGAATTTATTGATACGCATGGACAGAATTCTTGGCATTTTTCTACTTAAATGATTATTTGCATACAGTTTGATTTATATGCAAAGAATACATTTAGAAACTGCATGGGTTATCACTTTTTTTAACCTTACATTCTTAGTTTAAGGCAAAGATAAAATATGTCCAGATTAAGTCTCCAGAAGATGCTTCGAGTTTTACAATTTGGGATACATTTGCTTTTTGGGTGGAACGTACAAAAGTCTCTCCTTAGCTCACATGGAATTATTATAGAATGTTACTCACCACTGGTGATAACCCTTGACTTTTGTTGTGCTGTCAAGTGGTAGGATGAAAAAACAAGCAGCCTTAGATTGTGATACAATCGCATACTCTTTTCAGCTGGATTTAGACAGTATTAGTGTTAAGTTACATTGCATTCATCATGATGACATGAATACGATGATGTGGTATAGGAACAGACACCTGACCCAAACTTCTGAACTCAGAGTCATTCTCCTTCGCGTTGGGTGCGTCTCGATCTGTACTCTGAATAACAGAACAGCCCTTCAGTTTGTCTGACCTGCTAATCAAACCTCAGCATACTATAAATACATCAGATGTCTCCATGTACACTCCAGACTTTTTGTATTTTGTATTTTATTTTATTTTGTATTTCATTAAGTTGCATGTTTTTTTTTTCATTTTTTTTTCTTTGTGTACAAATCTCCTGATATGAATTGCTCTTTGGAGTAGCCCCTGAAATTAAAGTATGCTCTTATAATAGAAGGAGGAATTGGCCAAAACAAAAAAATGTATCCTGTGTTTTTCATATGCATATTTTAAAGGATATGGAAAGGGAGAGGAAATGTAATGCAATAAAAAAGACACAAGAATTGACATAACATTTAGGTCCATGTGAGTCTTGAAGAAAATATGTTATCACTGATGTGAGATAAAATGTTATTACTCTTTGTTTTTTCTCTTATAATAGGTGAAGTATGTTTTCTAAATTTTATGCAACTCTCAATACAGGAAGAAAATATGTAATATATTCTTCATGTTTTAAAACTCAGATTTAGGAATAGTATTTTAAGGAAATTATGCAAAGAAATTGAACAGAAGTACATAAGGATGCCTATGATTACTAGATTACACAAGACAGAAGTTTTAAGGTGTATGTTTAGTTAACCAACTGTCATCACTCTAGCCCAAAGGGTTATTGCACAGTTTTGCAAAACAATTAGCATATTTAGTTTTGGCTGCTAAAGCAGTGTGACAGAGGAATATATTTAATAGACATTAACAACATGATGCTACTAATGGTATGATTACTGATTAGAGGTGTTTTTTTTGTTTTTTACACTTTAACCCTATAATTCTTTCTCACTATCCCTCCAAGTTATGAATATTTTTTCAGTTTTGATATCTAGTGTGGGTGATAAAGGCAGTAGGTATTATCAAACAGTTTTTTTCATAAACTCCAGAATACTTTTCCTATCTACACATGGATATTTGGTAAGCCCTTTCCTCAGAGGATATGTTTTTTAGTCTAACCCTGGTGGAGAATGACTTTCTAGAATGATGAATTTCTTATTAGGGGTCAAAAGATCATGAATGAAATTTGAAATGAATCAAATTTAAAATAAAGCAGGGAACCACTTTCTTGCTTTAAACACTTAAAATTGTTTGGGGGGAAATTTCCATTTGTTATTTAGGTATTTTAACAACAAAGTGATATAAGGAGTCATGTAATTCTAATGAAAATATATTATTATCATTTCTATGTTGTGAATTCTAGATTACAGTTAAAGTGGGTTACATGGTGGCAGTCAAAAGGTATGTCTGTATTCTAATCCCAGAATCAGAGAGTATGATCTTATTTGAAATAAAATGTCTTTGCAGATGCTACTAAATTACGGATCTCAAAATGAGATGATCATGCATTTTCAGGATGGGTCCTAAATCCAGTGACAAGTGTTTTTAGAAGAGACACACAGAGGAAAGACATACGGAGAGAAGTAGAAAAGTCAAGTGAAGCCAGAGTGAGAAATTGGAGCTCTGCAGCCACAAACCCAGGAATGACTGCAGCATTCAGAAGCTGGAAGAGGCACGGAAAGATTGTCTCCTAGAGCCTTTGGAGGGAGCTTGGTTCTGCTGACACCTTAATTTCAGACTTCTGGCCTCCAAAACTGTGAGAATATAAATTCTGTTGTTATAAACCACCCACTTTATAGTAATTTATTTTGGCAGCCCTAGGAAACTAATATGGTATCCAGGAGTACAAATTAAAGAAAACACACCCTTCAGTTTTGTTTTGTTTTTTTAACATCTTTATTGGGGTATAATTGCTTTACAATGGTGTGTTAGTTTCTGCTTTATAACAAAGTGAATCAGTCATACATAAACTTATGTTCCCATATGTCTTCCCTCTTGCGTCTCCCTCCCTCCCACCCTCCCCATCCCACCCCTCCAGGCTGTCACAAAGCACCGAGCCAATATCCCTGTGCCATGCGGCTGCTTCCCACTAGCTATCTACCTTACTGCGTTTGTTAGTGTGTATATGTCCATGACTCTCTCTCGCCCTGTCACAGCTCACCCTTCCCCCTCCCCATAACCTCAAGTCCGTTCTCTAGGAGGTCTGCGTCTTTATTCCTGCCTTACCCCTAGGTTCTTCATGACATATTTTTTTTCTTAAATTCCATATATATGTGTTAGCATACGGTATTTGTCTTTTTCTTTCTGACTTACTTCACTCTGTATGACAGACTCTAGGTCTATCCACCTCATTACAAATAGCTCCCACACCCTTCAGTTTTAATTACAGACCATTAAATAGGCACAGGCACCACCAAATGCAGAGAGCCAGGCACCTAGTAGGTGCTCAATAAATATGTATGCTAAATGGCATCTCTCTTTTCTTTTAATACCACAATTCATGTAATGTAAAAAATGTAAAAGCCAAAAAGTAAAGCAAAGATTTCATATGGGTTTTTTTAATTTAATTATGTGATGGGGAAGCAAATTTTCAGTGTTTCTGATGTTAGTGTGGAATCAACAGGAATCAAAAAACCTGAATGAGAACCTCACTCCTGTCCTTTGTGAAAATACATTGTGCAATATGTGTTTTTTCTGAAGGGGAAGTTTCACTTGAAAATATTGGTAAGTTACTATAAGTTGCTTTTGCCACAAAACCATGAATGAAACAGCACAAGAGGTTTAAACTGTTTCCATGTAATATGAGATACATACAAGAGAAACAGGTATTAAATATTTCGTATATGTTACGAAGAACAGTAAAAGAGCAACCATGAACCCTCTTCCCACCTTCACTTAAGAATTAGAACATTAGGAATAAGATAGTTTTTACCTTCGTGCTTCTTCCTTGGTTTCATGACCCTTCCTCTTCCACCCACCCCACCTGTTTTAGCTATTTTTTGCTGCAGAAAACAATTAACCAATTTAATGGCTTAAAACAACACCTATGTATTATCTCAGAATTTGAGTTCTCTGCCTCATGAAAAGATTTAAGACACATGGAGCTGTGCTTACTAAGCATGGCATCATATTAATAAAAAGCTGCTGTCTCCCTATACAATTAGACCCAAGATACTAGTTCTTAAGTCTGTTTCTCAAGGTTTCTGGCCCAGCATACCCATTGTATGCTGAACCAATTGAGAAATAGATACAAGATCAGCTGGAACTCCAAATTTTCTCTTTACTTCCAGTAGAGCTAGATTAGAAAATGAAATTCAATTACCAGAACAAACTCAGATGTCATACTATTCCTTGTGCAACTGAATTACCACCCAGCCAGAGGAGCAAATGATAAACAGCAGTTTACAACATAAATTTACCAGGGAGAATAGAAAGCATTATGAAAGCACACACCCTGTGAAAGGAAATTTATTGATTCACACAGGAGCATAGTCTTTCAGCTTACTATCTTTCCTAAACAGTGGGCAGCTTCTTGCAAGTCCCTGGCTCCTTCCCACTGCCCATCCACACACTGGTGTCTGCACCAGCTGTTGCCCCATCTCAGCCTTCCCCTCCTCCAAACAAGTTTGCTGTACTGTCACCATCCTCCAGTGCCTCATTCACCCAACAGGTCCTGTCCCTCAGTAGATCATAGGAAACTTCAGCTAGAACATTTAGACTCTGAGTATGGTTGGAAAATGAAAGCCATGTTGAGATGTGGGGAAAATATAATGGTCACAAATGAAGAAGCACTTTCAAAAGTCCTAGTAGAGGGGGAAGAAGATATTGAAATATTCATTAATTTGACATATTCCTTAATATTTGATTGCTTTTATTCCTTGACAGATTATCAGTACTTTGTTCAAATAGTCATTGTAGCAATTATAATGTTGTATTATATATATATATGTTTACATATCTATTACTCTGATTAGACTATGAATATCTCAAAATAAGACTTCATTCTTACTCTTGTTTCTCTCTATAGTACTCAGCACTATTGCTGTCTCTATAGGTACTCAAAGAGTTTGAGAAATGAAGATGTATTGTCATATATGAAACTTTATAAGTGAACTTGAAAGAAGAAGAAAATCTTAGCTAGAATGATTAAGAAAAGATGATGCCAGTTTTGTTGGAACTTTGTATCAAACCAGTTTGGAGGACTGACCTAGAGAACCTCTTTGATCAAGGAAGATGGCCAGCAGACCCAATTCTGTGATCCAAAGGGATATGATCAACATAGGTTTGATTTTGACTGGCTTCTATATTGAAGGTTACCTGATTTGGTGGAGGCAAAACCAGCAGCTAAAAATCATCAGGGAATCATATTACATTGGGTAGGGGGCAATATTACTGATCAGGATATCAGTTCATTTTAAAATAGTATCCCAATCAGCAAATGAAAGCACAAAGAGAGTATAGGATTCATCCCTACGAGACAAGAACTTAGTCTGATTTTCAATGAAGGTGTGAGCTCTGAGTAAGCTTTCAACCTAACAAGGAAATTGCAGTCTAATTAGGAATTGGAATAAGCTTAGTTGGAGGGAATGACTAAGAGGATAAGAGAAAACTCTGGCTTAGTGAGTTTTCTAGTATCCAGAGTTCAGTGGCAGAAACTTCTGTATATGAAAGTTTCAATATTAAGTAATAGTAAGCATTTTATAAAGCTAGCCTTGGCCAGGAGGCTTTGCTTTCAGGTTAAAAGCAGGTGTATATAAATTTGAAAGATACTTTAAAAGATGAGAGCTGAATACAACACTAAAAGCTTTAGAAGAGGAAACAACATCAATAACTTGCAGCAATGTAACATTTAGCTCCCTTAAGAGATGGCTATATAGAATTACACTAGTTGTCCATTGTTTTATAAGCCTATTGATATATTACTGAAAGAGAATTATGTTTTTTCCACCATCTTAGTTTTCCTTTCAACAAGGCAGGATCCAAAATGAGATATATTTGGTGGTGGTTTATTTCTGAACATATACCATTTGTGAACTCAATTTCTTGCATTCCTCTCAGTGCACGGTTTTAAGGAACTTTACTATATTTGACTATCCCTATCTTAGGGAAACTGTGAACATAATGACATAGACGTTTTATTAGCAACTCCTGGGGATCTTTGTCACTTCACTTAGTGGGTCACAGCCTGATTACTCATATCTACTTCTCTTCCTAGGAATCCAGGAAGAAGACATTTCCAGGATCCCTTCAAGTTAAGCTTGGATCATGTGACTGACTTGTGCTTCAGATGTGGCCTCTTTTTGGCCTGTGTGTTCATTCTCACTCTGGTCTATTTCAGTAGGGATCTTGGAGGTCATATGATCAAGACAGCAGGGTCACAAGGTGAAAGAGCCTGGGCCCCTGAGTTCCTGCTTGCTCAACCTATTATCTTTTTATTATATGAGCAAGAAATAAACCCTTATCATGTTAAGCCATTGAATTTGGGTGGTTATACGTTACAAACACGTGCATTAGTTTACTTGACTAATACTTCTAGCCTGAGTTAAACATCTTCCATTTCACTATAGTAACACCATATTTACATGTCTCATAACTTTTGCCTCAATAACTTTACTCTTTCTCTCTCTCTCTCTCTCTTTGTTGCTTGAGATATAAACACTAGCCAAACTAGCTAAAAGCATTAACAAGTAGTAACGAGTATGTATTTTTTTTATCATAGCTGAACTATAGAACTAAAGAAAAGGAAACTTGAAGCTTCCAGAAGGAAATTTGAAGCTTCCTTTCATTCCAGTAATGAAGAGACAATGTAAAGGCAACTGGAAAATTCACTAGTTCAGGCTTCAAGAGGAGAAATTAGGCCCCAATACAGAATCTGCATCTTAGAGAACTGTAGTTTTAATAACCAGCAAGAAGAGAAAACATGGTATTGAATCTGAATTTAGTGTAGAGTTGGAAATAAGACTTCTAAATACAGGTGGGACTCTCAACGTTTGTGCACTTAAGACAAACAAAGAAGAGGGTCTAAAACTATAGTTTTCCTTGTCCCATTGTAACAACAGGGAAATTTTGCCTTCGTCAGGACTTTGGTGTTGAAAACCAGTCTCTGATAAGAAGTAAAAATTCCAAGCTTTACACAGCTCTGTGCATATGACCCCCTTTAGTGGAGGGTTGCTGTTGCAAAGGGGGAATCTCACAAATAAAAATTAGAAAGCCACAGTTAGAAAACGTCTGCCATAAGGAAGAACCAGTAAATAAGGGGTCTGTCAAAATAGCCTTGTTAAACCCTCAGTGCCAAAGCAGACATGCCAGACAACAGTTACTCTGCCACAAGCATAATAAAAAAGGCTTCTCCTCACTAGTATTGAGAGACATACATCTTTAAAAGCCTATATAATTATAAACTTTCTTTTTAGGATATTGTTATTAGTTTCCTAAGGCTGCTGTAACAAATTACCACAAACTGGCTGGCTTAAAACAGCAGAAATGGGCTTCCCTGGTGGTGCAGTGGTTAAGAATCTGCCGGCCATTGCAGGAGACAGGGGTTCAAGCCCTGGTCTGGGAGGATCCCACATGCCGCGGAGCAACTAAGCCTGTGAGCCACAACTGCTGAGCCTGCGTGTCTAGAGCCCGCAAGCCACAACAAGAGAAGCCACGACAATGAGAAGCCCGAGCACCGCAATGAAGAGTAGCCCCCGCTCGCCGCAACTAGAGAAAGCCTGCTCACAGAAACGAAGACCCAACACAGCCAAAAATAAATAAATAAATAAATTTATTAAAAACAAAACAAATTTATTCTCTCGCAGTTCTGGAGGCTTAGTTTAGAAGTCCAAAATCAAGTTGTTGGCAGGGCCATGCTCCCTTGAATGACTGTAAGGGAAAATCCTTTCTTGCTTCTTTTAGCTTCTGGTGGCTCATAGCAATCCCTAGCCTTCCTTCATTTGTAGCAGCATAACTGCAATTTCTGCCTCTGTCTCAGAGGGCCTTATTCCCTGTCTCCCCTGTATCTCTGTATATCTCCAAAGCTCCCTCTTCTTATTAAGACACCAGTCATTGGATTTAGGGCCCGCTTTAATCCAATATGAGCTCATCTTAAATTGATTATACCTGCAAAGCCTTACTTCCAAATAAGGTCATATTCACAGGTACCCGGGATTAAAGCTTCGACATGTCTTTTTGGGAGACACAATTCAACCCATGACAGATATGTAAATGCTTGTGGTGATTCAAAGAAACAGACATTCTCATAATGTGCTGTCAAAGATTTGGCAACTTTTCTGGAGGAAATGTAACAATAATTATTGAGATGTGAAATGTTCATATTCTTTGGCACAATGATTTCACTTTGAGAAATGTATTCTCTAGAAATAGTTGGAAATATGTAAAAACTTAAGTACAAAGCTATAAAAGCTTCATTTATAAAAAAAGTTTTTAATACATATTATTTACATAGTAATAAGGACTTTAAATTATATATTAAGTCATTTCTAACATATAGTAAAATACTAATGAAATACATTAAAGTAAAAAAAAATTTTGTACCACAGTTTTTTGAGGTATTCATTTGTCAAAAGGTATTTTTCTAGGTGCCATAGTTTTTTATTTTCCTTTTTATATATTTATATTCTTTTTCAAATTTTCTCTAATGGTCATACACATATGTTACTTTTATAAGTCAGGAAAAAAATAGAACAATGTTATCTAAAAACCCACCTATTCTGTGGGCATTCCAGCTGTAGTGACCTCTCAGTCTCTAGTTATAATAGATTGTATCTGTTCATCCGCTTTTTTGTCTTTTGTTTTCCTGAATTGTAATCATGTCTTTCCTCAAGCTCTTTCGATCAACACTGTTATTGTTTTTCATATCCTACTGAAATAATAATGTACTGTGTGTGATCACAGACCTGCTGAGGTAAATAGAAAATGATTTTGAAAAACAGCTACCTAAAATAATAAGAATACTACCAAAAAATCTCTCAGCCACACATTTAGCAAGTTATACAACACTCTGAAAACATGCTGAGAAGTTATGCTATTTCACAGATGTGGCAGAGAACCATCAATAAAAGAGAACCATAAAAAGAAAAGGATCAAGGAAAATCATAATAATCCACAAATTAGAAACTGAAGAATTGAGTGGCTAGGATACACCTGGAATGTTCCGATTATTTCAATATAACAGAGGATTTCCAAGCTTGTTGTGTTATCCTTGCTTCAATAAAAGGTATATCCTACCAAGCAGACTCTAGAATTAATTAATTAATTAATACTTTACTGCACAACGTGTGTGGAGCTCTACGGAGACCTAATCAGTCCGTCCACTATATTGGTCTGCAATGTAGGAATTGAAATCTCATCAGGAACAACAGCCTGACATTTAGAACACTGTGGGAAAAATGTTAGGTTAACTTTGAAAATAAGTTATCAGAATATTAAAATAACACAAAGTGATGAATTGAAAAAGAGAAGTTAGACCTGAGAGCATAAATTTTAAACTGAAAATTGAGGTCAAGAAGGGCCCAAGAAAAACTCAGGAGGTGGGGAAAGCTTGAAGGGAAGAATAAGCTATGGCCCAACAATATCTCTGTTGTAAATATGTGGCTTGATGGCCTCCAAGGAGATGAGACTTGGTTGTGGATGAACTTGACATATTAGAAATAGTCAATTACTGAAACGTCTTGGATTCCATTTGACTTTCAGTCTTCCCCTAAAATCCTCATGGATGACAAAAGTTCTCAGATGTGTATATGTAATATTTTAGTGAACTGAAGTTGTACGTGGATGTTGCAAAGACATGTGATTGCACTGAGGTGCCACTGCTTCTTAATCTGTTACTCACTTATTCTAACATTACATTTTTTTAAACACAAGCAATTATTAATAAGAAAATTATTTAAAACAACGTCGTGCTATTTTCATTCTATCACATTGTAGAACTTTAACAAAAATGACTGTGCTGAATGTTGGCCAGTATAGGGAGAAATATGCATTCTCATGTGCTGTTGTAAAGTATGTAAGTTGGTATCCAATTTCTGGGGGGAAACTGCTATCTCTGTTGACCAGGCCAACCTTGATTAAGGAATTTTGCTTCTGGGAATTCACCCCAAGGTAATATAAGGATATCATATAGGAATATATGAATAAATATGTTCATTCATATTTTTTAAATTTCTAAATAAGGAGAAAAGCCCAGTGTCAAAAATAAGTGCTTATTAAATATAAAACATTATATATAATAATAATAATTTAAAACTAAATACCTACAAGTAGAACTCTTTATAGGAATTAATAGAAAAATTATGTAGATACCGATTTACTGATATGGGAGAGTATCTCTGCTACATTATTTACCAAAGTGAAATTAAAAACTAGATTTTAATTGGTAAAGATTATCAAGAATTTGCATGGTATGGCCTTTTTTTTCTTTAACATCTTTATTGGAGTATAATTGCTTTACACTGTTGTGTTAGTTTCTGCTGTATAACAAAGTGAATCAGCTATACATATACATATATCCCCCCATATCACGTCCCTCTTGCATCTCCCTCCCACCCTCCCTAACCCACCCCTCTAGGGGTTCACAAAGCACCAAGCTGATCTCCCTGTGCTATGCGGCTGCTTCCCACTAGCTATCTATTTTACATTTGGTAGTGTATATATATGTCAATGACACTCTCTCACTTTGTCCCAGCTTACCCTTCCCCCTCCTGGTATCCTCAAGTCCATTCTCTACATCTGCATCTTTATTCCTGTCCTACCCATAGGTTCTTGAGAACCAATTTTTTATTTCCTTAGATTCCATATATATATGTGTGTTAGCATATGGTATTTGTTTTTCTCTTTCTGACTTACTTCACACTGTATGACAGACTCTAAGTCCATCCACCTCACTACAAATAACTTAATTTCGTTTCTTTTTATGGCTGAGTAATATTCCATTGTATATATGTGCCACATCTTCTTTATCCATTCATCTGTCAATGGACGCTTAGGTTGCTTCTATGTTCTGGCTATTGTAAATAGTGCTGCAATGAACATCGTGGTACATGACTCTTTTTGAATTATGGTCTGCATTACGGTATATGCCCAGTAGTGGGAGTGCTAGGTCATACAATAGTTCTATTTTTAGTTTTTTTAGGAAGCTCCATACTATTCTCCATAATGGCTGTATCAATTTATATTCCCACCAACAGTGCAAGAGGGTTCCCTTTTCTCCACACCCTCTCCAGCATTTATTGTTTGCAGATTTTTTTGATGCTGGCCATTGTGACCAGTGTGAGGTGATACCTCATGTAGTTTTGATTTGCATTTCTCTAATGATTAGTGATGTTGAGCATCCTTTCATGTGTTTCTTGGCAATCTGTATATCTTCTTTGGAGAAATGTCTGTTTAGCTCTTCTGCCCATTTTTGGATTGGGTTGTTTATTTTTTTTTGATATTGAGCTGCATGAGCTGCTTGTATATTTTGGAGATTAATCCTTTGTCAGTTGCTTCGTTTGCAAATATTTTCTCCCATTCTGAGGGTTGTCTTTTCATCTTGTTTATGGTTTCCTTTGGCGTGCAAAAGCTTTTAGGTTTCACTAGGTCCGATTTGTTTATTTTTGTTTTTATTTCCCTTTCTCTAGGAGGTGGGTCAAAAAGGATCTTGCTGTGATTTATGTCATACAGTGTTCTGCCTATGTTTTCCTCTAAGAGTTTTATAGTATCTGGCCTTACATTTAGGTCTTTAATCCATTTTGAATTCATTTTTGCGTATGGTACTAGGGAGTGTTCTAATTTCATTCTTTTACCTGTAGCTGTCCAGTTTTCCGAGCACCACTTATTGAAGAGACTGCCTTTTCTCCATTGTATATTCTTGCCTCCTTTATCAAAGATAAGGTGGCCATATGTGCATGGCTTTATCTCTGGGCTCTCCATGCTGTTCCATTGATCTATATTTCTGTTTTTGTGCCAGTAACATGTTGTCTTGATTACTGTAGCTTTGTAGTATAGTCTGAAGCCAGGAAGCCTGATTCCTCCAGCTCCATTATTCTTTCTCAAGATTGCTTTGGCTATTTGGGGTCTTTTGTGTTTCCATACAAATTGTGAAATTTTTTGTTCTAGTTCTGTGAAAAATGCCATTGGTAGTTTGATAGGGATTGCGTTGAATCTGTAGATTGCTTTGGGTAGTATAGTCATTTTCACAATGTTGATTCTTCCAATCCGAGAACATGGTATATCTCTCCATCTGTTTGTATCATCTTTAATTTCTTTCATCAGTGTCTTATAATTTTCTGCATACAGGTCTTTTGTCTCCCTAGATAGGTTTACTCCTAGATACTTTATTCTTTTTGTTGCAATGGTAAATGGGAGTGTTTTCTTGATTTCACTTTCAGATTTTTCATCATTAGTGTGTAGGAATGCCAGAGATTTCTGTGCATTAATTTTGTATCCTGCTACTTTACCAAATTCATTGATCAGCTCTAGTAATTTTCTGGTAGCATCTTTAGGATTCTCTATGTATAGTGTCATGTCATCTGCAAACAGTGACAGGTTTACTTCTTCTTTTCTGATTTGGATTCCTTTTATTTCTTTTTCTTCTCTGATTGCTGTGGCTAAAACTTCCAAAACTATGTTGATTAATAATGGTGAGAGTGGGCAACCTGGTCTTGTTCCTGATCTTAGTGGAAATGGTTTCAGTCTTTCACAACTGAGAATGATGTTGGCTATGTGTTTGTCATATATGGCCTTTATTATGTTGAGGTAAGTTCTGTCGATGCCTACTTTCTGGAGAGTTTGTATCATAAATCGGAGTTGAATTCTGTCAAAACTTTTTTCTGCATCTATTGAGATTATCACATGATATTTATCTTTATCCTTCAGTTTTTTAATATGGTGTATCACACTGATTAATATGCGTATATTGAAGGATCATTGCATTCCCAGGATAAACCTCACTTGATCGTGGGATATGATCCTTCTAATGTGCTGCTGGATTCTGTTTGCTAGCATTCTGTTGAGGATTTTTGCATCTATGTTCATCAGTGATATTGGCCTGTAGTTTTCTTTTTTTCTGACATCTTAGTCTGGTTTTAGTATCAGCGTGATGGTGGCCTCATAGAATGAGTTTGGGAGTGTTCCTCCCTCTGCTATATTTTGGAAGCGTTTGAGAAGGATAGGTGTTAGCTCTTATCTAAATGTTTGATTGAATTTGCCTGTGAAGCCATCTGGTCCTGGGCTATTGTTTGTTGGAAGATTTGTAATCAGAGTCTCAATTTCAGTGCTTGTGATTGGTCTGTTTATATTTTCTGTTTCTTCCTGGTTCAGTCTTTGAAGGTTGTGCTTTTCTAAGGATTTGTCCATTTCTTCCAGGTTGTCCATTGTATTGGCATATAGTTGCTTGTAGTAATCCCTCACGATCCTTTGTATTTCTGCAGTGTCAGTTGATCCTTCTCCTTTTTCATTTCTAATTCTGTTTATTTGAGTCTTCTCCCTTTTTTTCTTCATGAGTCTGGCTAATGGTTTATCAATTTTGTTTATCTTCTCAAAGAACCAGCTTTCAGTTTTATTGATCTTTGCTCTCATTTCCTTCATTTCTTATTCATTTATTTCTGATTTGATCTTTATGATTTCTTTCCTTCTGCAAACTTTGGAGTTTTTTGTTCTTCTTTCTCTAGTTGCTTCAGGTGTAAGGTTAGGTGGTTTATTTGAGATTTTTCTTGTTTCTTGAGGTAAGATTGTATTGCTATAAACTTCCCTCTTAGAACTGCTTTGACTACATCCCATAGGTTTTGGGCCATCGAGTTTTCATTGTCATTTGTTTCTAGGTACATTTTGATTTCCTCAGTGATCTCTTGGTTATTTCGTAGTGTATTTTTTAGCCTCCATGTGTTTGTATATTTTACAGGTTTTTTCCTGTAATTGATATCTAGTCTCATATCGTTGTGGATGGAAAAGATTCTTGATATGATTTCAATTTTCTTAAATTTACCAAGGCTTGATTTGTGACCGAAGATATGAGCTATCTTGGAGAATGTTCCATGAGCACTTGAGAAGAAAGTGTATTCTGCTGTTTTTGGATGTAATGTCCTATAATTATCAATTAAGTCCATCTTGTTTAATGTGTCATTTAAAGCTTGTGTTCCCTTATTTATTTTCAATTTGGATGATCTGTCCATTGGTGAAAGAGGGGTGTTAAAGTCCCCTACTATGATTGTGTTACCGTCGATTTCCCCTTTTATGGCTGTCAGCATTTGCCTTATGTATTGAGGTGCTCCTATGTTGGGTGCATAAATATTAACAAGTGTTATATCTTCTTGGATTGATCCCTTGATCATTATGTAGTGTCCTTCTTTGTCTCTTATAATAGTCTTTATTTTAAAGTCTATTTTGTCTGATATGAGAATTGCTACTCCAGATTTCTTTTGATTTCCATTTGCATGGAATATCTTTTTCCATTCCCTCACTTTCAGTCTGTATATGTCCCTAGATCTGAATTGGGTCTTGTGTAGACAGCATATATACGGGTCTTGTTTTTGTATCCATTCAGCCAGTCTATGTCTTTTGGTTGGAGCATTTAATCCACTTACATTTAAGGTAATTATCAATATGTATGTTCCTATTACCATTTTCTTCATTGTTTTGGGTTTGTTATTGTAGGTCTTTTCCTTCTCTTGTGTTTCCTGCCTAGAGATGTTCCTTTAGCATTTGTTGTAAAGCTGGTTTGGTGGTGCTGAATTCTCTTAGCTTTTGCTTGTCTGTAAGGATTTTAATTTCTCTCTCAATTCTGAATGAGATCCTTGCTGGGTAGAGTAATCTTGGTTGTAAGTTTTTCCCTTTCACTTTAAATATGTCCTGCCACTCCCTTCTGGCTTGCAGAGTTTCTGCTGAAAGATCAGCTGTTAACCTTATGGGGATTACCTTAAATATTATTTGTTGCTTTTCCCTTGCTGCTTTCAATATTTTTTTTCTTTGTATTTAATTGTTTATAGTCTGATTAATATGTCTCTTGGTGTTTTGCTCCTTGGATTTGTCCTGTATAAGACTCTCTGCCCTTCCTGGACTTCATTGACTATTTTCTTTCCCATATTAGGGAAGTTTTCAACTATAATCTCTTCAAATATTTTCTCAGACCCTTTCTTTTCCTCTTCATTTTCTGGGACCCCTGTCAGTCGAATGTTGGTGTGTTTAATGTTGCCCCAGAGGTCTCTGAGACTGTCCTCAATTCTTTTTTTTTTTTTCCTACCAGAACATTACATAAGTTTGTCTCAGATGTAATAGCACTGTTAAAATCAACAAGTTTAAATCTTAACTGCACCAAGTAAACTCAGCTACTTAAGTATTTTTAAAGTTATTCCCTCCAAAAAACTGAGGGCGCTTTTCTTTTCCACCCCATTTGTCATGGTTTCCCAATAGTTCTATTTTTGGAGGACTTTCAATTTATGAGTAAACTGCTTTGGGGTTATTTCAGAACTTCTTCCCCCAGATGAAAACTAATCTGGACATATTATATATTGCATAGATTTCTCTGTGTCCTCAATTCTTTTCATTCTTTTTTTCTTTATTCTGCTCCGCAGTAGTTATTTCCACTATTTTATTTTCCAGGTCACTTATCCGTTCCTCTGCCTCAGTTATTCTGCAATTGATTCCTTCTAGAGAATTTTTAATTAAATTTATTGTGTTGTTCATCATTGTTTGTTTGCTCTTTAGTTCTTCTTGGCCTTGTTAAACACTTCTTGTATTTTCTCCATTCTTTTTCCAAGCTTTTGGATCATCTTTACTGTCATTACTCTGAATTCTTTTTCAGGTAGACTGCCTATTTCCTCTTCATTTGTTTGGTCTGGTGGGTTTTTACCTTGCTCCTTCATCTGCTGTGTATTTCTCTGTCTTCTCATTTGGCTTAACTTACTGTGTTTGGGGTGTCCTTTTTGCAGGCTGCAGGTTCATAGTTCCTGTTGCTTTTGGTGTCTGCCCCTAGTTGGTACGGTTGGGTCACTGAGTTGTGTAAGCTTACTGGTCGAGGGGACTGGTGCCTGTGTTCTGGTGGATGAGGCTGGATCTTGTCTTTCTGGTGGGCAGGACCATGTCTGGTATTGTGTTTTGGGGTGTCTGTGAACTTCTTATGATTTTAGGCAGCCTCTCTGCTAATGGGTGGGGTTTTGTTCCTGTCTTGCTAGTTGTTTGGCATGGGGTGTCCAGAACTGGAGCTTGCTCGTCGTTGAGTAGAGCTGGGTCTTAGCGTTGAGACAGAGATCTCTGGGAGAGCTCTCCCCAGTTTATATTATGTAGGGCCAGGAGGTCTCTGCTGGTCCAGTGTCCTGAACTTGGCTCTCCCACCTCAGAGGCTCAGGCCTGAGACCCAGCCGGAGCACCAAGACCCTGTCAGCCACACGGCTCAGAAGAAAAGGGAGGGAAAAAAGAAAGAAAAGAATAATAAATTAAAATAAAGTTATTAAAATAGAAAATTTTTTAAATTATTATTAAAATAAAAAAATTTTAAAAGTAATTTTTAAAAAAAGAGAGCAATCAAACCAGAAAACAAATCCACCAATGATAACAAACGCTAAAAACTAAGTTAAGATAAACATATAAATCAGAAACTATCAGTTGCATACAGCAAACCCCAAGTCTATAGTTGCTCCCAAAGTCCACTGCCTCAATTTTGGGATGAGTCATTGTCTGTTCAGGTTTTCCACAGATGCAGGGCACATCAAGTTGATTGTGGAGCTTTAATCCTCTGCTCCTGAGGCTGCTGGGAGAAATTACCCTTTCTCTTCTTTGTTCGCACAGCTCCTGGGGTTCAGCTTTGGATTTGGCCCCGCCTCTGCATGTAGGTCGCCTGAGCGTGTCAGTTCACAGCCCAGGCAGGACAGGGTTAAAGTAGCAGCTGCTTAGGGGCCTCTGGCTCACTCAGGCCGGGGGGAAGGAGGGGTACGGAAAGCAGGGCGAGCCTGCAGCGGCAGAGGCCGGCATGACGTTGCCACAGCCTGAGGCGCGCCGTGTGTTCTCCCGGAGCAACTGTCCCTGGATCACGGGACACTGGCAGTGGTGGGCTGCACAGGCTCCCGGGAGGGGCGGTGTGGATGGTGACCTGTGCTCGCACACAGGCTTCTTGGTGGCGGCAGCAGTAGCCTTAGCGTTTCATGCCTGTCTCTGGTATCTGTGCTGATAGCTGCGGCTCGCACCCATCTCTGGAGCTCATTTAGGCGGTGCTCTGAATTCCCTCTCCTCCTGCACCCTGAAACAATGGTCTCTTGCTCCTTAGGCAGGTCCAGACTTTTCCCTGGACTCCCTCCCGACTAGCCGTGGCGCACTAGCCCCCTTCAGGCTGTGTTCCCGCAGCCAACCCCAGTCCTCTCCTTGGGATCCACCGAAGCCACAGCCTCAGCTCCCAGCCCCCGCCCATCCCTGCGGGTGAGCAGACAAGCCTCTCGGGCTGGTGAGTGCTGGTCGGCACCGATCCTCTGTGTGGGAATCTCTCCACTTTGCCCTCCGCACCCCTGTTGCTGTGCTCTCCTCCGCGGCTCCGAAGCTTTCCCCCTCCGCCACCCGTAGTCTCCGCCCGCGAAGGGGCTTTCTAGTGTGTGGAGACCTTTCCTCCTTCACGGCTCCCTCCCACTGGTGCAAGTCCCGTCCCTATTCTTTCGTCTCTGTTTTTTTTCCTTTTGCCCTACCCAGGTACGTGGGGAGTTTCTTGCGTTTTGGGAGGTCTGAGGTCTTCTGCCAGCATTCAGTAGGTGTTCTGAAGGAGTTGTTCCACGGGTACATGTATTTCTGATGTATCTGTGGGGAGGAAGGTGATCTCCGCGTCTTACTCCTCCGCCATCCTCCTATGGTCTTTTTTTTTTTTTTTTTAACATCTTTATTGGAGTATAATTGCTTTACAATGGTATGTTAGCTTCAGCTTCACAACAAAATGAATCAGTTATATACATACATATATTCCCATATCTCTTCCCGCTTGCGTCTCCCTCCCTCCCACCCTCCCTATCCCACCCCTCCAGGCGGTCACAAAGCACCGAGCTGATCTCCCTGTGCTATGCGGCTGCTTCCCACTAGCTATTTACCTTACGTTTGGTAGTGTATATATGTCCATGCCTCTTTATCGCTTTGTCACCGTTTACCCTTCCCCCTCCCCATAACCTCAAGTCCATTCTCTAGTAAGTCTGTGTCTTTATTCCTGTTTCACCCCTAGGTTTTTCATGACATTTTTTTTTTAAATTCCATATATATGTGTTAGCATGCGGTATTTGTCTCTCTCTTTCTGACTTACTTCACTCTGTATGACAGACTCTAGGTCTATCCACCTCATTACAAATAGCTCAATTTCGTCTCCTTTTATGGCTGAGTAATATTCCATTGTATATATGTGCCACATCTTCTTTATCCATTCATCCGATGATGGACACTTAGGTTGTTTCCATCTCCGGGCTATTGTAAATAGAGCTGCAATGAACATTTTGGTACATGACTCTTTTTGAATTATGGTTTTCTCAGGGTATATGCCCAGTAGTGGGATTGCTGGGTCATATGGTAGTTCTATTTGTAGCTTTTTAAGGAACCTCCATACTGTTCTCCACAGTGGCTGTATCAATTTACATTCCCACCAACAGTGTAAGAGGGTTCCCTTTTCTCCACACCCTCTCCAGCATTTATTGTTTCTAGATTTTTTGATGATGGCCATTCTGACTGGTGTGAGATGATATCTCATTGTAGTTTTGATTTGCATTTCTCTCATGATTAGTGATGTTGAGCATTCTTTCATGTGTTTGTTGGCACTCTGTATATCTTCTTTGGAGAAATGTCTATTTAGGTCTTCTGCCCATTTTTGGATTGGGTTGTTTGTTTTATGATAAAAACCCTGCAGAAAGTAGGCATAGAGGGAACTTTCCTCAACATAATAAAGGCCATATATGACAAGCCCACAGCAAACATCATCCTCAATGGTGAAAAACTGAAAGCATTTCCACTAAGATCAGGAACAAGACAAGGTTGCCCACTCTCACCACTATTATTCAACATTGTTTTGGAAGTTTTAGCCACAGCAATCAGAGAAGAAAAGGAAATAAAAGGAATCCAAATCGGAAAAGAAGAAGTAAAGCTGTCACTGTTTGCAGATGACATGATCCTATACATAGAGAACCCTAAAGATGCTACCAGAAAACTACTAGAGCTAATCAATGAATTTGGTAAAGTGGCAGGATACAAAATTAATGCACAGAAATCTCTGGCATTCTTATATACTAATGATGAAAAATCTGAAAGTGAAATCAAGAAAACACTCCCATTTACCATTGCAACAAAAAGAATAAAATATCTAGGAATAAACCTACCTAAGGAGACAAAAGATCTGTATGCAGAAAATTATAAGACACTGATGAAAGAAATTAAAGATGATACAAATAGATGGAGAGATATACCATGTTCTTGGATTGGAAGAATCAACATTGTGAAAATGACTCTACTACCCAAAGCAATCTATAGATTCAATGCAATCCCTATCAAACTACCACTGGCATTTTTCACAGAACTAGAACAAAAAATTTTGCAATTTGTATGGAAACACAAAAGACCCCGAATAGCCAAAGCAATTTTGAGAACGAAAGAAGGAACTGGAGGAATCAGGCTCCCTGACTTCAGACTATACTACAAAGCTACAGTTATCAAGACGGTATGGTACTGGCACAAAAACAGAAAGATAGATCAATGGAACAGGATAGAAAGCCCAGAGATAAACCCACGCACATATGGTCACCTTATCTTTGACAAAGGAGGCAGAAATGTACAGTGGAGAAAGGACAGCCTATTCAATAAGTGGTGCTGGGAAAACTGGACAGCTACATGTAAAGGTATGAGATTAGATCACTCCCTAACACCATACACAAAAATAAGCTCAAAATGGATTAAAGACCTAAATGTAAGGCCAGAAACTATCAAACTCTTAGAGGAAAACATAGGCAGAACACTCTATGACATAAATCACAGCAAGGTCCTTTTTGACCCACCTCCTAGAGAAATGGAAATAAAAACAAGAGTAAACAAATGGGACCTAATGAAACTTAAAAGCTTTTGCGCAGCAAAGGAAACCATAAAGAAGACCAAAAGACAACCCTCAGAATGGGAGAAAATATTTGCAAATGAAGCAACTGACAAAGGATTGATCTCCAAAATTTATAAGCAGCTCATGCAGCTTAATAACAAAAAAACAAACAACCTATGGTCTTTTTATGTAGAGTGTGTGACACAATACACACCAAGTTGTGTAAACAATCAAATGTAAGGGTATTTTTTGCTTTTTGCTTCCTTACTGTGTCTAAGACTACACAATAGCCATATGATGATGGATAATAGCAAAATAAAAGGAGGAGGCAGCATGTTCAATTCTTTACCATCTGACCTGCTAATTTGGGTTGTCCTGTATGGTCATCAGCGTTTTAAAAATCTTAAAGCACTAGCCTTTTAATAAGTCTAAAACATCAGAGTCAAAAAAATGGACATACTATTGTTGTAAATTGTTTTAATATATCGTGAGAACATTTTTCATCTAATATTAAGTTGTAAAGTGGTCATTGTATTTACAGCAGAGTATATGTGCAGGTTCTTCCTTTGGCCTTTGGACAATTTTTGAGTACTTAAACTTGAACAATTGAGGTTGTGCCTGAAATAGAGTTTCATTCAACAAATATTTATGGAATGCCTATTACGGACCAAGCACTACTCTAGGCACTGGGAATAGAGCAAAACAGGGAAATTCCTACTTCATGAAGTTCTCATTCTAATAGAAGAGACAGATAATAAGCAAAATAAGTAAGCAAGCTATATACTTTATTAAAGATGATATGTGCTATGGAGAAAAATTAAGCAGGGAAGCCTACAGAGGCAATGCCAGCGGAGGGAGTGTTGCAGATTTTAATAGGGAGGTCAGAGGCCAGAGAAGGGTGCTAGTTATATCCCATTTTCTTACTCAGATCTATTCTTTACACTTCACAGTATTTTCCTGTACTGTGCCCCAGGAAAACTATCTCTATGACTGCATCATCCGGGCTCTCTTGTCCTCTGGATTCTAGTTGAATTTTGGCAAAGGAGGTTACCAGTCAGAGAGTAACTTCTCACTTGAAGTGAGAGAAGTCTGATTATTTATTTCTCCCAACTACCCGCTGTGGGACATGGCTTTGGTGCACTAGCCTAGCCAGCGGGAAACTGTTGGGAAACCTGTATACTGTTGGGAAACTTGTATACTATGGAAACAGCTCTCAAGTTTCTCTTAATTTCCTACCTTTGTCTGTTAATCCTAAGTGTTTTTTTGTTTTTGTTTTTGTTTTTTCCAGTACGCGGGCCTCTCACTGTTGTGGCCTCTCCCGTTGCGGAACACAGGCTCCGGACACACAGGCTCAGCGGCCATGGCTCACGGGCCCAGCCGCTCCGCGGCATGTGAGATCTTCCCGGACCGGGGCACGAACCCGTGTCCTCTGCATCGGCAGGCGGACTCTCAACCACTGCGCCACCAGGGAAGTCCAATCCTAAGTATTTTAAGGGTTTCTCATCAGTGAATCTTTCTGGGTGCCATGCCATCCCCTACTGCTTCTCTTTACTCTGTTTACACCTACTTAAATTGTTCTTCCACTGAACTGTTGAAATACTGTTTTGAGTGTACTGTTTCCTGCCTGGCCAATTTCTGATACTTTAATTTTTAGCAAATTTCAGCACCCCAAAATAGATCTTCTACATTAGATTTAGAACTATTGCTCATGTATTTGAAAGAACGCAAACTAAGAAACCCTTTGTTGGAGTAAAATGGGACACAATTTGTGGCTTGCATTGGTATTAGGATTACTCAAATTATCACTGGTAGTGGCATGGGATGGAAAGCTGGTGGAGGATAAGGCATTTGCAAATCTTGCAGTAGCGAAGCCTTTGGTCACTATGGTGATGGTGATGATGATGATTATAAAAACTGTGGGATGAGCTACTCGTTTCTCAATAACTGAAAAGCGTGAAAAAGAGAGATACACTGAAAGCCCTGAATTCAGAACCCAAATCATGGGTGGAAAATCAATTGGCTTTCAGGAAATATAAAAGAATTATCTTATTTAGTCACAGGAAAGACATGGCTAAGGATTCAGCCCAAGGCCCGATTGCTAGCATTATAAAATTTCAATTCCAATTAAATATGCAACACTTTCAGTCTCTTCTCCTGAGAGAAAGATATAGGCTTAGTAGGAATAGTCCCTGAGATGTGGTATAAAGACATTTGGGCAGATGCAGACAAGATAGAAAGCCTTGAACTTTCCAATTTTTCTCAACCTTCCCTGGAAGAGAAAACTCTTCCTCCGCTCTATCCCCTGAGAAACAAGCTTCCCCTTCTATAAAAACCTTTCAATAACTTTACTAATTACAAACAGTTACAGATTCTCTTTGTTGTCACTCACACCAGTTCCCCTCACTTCCAGGCCCATGGGAAGGAGATTTATATCTCAGCATAGGCAAGATATAAAAGTGAAAAATCTTCTCCAAGGATAAGGCAGCTCAAACAAAGGATCTTACTTAGTTGCATAGTCAAGAGTTTAGGCAACATAAGTGGCAATTATTTACAAGAGTAGGAGAAAAAAGAGAATAAAATATAAGATTGATTTTAGCTGAACTTAGGGAAGCTGGAATGAATTTAACATGTTAGCTCAAGCACTTGGGAGCAGAGTTCACAGTGGCTTGGTTCATTAACCAAGTGAAAACTGAACTCAGTGCTGAAATACTATCAATGAAGTTGAAATGACAGTACTTTCTGGCATTCCAAAGGAAGGCGTGTGAAGGCCTGAGGAATGTCAGAGTGGATCCACTTGTGCAAATTGCTCAGCCACATCCTATGTTCCCAGAAAGGCCGGAAGATATGCTCTTTTCCAAAGCATTAGTGAAAGCTCTGGGATGACGATCTTCTGTAGATAATGATGGGAGATGACAGATTGGAGCTGAGATCTTTGAGTTTAATTTTAATAAGAAACTCCTGGTCAAACGTGCCAGAAGCAGGCCTAAACCATCAAAGACCACTCACTGTAAGTATTCGAAAAAGGCCGCTGCAATGTGGCCACAAGTTGTACCATGAATCTTTCTCTCAGTCTTGTCCAAATGGAGGGAGAAGGTGGTAGAACTCTATACCAGAGATAAAAATACACAGAGTTTTCAGAAGGTTATTAGACCTACCCAGAGGCTCTTCACTGAGGCTAATCCCTAGAAACCCAAAATACCACTGATATCCACAGCTTAGAGTGGAGGTTAATCGAAGTACAGTGATAGATGGAGTCTTGGTCTGAATCTGTCTCACAGTGAGACCAGTGAGCCATCCTGTGGTTATTTACCCAGTCCAAGCACACTCAGTAAGAATGTATATACTACTTAGCAACTGGCCAAACTCCCCACATTAATTACCTGACCATGGAGTAAGTGCTATTATGATAGAAAAATTCTAGTGGAAGCCTCTATAAATGTTACTCTCCACCCAAAATAGTACATTCAAGGCAACATTGCATCTATAGGAGAATTACAGAGATTAACACTATCATTAAGGTCTTGAAAAATGCAGGGTTTGTAATTCCTCTCACAACCCTGTTTAACTTGTCTCTTTAGCCATTGGGAAACCAAATGTGTCTTGGATAATGACTGGATTTTCTTAAGGATGATCAGCTGATTTTCTTAAGGATGATAATCCCAGCTGCTCTTCTTGATATGATCGTGGCAAATCAGTTCTTGATACCTGATATACAGCCATTGATAAGACATCACTTTCTTTTCAATTCCCATCAACAAAGAGAAGTAGAAGCAGTTTAACCTGCACCTGGAAAGGTGGAAGAGTTTTGTTTGCTGGATGTGATGTACAGAAATGAGCAAGCACATTAGATACACTGTAATAGTCTGGTATGATGTCTTTATAATGGATCAGCAAGATGATTGTGGTTCCTCTGGACTATAATACAACAGAGAGAAGAGATGACATAGACCTGAGATACGGCAGTGAGCACAGATGGCTGATTTTTCCAGGTGCAAGCCAATTACTTCTACTTATCTTTGTTGATGGGAATTGACCTTTAAAATGTCAGTTTTGTGGCACGTAAAACATTATGTCTGTACAGCTATTATTTTTTTAAAAAGTGGATTCTGGGAGTGGGGAAGGGATGCACACCTGTGATTATTTGCCATTTTACCCACGAGATCTATTCTCTGCTTTCTTTACCCCCACTCTGTGCTCTCAGAGGCTTTCTTCTACAGAGTATATATCCCAGAATTCCTCACTCTTTGGCCTTTATTCAAACAGCAAATGTAAGGTCCCACCATTTAATCATAGGATGAAAAGAGAGAGAAGGATCAGGGTATTTATTCCCTTGATGAAGTGCAGTTTGTTAGCACCCTTGTTTCACTATTTACAGCTACAAGCTTCTGTCAGGTAACTTTCCTCAATATTACAGCTCTTTCTACTTTCATGTAAGAGTTTCTCTCCCTGGTGCTTTCATGCTAGGGATGGTAATGGCTTCCAGCTGTTGCTAATTTTTGGAAGCGTCACCATCCTTTCGTAGTTTCCATGAGACTTCACAGTCTTTGCAAATAATCCCTAATGATCTCTTGAAATTGAGGTACCAACTCATTTCTGCCAGGACGCCAGCCGACATGGAAGGTCTGACAGAGCTGTGAGAAGGTAAGGTTTGCAAAAATATCTTAAGAGGCAGCAAGCAATGTGAATATTTTGGGAAAGAGTGCTCTGTACTGAGGTAAGAGAAACACCAAGGCCTTGAGGCAAGAGTGTGACCATCATCCTTGCTTGAGAAATAGCAAAGAGGCAAATTTTGTTAAAGTGGAATATGCAAGGGGAAGAGCTGTAGGAAATGAAGTGGAAAAGAGAACGGGTTGGTTGAACTTAAAGTTTGTTGTAGCGACTTTGGGTTTTACTCTGTAAAACGGGACGCCATTGGGAGGTTCAAATGCAAAAGATAAATTATTTAACAGGATCACTCTGCTGTGCTGTGAACAGACTGTAGTGGCCAGTGTGGTAGAGATAGTTGCAATAATCATGAAGTAATTTAGGCTAGAGATGATGGTGGCTTGGATCAAAGTGAGAGCTGTGGAGGTACTGAGATGTACTCATAGTCTCAATATATTTTGAAAGTAAAACCAGCAGTATCTACTTATGGATTGGATAAAGAATGTGAGATAAATAAGAGAGTCAGGAGTGTCTATAGCTGCTTTGTCTGACCAATGGGAAGATCAGACTCACCATGAATTGAGATGATCTTTGACTTGTTTCAAAGGAAAACAGAATACTCGTTTTATCAATTCACCCATTAATCCTTCTGAAGAAACTCAATATTTTGTCTATCTGCTTTATCCTACAAGATATAAAAATGTTACATATTGTTTTTCTTATTGAATGACAGATTCTTTAAATTCTATAGTGCTTAACAATTTTCAAAAGTTTCACGCAAATGATTTCATATAACCCCATAATAACCCTTTTCTTCCCTTACCCCTCTATTGCCCCTCCCCCACTTCCCTCTCCACTGGTAACCACTAGTTTGTTTTCTATATCTGTGTGTCTATTTCTTTTTTGTTTTATTCACTAGTTTGTTGAATTTTTTATTTTTCACATATAATTGATACACTATTTGTCTTTCTCTGTCTAACTTATTTCACTTAGCATAATGCCCTCCAGGTCCATCCATATTGCTGCAAATAGCAAAATTTCATTTTTTTTTAATGGCTGTGTAGCATTTCAGTGTGTGTGTGTGTGTGTGTATCACATATTCTTTATTCATTCATCTGTTGATGGGCACTTAGGTTGCTTCCATGTCTTGGCTATTGTAAATAATGCTGCTATGAACATTGGGGTGCATGTATCTTTCCAAATTAGTGGGGTTTGGTTTTTTTGATATATTACATATTGTTTTATTGTAGCATTGTTGTGTGATGATTCTCTAAATAGCAAACCAGTTGAAATTTTCACAACTTAATTCATTCATTTTAAAAGCACACAGGGTTTTCATGCTTTATTTTTATAACACAGTGTAAGAGGCTGTATAAACCTAAAAAAAACTGTTTGATAATGGCTACTCACTTGATAATCATTCATCTTTTTTCCTTGTGTATAACACACTTGTAGTACTTAAAAAATGATAGAACTGTTTCCTGGGAATGGCTAGTACTTTGAAGATCCTAAAACCTACCGTCAGAGTGCTTTATTTTTTTTTAATTCAAGAAAAAATCGTGCATGTAGTTAGGTCACTGACGTCAAAGCGATGATGTGTCTCACAAGAACAGATGTAGGGTATTTTTTTAATTTCATAAATTAAACACATTGTTTTCTTAGATGTGTTTCAGTTTACAGTAATTAGAATCTGATGTTTATCTAAAAGAATCTGGAATTATTGCTGTAACTGGTCCTACAGTTTGCATAAGATAAAAATGAACAATATCAATGAATTGTTAAGATATTCTGGGCTCTATATTTCCTTTAAAAAGGTTTATTGAAACTTAGAGAAGTTTATTAAATTTTTATGCGGAGATAATTTAAGTAAGTTAAACACCATTAAGCACTCATTATCCAAACCTGGGTTCATCAAGGAAAAGTCATGAAGTAAGAGAATGTTGCCTTAGATTCCTTTCAGTGCAAGATTTGTTGCATCTATTTTCCTCGGGATATTATTTCTTTAGAGAACTATTTAATGATAGGCAACTGAAAGATTAACTTTTCTTACTCTTTAAAATTTCAAATGTAAGCCTAACAAGGGCAAAGGACATAGAAAAAAACAATCATATCTGAATGTCTGAAGTAATAATAAGAGTGAAAATCACCATTCCAATGTTTACAACAGTGTAGTATTTTATTAGGGCTTTAGAATTTCAATCCTTTAATAATTGAAATTATATTAATTCATGTAATTCTTATCATGACCCCATGGGGGCCAATCTAACTAATTTGTACGTATGGTACACCATGACTTAGATTATGAAAATTCATGTATTTAAAAGAAATCAGTCTTTAATACTATACGTTCATATCTCTCTAGATATAAAGTCAACAGGCCAGTTTTGAATGGGTCCACTAAACAATGCTAACTCACCTAAGAACTGAGTATCTAGTGGTAATTTCTTGTTGCTCATTAATCAATACCTATTTAAGAATAACATGCTAAATCTACCCAATTTGCAGTCATCAATACCCCTTAGAATAGTATCTGCACATATACTTTTATGAATGATAATAGAATGAAACATACAATGAGGCCGTACTAACCCAGAAAAACATAGAAGGCAGATGTAAATGTATAAACAATTTAAATTACCATTTCAGTGTAATTGTGTTAATCTCAATAAGCATTTAAAAGCTACATTAATGGGTTCTTTCATTAGGTTTATTATTAAAGTATATACCTATAACAGTTTTTTGCGTGTAAGTAGCACTTCTTTTTAAAATTTCTCTGCCCCATTTTGTTGGCACGATTAATTTGCATTGAGAAATATTTTTAAAAGCCTATGAGAAGTCAGTTTAAGTCTGGCTCCTGATGAAATTTTCAGAGTCTAAATTAGTAGAACCTAAATTAATGCCAGAAACTGAGTGTTGTCCTCAGTTCCTCTTGACTCTACCCCTAACCATCCAGTTCCATTCAATAATGGCTTTTAAATATCTCTTCAGTGTATATTTTACTACTGAGCCTATATCTAGTCTTTACACGCAATCTTGAATTGCTCTGAGTGATTCTCAATACCGCAGTGACAAAGATAGAAGAAATGTCTCTGAAATACGAATATGATCCATTTGTTTAAAGCCCCTCAGGGCTTTCCATTGCTCCAAAGATGATATCCAAAGTCATTAGTAAGACTACAAGGTACTTTTCTTTAAAATAAAAGCATTTATTCAATCATTATAAAATAAGTGTAAAAAATGATGAACCACACTAAAGTTCATTCAAAATGCTTCTTTATAAATTAAATAATGCTACCTGTTTGTTTTATTTATACAATATAACTTTAAGCCTTCACTTGTGTTAACTTCAGCTGTGAATCTGTTCTTGGAAAGTTCATATGATTTTGGATGTCATTGATTTCCCCCATGATTTCTCTTTTATGTTCACCCTCCTTCAGGATGGACTGAACATACTTCACTGGTAGGCACAGAGAGTGATGGTGGGTTTTTGAGGACTCAGTATTTTTTCATCTTACTCTGTTCAGTCATTTTTCATAGTAACCTGCCTGATGGCATTGCCCAAATGTTGAAGTTGAACAGGTATCAGTAATTCTTTCTTTATGTCTCTCTCACTGACTTATGCTTATCTTTGCTCCTTACCTTCCCCAACCTCCCTAACTCTACCTCTCGACTCCAAATCCCAAAGAGCAAACACACAAACCAAAACGTCTCTGCCCTTTGTCTCAGCCATGCTGACTTCCTTTCCTGAATTTAAGACACTTCCCCTACAACTTTGCCTCCAGTCTTTGTACATGTTTTTCTCTCCACCAATTTTTGACTTAAAAGTTATCTTTCAATAAGCCTTGTTAGACCCTCCCACCTTTTTAAGGCCTGGTTTAGGGGGTCCTTCTGTCTTACCATAGTGTCCCAATCTATTAATCATTTTGTTTATTTGTCAGTCTTCCCTATCTAACTGGAAGTTGCTTAAGTGTGTTCTGTACTTTTATTCCCAATGCTTAGTGGTTCCCCCAACTAAATCATAGAATTAGCTTGATGCAATGAAGTTTAAATTTCTTGCAGAGAATTTATTTTATTTGAAGTCACCGAATAAAAGTTGCTAGCAAAATAGAGGCTAGGCAAAAATTAATATATTAATAATTACAATTGTTGGAGTCCCTCCACTTCCCTCTGCAGACCTGCTCTCCTAACAAAATAGTCTCAACACAATAGATAGCTAACAGTCATAGAGAAGATTTAAAACAAAAATCAGATTGTTTTACTTCCTACATAGTCTATAAAGCCTTACATGATCCAACCCCATCTCCTACCACTCTCAGGCCTCCTCAATCCTCAGTAGATATCTGGCAGTTTTCCGAGCCCTGGATCCTTTCCTTGGGGTCCTTATACACGTAATCTCTTTGCCCTGAGTTACTTGCATGTCTCTCTCCCTCATTTAGGTCTTGCTCAAACAGCACTCAAAGAGAACTAGCTGACCTGGGCACCACGCCTAAGATATCAGCTCCTTATACGCCATTACTCTTTTGCTTTATTCTAGTATCTGTACTTTCTTAATAACTCTTTTCAATATCTGATATTGATTTGCATAGTTTTGTATTTATTGACTCCTCTACTTATAATATAAGCTCAAGGATAACAAGGATTTGTCTTATAAACAGCTCTATTTCTAGCACCTGGACCAGGGCCTCACACTTAGTATATGTTCAGTGAGTGTTTCTGGAAGGAAGGAAGGATAGATTAAAGATTTTAAACTGTTACTTTTCAAAAAAAAGTTTATTCAGTGCTTTAAACCAGTTGAGGAGCTGACTTTATCACACACTCAATAAACTGGGCATGCAGTCATCTGCCTTTTAATTAATCTTAAATAACAAACAACAGGTTGATTAAATGATGGATTTGATGATTATGTAGAAATAATCTTGTCAGAATTACATTTTAAAATATTGTAACTGCAGAGAACACATACATCATGTTGTAAAATTACAGTCATCATTGCAGATAACAGACACAGGATTTTTTTAAGTACTTGGGCTTTTTTTCAATGTTCCTATTTTAATAAAGTTGTCTTTGGGATATTAATTCCATAAATACTTGTTGAGAATTGTCCATTACAAGGCATTGGAGACAGAGCAGAGACCCGAGCTGGGTCAAAAATGATATTTTATTCCCCCAGCCATAGTGGTTCATGTTGGCAAGTACCCCAAATTGGCCCTTTTTTGAAAGGCAGAATCTTTTGAAAGGATTTTTTTAAACAGCAGAGGTAGTCCCCTTTCTCTAGCTTCAGAGGTGAGAGTGTTTGAGGACAGAGATGCAGATGGCTGTTTCCACCCCCAGCTCGTGAAGAAGTCCATCTATGGTTAAGATAATAAAGATGACTTACAGGAAGAAATAGAAACCAGTGATAGACAGAATCTTACAGGCATTTGTTGCCTGGTTTGAACTGGTCTGACTCTGGAGTTGTCTTGTCTGAGGTTTGGTGGTTTAGCTTTTCTTTCAGTTCTCTGTGCTACCACAATATATGTCCAATCCATTACTTATTATTGGTTAAGTTGTTACAAATTGATTTCTGTCTTTGTAACTAAGAGTTCTGACCAACATTATACATAACAGAAGACTTATTTTTTGAAAATTCGTTTGCTTGAACCCTTTGACATTTTATGATGCTGTTAAAGAAAATGGAGATAAATTAGTACTTGGAATTTGCCTCAGTGCATTATATGAACAAATTAAAAATAGCATATATCACAAGATACCATTTGGGCTGGGGGTTGAGAGTATTGGGGGGGAGGGGAACTTTATAATTACATATTGAATTTTTTGTTCATTACAATAAATATTCACTATGCTTATATTTTTTAATACAATAAGAAATGTAGAATTATTTAAAAAGTAAAAAATAAAAGCAATGAAGAAACTGTTTACCAATTTAAGGCAATTCAGCCTAGACTGAGAATACTATGGCTGTGTCTATACTACTAAGCCATGTTATGTATATTTTTTAGGCTAAATTTTTGTCTTTAAACTGGGAGTATAATGGCAACATGATTTTGACAATTTTTTGATTGCTGCAGCCACCAGCCATGATAAGGCAACTCCATAAACATAAATCATATTTCTAAGATCATGTCACAAACTTTATTCAAGTTGTTTTCTGTATTACTATACTGTAAGCATTTAACAAATAAAAGATATATAGCCAAAAGAAAAAATCTTTCCATAAATAGTTGAGAGAGGAAACACAGAACTAGGTTTACACAGATTATTTTGTGTGGAGACAAATTTTGGACCAATATTCTTTAACTGCATTATTATAGGCAAAGAGTGAGGCTGTTAGCCCTGTGGCTCACATGCTCTGTGGTTTCATAACAACTGACACAGACGCAAGAATTCCTCGGCACTCTGGGTCTAGAGTCTCACAGAAATATGATGTGACTTTCCAGCTGTTGCAATGCATTAACTTCACATAGAAAATACATGATACTTCTCCTCACATCAAGCACTGATGTCATATGTGTGTTACTTAAACTAAGTTCTGATTCAACATTGCTGGGATCCTTTTCATCAAGTAAAAATAATGTATCATAGTGGAAAAGAGCAGGACTTTTGAGTCGTTCAAATCTGGGTTTGAAATCCTGATTCTATTACTTATAAGCCTTGGGATTTAAACACATTGATTAATTGTTTTAGCATGTTTTCCTAATACGAGAAATAGGTTGCTAATGTCGAACATACAGAGATTTTGTTAATTTTAATTGTGAAGGGTTTGACACATAGTAGTACCTCAGTAACTTATAGGCATTGTTACCATTACTCTATTCAACATCCAGCTCAGTCACACCAAAATAACATTGTTGAATAAAAGGCTCATAATGAGTAGAGACAGAACTGAGGCAAAGTCTCTTGTAATATTTTTCTATGAGCAATTAATTTAACCTTCACCAAATAGAATTACTATTATTACTGTTGTTATTTTAAGAATACAGTTTGCTCAGACTATTAATGTGCCCTGTGTCAGTTCTAGTAGCAATATGACAGATTCATTATGACTATAATAAAAATCAGCATAAATCCTAAGCTCTCAGAGATGATGTCTATGGTGAAATTATCTGGAACTGCACACACAAAAATATTCATCCTTTCTGGAATTGATCTAAAATGAACTGCCCAAATTTTGCCTATGAGATTTTTTTGAAATTTTATTCCAACGCATAATTTCCCCTACATCTATAGTTAACCACTGAGAATTTACACGGTTTAAGTATTTTGAGAATATAGCTTTTAAGAATAAGGTGACTTGAAAACAGCAAGACAACAAAAGAAATTGTTTTTTAGAGAACCAGAAAATTGTAACCCAGGTCTCTCTTGTGTGTTTGCTACAATGTCATCCTGATTACATGGGTTATATGATTTTTCAACAGCTGCATTTGCACAGACAACAAAGCCACCAAGTATGATTTCCTTAAAGGTCCAGATAAGGGTGTAGTGTCAATTTTATGAGTGACAGTTGATACTAGATGACAGAACAGGTAACAGGCCAATAATGGGAAAATAAAAAGTGGCAAAGAGTGGTTCTGTGCCTCCATGGGATCAGGACCAACTTCTGATTAGTCCAGTTGTATCAACTTCTGATCCTTTAAATTCAAATATTTCAGTAAGTGTCCTCTATTTTTTATCTCATAATGAGAAAATTAATGGCGATCCATAAACCATCCTGGGAGAGCTTTTGATTCATAAGTTTTACATAGCATTCAGTTCAACAACTATTTATTTACACACTTCAACAAATATTTGTTCATTCTGCACTAGGCCTCTGCATCCCTGAACAGCTCTTCCAGAAATGAACTTGCCCTTTTGCTTCCTCTAATAAACTGAGAGAACTATTTCCACAGGAGTTTTCTGGATAATGGATATCAGCAAAAATATGCATAGAGTATTCAGAATCCCAATATTTTATGGCGATGATACATTAGTATCTTACCTAAAAAGCATATTTTAAAAATGAATCGTACCATGTGATAACTTAGGAAAATACAAGATTAATAGTCTCATCTTCTATAAAAATAATAACAACAGCAGCAAAATCTAGGCTTGTTCAGGATTTAGGTATAAATTATGAAAACAAGCTAAAAGGAAATAGAATTAAAGCAAATCTGCATTCTAGCAGTTGACCACACAAAAACTGAATGTATCAAAAGCCTTAGAAATGATCATCATTTAGTACCCTGCAATTCTGTTTCAAGGAATTTATTCTAAGTGAGTTATCAACGATGTGTATATAAAATTTTATATACAGAGTTTTTTTTATTTTTAGCTAATGTAAATCTATTTGCAATAAACAAAACCTAGAACTCTAGGTCTAATAATAGAATGACTAAATTTCATTTGTTATAGACAAAAAGTGGGTAATACATTTTCAAAGAACTTTTAGGAGATGAGATAATGCTAATAATGGTATAATGTTAAGTGAAAATTTGATACACTGTGCAGTCCATTGATGAAAAACAACAAAAGAAAATAAAATATTAATAATTACTTTGGAGTGGTGGACTTAGGATGATTATTCTCTTCCCTTTTTATATTTTTAATTTTTTAAAGTCATATAGTAATTTCATATTTAAATTAAAATAACCATCATAAAACTGAATAATATAAATATATGCCATATATAATATAGGAATATGACTGTATGTCTAGCTTCCTTCCATGTATGGGAGGAAGATGCTCTACATTTCTTTTTCGTCCAGTTCATATTAGCGTTTTTAATCTAATCCATCCAAAAAGAGTTTATTCATAGTAAAACAAATCCAAACAAAAACAACTAAGGTAACTTCCTATAAGTGACCATTAAATGAAAAATGAGATTAATGAGGTTTGCACATGACAGGTTTCACTGAGGAAACTCTAATATACAGCACATATTTTTCTTTCGATTCTCACATATGATTATTTTCTGAAAATAAAGAGATTGACAATGATAGTGTTTAAGGGATAGTTTTTGAATATTAAAATAAAAAAGAACCTTAGGCAGGACAATATTCCCTTTAATGGAAATAACACAAGATTTTGCATGCCGGCTTCCTCATAAACATCCACTTGCCTTCCTGGGTAAAATAATGTTTGGTCCTCCAGTTTGAAGCAAGCTATCTTGTTGACAATACAAAACTATGGGAATATAGTATAAAATCTAAATCTTTTGTAAATTTTTATTTTATATTGGAATATAGTTGATTTACAATGTGTTAGTTTCAGGTGTACAGCAAAGTGATTTCAGTTATACATATACATGTAATCTATTCTTTTAAAAATTGTTTTCCCACTTAGGTTATTACAGAATATTTAGCAGAGTTCCTTATGCTATACAGTAGGTCCTTGTTGGTTATCTATTTTAAATATAGTAGTGTATATATGTCAATCCCAAACTCCCAATTGATCCCTCCCCCAACCCTTTCCCCTTTGGTAACCGTAAGTTTGTTTTCTAAGTCTGTGAGTCTGTATCTGTTTTTTAGATAAGTTCATTTGTATCATTTTTTTTAAGATTCTGCATATAAGCAATATCATAGTCTTTCTCTGTCTGACTGACTTTGTATGATAAGCAAGGTAAGATAAGATAGGTCCATCCATGCTGCTGCAAATGGCATAATTTCATTCTTTTTAATGGTTGAGTAATATTCCCTTGTGTATATGTACCACATCTTCTTTATCCATTCCTCTGTCCATGGACATTTAGGTTGCTTTCGTGTTTTGGCTGTTGTAAACAGTGCTGCAATGAACATTGTGGTGCATGTATAATTTCGAAGTATGGTTTTCTCCAGATATTGGCCCAGGAGTGGGATTGCTGGATCATGTGGTAGCTCTAATTTTTAGTTTTTTAAGGAACCTTCATCCTGCTCTCCATAGTGGCTGTACCAATTCACATTTCCACCGACAGTGTAGGAGGGTTCCGTTTTAACCACATCCTCTCCAGCATTTATTGTTTGTAGACATTTTGATGATGGCCATTCTGACCAGTGTGAGGTGACATCTCATTGTTAGTTTGACTTGCATTTCTCTAGTAATTAGCAATGTTGAGCTTCTTTTCATATGATTTTGGAACATCTGTAAGTCTTCTTTGGAGAAATGTGTATTTAGGTCTTCTGCCTATATTTTGATTGGGTTGGGGTTTTTTTGATATTGATATGTTTTGGACATTAATCCCTTATCATTGGCATCGTTTGAAAATATTTTCTCCCATTTTGTGGGCTGTCTTTTCATTTTGTAAACCCATGCACCTATGGTCAATTAATCTATGACAAAGGAGGCAAGACTCTACAGTGAAGAAAAGCTGTCTCTTCAATAAGTGGTGCTGGGAAAACTGGACAGCTACATGTATAAGAATGAAATTAGAACACTCTTTAACACCATACACACAAATAAACTCAAAATGGATTAAAGAACTAAATATAAGACCTGATTCTATAAAACTCTTAGAGGAAAACATAGGAAGAACACTCTGTGACATAAATTGAAGCAGTATCTTTTTTGATCAGTCTCCTAGAGTAATGGAAGTAAAAACAAACAAATGAGACCTAATTAAAGTCAAAAGCATTTGCACAGTAAAATTTAAGTCGTTTCTGTTTAAAATATTTTCCCTTACTCTGAGAGTCTATTCTGTCCAGTTGTTTACACACTAACCAGATCTTCATTCACCGTATAATGACCGATTTATATTTATTCATTTATAAACACATTGTACTGATGGCATATTTAAACCTTATTTATTTTTTTAATTGAGGTAAACTTGGTATATGACATTATGTAAGTTTCCGGTGCTGACGTTATGATTCGACATCTGTGTTTATTACAAAGTGATCATCACCAAAAGTCTACTTACCATACATCACCATACACTCGAGTCCCCTAACTCATTTTTAAAGGGAACTTCAAGACTAATGCCATCTTTTGATAGTTTAATATATGCCATAATATATGATACAACATAAGTGATAGATATTATAGAATTTTACCAGTTAATGGTCTACATTAAAAAATAAGACAATAGGGTATTACCAGGTGTGTGTGTGTGTGTGTGTGTGTGTGTGTTTGTGTGTGTTTCCTACTCTCATAATAAACATGAATTTCTGCCATTAGTATCTAATTTCCTTTAACCTGCTATGAGATAATAAAGACAATAATACCTATAAATGTAGCTTTTATTATGAAAATAAGTAATGGGTTATTTGGGGGGGACTACAATAATATAGAAAAGTGGGAAAATAAGAATCGGGGATGGGAAAAAAAATGAAAGGTAAAAATGAGTCATCCATCAGGAGACTATTAAGATAATATGACTAGCTTCCAGAAATTCAAACATAGCGTAGTAGAAAAAAGAGAGCAGGCTTGATTCCAGTTCATGTTCTATCCCTTCCTAACAGTTTGGATGTGGGAAAAATAATAGCTACACTTCAGTGAGGAGTTACCCTCTGAGGTGCCATAAATTTATTTTTCCTAATCATCAAAAATAGTTGAAAGAAATTATCAGTGCCTGGCATAGAGTAGGTACTTAATAAATATTTAAAACTAATAATAATAAATACTTAGGTAGGTTAGAATAGAAAGTCTCATGTGACACAAAAATATCAATTTCACCTGCCAAGTCAAACATGACAAACGTGTTTTACACAAGTGTGTTTAAAATAGTAACATTTTAATGTTCTCTTCAGCTCTAAAAATTGTCTTTCTTGTGGAATTTTCTGGGCTTGAGCAGTTCTAGTAACATTATTATGGCCTGTCTGCATTTCACTTTCTCCCCAGGTTGAGAGGATGTGATTACACCTCTCTCTCAACCATAGATTTCCTTTGCACTTGGTCATTTTATAAATTCTCCATCTTCACAACTCTCACAACAACTACTTTTTACAATATAGTTCTTATACCACAGCTTAGAAACAGGAAAACAGGATCAAGTATAAACTGACCACTGAAACAATTTTCATTATTAAAAACCCAACATTTATTGGAAATTATCTGTGTTACCGAAGATAGCCACAAAGATGATACTCATACTAGCCACAGCAGGTTGAAAGGCCTTTCTTTGGTGTTGCACATTTTCTCATATGTATGGTCCACAGAAGCAGAAAAGTCCATATTTTATCTATAAACCTATAGGTAAGATATGTATTTTCAAATTTTATCTATAGCTTTAAAGGGAGAGAAGTTTCTATTTTGATGCCTCTATTTTGATGCCTCTATTTTGTTTCACATTATCAAAACTGTTGACAGGACAGCTTCCACTGTCATGCTTGTTATTCTGGTCCTGGCTTACCTGCAGTCTTCCAACTTTTCTCACTCAGCGATACCAATTTGCTGTTCTTATGGAAGTGTTGTTTTTCCAGCACAAAATACAGCCACCCTCTGATAGGCTTGATGTGACCATTATTTCTCCAACCTGCTCTTGGGGGAAGCTCCACAGAGGTGGCTTTTATATGGCTCTTCAGATTTCTTATAAGCAGTATTTACATTCATATACAGTGATATTCCTCATGTTTTCCTTCCATGTGACTTTTGCTCAATGCTCTTCATTTTCTTGGTATATTTGATCATACCAAATTTTTCACAGCTTCCCTCAAGTGTCTTTTTTACCATTATAGTCATGGGCTACCAAATCCAGCCTGGAGAATAGGTCAGCCAATATGAAACAAAGGATCATTGATTCTGAAACGTAAATCTAGGACTGTAGAGAAAGCTCTGGTTATATCAATAAATCTCTTCCCAATAAATAATTTATTCCTACTTGATTGATGAGGAAATTGACATGCAGAAATGTTAAGAAATGAGTCTACACTTACTCGAAAAGCAGAAGCAGCACCATGAGCCATTGCCAGAACTTAACTGATTTTAAAGGCTCTGCTGTTGGTAATCATCAGCAACCACATGACATTCTTGCTTTCTTACACCTGATCCTGAGTCTGGGGCAGTTGCTACTGGATCACAGCACCTTTTCCAGCTGAGTCTGAACTTAACCTCTTCATCTTTCCCAAAAGAAATTTGCACACAGGCACTAGCAGTTGGCTTTAGTTAGCACTCAAACACAAAGCTATTTTCTGTCACAAAGTTAGAATACATTTAGGTCTTTGTTTACTTATCTGCAGAATGGGAACTTTGGACTAGAAAATCTCTGAAGGTTTTGCCACACTGACATTTATATGAAGATCACCAATCTATATATTCCCAGGAAATACATAACTTAGGAATTCCTGGGTATTTTCCATTGAAAATATATTTGGAATTCAGTATGTTTACAGTAGAAAAGTAGTATTACCCATGAACTTACATTCATTTTGCAACCTTCAAATATTTTTCCTCAGGGTGGAAATTTCTCATGCTTGATCACAGCTCAAAGATAATTTAGTCCTGGAAAATACACCATATCTTTATTCATCTAGAAGTCCTACCCTGTATGTGAAGAAAAAGAAAAAAAAATGAAGAGCCCCACACAGTTGAAATATTCCATGTGTCTGGTCTTTACTGAGGCATATTCTCCTGAGAATAACCATTTGAAATATGTTTTACAAATTGAATTTTTAATGGACTATATGTAGTATGAGGTCAGGAGAAATTCTTTGGTTATTTCTTTGAAGTTTAATGTTTTAAAAATAATGCCAATACAGATTTAGGAATCTTTCAAAATTACATAACTGTGGTTTAGTCTTGCTTTTTAACCTAGAGGTATAATCTTTTTTCCCTCTTGAAAGACACCAGCAAAGCACTGCCGTGAGAAGTCTCTCCCTTTCCCACCCCCTTGCCTTTTGGCCAAAATTACGCTCACATCTGTCCAGAGTGGAGGAAGTCCCAGCCACCACATGCCAGTCTTTGTGCTTTCAGCCTGCAGCCCAGGAAATTACTACCTGTGTGGGCAGATCCTCAGTGCTTAACTGTGAGGTCCCACTAAACTGAGGACTCAGCAAGAATAAAGAGGGGGGAGCAGAGGATGGGGGCAAGGTAGAGAGGGGGGAGAGAGAGAGAGAGAGAGAGAGAGAAGAGGAAAGAAGGAAATCTCTGCCTCTTCCACCAAAATACTCAACATCTTTTAGGGTTTCATAGCCAGAGTTACACACAAAGCAGAGTAGAGAGCCAGAAACGTGTGTTCCCTTATAAGTGGAAACTAAACAAAACATATAGAACACCCTTAATGACGTTTAAGAATATTTTTATAATAAAAATAATACGTTCACCGAGTGAAAACTCTGTGCCAGAGTATACTCATTTACTCATCACCTCAACTCTGTTTACTACAGATTCTTATCTCTGTTTTATAGATGAAGAAATTGAGGCACAGAGGAGCTGAATAAATTGTCCAAAGGTCTGGGACTTAAGTAGTGGTGCTGGGATTTGACTCATGAGTCTCCGACTCCCACAAACTGGAACACTGACCTGTGCTGTCCCATCACTAGATTTATGCATAAGACCTATGCGTCTTTCTTAGAACCTTCATAGCACCCCAGATAATATAGTGTTGTAATTACTTTTTTAGTTCTTAAGAGGAAGAGAATATGTGTGTGGGGGGGGAATCTGTTCCTTTGGGGGACCATCATTTCCACACAGTCTTCAACCCGTAGCAAATGCTATTTTAGAAATTCCCTATGTCATTCTCTCCTCTGTGACACCCCAAGAATACCCCGTCTATAACCCAATGGGGTGCCACAAAACTCAGTCAGCCTCTTTCATTCTGTCACTCTTTTACACACCTAATCAGATGATTTACTATAGTATGTGGCAGGGCAGTGATACAGAATCTGGAAATTCTCTTCCTTAAGGGCCCTGCAATGCTCAGCATCCCAGAGTGTATTGATGGCTGTGTTCCATGGGAATGAGAGCTACACATATACAGATAACACTTAGTCACTGCATGTCATTGTTAGTGCTATCCCTAGAAAACATCCCTTCCAATTTAGTGTTCCGTTAGACATAACAAAATTCTTTGAGGAATGTAAAAGCAATATTGTGTGGTAATCCAAGTTGGCATTAATATATTTAATATATGCTCAACTTAAAGAGGCAGGATGTATAAATAAGAGGTTTTCTCATTTTGCATATGCAGCACTTAATGTTTTAACTCTAGTTTAAATATCTGAACAGTCAGCAAGAAACAGTAGCCTCAGAGGTGTCTATAAGACTGAATTTGTCTATCTCAATCATCTTTGAGTTTCTCTTCCTCCCTTCCCTGCACTGGAAGTGATCACGCAGAGGATGGTGGCTTATCTTCCAGGGCAAGAGTAGAGAGAATGCCTATATTAACAGACTTTGAATGAGATAGTTCAAGAGCCCATCCTGTTATTATCATTTATGATTCTGGGATATTGTACTGTATTGCTATATTAGGAATAAAGAAAAGCATATAAATCTTAATTATGAGTTCCAAATTATTTAGAATATCATTTAAACCTAAACCAATTTCCATATGAGGGGTGGTAAATTGAATTAGGTTTAAAAAAATATTCTGGCTAGATTCCCTGCAGCTAATCTATATGGTTATGCCATGTGGTTGGGAACAGGAAACACCTGTCTCTCTGCTTGCTAGCACTCACTTAACGTGATCCCTGGCAAAACAGTTTTTTCAGCCCCAGTCCAATTCACCAGAGGTCATTTCAATTTGGACTATTTCAACTTGTATTACAAACCATCAGTGTTTAACAATTTTCAAGCACTTTCTGGATATGAATCATTATATAGTCACCAGAGGTCTTTAAACTATTGTCCTGAGGTCCTCTGAAAGAGATCATTTGCAACTTTCAAATTCATTGGGATTTCAATACATAAAATACCTTATTTTTACATTCTTATTGTCATAGAGAGACTATATCTCACCTTGCAAAATGAAATGTGTACTTCTAGTTCTCTGTTTTTAAAAAGCATAATAAATAAAATCTATTGGAAGAGTTTCAAATGTCAGTGCAATATATTTGCCTTCGGGCATTTAGTTTCTTTTTTACTTTTTACAGTGCTTGAGAACAGAATCCTCATATTTAATATCCCACTCAAGTTCTGGCTTTGAATTTTGCAATGCAAAGTTTGACAGTTACCACCAATACAGATGCTTCAGATATGCTAACAATTTCAGCTCTGGGAATGAATATCTAGACTTTTTTTTTTTTTTTTTTAACATTTCCATGGTTTCACAATTGGCAGTCTGCCTAGGTTGACCAAGAAAACAATGAGTTTGGGCAATTGCTTTACCATTCCCTCTGGCTGTGAGTATACTCATTTCCAAAAGAAGCGTATTAGAATAAATAGACTAGACTTGTTTTTTCTCCAACTTGGAAGGGTTAAGAGGCAAATACTGACTGACAGATAGCAAATGGCAGAATATATGTTATAAAAAACGATCCACAATTATTGTGCTATTTAGTCAGTCATCCTGTAGAATATGTGGTTGCTTAGCAGAGCTGTTTTCCCTGATGTAACTATTCTCTTCTCCTGTGCACCCGACAAAACTATCTGATAACCCAAGTAAATACTATGTAGGTCTGGCTCCGAGTTATTATGACACTATGTTCCTTACCCCTTAAATTATAAACTGCCCTATATCATGTTTTACAACCTGTTTGGTTAAAAAGTCAGTATGACAAACAGCAACATAACAGCAGGCGTCTTCAGTGAAAACAAAAATAAATTTTACACATAGATTAAAATTTGGCAGCCTACCTGTGAATGATTTATGGTCCATCAACTTGCCTTTGTATACAGGTGAAGCACTAACTGATTAAACCTGGATCAAGTAGTCAGGTAATAAGGCAAAAACCAAGACCAATGGTTGATGAGGTAGGTAGAATTAGAAAAGGTGGCAGATTGCCACCACTTTGTAAAACCACCTAGCCCCATGCCATCCCCACCCTCCAGAACCTAGATAATTTTTTGAGCAGTCAACTGTTCCAATAATGATGTTAGTCCATGGCAAAAGGGGAGTTGGAGGGTACCAGCCACGATGTGTCAAAAACAGCTGGCAGTCATGAGTTCTCTGGGCAAAAGTCATGCCTATACATGTAGAAATAGGCAGCCATATGTCAACAGTTTTTCAGGAATCTGTCTCTCTCAATGGAGATGTCTCTCCAGACCCAGGGAATTCTCTGCCAGCTCTAAATTTATTGCATAGTTTTAGGAAATATATTACACTTTGGGAGTCATATCATTACCACGGGAACTGTAATTCAGACCAAAGATAGCTCAGGAGAACAAGAGCAAGGCTTTTTCCTTATGTCAAGTATTTACCAGTTCCTACATGGAAATATCTCAAGATTGAAACAAATTTTTAAACTACACCATGCTTTATTATTCCAATCTAGAAATAAAAAAGGAAGCTGTAGGACAATAATATAATCCCTTATTATATAAAAACCAAAAGGGAGGCCAAGGACCTACCTTTTCTTCCAAGCCAATGACCCACACAGATCTTAGCAAAACTCATAAAAGTCCATTTACTGAAATACTTAAGCTGTAAGTGAAGTTTCCTTGTCAGGATGACACAGCACATTGTAGCCAATCAGCAATGACCTAAGTAAACTGCTTGTCCAAACCAATGAGAATTAAGCTCTAGGAACTTCCTCTTTTATGCTTCATAAGCCTTACTGTAACCCTGAAACAAACTTCTTACCACTTTTGGTGTTGAAGCCTCCTTGTTCAAGAACAATTTGTTTCTCACCCAGTAAAATGTCCATATCAAGTAAAACCCTGAATTTTCTTTTGACACCATTTACACATAAAAATCTTAATTTGAGGAAAAGAAGGGGGAAAAGTGAGAAAGAGCGAGGAAGACAACACACTTTATAGGACAATTTGGATGAGATAAAAATAAAATCTCGACTCTGATTCGTCTCCAGTCAGCCTGAACAACTTGAGCCATCTCCCTGACCAGCTTTAGTGAGATTCTCCTGCTGTTTAACCTTCTCCAACCACAGGATAATTATGAAGACACAGAAATAGTTAGCTTATAATTGTTATCCCTCCCAAAAGATTTTAGGAAGGTATTTTTTAGGAACATAGTGGTTCTAAGTAAAATTTTCAAAAGAAGATTTGAGGACAAAGATTCAACTAAAATTTCAGTCCCCGACCACCCGAATCCTAAACTCATCTCTCGGCTTCTACCACCTCTCACTCTGAGTTCACCGAAAATGGAGCCTCCTGTGAGTAAATCTCCATGTTGATTTTTAGTTGACTAAATGAATGTTCCTAAGTTTTAGAAATCAATTTAAAATAGTCTGATTTCTCTTGTGAGAAAAAATAAAGCAGAACATTTTCTCAGTGGTGATTTATTCTCGAAGCAAGTGTGGCAAGTTAAAATCCTTGTTTTATGTTATGGAAACAACTGGGGGAAATGCTTCATGTTGTAATTTGAAATCCACACTAAAGTCTACCATGGCAGGAGGTTGGGGGCCTTTGTTTAAAACAGTGGAATATTTTAATCTATTTCTTGTGATCTTTAGTAAGTTCTTAAAAAAGGAAGAGACATCAAAGAGGCATAAAGGGAATTTTATTTTTTTAAAAAATCCTTCTCATGGACAAGTTTGTAAAATGACTAATTCCAAAAAGAGTCCTACAGAACTCTAACAGGTTACTTCTCTGCCACATGCTTAAGTTCACATGGGCAAAGGCACAAAATTGAAGATTGAATTGGGTTGTGATGGGTAGAGACGGGAAACCTTTAGGCACCTCTGCATTAACTCTGCTGTGTACTGTTTGCCCAGAATAGTAACATTTTCACCTCCCTTCCCTGCAACATAAAATGGGATTTCATGAATGCAACATGGAGCAGTGGGCATATTAGATCTGTCTCACATTTGTGTAGGGGAGGTAAAAGCTGAGACTGTAGCTTCAGTTTGGGAGCAAGGTATTTTATCAGAGAAGTTACCACTAATGCTTGCTAAATAAGTGAGTGTGAGTATTGCCAGAAAACATCAAGACTGGTAAACATAGGTACATGATTCCTTATAGAATATCCTAGAAGCAGTAAGACTCAGAATCCGTGGTTCTTTTAATTTTCTATCTATTCTAAAATCTATCCCAATATACATCCCAGAAAAACGGGGTGGTGATTTTTCCCCCATTAAATTACTTGAGGTCAGTTTCTTTTCCCATTAAGGACTTTTACTTCTCACAAAATTCAAAGGAAATTCCATTTTCTGAACTGATATACATCAGAGTTCACTTAACACAGCTTTTTTGGTGGATATTTTTGCCTTGGCCTTGTAGGCAATATTATGGTCTCTCCTGAATTTTTTAGTCTATTTATATAAGTTGCTACCCTAGAGGAGATGGGAGATCAACAGCCTGTGAACTTTCCTATGCTGGAACTATTTCTGCAGAACGAAGTCAAGAGTCTATATATCAGCTTCACTAACAGCAAGAATCTAAAGACACCTGCGAACCCTGCACCCTTCTTTTGAAGATAACTTCTGCTCAGTCAACCTCAGAATTGAAATGTGGATTTCTTATTCATTTCTTGCCTGACAAAGACAACATCAATAAGGTATACCTTGCCAAGGATTATGTCAGCCTTGAAGATGAAAGAAAAGATTTGACATGATTTCAAAGAAATGTCAGAGAATTCTGGGTTTTCTTAACATAAGCTACCCTTACCTGGAGCAGTGGCTATGAGAATTCGCTCTGTTTCTGTTTGCTGACACACACTTGTATGAGGATGGCTTTTCTGCAGCCTGCTGTTAAATAGAAAATGGTCAAAATTAATTGCTTGTCAACAATAGCATGTGCATTACCATGTGAAAGACCACTCACCAATTCAAATTATTATTCATACCCACAACATCAGTCCTCATACTGAAAGTTACTTGGAGCAGAATTAAACTGATTTGCACAAGGTGAACTTAGTTCCACTTTTAGAGGAAATGGTCATAGGATTTGTAGCAAAATTATTAATGAAAGACACTTAATTTTTGAAACATAATTAAAAAAATTTTTTCCTTATTAGTCATCCATTTTATGCACATCAGTCTATACATGTCAATCCCAATCTCCCAATTCATCCCACCACCACCACCCCCCACTGCTTTCCCCCCTTGGTGTCCATATGTTTTTCCTCTACTTCTGTGTCTCAATTTCTGCTCTGCAAACCGGTTAATCTATACCATTTTCTAGGTTCCACATATATGCGTTAATATATGATATTTGCTTTTCTCTTTCTGACTTACTTCACTCTGTATGACAGTCTCTAGTTCCATCCATGTCTCTACAAATGACCCAATTTCGTTCCTTTTTATGGCTGAGTAATATTCCATTGTATATATGTAACACATCTTCTTTATCCATTCGTCTGTCGATGGGCATTTAGGTTGCTTCCATGACCTGGCTATTGTAAATAGTGCTGCAATGAATATTGGGGTTCATGTGTCTTTTTGAATTATGGTTTCCTCTGGGTATGTGCCCAGTAGTGGGATTGTGGGGTCATATGGTGATTCTGTTTTTAGTTTTTTAAGGAAACTCCATACTGTTCCCCATAGTGGCTGCAACAGTGCAAGAGGGTTCCCTTTTCTCCACACCCTCTCCAGCATTTGCTGTTTGTAGATTTTCTGATGATCCCATTCTAACTGGTGTGAGGTGATACCTCATTGTAGTTTTGACTTGCATTTCTCTAATAATTAGTGATGTTGAGCAGCTTTTCATGTGCTTCTTGGCCATCTGTATGTCTTCTTTGGAGAAATGTCTATTTAGGTCTTCTGTCCATTTTTGGATTGGGTTGTTTGTTTTTTTAATATTGAGTTGCATGAGCTGTTTTTATATTTTGGAGATTAATCCTTTGTCCAATGATTAGTTTGCAAATATTTTCTCCAATTCTGAGGGTTGTCTTTTCGTCTTGTTTATGCTTTCCTTTGCTGTGCAAAAACTTTTAAGTTTCATTAGGTCCCATTTGTTTATTTTTGTTTTTATTTCCCTTTCTCTAAGAGGTGGGTCAAAAAGAACCTTGCTGTGATTTATGTCAAAGAATGTTCTTCCTATGTTTTCCTCTAAGAGTTTTATAGTGCTCAGTCTTACATTTAGGTCTCTAATTCATTTTGAGTTTATTTTTGTGTATGGTGTAAGGGAGTGTTCTAATTTCACATGTAGCTGGCCAGTTTTCCCAGCACCACTTATCGAAGACATTGCCTTTTCTCCATTGTATATCCTTGCCTCCTTAGTCATAGATTAGTTGACCATAGGTGTGTGGGTTTATCTCTGGACTTTCTATCCTGTTCCATTGATCTATATTTCTGTTTTTGTGCCAGTACCATATTATCTTGATTACTGTAGCTTTATGATATAGTCTGAAGTCAGGGAGTCTGATTCCTCCAGCTCCGTTTTATTCCCTCAAGACCGCGTTGGCTATTTGGGGTCTTGTGTGTCTCCATAGAAATTTTAAGATTTTTTGTTCTAGTTCTGTAAAAAATGCCATTGGTAATTTGACAGGGATTACATTGAATCTGTAGATTGTTTTGAGTAGTATAGTCATTTTCACAATATTGACTCTTCCAATCCAAGAACATGGTATATCTCTCCATCTGTTGGTATCGTCTTTAATTTCTTTCATCAGTGTCTTATAGTTTTCTGCATACAGGTCTTTTGTCTCCCTAGGTAGGTTTATTCCTAGGTATTTTATTCTTTTTGTTGCAATGGTAAATGGGAGTGTTTCCATAATTTCTCTTTCAGATTTTTCATCATTAGTGTATAGGAATACAAGAGATTTCTGTGCATTAATTTTGGATCCTGCAACTTTACCAAATTTATTGATTAACTCTGGTAGTTTTCTAGTGGCATCTTTAGGATTCTCTAAGTATAGTATCATGTCATCTGCAAACAGTGACAGTTTTACTTCTTCTTTTCCAATTTGTATTCCTTTTATTTCTTTTTCTTCTCTGATTTCTGTGGCTAGGACTTCCAAATCTATGTTGAATAATAGTGGTGAGAGTGGACATCCTTGTCTTGTTCCTGATCTTAGAGGAAATGCTTTCAGTTTTTCACCATTGAGAATGATGTTCGCTGTGGGTTTGTCGTATATGGCCTTTATTATGTTGAAGTAGGTTCCCTCTATGCCCACTTTCTGGAGAGTTTTTATCATAAATGGGTGTTGAATTCTGTCAAAAGCTTTTTCTGTGTCTATTGAGATGATCATATGGTTTTCTTCAATTTGTTAATATGGTGTATCACATTGATTGATTTGCGTATATTGAAGAATTCTTGCATCTCTGGGATAAATCCCACTTGATCATGGTGTATGATCCTTTTAATGTGTTGTTGGATTCTGTTTGCTAGTATTTTGTTGAGGATTTTTGCATCTATATTCATCAGTTGTTGGTCTGTAATTTTCTATTTTTGTAGTATCTTTGTCTGGCTTTGGTATCAGGATGATGATGGCCTCATAGAACTAGTTTGGGAGTTTTTCTTCCTCTGCAGTTTTTTGGAAGAGTCTGAGGAGGATGGGTGTTAGCTCTTCTCTAAATGTTTGACAGAAGTCACCTGTGAAGCCATCTGGTCCTAGGCTTTTGTTTGTTGGAAGATTTTTAAGCACAGTTTCAATTTCATTCCTCGTGATTGGTCTGTTCATATTTTCTATTTTTTCCTGGTTCAGTACTAGAATGCTACACCTTTCTAAGAATTTGTCCATTTCTTCCAGGTTGTCCATTTTATTGGCATAGAGTTGCTTGTAGTACTCTCTTAGGATACTTTGTATTTCTGCAGTGTCTGTTGTAACTTCTCCTTTTTCATTTCTAATTTTATTGATTTGAGTCCTCTCCCTCTTTTTCTTGATGAGTCTGGCTAATGGTTTATCAATTTTCTTTATCTTCTCAAAGAACCAGCTTTTAGTTTTATTGATCTTTGCTATTGTTTTCTTTGTTTCTGTTTCATTTATTTCTGCTCTGATCGTTATGATTTCTTTCCTTCTAACTTTTGGTTTTATTTGTTCTTTCTCTAGTTCCTTTATGTGTAACGTTAGATTGTTTATTTGAGATTTTTCTTGTTTCTTGAGTTAGGCTTGTATAGCTATAAACTTCCCTCTTAGAACTGCTTTTGCTGCATCCCATAGGGTTTGGATCATCCCATAGGGTTTGGATATTTTTTGATTTCTTCAGTGATTTAGTAACGTATTGTTTATTTATTGGTTATTTAGTAACGTATTGTTTTGCCTACGTATGTTTGTGTTTTTTACGTTTTTTCCCTGTATTTGATTTCTAATCTCATAGCATTGTGGTCAGAAAAGATGCTTGATATGATTTCAATTTTCTTAAATTTACTGAGGCCTGATTTGTGACCCAAGACGTGATCTATCCTGGGGAATGTTCCGTGTGCACTTGAGAAGGAAGTGTAATCTGCTGTTTTTGGATGGAATGCCCTATAAATATCAATTAAATCTATCTTGTCTATTGGTTCATTTAAAGCTTCTGTTTCCTTATTTATTTTCATTTTGGATGATCTGTCCCTTGGTGTAAGTGAGGTGTTAAAGTCCCCCACTATTACTGTTCTACTGTTGATTTCCTCTTTCATACCTGTTAACAGTTGCCTTATGTATTGAGGTGCTCCTATGTTGGGTGCATATCTATTTATAATTGTCATATCTTCTTCTTGGATTGATCCCTTGATCATTACATAATGTCCTTCCTTGTCTCTTGTAACAGTCTTTATTTTAAAGTCTATTTTATCTGATATGAGTATTGCTACTCCTGCTTTCTTTTGATTTCCATTTGCATGGAATATCTTTTTCCATCCCCTCACTTTCAGTCTGTATGTGTCCCTAGGTCTGAAGTGTGTCCCTTGTAAACAGCATATATATGGGTCTTGTTTTTGTATCCATTCAGTGAGCCTGTGTCTTTTGGTTGGAGCATTTAATCCATTCACATTTAAGGTAATTATCGATATGTATGTTCCTATGACCGTTTTCTTAATTGTTTTAGGTTTGTTTTTGTAGGTCCTTTTCTTCTCTTGTGTTTCCCACTTAGAGAAGTTCCTTTAGCATTTGTTGTAGAGCTGGTTTGGTGGTGCTGAGTTCTCTTAGCTTTTGCTTGTCTTTAAAGCTTTCGATTTCTCCATGGAATCTGAATGAGATCCTTGCCAGGTCAAGTAATCTTGTTTGTAGGTTCTTCCCTTTCATCACTTTAAGTATATCATGCCACTCCCTCTGGCTTATAGAGTTTCTGCTGAGAAATCAGCTATTAACCTTATGGGAGTTCCCTTGTATGTTGTCATTTTTCCCTTGCTGCTTTCAGTAAGTTTTCTTTGTCTTTAATTTTTGGCAACTTGATATCTCTTGTCTCGGCGTGTTTCTCCTTGGGTTTATCTTGTATGGGACTCTCTGTGCTTCCTGGACTTGGGTGGCTATTTTCTTTCCCATGTTAGGGAAGTTTTCGACTATAATCTCTTCAAATATTTTCTCTGGTCCTTTCTCTCTCTCTTCTCCTTCTGGGACCGCTATAATGCAAATAATGGTGCATTTAATGTTGTCTCAGAGGTCTCTTAGGCTGTCTTCATTTCTTTTCATTCTTTTATCTTTATTTAGTTCCACTGCAGTGAATTCCACCATTCTGTTTTCCAGGTCCTTATCTGTTCTTCTGCCTCAGTTATTCTGCTATTGATTCCTTCTAGTCCATTTTTCATTTCAGTTATTGTACTGTTCATTTCTGTTTGTTTGTTCCTTAATTCTTCTAGATCGTTGTTAAACATTTCTTGCATCTTCTCGATCTTTGCCTCCATTCTTTTTCTGAGGTCCTGGATCATCTTCACTATCATTATTGAGTTCTTTTTCTGGAAGATTGCCTATCTCCATTGCATTTAGCTGTTTTTCTGGGGTTTTATCTTCTTCTTTCATCTGGTACATAGCCCTCTGCCCTTTCGTCTTGTCTGTCTTTCTGTGAATGTGTGTTTTGTTCCACAGGCTGCAGGATTGTAGTTCTTCTTGCTCCTGCTGTCTGCCCTCTGGTGGATGAGGCTGTTAAGAGGGTTGTGGAACTTTACTGATGGGAGGGACTGGTGGTGGGTAGAGCTGGCTGTTGCTCTGGTGGACACAGCTCAGTAAAACTTTAATCTGCTTGTCTGCTGATGGTGATGGGTGGGGCTGGGTTCCCTCCCTGTTGGTTGTTTGGCCTGAGGTGACCCAACACTTGAGCCTACCCGGGCTGTTTGGTGGGGCTAATGGTGGACTCTGGGAGGGCTCATGCCAAGGAGTACTTCCCAGAACTTCTGCTGACAGTGTCTTTGTCCCTTGGTGAGCCACAGCTGCCCCCTGCCTCTGCAAGAGACCCTCCAACACTAGCAGGTAGGTCTGGTTAAGTCTCCTATGGGGTTACTGCTCCTTCCTTTAGGTCCTGATATGCGCACTACTTTGTGCGTGCCCTCCAAGAGTGGAGTCTCTGTTTCCCGCCGTCCTGCAGAAGTCCTGCATTTAGATCCAGCTAGGCTTCTTAGTCTGATTCTCTAGGAATTCCTCCTCCAGTTGACAGACCCCCAGGTTGGGAAGCCTGACGTGTGGCTCAGAAGCTTCACTCCAGTGGGTGGACTTCTGTGATCTAAGTGTTCTCCAGTCTGTGAGTCACCCACCCAGCAGTTATGGGATTTGATTTTATTGTGATAGCACCCCTCCTACCATCTCATTGTGGCTTCTCCTTTGTCTTTGCATGTGGAGTATCTTTTTTGGTGAGTTCCAGTGTCTTCCTGTCTATGCTTGTTCAGCAGTTAGTTGTGATTCTGGTGTTCTCAAAAGAGGGGGTGAGAGCATGTCCTTCTACTCCACCATCTTCAGCGAATCTTCGAAACATAATTTTTTGAATTTTAATTGTGAAAAAGAAATTAATTTCTAATGCAATGCAATGAATTTTAAGTAAACTTTTGACTACAAGTGTTGATACATATTGGGGTAAGCAAGAGAGGAAGAGTTTTATACATTTCTTCAGTCTTAAAAAGGTACTTGGCTCTAAAAGATTGAGTCACTTTTATATGGTTTACTTCCTTTGTTGTTATATTTTTAAATAATTGGCAATCTATATATTCTATCTGCATGTATTTAAAATTTTCTTTTTAGTTTTTTTGTTGAGTAGTGACAAGTCTTTAGACTTCCATATTATGTAAAAGAAAGAGTTTAACGTTATTTTATAAACACTTAAGATTGGAGCCCAATATATTTCTCCTCTATTGAATGTATTTTTCACTTTCAGATCCTGTTAATTAAGTACTATATTTTTTAATAGCCATATGAACTTTGCAGAAGTGATTTTGTAGTTAGCCCCCCACTTTGCCATCATATTTACTGAAATTATTCAGAACACTATGTGTTTAAATGCTTCAGTATCTAACTGCTAGTTCTTTTTATTTTTCTGTTTTTAAATATTTATTTTTATATATTGAGAATGTGTATTAAATATGTTTGAGCCATTTTCATATCTGAGAGAAACTTACTATAGTTTCAAACATAAAAAAATTCCAACTGCAGGTGAAATTCTTATTTTATAACATTTCACTTTAAAACTATAGTGATTATATGATTTCATGTTCTAGATCATCACCTTTATTTCTGATCTGATTTTTGTTCAGTGTTAAACAATTTTCACCCTCTAAAATTTACATTGTAGAATAGTATCAAAAAATTTTTATCATATTGCTTTAGTTTAAAATATATTTGCTAAGTTTTCACTAATTTTTCATGACATAAGGAAAGCCCGTTAGTTTTCTGCATAGCTGAGTATCATTTTTTTTAAGTCTGGAGTTTTATTACATGTTTGGTTAATGCATTCTTTATGTCATATGTATTATTTTGATACTTTGTCAAAAGCTTTCACACATTGATTCCTTTTCTCTCTGTTCTCAATGTGTATATTTTATTTTTATGACCTACTTGTCCATTTACACTTCATTATAATACTACACTGAAATAATTTCTTAGATTTGTTCTCCACTTAATTGATTTCTATGCTGTCTATTCTATTTACTGCCTAAAATATAAAATTTTGCTCTGCTATCAATATTTTACTTTTGTTAAAATTATTTTTTAAATCTCACCAATGTATAATAAGTTTTACATATCCCTTTACAATATGAATACCTTTTATTACCCTGAATTGCTTTACTGCACTGGCTAGAAACTGCAGCACAATGTTGAGTTAAAGTGCTGAGAGGGGACATCCTTGTGTTGTTACTTATCTTAGAGGAAAAGTACTTAGAATTTCACTGATAATGTATGATATTTGCTTTAGGTTTTTCAGAGATGCCTCTTATTATATTGTGCAAATTTCCTTCTATTGCTAGTTTTTGGAGCATTGCTGTGTGTGTGTGTGTGTGTGTATCATATTTTCTCTATCTATGATGGACATGTGGTTTGTTCCCATGTCTTGGCTATTGTAAATAATGCTGCAGTGAACATGCAGGTGCAATTATCTTTTTGAGAGAGTGATTTTCAGTTCTTCAGATAAATACCCAGAAGTGGAATTGATGAATAATATGATAGTTTTTAAATTTTTGAGGATCCTCCAGACTGTTTTCCACAGTCACTATACTAATTTACATTCCCGCCAAGAGCGTACAAGAGTTCCCTTTTCTCTTCATCCCCAACAACAGATATTTCTTGTCTTTTTGATAATCACAATTCAAACAGGTATGAGGTGATATCTCATTGTGGTTTTGCTTTGTGTTTCCCCGATGAGTAGTGATCTTGAGCACCTTTCAGTTATCGGTTAGCCATTCGGGTGTCTTCTCTGGAAAAATGTCTCTTCAGTTCCTCTGCCCATTTTTTATTCAGATTGTTTGTTTTTTTGCTATAAAATTGTATGAGTTCTTTATATAATTTGGATATTAACCCTTTATCAGTTGTAAGATTTGAAAATATTTTCTCACATTGCATAGAATAACTTCATTTTGTTAACGGTTTCTTTTGCTGCTCAAGCTTTTTAGTTTGATGTAGTCCCAGTTATCAGTTTTTGCCAGCTTGCTTTGCTTTTGGGGTCAAATCCAAAAAATCAATGCCTAGACCAATGTCAAGGAGATTACCTCCTATGTTTTCATCTAGGAGTTTTATAATTTCAGGTCTCACATTCAAGTTTTTAATCTGTTTTGAGTTGATTTTTGTGTATGGTGTAATATAATCATCCAATTTCATTCTTTTGCATATGGTTGTCCATTTCTTCCAACACAATTTACTGAAGAGACTGTCCTTTCCTCATTGTATTTTCTTGCCTCCTTTCTTATAAATTAACTGACCATACATGTTTGGGTTTATTTCTGTGTTCTCTATTCTGTTCCATTGATCTATGTGCCTGTTTTTATGTCAATACTATACTGTTTTGATTGCTTTATATTATAGCTTTATAATATAGATTGAAATCAGGAAGTGTGGTGCATCTAGTTTTATTCTTCCTTCTCAAGGTTGCTTTGGCTATTCTAGTCTCTTCTGTTTCAAAAACAAATTATAGGATTTTATTTCTATTTCTGTGAAAAAGACCATTGGAATTTTGTTAGGGATTACATTGAATTTTTAGATTGCTTTGGATAGTATGGAAATTTTAATATTAATTCTTCCAATCTATGACCATTGATTATTGTTATGTGTCTTTGATTTCTTCATTAGTTACTCATACTTTTCAGTCTATAAGTTTGTTACATCCTTGGTTACATTTATCTCTAAGTTTTTTTATTCTTCTTTTAAAAAATTTATTTTACTGAAGTATAGTTGATTTACAATGTGTCAACTTCTGTACAGCAAAGTGATTCAGTAATACATATATATACATTCTTTTCATATTCTTTTCCATTATAATTTATCACAGGATACTGAATATAGTTCCTTGTGCTATACAGTAAGACCTTGTTTTTTACCCAGTCTATATATAATAGTTTGCATATGCTAATCCCAAACACCCAATCCATCCGTCCCTCACCTTCTTTCCCCCTTGGCAACCACAAGTCTGTTCTCTATGTCTCTGAGTCTGTCTCTGTCTCATAGATAAGTTCATTTGTGTCATATTTTAGATTCCACATATAAGTGATATCATATGGTATTCGTCTTTCTCTTTATTACTTACTTCACTTAGTATGATCATCTCTAAGTCCATTCATGTTGCTGCAAATGGCATTATTTCATTCTTCTTTATAGCTGAGTAACAGTCTATTGTATATTTGTACCACATCTTCTTTATCCATTCATCTCTTGATGAACATTTAGGTTGTTTCCATGTCTTGGCTTTTGTAAACACTGCTGCAATGAATATTGGGGTGCATGTATCTTTTTGAATTACAGTTTTATCCAGATATATGCCCAGAAGTAGGAGTGTAGGATCATACAGCAACTCTATTTTCAGTTTTTTGAGGAACCTCCATACTGTTCTCCATAGTGGCTATACCAATGTATATCCCCACCAACAGTGTAGGAGGGTTCCCTTTTCTCCATACCCTCTCCAGCATTTGTTATTTGTAGACTTTTTAATAACAGCCATTCTGATCAGTGTGAGGTGGTACCTCATTGTAGCTTTGATTTGCCTTTCTCTAATAACTACAGTGTTGAGCATCTTTTCATGTGCCTGTTGGCCATCTGTATGCCTTCTTTGGAGAAATGTCTTCTGCCCCTTTTTCAATTGGGTATTTGGGTTTTTTTGTTACTGAACTGTAGGAGTTGTTTGTATATTTTGGAAATTAAGTCTTTGTTGTGTCATTTACGAATAGTTTCTCCCAGTTCATAGGTTGGCTTTTCGTTTTGTTTATGGCTTCCTTTGCTGTACAAAAGTTTGTAAGTTTGAGTAGATCCCATTTGTTTATTTTTGCTTTTATTTCTATTGCCTTGGGAGACTAACCTAAGAAAATATTGGTATGATTTATGTCAGATACTGTTTTGCCTATACTCTCTTCTAAGAGTTCTGTGGTGTCATGTCTTATATTTAAGTCTTTAAGCCATTTTGAGTTTATTTTTTTGTGTGGTGTGAGGGTGTCATTGATTTACATGTAGCTGTCCAAGTTTCCCAGTACTGCTTATTGAAGAGACTGTCTTTTCTCCATTGTATATTCTTGAGACCTTTGTCAAAGATTAATTGACCATAGTTGAGTGGGTTTATTTCTGGGCTCTCTATTCTGTTCCATTAATCCATACGTCTATTTTTGTGCCAATATTGCACTGTTCAATTACTGTAGCTTTGTAGTGTTATCTGAAGTCTGGGAAGGTTTTGCCCCCTGCTTGGTTATTTTTTCCCAGTTTTGCTTTGTCAATGCTAGGTCTTTTATGGTTCCATATAAATTTTAGGATTATTTGTTCTAGTTCTGTGAAAAATGTTATCGGTAATTTGAAAGGGATCACATTAAATCTGTAGATTGCTTTGGGTAGTATAGCCGTTTGAATAATATTCTTCCAGTCTAAGAGCACGGGATATTTTCCATTTCTTTGAATCATTTTCAATTTCCTTTATTCATGTTTTATAATTCATAGCATAAAAGTCTTTCACCTCCTTGGTCAAGTTTATTCCTAAGTATTTTTTTATGTGATTTTAAAAGAGATTTTTTTAAGTATTCCCTTTCTGACATTTCATTGTTAGTGTAAAGAAATGCACCCTATTTCTGTATTTTAATCTTGTATCCTGCTACCTTGCTGAATTTATCAGTTCTAGCAGTTTTTGTGTGGAGTCTTCAGGGTTTTCTATATATGACAGTGTCCTGTCATCTGCATATAATGACAATTTTACCTCTTGCCTTCCAATTTGGGTACACTTTATTTTTTTCCTTGTCTGATTGCTGTGTCTAGGACTTGCAGTACCTAGAAGAGAAGTGGTGAGAGTCGGCATCCTTGTCTTCTTCCAGATTTTAGCAGGAAGGCTTTCAGCTTTTCACCATTGAGTATTAGATTGGTTGTTGGTTTGTCATAAATAGTTTTTATTATTTTGAGATATGTTCCCTCTATATACACTTTCATAAGGGTTTTTATCATGAATGGATGTTGAATTTTATCAAATGCTTTTTCTTCATCTCTTGAGATGATCATGTGGGTTTTATCCTTTCTTTTGTTGATGTGTATCGCATTGACTGATTTGCCTATGTTGAACCACCCTTGTGATCCTGGGATGAATCCAACTTGGTCGTGGTGCATGACCTTTTTTTATGTTGTCAGATTCTGTTTGCTAATATTTTGTTGACAAATTTTGCATCTATATTCATAAAAGATATTGATGTATAATTTTCTTTTTTGGTAATGTCTTTGTCTGGTTTTGGTATCAGGGTGATGGTAGCTTTATAGAATGTCTTTGGGAGTGAGTTTTTCTCTTCAGTCCTTTGGAAGAGTTTGAGAAGGATCAGTACAAGTTCTTCTTTGTATGTTTTTTAGAATTCACCTGTGAAGCCATCTGGTCCTGGACTTTTGTTTTTAGGGAGTTTTTTTTTAAATTACAGATTCTGTCTCACTTCTAGTGATCAGTTTGTTCAAATTATCTGTTTCCTCTTGAATCAGTTTTCGTGGGCTGTATGTTTCTAGAAATTTGTCCATTTCTTCTAGGTTGTCAAATTTGTTGGCATATAATTGTTCAAAGTATTCTCTCATGGTTTTTTGTATTTCTGCAGTGTCAGTTATTATTTCTCCTTTTTCATTTCTTATTTTGTTTATATGGGTCCTCTCTCTTTTCTTCTTGGTGAGCTTGGCCAGAGGTTTGTCAATTTTGTTTACCCTTTCAAAGAACCAGATCTTGGTTTTATTGTTTTTTTCCATTGATTTTTGAATGTCTATTTATTTCCTCTCTGATTTTTATTATTTCCTTCCTTCTGCTGACCTTAGGTTTTGTTTGTTCTTCTTTTTCTGATTCTTTTAGTTTGTAGCTTAGATTGTTTATTTGAGATTTTTCTTGTCTTCTGAGGAAGACCTGTATCACTATGAACTTCACTCTTATGACTGCTGTATCCCATAGATTTTGTATGGTTGTGTTTTTCTTTTTTTTTTATAATTATAAATGAGATTATTTTCTTAATTTCTCTTACTAATAGTTCATTATTCGTGTATAAAACTGGAACCTATTTTTGTGTATTCATTTTGTATCTCCTGCAACTTTACTGAATTTATTAGTTCTAACAGTTTTTTGATAGAGTCCTCAGGGTTTTCAATATGTAATATCATGTCATCTGCAAAAAGTGACACTTTTACTTCTTCTATTATCATTTGGAAGTATTTTATTTCTTTTTCTTGCCTAATTGCTCTGGCTAGGAATTGCAGCGCTATCTTGAATAAAAGTGGCAAGAGTGGGGATACCTGTCTTGTTCCTGATCTTAGAGGAAAAGCTTTCAATTTTTCACCATTGAATATGATGTTATCTACAGGCTTGTCATAAATGTTCTCTGTTATGTTGAGGTATGTTCCCTGTTTACTCATTTTATTATGAGTTTTTTTAATCATAAATGGATGCTGAATTTAGTCAAATGGTTTGTCTGCATATATTGAGATGATTATATTATTTTTAGGCTTCAAATTGTTAATCTTGTATATCATGTCAATTGATCATGGAAAATAAACCATACTTGCATTCCTGGAATATATTCCTCTTAATCATGGTATATGATCCTTTTAAAGTATTATTAAATTTGGTTTGCTAATATTTTGTTAAGGATATTTACATCTATGATTATTGAGAATATTGGCCTGTAATTTGATATTTTTAAATTTAATTTTTATTTTATATTAGAGTATAGTTGATTTACAATGTTGTGTTAGTTTCAGATGTACAGCAAAGTGATTGTTATACATATACATATATCCATTCTTTTTCAGATTCTTTTACCATACAAGGTATTACAGAATATTGAGTAGAGTTCCCTGTGCTATACAGTAGGTCTTTGTTGATTATCTATTTTGTATATAGTAATGTGTGTAAGTTAATCCTAAACGTCTAATTTATCCCTCCCCCCACATTTCCCCTTTGGTAACCGTAAGTTTGTTTTCAATGTTTGTGAGTCTGTTTCTGTTTCGTAAATAAGCTCAATTGTATTATTTTTTTAGATTCAACATATAAGTGATATCGTATGATATCTGTATTTCTCTCTCTGACTTACTTCACTTAGTATGATAATCTCTAGGTCCATCCATGTTGTTGCAAAAGGCATTATTTCATTCTTCTTTATAGCTGAGTAATAGTCATTGTATGTGTGTGTATATATATATATGTGTGTGTGTGTGTGTGTGTGTGTGTATGTATGTGTGTGTGTGTATGTATGTATGTGTGTGTATATATATATATATATATATATCTCACAACTTCTTTAACCATTTCTCTGTCGATAGACATTTAGGTCGCTTCCAGGTCTTGGCTATTGTAAATAGTGCTGCACTGACTACTGGGGTACGTGTATCCTTTCAAATCATGGTTTTCACTGGATATATGCCCAGGAGAGTGATGGCTAGATCATATGATAGTTCTATTTTTAGTTTTTAAGGAATCTTCATCCTGTTCTCCATAGTGGCTGTACCAATTTACATTCCCACCAACAGTGCAAGAAGGTTCGTTTTTCTCCACACCCTCTCCAGCATTTATTGTTTGTAGACTTTTTGATGATGGCCATTCTGACCAGTGTGCAGTGATACCTCACTGTAGTTTTGATTTGCATTTCTCTAATAATTAGCAATGTTAAGCATCTTTTCATGCACCTCTTGGACATCTGTATGTATTCTTTGGAGAAGTTTGTATTTAGATCTTCCACCGATTTTTTGATTGTTTTTTTTTGTTTTTTGTTACAGAGCTGCATGAGCTGTTTGTAAATTTTGGAGACTAATCCCTTGTTGGTCGCATCATTTGCAAATCTTTTCTCCCATTCTGTGTATTGTCTTTTTTTGTTTATGGTTTCCTTTACTGTGCAAAAGCTTTTAAGTTTAATTAGGTTCCATTTGTTTTTATTTTCATTACTCTAGGAGATGTATTCAAAAAGATCTTGCTGCAACTATGTCAAAGAGTTTAATTAGGTCCCATTCGTTTATTTTTGTTTTCATTTACATTAGGAGGTGGGTCAAAAAACATCTTGCTGTGATTTATGTCAAAGAATGTTCTGCCTATGTTTTCCTCTAAGAGTTTCCTAGTGTCTAGTCTTACATTTAGGTCTTTAATCCATTTTGAGTTTATTTTTGTGTATGGTGTTAGGGAGTGTTCTAATTTCATTCTTTTACATGTAGCTGTCCAGTTTTCCCAACACCACTTATTGAAGAGACTGTCTTTTCTCCATTGTATAGTCTTACCTCCTTTGTCATAGATTAATTGACCATAGGTGTGTGGGTTTATTTCTGGGTTTCTATCCTGTTCCATTGATCTATATTTCTGTTTTTGTGCCAATACCATACTGTTTTGATTACTGTAGCTTTGTAGTACAATCTGAAATCAGGGAGCCTGATTCCTGCAGCTCTGTTTTTCTTTCTCAATATTGCTTTGACTATCTGGGGTCTTTTGTGTCTCCATGCAAATTGTAAAATTGTTTGTTCTGGCTCTATGAAAAATGCCATTGGTAATTTGATAGGGATTGCATTGAATCTGTAGATTGCCTTGGGTAGTATATTTATTTTGACAATATTCATTCTTCTAGTCCAAGAACATGGTATATCTTTCCATCTGTCTGTGTCATCTTTGAAAACTGTAAGACATTGATGAAAGAAATCAGAGTACAGGTCTTTTACCTCCTTAGGTAGCTTTATCCCTAGGTATTTTATTCTTTTTGATGTGAAGGTAAGTCGAATTGTTTCTTTAATTTCTCTTTCTAATTCTTTCATTGTTAGTGTGTAGAAATGCAACAGGTTTCTATGTATTAATTTTGTATCCTGCAGCTTTACCAAATTCATTCATGAGCCATAGTTTTCTGGTAGCATCTTTAGGATTTTCTATGTATAGTATCATGTCATCTGTAAACAATTACTGTTTTACTTCTTCATTCCCAATTTGGATTCCTTTTATTTCTTTTTCTTCTCTGATTGCTGTGGCTAGGACTTCCAAAACTATGTTGAAAAAGAGTGGCAAGAGTGGATATCCTTGTCTTGTTACTGATCTTAGAGGAAATGCTTTCAGCTTCTCACCATTGAGTAAGATGATAGCTGTAGGTTTGTCATACATGGTCTTTATTATGTTGAGGTAGGTTCCCTCTATGCCTACTTTCTAGAGAGTTTTTATCATAAATTGGTGTTGAATTTTGTTGAAAGCTTTTTCTGCATTTAATGAGTTGATCTTATAATTTTTATTCTTCAATTTGTTGATGTGGTGTATCACACTGGTTGATTTGAGGATCATCCCTCGGATAAATCCAACTTGATCATGGTGTACAATCCTTTTAATGTATTGTTGGATCCATTTTGAAAATCATATTAATATTATTTTTGCATATTAATATTGTATCCTGAAACTTTGCCACATTTATTGTAGAACTCTAGTAGTTTTGGGGAGGTGTCCCAAGGATTTTCTACATATAATATTATGTCATTTGCATAAAGTAACAGTTTTACTTCTTCCTTTCCAATTTGTATTTCTTTTATTTCTTTTTCTTGTATGATTGCTGTGGCTAGGGTTTCCAATAGCACCTTGAATAAAAGTGGTGATAGTGGCCAACCTTATCATGTTCCTGATTGTAAAGGAAATGCTTTCAGCTTTTCTCTATTGTGTATGATGTTAGCTATGGGATTATCACATATGGCCTTTATCATGTTCAGGGATTTTCCATCTATACCCACTTTCTGGGGAGTTTTTATCTAAAAATAGATGTTGAATTTTATCAAAAGCTTTTTCTACGTCGGTTGAGATGATCATAAAATTTTTATTTTTCAACATGTTAATGTGGTGTATCACATTTACTTGTGAATATTGAACAACCCTTGCATCCCTGGAGTAAATCCCACTTGATCATGGTGTATGAGTCTTTTAATGTATTGCTGGATTTGCTTTGCCAATATTTTGTTGAGGATTTTTGCATCTATATTCTTTAGTGATATTAGTCTGGAATTTTCATTTTTGTGATTTCTTTATCTGGTTTTGGTATCAGGGTGATAATGGCCTCAGAGAATGAACTGAGAAGCATTCCAGCCTCTGTAATTTTTTAGAATAGTTTGAGAAGGATATGTGTTAACTCTTCTCTAAATGTTTGGTAGAATTCGCCTGTGAAGAATCTGGTTCTGGACATTTGTTTTTTGGGAGTTTTTTAAAATTATTATTACTGATTCAATTTCATTACTGGTAATTGGTTTGTTCTAGAAGACAGAAGAAATTTTCCATTTGTTTAGTTTTGGGAGAGTGTACATTTCTAGGAATTTGTCCATTTCTTCTAAATTGTCCACTTTATTGGTGTATAGTTGCTCATAGTAGCCTCTTATGATCCTTTGTATTTCTGTGGCATCAGTTGTTAATTCCCCTTTTTCATTGATGATTTCTTGGATTTGGGTCCTCTTTTTTTTTTTCTGGATGAGTCTGGCTAAACGTTTATCAATTTTGTTTATCTTTTCAAAGATCCACCTCTTACTTTCATTGATCTTTCTTTTCTTTTATTTTTTTTAGTATCTATTTCATTTACTTCTGCTCTGCTCTTTATGATTTCTTTCCTTCTACTAACTTTCAATTTCATTTGTTCTTTCTACAGTTCCTTTACGTGTAAGTTTAAGTTGTTTGTTTGAAATTTTTCTTGTTTCCTGATTGAGCTTGTATTGGTATAAACTTCCCTCTTAGAACTGCTTTTGCTGCATCCCATAGATTTTTGATCTTTGTAGTTTTGTTTTCATTTTTCTCTAGATATTATTTTATTTCTTCTTTGATTTGTTCATTGATTGGTTGTTTAGTATCATATCATTTAGCCAGCCATGTTTGTGTTTTTTGCAGTTTTTTTCTTGTAGTTGATTTCTAGAACCATAGTGTTGTGGATGCAGAAGATGCTTTATATGATTTCAGGTTTCTAAAACTTACTGAGATTTGTTCTGTGGCTTGCCACTGCAAGCTGTGAGACTGCAGTGGTCCTGAGATTGGTGTCCCCCAGCTGGTGTATGTGGCCCAGGATCAGGTGTCCTAGGGCTGGTACCTGCCCACCAGTAAGTGAGGATGGTCCAGGGCTAGTGCTGGCCCTCTGATTTGGAACAGGGTCCTGGGCCTTCTGTGGGACAGGCCTGTGTCCTTTTGTGGCTGAGGCAGGGCAGCCTGCCTGCTGGTGGGTATAGCTGTGTCCCTGTCCAGCTAGTTGCTTGGCCTGAGGCTTCTCAATACTGATGCCAACAGGCTTGTTCATGGGACTGGTTCCTGGTGCTAATAAGCTAGAAGGATTCCTAATGATGCTTGATAGCACCAGTGTCCACAAGGTAGAATGAGCTTCCAAAAATGACTCCTTCCAGTGTCTGTGTCATCAGTGTGAGCTCCAGTTGCCTCCTTCCTCTCCGGTATACCCTCCAAAATCAGCAGGTGTGTCTGACCTAGGCTTCTTTCAAATTATTGCTTCTGCCCTGGGACCTGGAGCATTTGATTTTGTGTGTGCACTTTAGGAATGGAGTCTCTATTTCCCAAAGCATTATGGGCCTTCCAAAAGTAAGCCCTGCTGGCCTTCAAAGCCAAACATTCTGGGGGTTCCTCTTTCTGATGCAGGACCCCTGGTCTGGGGAGCCCAACATGGGCCTCAGAACCATTGTTCTTTGAGGAGAACCTCTGCAGTTGTAATTATTCTTTCATTTGTGGGTTGCCCACCCAGGTGATAAGGATCTTGACTATACTGTGACTCTGCCACTCCTTATCTCATTGTGGTATGTGTGTGTGTGTGTATGTATGTATATATATATATACACATACACACACACACACACACACACATATATATATTTGTAGAAGATATTTTCTGCTAGATTCCAGTCTTTCTTATCAATATGTGCTCTGTAAGTATTTGTAATTTTGGTGTGCCCATGATAGGAGGTGAGCTCAGGGTCTTACTACTCCACCATCTTGGCCAAGCTCTCAAAACCTATAACCTAAACTACAATTTAATTTTTTCAACAGGTTTTAACTACAATTTAATTTCTTTAACAGACAGAGGACTATTTGGTTTATCTATTTCTTCTTTGGTGAGTTTTGGTAGTTTGTGTCTTTCAAGGGATTTCTCCATTTCATCTAAGTTATTGAATTTATGGGCATAGGTGATTTTTTTTTGCGGGGGAGGCGTAGCATTTTTTATTATCCTTTTAATCAGTAGTTTTAGCTCCATTTGATTCCTGATATTGGTTAGTTTTGTCTCCTCACTTTTCTTCCTGGTTAGCTGAGGTAGAATGTAGGCTTCACCTAATAAAAGAATGTGATTTATAAGAGATACAAAATTTTAATTTATATTTTTCTCTAAGAGAGCAGGAAGATAATTAAAGAAGGATGTAGGCCAAAATAACATAGTTAAGAAGGAAGAGCTAATTGATATACATCAAACTCTGTACTCTAAAAATGAAGAAATTATCTTATTTTCCAGGGTTAATGGAATAGTCACAAAAATTGACCATATATTATTTCACAAAGAAAATGTTCTAAAAGTACAAACCAGTAGTACTACTATATACAACGTTCTCTGGTTACACTGCACAAAAATTAAACCTTAATTAATGACAATTACCATAAACAACTATGGTAGTAAACCTTAGTAATTCTAGTCTGATTGAATAGTAAGCACTTTATAGAAAAAACTGGGGGAAATCAACTATACTTCAAGAAAAGAAAAGAAAAATCTAGAATTTTCTGCCTTGCAAAAGAAGGCAAAATGAGACTAAATCAAGCTAACAAAGATATGTAGCTCCCCTTTGAACAATCACTAACTCAATCAAAATGATCCTGGTGCGTGGAACTAACCATGTGAAAATTGCTATGTGCTAGTAGTGAATAACATAGTTCAGTATTTTAATTTATACTTATGCTTGTTCAATTTAAATAAGAAGTTATTTGCGCAGCATCCTTGGTTTGTGTCGTGAATATATAATGCCTCCTTTAAAGTTTTTATAGAATTTTCTATCAACATATTCTGTACACATATTTCTAAGAATGCTTCTGATGTGTTATATAATTTTTATGAGGCTCTGAGGTCATCCTGGAAACACTGGAAGAAGTAATTATACATTTTATATTCCACAGCTTACCTTAAAATGTTTCTATGTTCTTATTAATATTATAATGGAAGCATTTGCAATTATACAATTATTATTACCTTTTTAATGACTTATAGGTTGTGGAGATCCATGTACTAATTTGAGGTCAAACTATTCTTTTAAGGTATAATACATGCATTTAATCCTGTACATTGGAAAATGTGAAGTTTTAAATACTATACAATTCTTTTGTAATAACACCTGCAATCAAAAAGCCATTTCCCACACATTAAGACTTTGTGTTGCATGGCATATGCTACTGAAGGAAAAGTAAATCTCTCAAGCTTGCCAGAATTGTATGTCTGAACAGAGTTGATGATGATACATTAATTTCCTGTTTGATACACTCCTAGTTAATTTCCATTTTAATCAAATACTTTTTTTTATTGAGTTAGTGGATTCTTTTGAAAGGTTACAAAGAGCATCAAGAATAGATCTGTAGTTCTAAGAAAATCTGTTTGAAGCAGGGTGATTGAATAATGTGTGGTTACAACAAATAATTCAGACACTTATTGTTGTTAATATGAGACTATTGAGATTGGACAAAAAGGTTTTCTTTTGCAAAATTTAAAAAATAAAGGATTTATGTCAATTTCATACTACAAATTAATGATGACAATTGCCTCATTTAATTTTCCTCAGGCTTCTTTGGAGGCTATTTTAATCCTACAGATTTTTTCAATTCAAATGCAAATATGTGGAGAGGGTCAAAATGCCTATTTGTTTCAAGAAAGGAAACTTGAACCCAGCCTTCCCCTATATCTCTCTACAATTTTTCTCTGCAAAACACATTGACTCTCTAGCAACATAACATGCTTTTAATGCTGTTATCTCAATTCCTGCTTAATTCATCAAGGGTGGTTTCTGTCCTTAACACTTCATTGTAATCACAGTCATTAAGGTCAGTGGTTTGCTGTCTTTTACCTACTCTCTTTAATCTCATCAGCACCATTAACCTAATAGGTTACTGTTTTACTCCCTCCCTTCTGTCCTCTTCCTTTCCTTCCTTCTCTTGCTCCTTCCCTTCCTTTCTCCTCCTCCTTTTCATTGCATGAGATTCCCTCCTTTTCTTGTACATTCCTGATGCTGGACATGAAATAAATCTGCAGTGAAAAAGTTAAAAATAATAATTCCATCTTCAAGTAAACTGTGTGTACACTGTGGCAAAAATATTCTGGAGGTGTAAAAAATAAAACAAACTTTTCAGATGACCTGAATGCTATTTGTGTAATTCAGTTGAAACAGTATGCCTTTTCTAAATTATATCATAAAATGAACCTCAGTGATAGATTAACCATGTTGCTCAAAGGGTGTCAAATGAACGACTTCTTCTGAAACAAAAATGAATACATACAATACAGGTTCTTTGTTAATATAAACATTTTAAAGATCATTTTTCAAACTGTTTCAGTGACCTAGAGCCAAATTCTATGCTTCAGGTGAACAAAAATCTATCTTTTCTAAATGAACAGTATGGACGGGCAGTTTACTTAGAGGAAAGAAATGTTTAATATATTTTCTCTGCTATGACTATCAGTAATGATAAACTATAAAATATAAAAGAACCTCTTTGTGAAGAATAAGATTTGCTTCACCCCTGTGTTAAGATAAATGCAGTTTGTACTCACAGAAAAACAAAACTTTAAAATGTAGTACCGTGTCACATCAGTCTTCAAAAGCTTACTTATGTCTCAACCATATGGATGAACATCAGAAAAAAATAAAGTCAACTAGATATATGTTTTTAGCAAAAGGAAAAAATGTGTTTTCATTTTCTGGTTTAAAATATTGCTGTTCTAAATGTTTTTCCCCAAAGCTCATGAATATACCATACATCTAAAATAATACAGTGAATTATGAAACTGTAAACTAGTCAGTGTTTGAATAAATTAATAATGAATCTGAAAGTATGGAATAAATCCACAAAGCGTATAGCACACAATTAACTTCACAAGCTAATTATTTTTAAAATTCTGAAATCAGATTATTTTCCAATAAAACATGTCATAATAATTTATTTTATAATTGTGATAAGGACATTAAGATCCAATAAATAGTGATGTCATCAAGGTTTATTGAATCAGTATGTAAAGGCAAGGAACAGTGATCATATCTTTATTACAGCAAATATAAGAATGCTTAGTAGTTTCAGTTGCAGTTAAATAGAATGGATCCAAACAGTATTGTTTGTCTTGGAATCTATAGGAAGGAATTGTATTATTTGAAAACCTGATGGTGGAAGAAATGAGGCCAAGGTATGGGTAAGCTTTGGGAGGTAGAAGGAAGGCCTCAGAAGAGACACAAAAGTAGAAAGTGTGGGTGAGATCAGAAGAAGAGTACAAGTGTTATGTTGTATTCTAAGAAAATGCAATGTTGTATCTGATTTAGTAAGGGGACTGAAGCTGATGAACTACATAAATGCCCTCTATATCAAATTAACCTTGAAAGCCTAGTTTTTATGTGTGGATTTCTAAGAAAAAAGTGGAGAAGTAAAGAACCCAACTACATAGCCCAGACTCTGTCTGTGATCCATCTGTGATTGATTCTCTACTAGTTAATACCCTCATCCAGAAAATAATTCCTGCCTGGACAAAAATCCCATGTCTTTTCATAGTGTTTCCTTTTCCTTGATGTGGTCTTTTCTAGACAACCAAAATATGATTGTTAAAGTCATTTTCATTTTTTGCCTTATGAAAATTTAATATTATGGGTATCCTTTTCCTTATAAACTTTAAAATTAATGTGTTTAATTTAAAAATAAATTCTTACTACATTTGTTAATTTTAAAAATTGTTTTAGTGATAACTGATGTTTTTATTACAGATTCTCTCATCATGCTCAAAACATACTTTTCCATTTATTCATTTATTTTAAGTTCCTTAGTAGTATTTATTTATTTATTTATTTTGAATGTTGGACCATAGTTTATTCCTGCAAGTCACATTGAAAAGAAAAAACAGCTAACATGGAGGTGGTAGGTGTAGCAGCATTTATTTTTAAATGTATTTTTCCACATTTCCTGTTAGCCTTTTCCCCTAGATATTTAATCTTTTTATTCCTATCTTCTAATGTATTCTGTGTTTATAGAAAGACTCCTAATATTGTACATTAATTTTGCACCTGCCACTTTACTATACAGCTTAGTGTTTGTGATATTCTCTAGAGTTTAACTAGTGCCATTTCATCAACATATAATGATAATTTTACCTTCTCCTTCCCAATTTTTTAACTCATTTACTTTTTTCTTTCTCATTGCACTATTTATATAGTATTATTCAAAATGACTTGAGCTAAAATGTCATAATTTTGTTGGGTCATTTTGCAAGTTTTTGTGAAAGAGGTACGTTTTAGAATGTTTTGAAGTACTGATGAACAGAATAAATGAGAATGTAGCTATGAGAGTGATGCCTTGTGAGAAGCTTCTGAAGTGGAACAGATGACTGATGTGGACAGAGTATTGCAAAAACTGATCTGTCAACCTCATTTTGCTGATGAAGTAATCAAAGCAGAAGTAGCATTTGCCTTTCACTTTTTCTCTCTGTTTACCTAGCATCATTTGGTTTGCTGTCTTTCTCCTAACCAGTTTCTAATACTGATAGGGGTTCTTAATCTACTCTGGCCATCACCTCCCACTATTCTCTGGTCTTTCTTTAGTACTAAGGGCTAAGTGTGGTCATCTCCTCAGATGTGCCACCAGTTAAATGTGGGGTCTACCGTCCACTTGGTTCCACTGGTCACTCATGTTAATCCTGGAGCTATAGCTCTCCCCACCCTTTGTGCCATATTCCTATTACTGAAGCTTGGCTTCCCTGAGGGACTGAGCCCCAGTCCAATGTCATGTGACCTGCCACTTCAAGGGCAAAACTTTAAAATGACCATGTAACCCACTAGTTCCCAACCTTGACAACATATTAAAATTATCTGGGGAGCATAAAAAATTTATACTTGTCTGTGTTTCAACCTCAGATGTCTGGGTTTTGACCCTAAATATCTGATTTCATTAATATGAGATGGGGATCTACAACTGTGTAGTAGTTTGAGAACCACGGATCTTATTTGACTCTAAAATACTGTCTGCCCCTCTTCTCTGTCTTTCTAGATGACATTCTACCAGTACATGGATACCTGTAGGGGATTATGGCCTTAGATTAGCCTGGCTTTACCAGTTTTCTTTGACCACTGTTCTCTGTATTATCTCCCTGGTAGATGCTCTTTTGTCACTCTAGCTCACCTGTCAGCCTATTCAAATCTGGTAAACTGTTGCCTCTCTCTTTATGTAACCTAGGCTGTAGGGAGCAAGCATAATTTACACTTTAGTTGCTCACATGGGTATTTAGCAGTAAAGCCAGGGCCACCAGGTGTACTGACTTCTAGACATCTGTTCTTTGCATTATGCCTGAATGCCTTTAATTTAGTTCATTATTTACTTTGCCATGTTCTAGATTCTCCTTTTTTCCCCCACATTTGGGCCTAGTACACTCAATAAATATAGATTAGTGATTATTTATTTTTTTTACACATTTTATCCCTTTGTACACATATCTCATTTTAGACAATGCTGAAAAGATCATGATTCATTATTCCACATAGAAACTAACAGCTGGAGTCAATTAAAGTGAGTCTAACTCATATACCACATGGTACAGAAGCTGGATGAAGTTTTTATTGAAGCTAGACATTGGTAATGCAATATGTAATGTATATAGACTCTTTATCACATTTCATTCCACATGTCCTTGAACTTAGGTGCTATAAAAAGGCATAGTAAGTTGATGAGAAATTATGATGTCTTAATTTTTTTTAAAGACATAACTTTTTCATCTAGGTCCCTACAACTATACTTTATAACAAATTAAAATACAAATTATTTTTCACTCTAATACTGAAAGAATCTTGAAATAAAACAGCAAAAATGTGACTTAAAGTATTGGTTACTGGTGTTTCTTACCAGAAGTCATAACATTGTTATCTTTTTACTCTTTAAATTTTAAATTTTTTGTCACTGATGTTGGTATTTAAAACCACAGCTAAAGATCATATTTCTGTAAATTAAGCTATCATACTAGACATACACATCACATTATATAGTTTACATATATATAGTGATCTTTGGATCACTAAAAACTTAAAGAGGTATCATATATCTGTCCTACAAGAAATAATAGCAAATGTTGTGGTTTTCAAAGTTATATATCAAATACAGGTGGAGCAAAATGAAAAAAGATCATAAACTATTTGTGTTTTAACCATAGGAAACCACACCCAAATGGCATTATATGTGAATCCCAGAGACATTTATAAACTTTAAAGATCAAAACAGAGCCTTAGATCCCATTCTCTAAGTATCACATCACATTAAGGACAGAGTCTTATTTTCATCCATTCATTGATTGTGACAGTTGCCTAAACAGTGAAGAGTAAAACTGTACCCACCACATATGGATTGAGCATTGGGATAGAGATCTTAGGGAAAGGTTGAGTTTAGAATAAGTTTCTTTTCAACAGAAATGCCTAAAGTGTAAGTTGGTCTAATTTCATGTTATGATTTATTTTTATAAATACAACTCATTATTTTTCTCCCATGGATTCCAGTAACTGTGTGATACTGTAATTTCTTTCATCTCTAAATCTAGTTAACGTCTTCGCATCAGTCATGTGATTCATTTACACATCCTTTAGTATGTGCCCTGGATGCAAAAGTATAGTTGCCACTTAGTGTAAAAGCTAGCTACCATTCAGATATTCGTGGCTGTCACCAACATGAAGAAGATTGGGAAATTTCTGAGTGTGATGCAAATGTGATTGGCATTATGAACCAGCATGCCTGCTGTGGGTTCACAGTGGAATGGGGCAAAGGGACCCTGTTGCTGAGGCTATAGAAAGATAGTCCAAGCTGTATTGGGAGATAGCTGAGTTAAGAGAATTAGTCTTTGCAACAAAGACTAAGATGGAACCCAGATTGACAGGAGGAGAATCAAAAAGATTCACTCCAGAAAAAATAGTTTACATTTCCTATGAAAGCAGAGACATAAATTATTCCATCTGGAAACAAATTATTGCAATGGAGACAGTGGCCAGCATCCTAGGCCGGACATGGGAGGCTATCAAGGGTAGACATCAGTACTTGGAGCAGACATAACACTCCTAGGTACCTCCCGTTCCCACTCATTCCTTCTATCAACAGGAGAAGCAAGATAAGAGTCCCAAGAGCCCAAGCTTTAAAACCCTAAGTATCTGAGTTAACCTTGAATTGGCCAGTTAATAATTTCTACTACCAAACACTCTTTGGGATTCATGAGCTAAAAACAAATTTCAGTTAGGAAGAAATATGGACATTATAAATGGACACTGTAATTGTGTTCATTTCGTAACTGCAACCATTTAAAGCATATTATAAATTCTGAGTGCATTGCCCTACTCTCTTCTCACATTCAGGGTTGTTCTTTGATAAGTCTGAAAATTATTGTAGTAAACACATTAACAGCTTATTAGGTCTAGGTACTGAAGTAAGCACTTCAAGGTCTTAATAAGATAGAAACTATTATTATATCTGTTTTATAGTTGAAATAACTGAAGCACAAGTTAAATAAATTGCCTGAGTCACATGGTTAATAAACTGCAGCTCCTGAATCTAGACCTCATGTGTTTAGATACTACGTCACAGAGATTCTCATGACAGGCACTTTCTCACTGCTTTTTGAGTGGCTTTTAAAAAAAGTCTTTAGAAGCTTTTAATATCTTCTCCTTTCTTTATATTTCTGAAGTTTAATGAATATATGTCTAAGTGTTAGCCTTTTAGAATTTAAAGAGGGGCATTTGATGAACTCTTTCTAAAAATTCTCTCATGTCAAATGTGTTTTTCTATTCTCCATCTTTTCTCTTTATTTTGTGTGAACTTGCAAAAACTGGAATGCTAAGGATTAAAAATGTCCACAATAAAAGGCTTGTAGGGACTTCCCTGGTGGCACAGTGGTTAGGAATCTGCCTGCCAATGCAGGGGACATGGGTTCAAGCCCTGGGCCTGGAAGATCCCACATGCCGCAGAGCAACTAAGCCTGTGAGCCACAACTACTGAGCCTGAGCTCTAGAGTCCGTGAGCCACAACTACTGAGCCCACGTGCCACAACTACTGAGCCCACGTGCCACAACTACTGAAGCCCACACGCCTAGGGCCCGTGCTTCACAAGAGAAGCCATCACAGTGAGAAACCTGTGCACCACAACGAAGAGTAGCTCCGCTCGCTGCAACTAGAGAAAGCCCATGCACAGCAACGAAGACCCAAGGCAGCCAAAAATATAAATAAATAAATTTATTAAAATAAATAAATAATTTTAATAATAAAATGTATTGATATATGAATAAATTTATTAATAAATTTTCATTAAAAAAGGCTTGTATTTCCCACTCCCCTCCCCCCTAATTTCTGGATAAGACAATAGGCAAAATAAGAATAGATTGGATTGTGCTAAGAAAAAAACAACCAAAAAACTTAGTGCCTTTAACAACAGTAGAGACCGGCATCTTTGTTCTACATCTCTTCAATCTGGGTGTAGGCTGATAAAGCAGCCAGCATCTCGATGTTGCTGCCCTGTGATTGATCGAAACAGAATTCTGCAAGGGTACTGATTAAATGACCTTGCCCCCAAATGGACACATAGCACTTTCTCTGATGGTTCATTGGTCATAACTAGTCACATGGTCCTGTACAACCAACAGTGAATTTGCTTGGCAATGAATAGGTATTGCTTGTAATTTGTGTGTTCAAGATTAGAGAAAGGGGAATGGGTGTCTAAGGGCAGTTACTCCATAGGGGCATTTTCACTGAACTTCAGCCCTAATTTTTATTTCTGTGCTTTAGCCTCCTCCTCACTCTGAGATAAGAGCTGCTGAGAGTTTCTCTGTGAAAACTTGCTCCCTCCTTCCTCCTCCTAGCCTATTCTCAGTTGCAGCTTCTCTCCCTCTTCAACGCAAGTGTTGGTCTTTCTCATTGGTCGGTGATGCTCACGCCCCAGCTCCTGTTCTCCTCGGGGTTATACTTTTTCTTTTTTATAATTTAGTTTTTATTTTATATTAGAGTACAGTTGATTTACAGTGTTGTTAGTTTCAGGTTTACAGCAAAGTGATTCAGTTATACATATACATATATCCATTCTTTTGCAGATTCTTTCCACATGTATGTTATTACAGAATATTTTTAAAACATTTTATATTGGAGTATAGTTGATTAACAATGTTGTATTAGTTTCAGGTGTATAGCAAAGTGATTCAGTTATACATGTGTGTATTTCTCAAGTTCTTTTCCCATTTACATAATGAGCAGATACATACATGAGCATAATACATACATGTTACATAATATTGAGCAGAGTTCCCTGTGATATGCAGTAGGTCCTTGTTGGTTATCCATTTTAAATATAGCAGTGTGTACATGTCAATCCCAAACTCCCTAACTAACCCTTCCCCCACAACTCCCCCCGGTAACCATAAATTAATTCCCTAAGTCTGTGAGTCTGTTTCTGTTTTGTAAATAAGTTCATTTGTATTGTTGTTTTTAGATTCTGCACGTAAGTGATAATCATTCAATATTTGTCTTTCTCTGTCTGACTTACTTCACTCAGTATGATAGTCTCTAGGCCCATCCATGTTGCCACAAAGGGCATTATTCCATTCTATTTAATGGCTGAGTAATATTCCATAGTATATATGTACCACATCTTCTTTATCTATTCATCTGTCAGTGGACATTTAGGTGACTTCCATGTCTTGGCTATTGTAAACAGCGCTACAATGAACATTGGGGTGCATGTATCCTTTTGGACCATGATTTTCCTCCAGATAAATGCTCAGGAGTGGGATTACAGGATCATATGGTAGCTCTATTTTTAGTTTTTTAAGGAACCTCCATACTGTTCTCCACAGTGGCAGTACCAATTTACATTCCCACTAACAGTGTGAGAGGGTTCCCTTCTCTCCACACCCTCTCCAGCATTTATTGTGGATTTTTCGATGATAGCCATTCTGACTGGTGTGAGGTGATATCTTAGTTTTGATTTTCATTTCTCTAATAATTAGTGATGTTGAACACCTTTTCATTTGCCTTTTGGCCATCTGTATGGCTTCTTTGGAGAAATGTCTATTTAGGTCTTCTGCCCAGTATTTGATTGTCTTCTTTGTTTTTATGATATTAAGCTGCATGAGCTATTTGTGAATTTTGGAGACTAATCCCTTGTTGGTAGCATCATTTGTAAACATTTTTTCCCATTCTGTGGATTGTCTTTTTGTTTTGTCTGTGCTTTCCTTTGCTGTGCAAAAGCTTTTGAGTTTACTTAGGTCCCATTTGTCTATTTTTGTTTTTATTTCCGTTATTCTGGGAGGCAGCTCGTAAAAGATATTGCTGCAATTTATGTCAAAGAGTGTTCTGCCTGTGTTTTCCTCTAAGAGTTGTATAGTGTCTGGACTCACATTTAGGTCTTGAATCCATTTTGAGTTTATTTTTGTGTATGGTGTTACAGTATGTTCTAATTACATTTTTTTTACATGTAGCTGCCTGGTTTTCCCAGCACCACTTGCTGAAGAGACTGTCTTTCCTCCATTGTATAGTCTTGCCTCTTTTGTCATAGATTAATTGACCATAGGTGTGTGGATTTATTTCTGGGCTTTGTATGCTATCTATATTTCTATTTTTGTGCCAGTACCATATTGTTTTGGTGACTATAGCTTAGTAGTATAGTCTGAAATGAGGGAGCCTAATTCCTCCAGCTCCATTTTTTCTTTCTCTAGGTCGCTTTGGCTATTCAGTGTCCTTTGTGCTCCATACAAATTTTAAGATTTTTTTGTTCTAGTTCTGTGAAGAATGCCAGTGGTAATTTGATAGGGATTGCATTGAATCTGTAGATTGCTTTTGGTAGCATAATCATTTTGGCAATATTGATTCTTCCAATCCAAGAATATGGTATATGTTTCCATCAGTTTGTGTTGTCTTAGGATATAACATTCATATATAACATAGAAGCATGTTAGTTATTTTTATCATGTTGTCCTTTACATCCCTAGTACTTATGTATCTTACAACTGGAAGTTTGTACATTTTGACTACCTTATCCAATTCCCACACCCCCATTTTTGGTAATCACAAATCTGATTTCTCTTTCTATGAGACTGTTTGTTCATTTATTTTTGGAGTATAGTTGACCTACAACACTGTGTTAGTTCCTGATACAGAAAATAGTGACTTCATATTTTTGTACATTTCAAAAAGATCATCACAATCTAGTTATATGTCACCATGCAAAAATCTTTTAGAGTCATTGATCATATTTCCATCACTGTACATTTCATGCCTGTAACTCATTTATTTTGCAACTGGAAGTTCATACCTCATAATCTTTTTACTTATTTCTTTCCTCCCAGCACCACCCTCTCTGCTGGCAGTCAGCTGTTTGTTCTCTATACCTATGACTCTGTTTCTCTTTTATTTTTACTCATTTGTTTTGTTTATTTAGATTCCACATATAAGTGAAATCATGCACTATTTGTCTTTTTTTGTCTGATTTATTTCACTTAGCATAATACCCTTTAGATCCATCCATGTTGTCTTGAATGGCAAGATTTCATTCTCTTTCATGACTAAGTAATATTCCATCATACATATAAACCACATGTTCTTTATTCATTCTTTTACTGATGGACACTTAGGTTGCTTACACATCTTGATGATTGTAAATAATACTGCAATAAACATAAGGGTGCATATACCTTTTCTACTTAGTGTTTTGGTTTTCTTATGATATATACCCAGGAGTGGAATTGCTGAGTTATATGGTAGTTCCCTTTTTAATTGTTTGAGGAATCTCTGTACTATTTTCATATTGGCTGCACCAATTTACATACCCTCAAACATTCCAGCACAAAGGTTCCCTTTCTCCATATCCTTGTCAACATTTTTTGTTTGTTGTCTTCTTGATAATAGTTATCCTGACAGGTGTGAGGTGATATCTCATTGTGGTTTTGATTTGCATTTCCCTGAATATTAGTGATTTTGAAAATCTTTTCATTTGCATGATGCCCATGCGTATGTCTTTGTAGGAAAATGTGTATTCAGTTCCTCTACCCATTTCTTAATTGGGTTGTTTTTAATCATTGATGTGGAGTTTAATGAATTCTTTGCGTGTTTTGTATATTAACCCCTTATTAGTCACATCATTTACAAATATCTTCTCCCATTCAGTAGCTGGTCCTTTTGTTTTGTTGATAGTTTACCTCCCTGTGCAAAAGCATTATAGTTTGATGTAATCCTATTTATTTTTTCTTCTGTTTCACCTGTGCAAGGAGACATACCTAAAAAATATTGTGAAGACCAATGTCAAAAAGTCTATTACCAGTTTTCTTCTAGAAGTTTTATGGCTTCATTTTGAATTTATTTTTATGCATGGTGTGATAGATAAGTCCAGTTTGACTCTTTTGCACGTAGCTGTCCAGTTTTCCTACTGCCATTTGTTGAAGACTGTCTTTTCCGCATTGTATATTCCTGCCTTCTTTGTCGTAGATTAATTTTCCTTATAAGTGTGGGTCCATTTCTGGGATCTCTGTTTTGTTCCACTAATCTATGTTTCTGTTTTTTGTGCCAGTACTGTTTTGATTACTGTAGCATTGTAGTATAGTTTGAAATCAGGGAGTGTGCTACCTCCAGCTTTGTATTTCCTTCTCAACATTGTTTTGGCTATTCAGGGTCTTTTGTGTTTCCATACAAATTTTGGAATTATTTGTTGTAGCTCAGTGAAAAATGTCATTGGTATTTTGATAGGAAGTGCATTGTATTTATAGACTGCCTTAGGTAGTATGGTCATTTTTATAATATTCTTCCACTCCATGAACACCGTATATTTTTGCATGTTTGTGTCATATGCAATTTCTTTCATTTGTGTCTTAGAGCTTTTGGAGTACAAGTGTTTTACCTCCTTAGTTATATATATATATATTCATAGGAATTTTGTTCCTTTTGATGTGATGGTAGATGGGATTATTTTCTTAATTTTTCTTCCTTTTTATTTATTTTTAACTTACAATCCACATTTTACCATAATGTGTTAGAAATCAGTTCTGGCTGTATATGTCATTCACTAAACTTGAGAATTTTATTTGTTTCATATATGGGGCATCATTTACAATAGTAATTTAATATAAAAATCACAAAAGTGCTAATGTGATGCCTATAAATTAGGACAGAATAACGTTTATTCTGATTATAGTACATACATGTTAGAATTTCAATCAAGGTCAGATCTGTTAGGTAGGAAGCATTTATTTTCATGATGCTTTTTTTTTTTTTTTTTTTGTGGTACGCGGGCCTCTCACTGTTGTGGCCTCTCCCGTTGTGGAGCACAGGCTCCATACGCACAGGCTCAGTGGCCATGGCTCACGGGCCCAGCCGCTCCGCGGCATGTGGGATCCTCCCGGACCGGGGCACAAACCCGTGTCCCCTGCATCAGCAGGCGGACTCTCAACCACTGCACCACCAGGGAAGCCCCCATGATGCTTTTAATTATAATTTTGAATCTGTTTACCTAAACAGCACTACCGTGGAGGTACTCTTTAAACATTTGGTAAAGGTAACAAAATGACTGAAATATATTTTAAATTACTACAAATTTGCACATTCTACCTTTCAGTTTTCCACATCCTCTCTTAGTGTTTGCATTTATGTGTATGAATTTTACATCCTAGCAATGATAGGGTATAATTGGCAGATTTTTAAAATTTAATTCTTATTTTATATTAGAGTGTATTTTGTTTACAATGTGGTATTATTTTTAGCTGTACAGCTAAGGGATTCACATATATCCATTCTTTATCAGATTCTTTTCCTGTATAGGTTACTACAGAATATTTAGTAGAGTTCCCTGTGCGGTACAGTAGATCCTTGTTGATAATCTATTTCATATATAGTAGTGTGTATATGTTAATCCCAAACTCCTAATTTATTCTCCCGCCCACCCCCAGTGCTTCCCCTTTGGTAACCATAAGACTGTTTTCAAAGTCTATGGGTCTGTTGCTGTTTTGTAAATAAGTTCATTTGTATCTTTTTTTCTTTAAGATTCCACATGTCAGTCCTATTATATTATATTTGTCTTTCTCTGTGTGACTGACTTCACTTAGTATGATAATCTCTAGGTCCCTCCATGTAGCTGCAAATGGCATTATTTCATTCTTTTTTATGGCTGAGTAATATTCCATTGTATATATGTACCACATCTTCTTTATCCATTCCTTTTTTATCCATTTCTCTGTTAGTGGACATTTAGGTTGCTTCCAGATCTTGGATATTGTCAGTAGTGTTGCAATGAATGTTGTGGTGCATGTATCTTTTCAGATCATGGTTTTCTACAGCTATATGCACAGGAGTGGGATTGCTGGATCATATGGTAGTTCTACTTTAAGTTTTTTAAAGAACCTCTATCCTGTTCTCCACGTGGCTCTACAAATTCACATTCCTACCAATGGTGTATGAGGGTTCCCTTTTCTCCACACCCTCTCCAGCATCTATTGTTTAGACTTTTTTTTTTCCTGTGGTACGCGGGCCTCTCACTGCTGTGGCCTCTCCCGTTGCAGAGCACAGGCTCTGGACGCGCAGGCCCAGTGGCCATGGCTCACCGGCCTAGCCTCTCCGTGGCATGTGGGATCCTCCCGGACCGGGGCACTAACCCATGTCCCCTGCATCAGCAGGCAGACTCTGAACCACTGCGCCACCAGGGAAGCCCTATTGTTTAGACTTTTTGACGAGAGCTATTCTGACTAGCATGAGGTGATATCTCATTGTAGTTTTGATTTGCATTTCTCTAATAAGTAGTCCTGTCAAGCATCTGTTCATGTGCCTCTTGGCCTTCTGTCTGTCTCTCATTACTTTTTTTTTTTTTTCCTCATTTTTTTTTTTCTCATTACTTTTTGATTGCCTTTTTAAAAACTGTCTTTAGGTGATTTTAATATCTTCTCCTTCCTTTATTTTTTTGAAGTTTAATGAAAATATGTCTAAGTGCGAGCCTTTAAAATTTAAAGTGAGGGACATTTGATGAACTCATTCATTCTAAAAATTGTATCTCATATCAAATCTGTTTTTCTCCTCTCCATCCTTTCCCTTTATTTTGTGTGCACCTCCAAATACTAGAATGATAAGGGCTAAATTCTGGGGTACAAATGTCCACACTAAACGACTTGGATTTCCCATTCTCCTTCCCCCAATTTTTGGAAAAGACGATAGGGAAAGTAAGAATAGGTTATATTTTGCTAAGATAACAAGTAAGCCAAAAAACTTAGTGACTTTAACAACAGTAGAAACAGGATGTTTATTTCACATTTCTTCACTCTGGGTGCAGGCTGATAAAGCAGACAACATCTCAATATTGCTGGCCTGTGATTGATGGAAAGACAGCTCTGGAAGGGTAATAATGAAATGATCCTGTCCCCAAAATGACACAGATCACTTCTGATTGTTCATTTGTCATAACTAGTCACATTGTCTTGTACGACCAAAAAAGAAGTGGCTTGGGAACAAATATGGTTTGCTTGGTTTATTTTATTTTATTTTTTGGGTAACTATTTATTTATTTATTTACTTATTTATTTGGCTGTGCCAGGTCTTAGTTGTGGCATGCGGGATCTTCATTGCCACGTGCAGGATCTTTTAGTTGCGACATGTGGGATCTCTAGTTGCAGCATGCGGGATCTAGCTCCCTGACCAGGACTTGAACCCGGGCCCCCTGCATTGGGAGCATGGAGTCTTAGCCACTGGAGCACCAGGGAAGTCCCAGTTTGCTTGTGATTTGGGTGTTCAAGATTAGACAAAGGTGCATTCACGTCTAAGGACAGTTATTCCATAGGGACACTTTCACTGAACTTCAGCCCTATTTTTCATTTCTGTGCTTTAGCCTCCTCTTCACTCTGACATAAGAGCTTCTGAGAGTTTCTCTGTGAGAACTTGCTCCCTCCTTCCTCCTCCTAGCCTATTCTTGGTTGCAGCTTCTCTCCCTCTTCAACAGAAGTGTTGATCTTTCCTATTGGTCAGTGATGCTCACACCCCAACTCCTGTTCTCCTCAGGGTTATACTGTTTTCTTCGTTGTAATTCATTCCACCTATTCCAGAGGAATCTCACAGAGAAGAGGGGAAAACTATACGTATTATCTGACATCTCAATCTGAAATCAGAACACTTTTTTCCCCTTGTTCAGCCTCATGTTTTATTCATTCATTGAGACGCATGTAAATATATGAGGAATAATGCATTGAGTGCTTTGAGATCACATCATTTTACAAATCACAATTACACTATAGATCTGTTCTTCCTAGATTTATGGGACAAATATCAGAGTTTTCATCTTCTATGTCACAGTGAGATTACAAAGGTAATTGGCCATTGTTTTGAAAAACTCAGGTTTTACCAGTGAGGGAAGATACATAAACACAGATATACAGTGTTTTTTTATTTTTATTTTTTTAATTACAAAACAACTACAGAATTACAGAAAAGGAATAAATTATTTTTACCTATCAAATGCAAGAATGTCTGCATAGGGGAAGTAATATTTGAAATGAACATTCCTCCTCTTCTTTACCCACCCCCTCCTTTATTTCTCTTTACATAGTCTAGTTTTTTTCTGCTCTGCCATAAGTTCATTTCAGCTAAGTATGGGACATGTTCAGTTCCTTCACAGGAATTTGAGAAAATACCTACTCAATATTTAGGGCTTATTTCATATGTTATCTAAGACCTCAGACATTGTTTTGTCACCAAACTTACCTAAAAAGCAAGAGATTATTTGGACATACTCATGCAAGTAGACATGTTTCTTAAAAACATCTGTTATATCCTTTAAAAATCTACATTTATAAGAAATTTAAATAAATAAGATTGGCACAAATAAAGTTTAGAATCAAAAGATTCATTAGACTAAATACATGATCATTGCCAACTTTTATTTCCCTGACCTTCCATGTCTAAACTGATGACTTCAAGTGGTATTTATAGATTGAACCCAATCTGTCTTTTTCCCTACGAATTCTCCTGCTGAAATGTGGACTTATATCCTACAGCTACTCTATACCATGTTATCCCATGGGTACATGAAACTGAACCTTGCCAAATGAACTCCTTCTTTCTCTTCCAATCTAGTCCCTCTCCTGAAATCTTTTACTTAGTGAATGGTTCCATCTCGTATCTGGAATCGTGGTTCAGTTTAGTTCTATTTGTTTCCATTAGGGTTCTTTTGCTTCAAGAAATGACAGCAGGCTAAACTCTGAAGAATTCATTATCCTATCTACTTGGTTATTGTTTAGTTGCTGCTTTTTTACCCCACTGGCGAGAGAGGAGTTCCCCAGTTTAGAGTTAGAGGGATGTCTGTACACAACATCAGTCTCTGGGCAGATGAGACTGATAGTAGTTGATTAGTCACATGTACTCACAGCCTGGGGTAGGATGACACAGTACACACTAAAATTCCACATGGGGTTTGTAGTTGAGGACAGAGTGAACAACCAGGTATGGTGGGAAGCTTTGGAGTATCAAGATAGTAAAATGCCATCTGGGTTCAATGGGAAAATATGATTGGCTTCCTTGAATAATTCTATGTGCTTATAGTGAACTGAAACTTGTTACAATGGTATAAACAGAAACTGTCCCTGGTATATTTGATAGATATCTTATCCACAGGAATAGAGAGGGGAGGGGATATTGTCACTGAGCCATCCCAGTTTCAGATGTCAAGCTGGCCCTTAATATTCAGACTTCCTTTTAGTTAGACCTTACACAACAATTAAGAGTTGTTTTCTTTCTTTTCTTCCAGTTTTATTGAGATATAATTGACATAGAGCACTGTATGAGTTTAAGATGTACAGCTTAATGATCTAACTTACATCATGAAGTGATGATCACAGTAAGTTTAGTGAACACCCATCATCTCACAGAGATAGAAAATTAAAGTGAAAAAAATTTTTTTTATCTGATGAGAACTTAGGATTTACTCTCTTAATAACATACACATATAACATAGAGCACTGTTATTTTTATCATATTGTACATTACACCTCTAGTTTAATATTGTCCCAGAGGTCTCTGGCACTGTCCTCATTTGTTTTTTCATTCTTTTCCATATTCTGTTTGACAGCAGTAATTTCCACCACTCTGTGTTCCTGCTTATTTATTCATTTCTCTGCCTCAGTTATTTTGCTATTGATTCCTTGTAGTGTATTTTTCATTTCAGTTATTGTATTGTTCATCTCTGTTTGTTCTTTAAATCGTCCAGCTCCTGTTTTAAACATTTCTTGTGTTTTCTCAATCTGTGCCTCTCTTCTTTTTCAGAGATCATTATTCTGAATTATTTTTCAGGTAGATTGCCTATCTCCTCTACATTTAGTTGTTCTTGTGGGTTTTTATCTTTTTCCATCATTTGCAACATAATTCTCTGTTTTCTCATTCTGTCTAACTTCTTGTGTTTGTGGTCTCCTTGCCACATCCTGCAGGATAATAGTTCCTCTTGCTTCTTGTGTCTGCCCCCTGGTGGGTGAGATTGGTCCATAGGTTTGTGCAGGCTTCCTGGTGGGGGGACTGGTGTCTGCCATCTGGTGGGTGGAGCTGGGCTTTTTTCCTCTGATGGGCAGGGCCGCATCAAGTGTTCTGTTTTGAGGTAGCTGTGATCACACTATGACTTTAGGTAGCCTGTCTGCTGTTGGGTGGGGCTGTGTTCCTGTCTTGCTGGTTGTTTCGCCTGGGGCATTCCAGCTCTGAAGCCTATAGGCTATTGGGTGTGGCTGGATCTTGGTGCCGAAATAGGGACCTCTGGGAAAGCTCACGCCATTCAATATTCCCTGTCTTCCGCTACCAGTGTCCTTGCCTGCACAGTGAGCCACAATCGATCTTCACCTCTCAGGAGACCCTCTAAGACCCCTATGTAGGTGCAGCCCAGGTTCCTATGGAGGTACTTCTTTGTGCTGGGTCCCAGTGCGTGTGAGACTTTGTGCATGCCCTCCAAGAGTGGAGTCTGTTTTCTCCAGCCCCATGGAACTTCTGCACTCAATCCCTGCTGGCCTTCAAGGCTAAATGCTGTGGCAGTCCTTCCACCCAATGTCAGACCCTCAGACTGTCTTGGAGGACTATTTTATGTGGCAGTGTCCCTACGTCACCTGAATGGGTTTAATATTTTTTGATGTGGGTGTTGTTTTTAGTATAGATGTCGGCCACCTCTTTCCTCAGTGTATGCTGGCTGTTACCCCTTTATAGGCAGTGTGACTGATGTTGTGGTGACAAGAACTTCCTGGATATTGAGTAGGACCTCCCCTTTGCTCTGTAGTTGTCACTGCCCTGTCAGAGGTGGGGTCTGCTTCCTAGTTGTTGGAGTAGATTCCCCCACATCTGTTTCCTAGCTGTGTTTCTGGTCAGCAGTGTGAGTTACGTGGGATTGGAGCACTTCCACTGGGAGGGAAGCCACTAAGAATTCCTCCTCTGGAGCTGTTCACTTGTGAGTGTGCTCTGTGGTGACACCTTTCACCCGTTGTGGGAGCTCTTAGATTACACTGTTGTTGGCACTGTTCTCAGCCCCATCTTAACTGTGGGTATGGCGGTAATTGGACCTGGTGTCTCTCAGACATTTTCACCAGGCCACCAGTGTAGATCGACTGATGTCAAGTCCTAGGATTGCAGTAATCATGGATATGGACCTGCTTTGGGTGCTGTGGGGGCAACTCTAATTCTAGCCTGGCCCAACCCCCATGTGTATGTGCTCACAAAGTCTACAGCTGCTAGAACTAGGCCTGTCTTGTCTAAGGAGACAGGCACTTGCTGTGTGTTCAGATGTTCCGTATGTGCTGAGTTTACAAGTCCGGTCGCGGGGGTGCAGTTTGCATAGCTGTGAAGAGAGATTTCAGCTTTTCTTCTTTACTTGCACAGCCCCTGGGACTCAGCTGTGGTTTCAGCCACACCTCTGCATGTGGGCCACCCACAGGGGACTGCTCCCCAGGCTGCCCTGGAGCACATGATTCTGCCCAGTCAAAGAGGCGGCACAGAGGCAGTGCAGCGGCCAGGGTCGTGGGAGCCCTGGTGGCGAGGTGTGCGTGGGGGAGCCAGCAGACATGGGCATGACAGAGCTGGCCTCAGCAGTGACAAGGCACACAAGGGAGCCAAGGGTCACAAGCACAAGAAAGCTGGCCCCAGTAGGGGCCCTTCCTAGCGCCAGCCACCCGAGCGAGAGAACAGGTCCCACCAGGGGCCTTCCTAACACCCGGCCACCAGTCCAAGAGAGCCAGCCCCAGTGGGGGCCCTTCCTAGTGCAAGGCCATGGGCATGAGAGACCCAGCCCCAGTGGCAACGAGACGTGTTGGGGAGCTAGCAGCCGTGGGCTTGACCGAGCCAGCCCCAGAGAGGGCCGTTTCTAGTGCCCGGCTGCCCGTGTGAGAGCTGGCCCTGGTGGGGGCCCTTTCTAGTGCTTGGGAGGCAGGGCCTGGCACATGGGGAGGGAGGTTGCAATGGCGGCTCCGCCCATTGTGTGTCACTTAACAACGGTGCTTTACTTCTGTGGCAGCCTGGATTTCCTTCACAAGCATTCCCGGTTGTGGACTTCCTCACTCTTGTCCTCTCAGGCTCTCTCCTTGCAGCCAACAGCAGTCCTCTTCCCAGGTTTGCTCTCCAACCCCACGTTCCAGCACACAGCCCATGTGCACACTGAAGACACGCGACTCAGGCTGAGGCGTGCAGGGCTGTGGCACGGGCCATCTGTGTAGGTCTCACTCTGTTCTGCCTGTCACAGAAAGGTTGCTGCACTCTCTTCTGATAGTCCCCGAGTTCCCCTTCTGTCCCAACTGATCTCTCCACCGAAGAGGGGGGTTCCCTGGAAGCGGGAACCTCTCCTCACCTTCAACATCCCACCCAGGGGTGTTGTTACCACCCGCTTCCTCTCCTCTTCGTTTTCCCTTCTTCTTTCTTTCATCCTACCCAGTTTCATGGAGATCTTTCTTGTCCTTTTAGGTGTCCGAGGTCCTCTGCTAGTGTTCAGCCAGTGCTCTGTGAGAATTGTTCCATTTGTAGAGGTAGTTTTGATGTATTTGTGGGGAGAGATGAACTCCATGTCCTCCTACTTCTCTGCCATCTTGACCTCCCCACTCATTTGTTTTATTTAGATTCTACATATAACTGAAATTATGCACTATTTGTCTTACTTTGGTTTATTTCACTTAGCATAATACCCTTAAGATCCATCTATGTTGTCATGAATGGCACGATTTCATTCTTATTCATGGCTAAGTAATATTCCATTGTACATATAAACCACATCTTCTTTACCCATTCATTTATTTATTTTTATTTTATTTTATTTATTTATTTTTTTACGGTACGCGGGCCTCTCACTATTGCAGCCTCTCCCGTTGCAGAGCACAGGCTCAGCGGCCATGGCTCACGGGCCCAGCCACTCAGTGGCATGTGGGATCTTCCCGGACTGGGGCATGAACCCGTGTCCCCCACACTGGCGGGCGGACTCTCAACCACTGCGCCACCAGGGAAGCCCTACCCATTCATTTATTGACGGGCACTTAGGTTGCTTCCATATCTTGGCAATTGTAAATAATACTACAGTGAACATAGGGGTGCATATATGATTTCTAATAGGGGTTTTGGGTTTTTTTCTGATGTATACCAAAGAATGGAATTGCTGAGTTATATGGTAATTACCTTTCAGTTGTTTGAGGAAGCTCCTACTATTTTCCATATTGGCTGCACCAATTTACATACACTCCAGTCCTCCAGCATGAAGGTTCATATTCTCCATATCCTTACCAGTGCTTGTTATTTGTTGTCTTTTTGATAATAGATGTTCTGACAGGTGTGAGGTGATACCTCATTGTGGTTTTGGTTTGCATTTCCCTGATGGTCAGTGATGTTGAAAATCTTTTCATTTGCCTGTTGACTATGTGTATGTCTTTGTAGAAAAAATGTCTATTCAGATCCTCTGCCATTTTTTTTTTTTTTTTTTTGTGGTACGCGGGCCTCTCACTGTTGTGGCCTCTCCCGTTGTGGAGCACAGGCTCTGGACGCGCAGGCTCAGCGGCCATGGCTCATGGCCCCAGCCGCTCCACGGCATGTGGGATCTTCCCGGACCGGGGCACGAACCCATGTCCCCTGCATCGGCAGGTGGACTCTCAACCACTGCGCCACCAGGGAAGCCCCTCTGCCATTTTTTAATTGGGCTGTTTGTTCTGTTGATGTTGAGTTGTATGAGTTCTTTGTATATTTTGGATATTAACCCCTCATAAGTCACATCATTTACAAATTTCTTCTCTCATTCAGTAGTTGGTTCTTTTGGTCATTGATAGTTTACTTCCCTGTGCAAAAGCCTTTCATTTGATGTAATCCTATTTGTTTGTTTTTGCTTTTGTTTCACCTGTGTGAGGAAACATATTAAAAAATAAATACTGTGAAGACCACTGTGAAAAAGCATATTGCTAGTTTTCTTCTAGAAGTTTAGTGGCTTCATTTTGAATTTATTTTTGTTCATGGTGTGATAGAGCAGTCCAGTTTGACTATTTTGCATGTAGCTGTCCAGTTTTCCCAGTGCCATTTGTTGAAAAGTCTTTTCCCCATGTATGTATTGCCTTCTTTGCCATAGATTAATTTTCCATATAAGTGTGAGTTCATTCTGGGATGTCTGTTTTGTTCTACTAATATATGTGTCTATTTTTTGTGCCAGTACTCTTTGAATTACTGTAGCTTTGTAGTATATTTTGAAATCAGGGAATGTGCTACTTCCAGCTCTGTTTTTCTTTCTCAAGATTGTTTTGGCTATTTGGGGTCTTTTGTGTTTCCATACAAATCTTGGAATTATTTGTCTTAGCTCTGTGAAAAATGCCATTTGTATTGATACTTTGATAGGAATTGCATTGATTCTGCAGACTGCCTTGGGTAGTATGGTCATTTTAAGAATAGTCTTCCAATCCATAAACACAGTATATTTTTCCATGTTTGTGTCATATGAAATTTCTTTCATTTGCGTCTTAGAATTTTTGGAGTACAAGTCTTTTACCTCCTTATTTAGATTTATTCCTAGGTATTTTGTTCTTTTTGATGTAATGATAGGTGGGCTTGTTTTCTTAATTTTTCTTTCCTTTTATTTATTTTTAATTTACAATCCACATTTTGCTGTAATGTGTTAGAAATCAGTTCTGGCTGTATGTGTCATTCACTAAACTTCAGAATTTTATATGTTTCATATATGGGACATAATGTACAACAGTAATTTAATATGTAAATCCAAGAATGCTAATTTGGGGACTATAAATTAGCATAGGATAACGTTTGTTCAGATTAGAGCACATACATGTTGTTCAGATTAGAGCACAAACATCTTTTCATGTGCTTCTTGGCCATCTAGCTGTCTCTCATTGATTTTGAGGGGCTTTTTAAGAAAATGTCTTTCAAAGCTTTTAATATCTTCTTTATTTTTCCGAAGTTTAATGAAAATATGTATGTGTGAGACTTTTAAAATGTGAAGCAATGGGCAGTTGATGAACTCTTTCATTCTAAAAATTGTATCTCATGGCAAATCTGTTTTTGTCCTTTCCTTTATTTGTGTGAAACTCCAAATACTGGAATGATAAGGGCTAAATGCTGGGGTACCAATGTCCACCGTAAAAGCCTGGGATTGCCCCTCCCCACTCCCCCAATTTTTGGATAAGACAATAGGCAAATTAAGAATAGATTAGATTTTGCTAAGATAAAAAACAAACCAACCAAAAAACTTAGTGACTTTAACAACAGTAGAGACCAGGATCTTTGTTCCACATTTCTTCACTCTGGGTGTAGGCTGATAAAGCAGCTAGCATCTCAGTGTTGCTGGCCTGTGATTGATGGAATGAGAGCTGTGGCACACTGGTGGGTGGATTTGGGGTAATTGTTGCTAAGCTGGCGTTCCCAGGTCTTGTGTCAACCTGCTGGTGGGTGGGGTTCCTTCCTGACATGGCTACTGTGGGTTTGGGGGTGTCTCAAGGCTAGTGCTGACGCATTAGTGAGTGGGGCTGGATTCTAGGGTGGCAGGCTTGTGGTCCCAAGATGTCCCAGAGCTGGTGTTGGCTTGCTAGTAGGCAGGGCCAAGACAAGGTGAACTCGAGGCTCATGCAGGCCTGCTGGTTGGTTAGCTGGGTCCTGACAAGCCGGGCTGTGGGGCTGCAGTGATCCTGCAGCTTGTGTCTGCCTGTAGCTGGGTGTGGTCAAGGTCCAGGGGATCATGGGTGCCAGGTGGAGCCAGGTCCTATGATCTCTGGAAGAAGGGTCCTAGGGGTCCTGGAGCTGGTGTTGTCCTGCTGGTGAGTGGGCCCAAGTCCCAAGGAGGATGGCTGAGGTGTCTCAGAGCTAGTGATGGCCTGCTGATGGGTGGGGCCAGGGCTCAGGAGGTCCCCGGGCTAGTGCCAGCCTGCTAGTGGGTGGTCTCTGTTTTGCCATGGCAGGCTGTGAGGCTGCAGTGGTCCCGGGGCTTGTATCCTCACATTGTTGTGTGAGTCTAGGGCCCAGGTTGTCCTGGGGCTGATGCCAGCCCACTGGTGTGTGATGTGGGTTGTAGGGTTAGCAGTGGCACTCTGATGAGCAGAACCAGGTCCCAGGGTTTCTGGCTGTAGGACCCTGGTGGTCCTGGAGTTGGTGTTGACCTGCTGGTGGGGGGGGGGGCTAGGGCCCCACAGGGTCCTGGGACTGATGCCTGCTTACTGGTGGGTGGGCCTCTGGCCCAGGAACTCCTGAATCTGGTGCCTGCCCCCTGGTAGGCAGAGCCAGGTCCTGGGGTCTCTGGCTGCAGACCCTGGGGGTGGTCCCTGAGCTAGTCCTGAAGCACTGGTGTGGGACCATGGCCTGGGTTCTCTGATGGGCAAGACCATATCCTGGGGCAGCTATGGGCTCAGGGGTTCTTAAGGAAAACTGTCTGCTGGTGGGTGAGGCTGTGTCCCTACACTTTTAAGCTAGAGGGAGGATTCCAAAATGGTGCTTACTAGCACCAGTGTCCTCAAGGTAGAATAAGCTCCCAAATATGGCTGATGCTAGTGTCTCTGTCCCCAGAGTGAGTTTCAGATGCGCCCTGCCTCTAGTAGGCTCTGTAATATCAGCAGGTGTGTCTGACCCAGGCTGGGTAGCTTGACGTGGGTCTCAGAACTGTTGCTCCTTGGGGAGACCTCTTTTAACTTTTCGTTATCCTCCTATTTGTGGGTCGCCCACCCTGAGGGTATGGGTCTTGACTATATTGGGTGTCTGTCATTTCTTATCAGCCTTGTTGTGGTTCCTTCTTTATATCTTTAGTTGTAGATAATCTTTTCTGTTAGATTCCAGGTTTTCTCATCAACAGTTGCTCAATAAATAGTTGTAAGTTTGGTGTGCCCAGGTGAACAGGGGAGCTCAGGGTCTTCCTACTCTGTCATCATGGCCACCTCCCACCTACTCTCTTCTTAAATACCCAAGAAGCACACTTTTTTTTTTAATACACCACATTTTCATAGATTGTAACAGAGATATGTTCCAAATATTATTGCAGTCTGTGGCAGGAGGTATAATCACACCAGAGAAGGCTCCAGAGAGATGGCAGCATTTGAACTGGGTTTTCAAGTGGAAGTGGAAGTTAATAGGGGAAGTTAGAAACGAGAATCGTGTGTTCAGGCACTGAAACGTGTTGTATTTGGATAACTGTAGGTAGTTTGGTAAGACCTGAGGTAAAAATTGCATTTTTTGGTGTTGGGATGGGAATGGGAGGGAATATTAAGTTGAATTTAGGTAGAGGTCAACTCCTAATTGATGTCATATGTCTTCCAAAGGAATTTGTATTTTATTTAATAGGCAATGAGGAGTCATGGAATGTTTTTAAACCAGAAAATGATGTGGTTAGGGATAAATTTTAGAAAAATAAAATAGCATGCAGGATGGATTGAAGTGGAAGGAAACTCAAAGTAGGGAATCCAGTTGCGAACCATTTAAATAGTCTGGGGCATTTGAAATTCTGAAGCAAGAAAGTAGCACTGGACATGAGAAGTGGATAATTAAAAGGTATTTAAGAGCTAAGTAGGCTTGTCAGAATTTGGTAACTTAATGGCACAAAAGACTCTAGTTTAGGTGGCTAGGCCTCTCTAACTAGGTCTTTTTTTTTTTTTTCCACACACACACACACACACACACACACACACATACTGTATTTTATTTTTACAAGAGATAAATAGACTGACACCAAGCATTGTAAATGGATGACCACAAGAAAAGCAACAATGATTGCAATTACCAAACACGAAACACACTCACACTATGTCATAATATTGACATTCAGTCCAGGAATCCTCCACTGTAACGGTTTCTTTACTTTGCAGTGAAAATTGATTTGTATATTTTTTGCCTCTGAGTCCTTGTGGGATTTTTTTTTTTTAATTCAAACAGAAAGTCACAAAAATTATAATCATCCTCATCAGTTCACTCAGTCCCGTGTAATTAAAATTTTTTATCTTGATCTTTTGTTAGCACTTTTATGAGTTCATCAGTTTTCCATTAGAGTTATGAAAATGCTTATTCATTCAGTTCAGCAGTACAGTTACCAGAAACCTGTACTTGACATGCAGAATCAAAAAGGAGAAGAATATATTGAAATATAGATAATAATTATTTTCGTGGCATGTGTTTAAGACATCTAGGAATGGGTATCAAATGGCACGTGGAAATTTGGACCTCACAGAATATAAAAAGGCAGGAATTTTTTTTTTACTCTTCTCACTAATTTTTTTTATTTTGGAAAATATAGTTATTTTTAATAAATATAATTATTTTTTTGCTTTACCAGATTTTTTTAACATCTTTATTGGAGTATAATTGCTTTACAATGGTGTGTTAGTTTCTGCTTTATAACGAAGTGAATCAGCTATACGTATACATACATCCCCACATCTCCTCCCTTTTGCGTCTCCCTCCCCCCTTCCCTATCCCAGCCCTCTAGGTGGACACAAAGCACCGAGCTGATCTCCCTGTGCTATGTGGCTGCTTCTCACTAGCTATCTACTTTACATTTGGTAGTGTATATATGTCCATGAAAAGGCATGAATTTAATAAAATCAGAGAAGTGACTAATTTAGAGTGTGATAAGTAGAGAAGTAAGGATGAAATTCTACAAACATATTTATGAGTCAGGTGAGTTGGAAAATCTTGAGAAGGTGTAGAAAGAGAGTGAGCAGGAAATCAGTGGAGCATTGAAACCAAGAGAAATCTTGAGTTTTAAGGAGACAGAATATGACAGGTAGAACACATTGAGATTGGAATGTCATCAAAAGCAGTTTTTGGAGAGAGGTGGAGATGAAATTTCAAGAGATTAGAAGTAATAGTAGGAAAGCACGTGGTAATTGAGCACAGAAAAATTTCAAGAAGGTTTGCAATAAACGGAGCAGATAAAATGGATAAGGGGCTATATTTTAGTTCAGGGAAATTTAAGTATAGGCCCGTCAGTAAGAACGAGTTCCTTCTTGCACAGCCGAAGCTGTTATCTGAAGTCAAAGGTTCTCCTCAGGGCTAACATCACCATCTGCTACACTGTTATGTCTATATTTACTGTGCTCCAGGTGTCTAATTGTTTTTTTTAATTGAAATGTATTTGACATATAATATTATATAAATTTAAGGTGCAAGACATGTTAATTTGATACATTTTATATACTGCAATATGACTGCCATTGTAATGATAATTATAATTTCTATCCTGTTACATAATTATCCTTTTTAGTCTTTGGAATAATTCTAGTCTCTCAGCAAGTTTAATGGTAACAATACAGTATTGTTGCCTGTAATCACTGTTCTGTGCATTAGATTGCTACGACTTATTTACCACTTGTTGCAAGTTTGTACCCTTAAAAAATATCTGTTCTATCTCCCCACCTCCATCCCATGGTAACCATCATTTTACTCTTTTTAGGAGTTTGGATTTTTAGATTCCACATGAAAGTGATATCATGGAGTACTTGTCTTCCTCTGCCTGACTTATCTCACTTAGTGTAATGCATTCAGTGTTCATCCATGTTGTCAAAAATGGCAGGATGTCCTTCTTTCTCATGGCTGAATAATATTCTGTAATTATTAATAATAATTTATATATGTATGTATGTACATTGTATTTTTTTAAAGGTAACAAACTTATATACTGAGGTAGATACTTTTTTTTTTAATGTGACTCCTTTTGGAAATAGGGTCTTTTTAAAGAAAATTTATTTAATTTATTTATTTTGGGCTGTGTTGGGTCTTCATTGCCACGCGCGGGCCCTCTCCAGTTGCCGGGAGCGGGGGCTACTCTTCGTTTCCGTGCATGGACCTCTCATTGCAGTGGCTTCTCCTCTTGCGGAGCACGGGCTCTAGGCTCGCGGGCTTCAGTAGTTGTGGCACACGGGCTCAGTAGTTGTGGCTTGTGGGCTCTAGAGCACAGGTTCAGTCGTAGTAGTGCACGGGCTTAGTTGCTCCGTGACATGTGGGTTACTCCTGGACCAGGGTTTGAACCTGTGTCCCCTGCATTGGCAGGTGGATTCTTAACCACTGTATAAATATACCCCACTTCTTGTTTATTCATTCACCCAGTGGTGAGCACTTAGGTTGTTTCCATATCCTGGCTATTATGAATAATGCTACAATAAACATGAGAGTGTATATATCACTTCGATATCCTGTTTTCATATCCTTTGAGTATATATCTAGAAGTGGAATTGCTAGATCATATGGTAGATCTACTTTTAATATTTTGAGGAACCTCCATATTGTTTCTATAGTGGTTGCACTGTTTACATTCCCACCAGTAGTACAAAAGTGTTCGCTTTTCTCTACATCCTTGCCAACACTTGTTATTTCCTGCTTATTGATAATAGCCATTCTATCAGGTGTGAGGTGATATCTATTTGTGATTTTGATGTGCATTTTCATGATAATTTATAATGTTGAGCATCCTTTCATGTACCTGTTGGCCATTCGGATATCTTTGGAAAAATGTCTTAGCTCCTCTGCCCATTTTAAAATCAGATTATTTGGAGGTTTTTTGTTTTTGTTTGTTGTCTTTTTTTTTTTTTTTTTTTTGCTGTTCTGTTGTATGAGTTCTTTATATATTTTGGATATAAACCTCTTATATACGATTTGCAAAATGTTTCTCCCATTCAGTATGTTGTCTTTTCATTTTGTTGTTTCTTTTGCTGTGCGGAAGCATTATAGTTTTATGTGGTCCCATTTGTTGAGTTTTGCTTTGGTTGTTTGTGCTTTTGGTATCATATCCCAAAATTTTTTGCCAAGACCAATGTAGAGGAGCTTCTTCCATACATTTTCTTCAAGCATATTTATGACATCAGGTCATATGTTTAAGTATTTAATCCACTTCAAATTTTTTGTGAGTAGTGAAAGATAGGGGTCCAATTTCATTGTTCTGCATCTGTTTATGCAGTTTGCCCAACATCATTTGTGAAGAGACTTTTCTTTACCCATTGGGGGTTCTGGGCTCCTTTGTTGAATATTTAGTTGACCATATAAGTAGGGTTTTTAATTCTGGGCTTTGTATTCTGTTATGTTGGTTTTTGTGTCTATTTTTAATGCCAGTACCATACTGTTTTTATTACTGTAGCTTTGTAGTATAGTCTGAAACCAGGAAGTGTGACATTTCTGGCTTTGTTCTTTTTCCCCACAGTTGTACTGGATATTCAGAGTCTTTTGTAATTCCATACAAATTTTAGGATTGGTTTTTCTCTTTCTGTGAAGAATGCTATTGGTATTTTGATGGGGATTGCATTGAATCTATAGAAGACTTTGGGTAGTATAGATATTTTAATGTATTAATTCTTCCTATCCATGAAGAAGGGGTGTCATTCCATTTGTTTGTGTCTTTTTTGATTTCTTTCAGTAAAGTCTCATCATTTTGATTGTTCATATCTTTCACTTCCTTGATTAATAGATACTATTTCATTGTTTTTTGATGTTATTGGGAATGGGCTAGTTAGTCTTTATTCCTTTTTCTTATGTTTCATCTTTAATGGATAGAAATGCAACTGATTTTTGTACGTTGATTTTATATCCTGCAAGTTTACTGGAATCATTGATTAGTTCCAACAGTTTTTTGGTGGAGTTTTTTAATTTATTTTTTATTGGAGTATAGTTGCTCTACAATGTTGTGTTAGTTTCTGTTGTACAGCAAAGTGAATCAGCCACACGTATACATAGATCCACTCTTCCTTGGATTTCCTTACCATTTAGGTCAGCACAGAGTGTTGAGTAGAGTTCCCTGTGCTATACAGTCTGTTCTCATTAGTTATCTCTTTTATACATAGTAGTGTATATACGTCAGTCCCAATCTCCCAATCCATCCCACTCGTCCTCCGCCCGTGGTATCCATATGTTTGTTCTCTACATCTGTGTCTCTATTTCTGCTTTGCAAATAAGTTAATCTATACCATTTTTGTGATTTTCTATGTACTAAATCATATCATCTGAAAATAGTAACAGTTTTACTTCTTCCTTTTCAATTTGGATCCCTTTTATTTCTTTGTCTAGCCTAATTGCTCTAGCTAGGACTTTCAGCACTATGTTGAATAGGAGTGTGAGAGTGGGCATCCTTGTCTTGTTCCTGATCTTAGAGAAAAATCTTTCAAATTTTCTCCCTTAACTATAATGTTAGCTGTGGGTTTGTCACATATGGCCTTTAGTATGTTGAGGTATGTGTTCCTTCTACAACCAATATGTCAAGTGTTTGTACCATTAAAGGGTGTTGTATTTCTGTCAAATGACTTCTTTCTACATCTATTGGGATGATAATGCGATTTTTAAATTTCATTCTATTAATGTGATGTATTACATTAATTGATTAACGTATGTTGAAGTATCCTTGTATACCAGAGAACATCCCTCTTGGTCATGGCATGTAATATTTTAATGTGTTCTTAAATTTGGTTTGCTAATATTTTGTTGGAATTTTTGCATGTATAGTCATCTGGGATATTGGTCTAGTTGTTTTTGATATTTGGATGAAGACACCCAGGACAGTTTGGCTCTTCCACCTCCCTTCTTCCCAGCCCTGTCGCTAAACCCAGCTCAGTTTCCACCTGGCCCTGTTCTCCAGCTTACCATCAGTTTCTTATTACCAAGATCTTTTATTACAATGTGACTTTTTACAGTTAGTAATAATGTTTATTTACGTGAATTTTTGGATGAATTTTCTCCCCATGTTCTTCTACAGTTTTGCTGCTTGTATTTCTCATCATTGTATCCATAGCGTCCCACAGTGTAAAAACTTTGAAGTTCTGGCAATATTCCTCACACGTTAGAAATCCTCTTGATGCCAAGTTTCTCTAGGCACTCTTGAAATCATCAGCATCAGAATGATTGAACTTCCGAGATAAGAAGCAGAGGCTGAACAACTCTTAGATTGTGACTATTATCATTTTTATATCCAAATATTGGTGGAGTCAATAGGATAAATAAGACTGACAAGGAACAGAAGGTTAGAGATGTTACATAACGTGCCCAAGTTGGGGAGCTGTGATGTGGACCCAGGTGGTCTGACTGGAGAGCCTGGCATCTGTATTATGTACTCAGTGGTCTTACCTCAGTCAGATATTTGAGGTTGTATGGATTAGATGGACAGGGAAGTCTGAAATCAATCTGAACACTAATCTTTTTAGTGGGTTTTAAAAAGTTTTGGTTAGCCTTTTATTTTATTAAGGAAAACATTACTTAATTAAATACAATATCTATCGAAACCAGATTGTCAAGTAATATTATTTCCTGTTATTCTGACTTGCCATATCATTTGCCGTAAGAATGAACCTATTGACAAAGTTCTCTGATAGTATTTATAGAAATCTGTGGTTCAACCCTGTAAGACATTTGATATCATCAATATGACTAATAGGAATAGAATTTCCTGTAGTAGAAATTGTCCTAACAGTGGTTGTGATTATCAACCACAATCAATGAAAACTATTGGTTATCAGCTGTGTACAGCTATAGAATCTGGATTTGAAGAGAAAATAAAACATTAAAAAGTATAGCCTTCAGAAAAATTGTAGTTGAGTTGGAATCATAATGTATGTTACAATAAAACATGTTCAAAAAAGGGGTTAATTAAAAAAAATTGAACCAGTAACATGCATCTAAATTGGGTTTCGAGAAGTCTAATTCAGAAATAACCTATACCAGAACTGTCACACCTGTCATCTAAGATGCCCCCAGGTAGTGTAATGCTTGCTGTATGCTAGAAACAGGTGAGATTCTGAATTAGAGTGGGTACTGAGTGTCAGTATTTTAAACAAAACAAAACGAATGAAACCTCCAATAAGGGTTTCTAAATGAGTCGGTGTTGAGAATCATTATTCTGGAGTATATATTCCAGAGCATGAGAGAGTGTATCATCTTTGTATCCTCAGCACCTCACAAAAATCTCATTCACAATATTTCTGAAGAGTAAGCCCTCATGTTCTCCTCCAGACTTGTCCCGCCAATCCCTGCTTCTAGTACCCTCCACTGTTGCCTAACTTGGGGGACTGCATCCCTCTGCACAATATTAAACTTCAAAAACCTGGGAGTAATTGTAAATTTTGTCCTTTCTTTTTTAGTACACAAGGAAATCATGATGTTCTCTCCTTTTTCCCTTCTAAGTGTTTCTAAAATCAGTCCACTCTTCTTTATCTAGCTTCCTATGCCAGTCATCAAAAAGTTCTCACCTTGACAATAGCCTCTTAATTGGTCTTCTTCCCTGTAGGTGTTCTACCAGTAACCCACATTTCATCCAGAGTGTTTTTCCTGAAATGCGAATCCGATCAAACTGTTCTCTGCTTAAAAATCTTCAGCAGCTTCCAGTTGCCTAAACACCCCATGTCATCCAGAGAGGACCCCAGGCTCTGGAGCTTTTCTCTTCAGCCTCATCTTCCACGTCATCTCTACCTACTTATCACCCACCCCTCAAACCATACTGAACTCATATTCAGCTCCCTCGTTTCTTGCACACCCTCCTCTATTTGAAACAGTACTGCTACCCCTTTCCCTCAACTCAAAATCATGGCAGCCTTCTCTGGCCACTCAGTCTAGGTTATTCCTATTCCTAGTTCCATCAAGGAAGGAATTGCTTTTTATCTTGTATAAGGCTCTACTTCTAACACTTTACTTGTATAAAGAATTAGTAAATGTCTTAAATGACAAATGATGCAGGTAATTAGGATCTTAAAAGCTCTAGGCCAAAATGAGGATTATGATGACTGGGAAGATGATTGTGACAGTAATTCATAATACTAATGGAGAGCATTGTTGAGAACGTACACAGTACTGCGCCCTATACGTTAATTATATCACTGAGTCATCATTACAACCCTACTGTGCAGTTACTCTTTTATGGATGAGGAGACTGAAGCTTGGAAACATTATGTAATTTGCACAGGGTTACAAAGCTAGTAAGTGGTAAAGTCAGAATCCAAATCTAAACAGCAGATTGCAGTTACTACTTGGCTACACTGCCTTCATGATAAGGACTAAGTCAGTAGTTATCAGATGTAGGAATTTTACAGCTTAGTATAATTTTCAAATTAAAAAAGGAGGGATTAGAATGCATATATGACATGTAACCTGTTTATTAACAATTTCTCTACTTATAATAGTTATCATCAACTATCCCATAATTTCACAAAAGATAGATCATTGTTTCTTAAACAATTCTAAACAAGAAAAGAAACTATCTGGAAAAGAGCAGTCGTTCTCAATATAGGAAATTGGCAATGTTACTCCAATCTTGGTCCGTTATGCACTGTCCTTATATCAATGAAAATGTTACAAGTAATCTTTTTTTGTTTTGGTTTGGTGTTTTTTTTTTTTTTTTTGCGGTACGCGGGCCTCTCACTGTTGTGGCCTCTCCCGTTGCGGAGCACAGGCCCCGGACGCGCAGGCTCAGCAGCCATGGCTCACGGGCCCAGCCGCTCCGCGGCATGTGGGATCTTCCCAGACCGGGGCACGAATCCGTGTCCCGTGCATCGGCAGACGGATTCCCAACCACTGCGCCACCAGGGAAGCCCACAAGTAACCTTTAAAGACATGTTAGGGTCCTGAGATACTCAAGAACTATTATTATTATGATAAAGCATTTTGAAAAAATAAATCCATGCACCTAAGAAACTCAAAATTTGAAAAAAACTTCATGAGTATGCATTTTGGTAAATATATTTTAATGTACTAATAATTACACTGTATAGTCAGATGGCTGAGTCCAGATTTAAACTTTAAGACATTTGTGGCAGAAACAGAAAAACTGCCTAATTTATCATCACAATAAATGTGTTGAAGAAGTGTTAGGTTAAATCTAGCACAAGCAACCCTGGTATATGCTGATTTTTAAAAAGTTCATTATAATAGATATGAACCTGTGACATGATTACTAATTATGGCAAATTATATTGGCTTTCCAATTATGCAGTAATGTTAAATTTATTTCTTAAATACATTTATTAAAAAAAATAGTCCATTTAAATAAAAATTCTATTAAGCAGCATTGTCGATTATACACCAATTTATAGAAAATTGTATTGGTGCTTTGTGAATAATAACCCGACTTAAAGATATAATGAATTTGAGAATCAAGAAGTGCCCAAGACCTTAAACTTATTAGAACTTCATACCAGTAACTAAAAATTTTCAGTGGTCACCCAAAACTAAAGGTCAGAGACAATATGCCTTTCAGATCTAACATTCTAAGGCCTAGTTGAGTATACTGCAAAGAGAAGAGACTGTCAATATGCGTCTGTGAATGTTCAAAAATTTTTTTTTAATTCTAGGTTTATTACTCTAGGAAGTAATGGGGCGAATGTGCTGCACTGGATGTTTGATTTTCCTGTCTGTTTTAAGTAGAGGTGTTCTGAATGTGTTTGCAGGCAGAGGGAAGAAAGCCGGTACAAAGGGGAGACTGAAAATGCTTGAGAAAGGAGAATTGATGAGGCAAGGTCCCAAGGGAAGAGGTGGGGATGGGATCAAGATGATTGATAGAGGAAATGAGGGTAGCTGGGGAGTAAGAGGATTGATTGAGGAGATAAATTGGTACAGAATGAAGCCAGATGTTCAAAAAGCAAATGTTATCCACCTCACCCTTTTAAGTAGGGTTTCCTGTTAAAATGCCTTGATCAGAGACTAAGGGTCAGATTTTCCAGTAATCACCATCATTGGTATCCACATACTACATTCCTCCCCTGTGTAGGTATTTTCGCTCTTATAGGAGTCCCCAGAATGAGAAGTAGGCTTACATTATATTAGATTCCACATAACATCAGGCGCATTACTTATTAGGTGAACATAGGGGGGCAGGTGGTAAGCTGGTCTAAAGGTAAAAGGCATACAACAGTGTAAAAAAACAAAAACAAAAAAAACTCTTTATTACTGTACTTCACTGCCCTAGCTTCTGTTTGCTATAAACTAGCTAGGAGAGATATTTAACTGTTAGTCAGATGTATAAAAGATATGCACGTTTCAGACATTCTAACTTGTTTCTTTCAAACTATTTTCCCAAGGTCCTTAAAGAAACATGGAAACATTATTTTTGCCTAGAAAAAAGTTTTTTCTTACATAAGTCAAAAGTCTGTTTTAATAAGTTTCTAAACGCTTTGATGGCAAAAGCACGTGTGAGAAGTGTCAGAGTCTCAAGGAGTTGCAATTTCATTTGTTTGTGAGTTGAGGTTTGTAATTGTAAAGGCAACTTTCATAATCCCAAATTTTACTTCCACAATCTAGAATTCTCTGCACTGGAAAGCCTGCTTTCTTAAACTGTATGTATGACAGAGACCTCTGTTTCTTTCAATTGGATTTTAAATAAATAATCAAAACTGGTGACTTTAAATGATAAACTTTTATTCTGAATATACTGTTTTTGCACAGGATTTAACACAACATTTTCTGGGATTATAAATATTTTTATAACAGTAATATACAAATTTTTACAAAACGTTTTTATCGGGCTAATTTCCACAAAAGTGTCGAGAGAACATAATAAAGGGGAGAAAAGATCTTTTGTTCACAAAGCCACTTGGCCTTTTGCATGGATGCACACTCAGCACTTCAATAAAAGTATCCCTAATAGTATGATCCAACAACATACAGCACAACAAAAAAGACAGCTTTGTCAGGTCACACTGTAAACCCAACTGGCATCTATTCAAGACAGTATCCCATTAGTCTCAGTGGAATTTCTTTGAGTTAACCTTGTGAACTAGAAATAAAGTAGATGAAACTTGGTAAGGGTTGTCTAAGACTTTGAAATTCTGGAATTTTTTCAAGAAATCAAGAAACTTCACACTTTTGCTTTACTGATTTGCTCTTTACAGAAATGTACATGGAATAATAGCAATGCTAACATTCTGCTATGGGAAAGCAACACACATTCCAGATAACTGTAAAATATTTGAAACTGCGGGCAAATGAAACCATCATTCTATGCTATGCTTAAAAAAAAGTCACAACCTCCATTTTGTTACACTAGGTCAGACTCTACCTCTAGACACTTTAATGTCAACTAACATGATTAATGGAATAGTTCAGAGTTTTAATAAGACATAGAATTTAAGCTTTGGTGGAGAGAAAGATTTAAATGAGATGTAAAATACAAGAGAGCATCAAATAAGCAAGTAACACTTGGGTTGCAAAGGTCACTTAAAAGGGATACTGCCTATTTGAACCCTGTAAGGCCAGTTTTAAAGTTAATAAAAGGAATATTATAGGAAAACTTACAAATGGCAGCAACACTGTCTTGTTTTTTCCAAGTTAAGCAATGACGCCTCAAGCATTAGAAACATGAAAAAAGATCATACTAAAATCTTATAGGCCCAGGACCTAAAAGTCTCTTCAATCAAACTTGCTAACTATGTCATGTTAAAAACCTGTTACAAATATGGACCACGATTGGTGTTTGGCAGTAATGCTGGTTGTTAAAATGAAAAAATATAAACAAACCATTAATGCAAAGTTCATTCCTGTTATTCAACAGCAATGCAAGACTTTTGATTCTGTTAGTGACAAAATACATTAAGCTGCATGAGTATAGCAAAAATTAAGTAAGCAAAAGGGGTTTAAAAGCTTTTTTCTTGATCTCTTGTACTGTTTAGTCTTTGAAAATCAGTATTTATAACAGGCTGAAATTTAAGTTCTTGT